>NC_044195.1:13493731-14106231 GCF_900880675.1 Sparus aurata
TGAAAAAAATTTGAATCAAAACTAACTGAATGGCCCTTCCCAGGCTTTTCCCTTTAAAGTTTTCATTGGTGGACCTCTTTAGCAAGTTTCAATATTAGGCTTTTTGTATTGGCGATTATTTATTATCTACTGAAGCTTTTTTTAACGTTTTGTTCACAGATAAAATAATGATCAAATGATTTGAAATTGCATTGATTTATTTTTTTGATTGAAGAACAAAATCCTTCCTCACACCATGGAAAACACTGCAATATATCAACAATAAGTTATATCAGCTTATATCAGTGTGATTTAATTATTGATCTACCTCTAAAGATAATAAGGCAAGAATGTTTGTTTGTTTTTGCCATATCCAGCTCATTACTCACAAATCCAAAGCAGTCCTGATTAACAACAATATACACAATGGTCTATCATGAATTGTGAGCCTTCAGCATGCACTGGTATTAGTATTACAACTTAGGTTGTAATGTATTTGATGTTGAAGAAAAGTTTTGCAGCCAACTTCCCAACTAGTCTTAAAAGTGATGCGAGGAAGTGTGTGGGCTAACACAAAAGAACCTCCTGTGGTTACAGTACAAACTGAAGCAGACAAATGATCAGAAAACACCAAAGATTGAGTTTTTGGATAACACTTATCTTGCTTTGTCCTATCTATGTATCACTCAGTCACTCAAAGCAAGAAAAAAAAAAAAACCTCAACGGGACATTGTGTTTTGTCTCATGTAGAGAACCTTTAATCTGTTATCAGTGTAATGAACCCTGTCTGCACAGTTTATCAGATGTGGCTTGAGTTACTGACACAGTTTGTTGTCAATGGAAATAGAAAGTGTCCTTTAATCTCATCTTTTCTTCCTTCCATCCTGCAGTCCTCTCCTCTGTGTGTGGCAGCCATCCACGCAGGTGTGGTGTCCAACGCGGAGGGAGGGAGGATCTACGTGGTCAGCAGCAAAGGCATCCCTCACTATGAGGCCACACTGGCAAACAATGTCACTTCCACTGGGTAAGAGCTTTTCCCAGTGTCTTCTTTATGTAATGTGTGTGTTCCTGCTCCCACTCCTTCTCTTCGGTCAGTAATTACTCAGTCAAAAGAATCAATAAACCTTAGATGTACTGATCTATGTTTAACTGATCCTCTCAACCATCTCTCCTCAGAGGAACCTTGTCGAACAGTCTCTTCACCTTCAAGACCAACGGTGAGTTTCCTTTTTATAATGATGCGCCATGAGCTGCTGTAATAGCTTTGCCGAGGGAAGTACTGTAAATGTAATTATTTCCATCAGCATCTGTCTTTTTAGTTGTAAGTCCTGCCGTGTCTGTAATTATTATTAGTCTGCAGCAGAAAATATAAAGTGAATTACACATTGCCTTTAGATATGCAATTCAGTGCAGTTAAATTAATTTCATATAGACATATATAAAAAAATATATACATTAAGGCCTCTTAAATCTCAGTTTAAGATGTTTTTAATGGTGTTAATGGCCTCTCTGTGCTTGCAGGCTGCTATGGAACGCTGGGCTTAGAGAACAGTGGTGTGGCGGACACTCAGCTCTCTGCTTCCTCTGTGTGGGAATGGAGCAATAACATGGGTCAGCACAGTGTGTGGGCGCCATCAGGGGCACGGCTTAAGAAGGCGGGGCCGCCGTGGGCACCTTCTCAGAGCAATCAAAACCAGTGGCTGCAGGTCGATCTTAAAAAGGAGAAGAGGATCACAGGTAACCACATATTGTAGCACATTCATAAACACTCTGACTGCAAGCCTACTATACAGCTCTCCAGAAAAATATTCCATCAGCTTTCCAGACTCTAGTTGGCAACAGTTGTAACAAGTTACAGGCTAAAGTAAGTCGAATTAGCCTCAGCTTCTCTGAGGTGGAGGGTATGTCAGAATCTCTTACATGATAAGTAAAAACACAATAAATTCTGGTAGTAGCTCACGATATTGGAAAAGCACCGTGACTTTGCATATTGTGAGGTTAGCTTGCTCACATGTAGACGATCATCAGTGTTGTGTAAATTAAATGGTTTTTTGTTATGGAATTACTCTTCGCTAATATGTCAGATTCATGTAGATGTATTTTCAGACCATTACATAAAAAAAAAAAAAAAGTTCAAATTATTATCAAACAGTTATTTGGCACCGGCCCTGTAGTAATTCAGAGGACTGCCCATCGGGCACTGTTTCATACCGTTTTGAAGAGATGCCACTTAACCTGAAAAAATGGTGCTCACTGTTTTCAGATCTGTGCCCCAGATATCCTTGATGTTGGTGGTGCTCTGACTTTCTGTCCATCTCATTCTTGTGAACATTGTCTCCCCTTTAGGGAATTAGATAATTATGATAGATTACGATAAGTCTAATGGGTTATATAATGCTATCATATTTGGAGAAAATAAAGGTCAGAGGTTAAATGCACTGTGACATCTTAATGTTCTGCAAAAAATGTTCTGGCCACGGTTGGCCTTTAGTGCCGTATCTAAACAACTTCTTGGTGGATTGCCATGAAGTTTGGTACAGATATCTGTGGTCAGAGGCAGAATCTCTAAGGCTTTGAATGTTGGCATGTTAACATGCCCAAGATTACAGCAGATTATCTTTGTCATTAGAACCAAAATGACATTTTCATTTGTTAAACTTTTACTAAAGCCAGCTGCACATCATCCTCTTGTCTCTGCTGTCCCCTCATCTAGGCATCACCACCACTGGCTCCACCCTGAGAGAATACCAGTACTACGTTTCAGCATACCAGGTTCTGTATAGCAGTGATAGCCAGCAGTGGAACATCTATAGGGAAGCAAACTCTACACAAGACAAGGTAACACAAGCACCAAATCAATAAACCCTGCTTGCTCAACAATTACGTCATTGGCTTTTATGTTTTTTTTTCCTCCTCCAAATTAGTGCAAATGGACAAAAATGTCACTTAAGAAAGCTGTAGGGACATATGCTTGGACTGTTTCCATAGCAACTGGTATTGACTAAGATGTTTATGGCAGGAAGTGAAGGCAGTCAGTGGTTTGAGTTAAGTGCTGTGGTAGACAAGTCAGGACACTTGGGCATTAATAATGAATGGATATGGATTTAGTGGCCGGGTTGTTACTCTGGAACTGCTGTCTACGCGCTGCTCACTGCTGGGATTCTCACGGCTTCTTATGACGTGGAGGGGAAGTAGTTATTAGCTTGCCAAGTTGGAAAATAATCAGCTTATGTCTTCTTATGCATATGTTCAGTCTGAAACACGTTTTCTTCTAAACTACTACTACTGAGCTGGAGTTTGGTTTAAATCTCTGGCACAAATAAGAGGGATTGATCTCCTTTTTAATGTAGGTTTTTAAAGGCAACATCAACTATCTGCACGAGGTGAGGAATAACTTCATTCCACCAATCGAGGCCCGCTTTGTGAGGATCAGTCCAACCCAATGGCAGCAGAGAATCGCACTCAAGTTGGAGCTGCTTGGCTGCGCAATTCCTTCAGGTCAGTAGAGGTGGTTGATTTGTAGATAAACAAATATCCTGTAAACAAGACAAGTTCGGACGCAGTTATAAAAATTTTTTTTTTTACAGCGAGGCCCAGAACAGATCTGAGGCCGAGGATGCTGCCCCCCTCTCGTCACTCTCCACCGTCTTTGGGTACGAAACGCCCGCCTCACCTTGGCCAAACCACACACACCCCAGACATCAGAAACACTACTATGCCTCCTCACACTGGCAAAGGTGCGTCAGATTTTTGATTTAAAAAGAGAAAGAAAAGCTTTTTTGATCCCAAATACAGACATTTGTCACCTGGTGTTTTTGCTCTTAGATGTGGCGCTGGCAGCAGTTCTGGTTCCCGTGTTGGTCATGGTTCTGACGGGTCTCATCTTGACTGTGGTTTGTGCTTGGCACTGGAGGAACAGGTTTGCATTTTTATTATCATGTCATAGATAAAAATCCCCTGTGAAAACGTAGTTTTGCCTACCAATGACAGTATTTTTGTCTCTTAATAGAAAAAAGAGTTCTGAAGGGACATATGATCTCCCCCACTGGGATCGCACAGGTATGTAATGTCTTTGCAGCGAAGGTTGATCTGTGTTTTGTGAGTGTTTGCCGGTGTGATTCGATGTGCGTCTCTTTGTGCTTCTGCTGCAGACTGGTGGAAAAGCATGAAGCAGCTGCTGCCCTCTAAGATGGTGGAGACGGAGGATTCAGTTCGGTACAGCAGCAGTGAGGTGGGGCGGCTTACAGGGAGAGGTGCTGTACCCAGACTACATGCTGAACCTGCAGGTAAACACTGTTTAGCATGAGGACTGTTGAAGTGATCTGAAATACCCTATTAACTTTTGGTGCAGATCAAGATAAAGGGATGGATCTAGGAATTTTTCTTCTCACTTTCTTTAACATTGCACAGTTTTTCAGCTTTTTCGTTGATTGCTCAGGGATTAATGGATCATGATGGAAAAAGGCATATTTAGATGGCTGGTATCTATGAGTACAATTTGAAACATATAAAATATGTTTTATTTGATTTTGGATTAGGCTGTATGGAGTTAAAAATTGGGCCTCGGTGGAAGTATGCAATGTGTGTCCTCCGTGACATTCTAATTAAATAGTTGAAAATGATCAATACATTTTTGCAGCTCTAGTGCCTGTAGAGTTTATTGTACTGACAGTGTTTGTAGCTGAAATGCAATGCGAGTATCGTTATGGCGTAACAAAAAGGTTGCAAAATCTGATCTTGAATGTTGTGAAATCAGTTTTTTTTAACACCAGCCTTTGGTTCCTGTCCTCCTCTTCATTGGAGCATTTATTTTTTGGATAAGAAATTACAGCAACTAACAATCATTAACAATAAATTATTAGGCCAATCATGTATTATATAAGTTTAAATAAGACGTATTGCCAAATTGCTGCCTTTGCGACCCTCTTGTCGGTCTGCTC
Organism: Sparus aurata; assembly: GCF_900880675.1. Classification (NCBI taxonomy): domain Eukaryota; kingdom Metazoa; phylum Chordata; class Actinopteri; order Spariformes; family Sparidae; genus Sparus; species Sparus aurata. Next base: position 13,498,651 of record NC_044195.1, read on the forward strand.
TCCCAACTCTCTCTGTGCTAAAAGTTAAATGTGACTCCTGTTACTGTGTGCTGCTGGCCCTGCTGCAGCATGGAGTAGATGCCTCCGGCAGTTTGTAATCGTAGCGTCCATCCTCCGGACAATTGATTTTTTTTTAAAGTTACACTTTGGTAGGGGAGGTGGGCAAGTAATGTAATTGGTGTTAATCCGACCAGGGGGAACACAGAACAGAGACATGGCAGACCTACTGCAAGGTCTGAATAAGCTTTTTATATGGAAAAAAGATTTGCACTGCTAAAAACTAATTTTTTTATTTGAATATTTAGAAAATATGAACAGGTGAAAAAATAAAGTACAAATGTTTGTCAGATATGAGGGGAGGAGGGGACAAGATCTGCTGTAACTGTTTATAATGAATCATTTAGAAATGTATACAAACTGCTGTTTACATTTTTGTAGCATTATGTTAGTAATGGAAATAAAAAAAAATATTTTCAGAAGTATTTCACATTACCTATACAGCGCTGAACTGGCCTCCCTATGAGATGACAATACCAGCAGTGGCCCCAAGATGATTTGAGTTTCAGACCCTTGATTTAAATGAAAGCATCAAATCTATCCATTTTAAAAGCTGGAAACAGTAAATGACAATCATTTTTGCTTGAAAACCGACTAAAATGAGTAATACTTAATCAAAAAAGGTGGTTATTTTTCTTTCCCCCACGACTAATCTCTACAGCTCTATATGAAACTGTGTCATCTTTTTATTCAGTTGTTTGGCTTCACAGAAACCTCTGGTTTGACAGTTGCTGACAGTGTGGACACCAGGTCACCTATAAACTCAAAGAGTCTTTGGTTATTAATACACTGTGATATGCTCTCTTTTCAGAATATGCTCAGCCCCTGGTGAGTGGTGTTACAACATTAGGCGCCCGGTCAACCTTCAAACCCGACGAGGGGCCCGACCCAGGATACTCGGATCCTGACCTGTACGACGCTCCCATCTCACCAGACGTGTACCACGCCTATGCAGAACCCCTACCAGCTTCGGGATCTGAATACGCTACGCCCATTGTAGTTGATATGGGTTGCCACCCGTCAGGGGGCTCCTCCTTGAACCAGCCCTCCACTGTGTGCAGTTTCATGGGTGCCGGGCCGGCCGCACTGCTCACACGTACGGACAGCAGCCAGTCAGGGAGGTCGGCTTACGACACCCCCAAGAACGCCACTGGACAGGTCACACCCACTGAGGATCTGACCTATCAGGTACCTCAGAGTAGCACTCAGAAGCCATCGGGACATAGCTGAAGAGTCTGGATGCACATGGCCTTAATCTGCCCCTCACTGCCAACACAACCCACTGAACAAAGATATGGGGGTTGTTAGAGGAGGAGGAGCCCTTTGAGCCCTGGAGCCTGGGCTCGAGCCTTGAATGAACACTACCTTAGCTTTAGATTCATCTGGAGATGTCTGTATTGCCTAAATGTTTCTGCATGGCCACAATCTGCTTGTGTAGTGCCATTACAGTCCTATCACTGAAACCACACGATGAATGTGTTCGTGCCACGTGTGAGAGGCGGATGGATGAAAAGGAGAAAGCTGACTACTATTTGATAAAGACTCTGTCCCTGTTCTGTGATCCTTAGTAGTTGTTGCATTCTGTGAAACTGTGATTTCCATTATTTCAATGTTTTTCTGTTACATACTGAATCAGGTGAAACGGGGATGTACCTGATGATTTGCATTCAAAGATTTAAGGGTTCTCTTACTGAATTAATTGCATGTTGCATCAAGTATCCCAAATCCAAAGTCAAAGAATTCCTTCTCTCGCGAAACTCTAGTTTCCCACGGTACGTTTTGTCTTACTTTGTTTAAAAGCATGACTTGAAATTGTGTATAGTTCTAGTAATTCCATTACTGCAAACCTGTTTAAACTCTCAGATGATTTACTGATATTTATTTTTATTACACATCCTGCTGAAAAGGAGAAACGCTTATTAAAAACAGCCCACCACTAGCCTCACTGATTACAGGTCCAAGAATTGTAGTTGCACTCTTGCGGACAGACAGTAAGTAGTTTTGATCTTCAGAGATGTTGCATGTTACTTTGAAAAGGCCAATCAGGAGGATTGATCCAGTGAAGTCCCCAAGCAGAAAAAATAACCTTTTTGTCAGACCAAATGTTGTCTCTTCTATGATAGTGCAATGTTAATTCACAACAGAACCAATTTTGACAATTGTGCCAACAGTGCAGGTTTAGCCAAATAGACATTAAAGCAGTCTTAATATAGGAAAAACAGTTTGTTTTTAAAGGCCTAGTTAGGTGATTTCATAGCTCAAAAGGTACAAAGACAGGAGGTAGATGGGTTAATCTGTTACAGCTGATTATTTCATAGAGTTTCCTGTGCATTTGTCCTGAACTTTTGGATTTTATTTGTGCATCGTGGTGATTTGTCTCGTGTTCAACTGGGTGTTTGATCTGTCTTAATGCATTCAAAGTGTGACTCGTTCCTTCCTTGTATCTATGTGCATCAACATCTGTATGTGTGTTAAGCTGTTTTCAGTCCTGTGTGTGTTTTTGTTGTTTGGACTGGTTTTTTAATGCAGCTTATAGTTGTAGTAAGATGTGTTCAGTCGTCGTCTGTAGCACCAGTAGACTGCATTACCCCTCCTGTCCACCTGTGGTACTAATCAGACCAAACGCTCTGTGACAGGAGCGCAGATGGAGAATAAAATGGAACAAGCTGCTTTATAACATAACAGAATAGCAACCTCACCTGAGGGGGGAGGTGTTATTCACACAGCTGTGCCACCAATCATGCATTGATTTATGCTCAATAACCAAAGCGACCTACAGACAGAGTTCTGGTGCTCCCCGGTCACAGAGGGATTGTGTTTATGTGGCTCTCACTGATTGTAAATAGAGAAATAAAGAGTTTTAAAAGAACATCTTTAGTTACAATCTTTTATTTTAATTACACACCTCAAGCACTATAATTTAAAGTGTTATACTCAAGCACCTTTTCCTTAATCAACCATCTTTGTAGCCACCTTAGCATAATGACTGTAGTGATTATTATGTTGGTCAGCCAGGCCACCATTTTGGGCCAGACTGAAATATCTTAACTGTAGGATTACCAAACATTTTTGTACAGAAGTCACATCCATCATCTGGTGCCATTGTTCAAATTTCAAATCATCACTACATGCCTGCAAACAACGAGATTCCAATCTTAAACTTCATCCTTAATTTAAGCTTTAATTGGCAAATGTTAGCATGCAAACAAGCTAAACCTCTGTAAGACGGTCAACATTTTGTTGCGTTCCAGACAAGTTGCCAATTTGATCTTCCTCCTTTATTTTGTTTTTACATGGAAGGAAACTTCACTACTGAGGGTTCAATTGTTTGTACACCTGCCACAGAGACGACATTTAGTTACGGTCAGCCAACTGTTATTCATAACTTTTGGCGTTGTGCAGGGTTAGGGTTAGAACGCTTTGATTTCAGACACTGGTCAATTTAAAAGATTCTGACTTAGACGTTGACTGGAACGCAGCATTAGTGCACCCTCAGAGCGGCTAGCATAGCTCTAGAAGCTTGTTATAAGGAACAATAACAATTTTAGCATCAATCGTTCCATATAAAAAACGTTGGCATTAAAAGATTGCTTTCATACAATGTGTTGAAAGTCGCACAATGCTTAATTTGAACCTTTACGTTGGTAAGGTTTGAAATATGCTTACATTTTTAACACACTCCTTGAGAAGTGCTTAAAATGTCTTGACAATCACTTCTGTACACCAAAAATTTAAAATAAAAAGAAATTAGCAAGCATCATGACATACATTCAAAATTAATCTGAACAGCTGCTGAAATAAACATTGCCAATATACCTAGATTGCTGAGGGTATAAAGGAATTTTGTGAACCAAACCTTTTTGCAAGTGCGTTTATAACAATTTAAATATAACAATAAAGGCTTCAAGCTTGGATATTTTTGGGTTTAGGTACCCTGAACATGCTTGAAAGTGCTTTAATTTCACTTTTAAAACTTTGTACAAAACTTAATCTAATTATAAATTATATTCTTCTCATTAATAAATATTAAGAGTTCATCAACAAACTGTCATGTTAAAATATGCAGAATGCAGCATGTAAGGAGAGACTGCAGCCCGTGCTGACCACTTTCATTGTGTTGTTAAGAGCAGCATCACAATATAAGCTGCAACACATGCTGATCATTTAGTCGTAATTACCTTTCCAGATGTCACACATAATTTCTTCATTGGTTTTCCAACACATGCTGCTGTGCTAGTCCACTACATGAATGTTCTTTTTGAAAACATTCTCCTCAACCTTCATTTGCTGCCATCGATTTTCTCGTCATTTCAGATTTCAGCTCTCCAGCAGAACCACAAAAATCACCTTTCAGCTGCTTCTTTTTCCAGACGTCCCCTGAATGCCCCACCCTTCACTCCTCCATGTTCTTCCCGTTCTTCCCAAACTTCCACCAGAGCACCGTGAGGACGACGGCTATCAGTAGGATCAGGCTGCTGGTTACCAGGTAGGCAATGGGCAGGAAATGGTTCTGACCTCCAAACCAGGTCAGCGTGGTCAGCACCACTTCCTTTCTGCCTCTGAAGTACTGCACGGGGAAGTCTGGAGAGGCAGAGGTCAAGGCTGAAAATAGGTGATCATGAAGAGAAGCTCAACCTGCAGTCTTAAAATAGCCCCTGTCCATATGCTTGTGTTTAACAGCAGATAAGACGAAGGAAACATATGCACACAATGGGACACGTGCGGCCTACTTTAACCCCCCGCCAAAGTTCCCATGAAGAGCAAAGCAGTGAAGGATACTGTATTGGATTTCGATGCTGTAGTTCCCTGCAGGCAGACCCTTCGTGAAGGGTGGGTTGGCTCGGTTTAAAACCCCGTAGAGCTTCTTGAAGTTCGGGAAGGCCGCTTCTCTCATCCAGACAATCAGGTCCTCGTTGATGAAGCCGTTGTTGGTGGAGTCGCTGGGATCTAACTCGTACACAGGCTTATGCCAGTACGGAGGCTTCCCTGTGCCTGTGGAGCACACACGAGGCAGACACCGTGAGTCACATCTGAAACACTGGAGTGCTGACATTAAACCTGTGTTTGACTGAGCCTACCGTTAAACACTTGAGCCAGGGTCGAGCCGTCCAGCTTTGGGTTGCGGAACTTGACATTTTTGTCTGTATACCAGGTGATGCCCCCCCGCAGCAGAGGTACCAGCTCTGGAGAACCGTTGTTGCCGTGATATTTCAGAGTGAAGGAGTCTAGGGGGAACAGATGTGAGTCAGAAGGCTACTTGGAGAAAAGCTGGAGGCTGTGTGTTATGAGTGGTGCTCACCATTGAAGATGCTGTTGGCCACAGCACCACAGGGGGCAATGGGGATCTTATTTTGGTCTTTTGCAAAGGGAATGCAGTATGAACTGGGGTTCTGGGGTCAGGAGACAAGAACAATAGAGAAACTCAGGAAGGTTATTTCAAAATCTAAGTGTAATAAGGTGCCATACTTAAAGCTGTTCCGGGGAACTTTCATTTTTTGTTAATTCTAGCGGCCGCTTCGGTCAAAACCAGTACAAGCACCACCGCCTCCAGATCTATTTGTGGCCATGCACGATCAATAACTGTAAAATGATGATGGTGAAACAAGGTAAAGTTTCTTTTAGTGCTGTGCGGTACTGCCAGACTACAGAGCAGCGTCTTCCCTCAGGCTGTGAGACTTGATTCCTCCTCAACATGGAAAATGATTTCAGAATTATGGTTTATTTGACCCGGATAAGTCTGAATCTGACCCAGTGACTGGAATTGAAAACAACTATGATAACCATACAAAAAGGCCAGTGCTGATGGTCCCATTTGCTTCTGTAGGATCAGTATTAAGATAAAGCTGTTTTATAACCAGTTTAAAGTTCCTTGTAGTGCATTAAAGTACATTTTTTAAAAGGTACAATCATTTGTGTGTATATAATTTAATTTCTCCACATTTGAAAGGGAAATATTGAACTTTTTTATAATACTACATATCAGTGTATAAAGTTGTTAAAATTAGCTCAACCAACTCCTTTAAAATTTTGCTTTAACTCTAATTAATACATACTGCTTCAGGAAAAGTTCACTATGCACTGATTTACCCCTAAGGCACCATTTTTCAGCTTTTTGATATTTTAATTACACTTTGCCGTACATGTTATATCCTTACATACTTTCGCTTTTTTCTTTTGAATTCTTTTCCTTGTTTGACACATTTTCTTTTAAATATTTGGATTGTGAACGCCTTCTGGTTTTTAAAATGCTCAGTTTTTCAAGACCAGCCAACACCATTTTTTATCCACATCGTATTACATATAGCAACCAGTCACCTCTTTTACTACCATACTTTTACGTCAGTAAGATTTTGATTGCAGAACTTTCAATGAAAAGTATTTTTTATTAATCTTTACATTGTAGTGTTTATACTTTAACTCAAAGCTGCTGTAATTTCATATTCTTATTAGAATTACATTTTAAATAGCTCTGTATTCCAGTGGTAAGTGATTGGTAAGTAACATACGTCTCTCCTCCTGTCTCTTTCTGGTATCCCTGTCCACTTTATCCAATCAGGACAGAGATCTCTATAAAGAGGCGGCCCTGTCTGCTCGTTCCCTGCTGTCTGGTGATTTCTGCTGCACGTTTATGTGGCGTCGTAGAGAACAGCTTTAAGTAAAAGCCCTGATACTTCACCTACCTCTGCATCAGAGAGGTACACACAGCAGTTTACCATTTCAGTTTCAAACAAGGTGTCTTGGGACAGAAAGGGGCATTTGTTGTTAATCAAGTGTCCTTGTAATAAATTCATTCAAACATATTTTGGGGCTACCATCAAGTTTTTCTTCCTGCCAACCATCTGTCCGTCGTCTCTGGAGTCCATGTATCTGCGGAGGTTCTGGTGGAAGTTTCGGAGGCCGTAGTAGAAAAAGACGTCTCCCTGAAACCGCAGCAGGACAGAAACCATCAAACAGGACAAACGGACATTTTGGAGACCTGATTGTCTGAATTCTGTCTTTGACTGTTTTGAAGCTTTAGAGCCTCTGCAAGAAAACACAGGAAAGAAGCATTTTGGAAATAGTCTGACAAAATAACTTTTATCTCAAGGGCCACTTAAAATGTTTTACATCCTACATGTTTTACTTGGGTTCCAAATTGTCACCGTTACCTTGAATGGTTTCTCGATGGGAAGCACCACGCTGCAGCTGCAGGGCTGTGCTGCGTTGCTCGCGTTCTTACGTTTTTCAAAACATTTATTACACGTCCCGGCGTCAGTGTAGTCCAGCTGAGGAGACAGGAGAGAGTTCATTAAAGGAGTAGAATAAATTGTGAATCATCCGTTCCTGTTTACCTCGCTCTAAACTTAACCTTGGATCTTTCCTCTCTTTGTCACTCCCTGTTTTATTGCACTCGAGGGCATTCAGTATCTTCCTGTCTTTCACACACATACGCTTGGTGTATTTACCTACATTATCTCCACATACAGTGTGTAAAAAAAAAAAATAGCAAAGAAGCAAGTGGAATTTTCCAAAACACACAGTCACTCACCTTTATTTCCTTTGTGGTTTGCACTGTGAGAAGCAGCCATACTCCGAGCAGCATGCATATCAGAGACATAAAGTAGAAGGAGGGCAGCACAGTGTGAGCTGTAAGCATGGGAGTCCAGGCAGGTAGCCTCTGCTGTTTGAACGCCGAGTTGTCCGGCCTCCGAGCCAAGGGCCCAGGCTTGCCCTTCACTTTGCCCATCACAGGGACCTTTGGCTAGGGACAGAAGAGAGACTTGGACAGCCGGAGAGCCAAAATGTCAGAGAAGGCGCTGCTCTGTCGTCTCTTCCTGTTCTCTATTTCAGCGATATCTCTCTGCGCACACACACACACACACACACACACACACACACACACACACACTCGACTCTGCTTGCCAAGAGATTTTCCCAGCAGGCCTTACAGGGCGGGTAAACCGTTGCGGCCTGTTACTTATTAACCACAATCCTTTTACTTAACTACCTCTTTCTGTTTTCAGTTACTCCAGTTCTCTTTGTGATTAGGTTTTTTTCTTCTTCACTGCTCCCTCGCTACGAGACAAACGGAGGTTTGTTTGTTCAAATCAAAATGACAGAAGTGTATTTTTTTATGTTCATGCTAATGAGCTGCTGGGGATATTCTGTTCAGTTCTGTGCCCCCTTCATGCTGCCTTTAAAACGTTTTATCAAAAGGATGTTATGATAAATGGGACTTCCTATTGGGAGAGTAAACTCATGACCTCACACTGTCAGTAGGAGGGACTTCCTGAGGTCAGTCTAAACAAACAAAAGGATGCTGGTTTCATTCGGAGAGCGTTTATTCAATTCATCACACCGAGACATTACATTGGACTACAAGAGTGAACAAACAACACCACGCATTCGACACAGCCTCTGAAAATAGTAAAAGCACAGCACGGATTTCACACTGACACAAAGGGAAAACAAACAGGATGAGGCCCCTTCAGCGTGTTGTGAGGAACATCAGTACGAGGCTTAAAACATCAAGGCGCCGTGCGGATTATCAGCACACAGCGAGCGTTACAATGTGCAGTTAAAAGAGTCCGATTTTGACTTTGTCTTCTTTGCAACCATGCAGGATACCGGTCTCCAGCAGCTTCATGAAGTCCAGTTTGATCTGAAATAGACATGTAAATAAGATATGTAAAAGAGAAACACAGAGTTGATAGACTAATAAGTCTAAGACATTAAAAAATATTCTGCTTTGAATAATAATTTGCTAGGAATCTTAAATTAGAGCCCGACTGATGGATTTTAGGTGCCGATGCCGATATCAAGGACTGCAAAATTCTGATATCGATATTAGCGGTAGACCGAATATCAAGCTGATATTCAGCATTTTCTGATCATCAGTATCTGGGATTTTTTAAACACTGAATAATCTGAATCTGCAAAGTAACTTGTATCAGTGCTTGAAATGTTCTTAAGTAAAATGTACCAGGATTCATTCCATCACTGGTTGCAGATTTTAATTTTTACTGTAAATGAACATCGGTTCCTAATATACAATTTTTCTGTCTCCCTGAAAAGCCTAGTCGCCATCAGCCGAACCCTCTTGGCCGATACACACATATTTTTGCGATGAGCGCTCAAATGTGGCCAACAGACATTTTCACTGCACTGAAACTATAAAGTTCACTAGGAATTCATCAATCAATCTTTATTTGTAACGCCAATTTACAACAAGAGTTATCGGAAGACACTTTCTAATTGAACCGTACACTTTTATTAATATAATTATTGATTAAATTAAGGCCAATTTAATATTTAATACCATCAAGCATCTCTTTCTGCATTATAATCTCTACAAAAAGATTTCAAACTGTCTCATGTTGGACAGCGTTTACACCGACATGATATACATTTGTGTGTGTATTGGCCAACTGATATATCAGTCAGGCACAAGATGTCTCCCGAGATACTGTAGATAAGATAAGACTTTATTGATCCCTCACCAGAGAAGTTCATTACTTCATCAACTTTAACACACTCCTAAGAACAAATACTTCACTATCAAGCCTTCTAAACTATTTGTAATATCATCTGTCTGGCTCAGTCACATGTTAAAGTGAGAAATAAGGTTAACAGAGAAACATTTCATCAATCTGAAAACAGCTGTCTATTGTCAAACTCTACGCATATCAACTCTGACAGAGAAGATCAAGTAAAGTAACAATAACAATGAGACAATTAAGAGGGGAGAGGGCTTTAAAGCTTCTCAGAAAATCAAGACACCTAATAAAATCACCGATACAGTGTGATGAGTCAAAACAAGCTCATTCTCTTTTTAAGCCAGCAGGGGGCAGCAGTGGCTCACCTCAGGAATGTCCGCCATCCTTCGGAGCTTCTGGTCCCTCCAGTTCCAGTCCAAGACCAGGTATCTCAGCGCCCGCAAGCTCAAACCCTCTGGAGAAAGAAAAAACAAAACAGATAAAGTTTTTTCACAGACATCAAAGACTTTGAAGTTTCACAGTTACATATTCTCCACACCTACCTTTCTCAATCAGAGCGTTGATCCGGGCAGGGGTCCCTACTCCGATGTGGGTGACTCCTTTTTGCAGCAGCTTCACCTGCTCCTCTATCTGTACCGACAAAAGACAGACTGCTGAGAAAACGTGTCATTGTGCACAGTTCAAATGCTCGTTATATTCCACCATCGCCATTACCTTAATATGTTTTGCAAAAAGTTTTATTGCTTTGGCTGCACCCTTGAAGGTCGTCATCTGCCTGGGGATGACACACATGGAGCACAATTAAAACATTGTAATGGAGGAAATTGGACAAACGTGTCAAAACGTGCATCACTTACTTAATGAGCTCGATGGCTCGGAGAGCGGAGCTACAGACGATGAGCAGAACCACAGAACTCTTTTCTGTGTGCTGCTTCTGAATCTTGGCCCACTTGGGACAAACTGGAAAGAACAGGGAAAACAGGGAATAAAAGTGTGTTCAAGAATATGGGAGGAATATTGGAGGTTTTAGTTTACAAACACACTCACCCTGTTTCAGGTACGAGGAGAGGGTGTGCGTCAAGTCATTACTGGACAGGAAGCAGGAGTCTGGACGGTGAGGGGGGAAAGACAGTGACGCTGGTGAATCAGATCAGCAGGTAATGACTGAACTTCTGATTTAAAAGGGACGCGCCCTGACTCACCCAGCAACTTGAGCTCCTCCTGCTCGATCACGGAGCGCTTGTCTGAGAAGTACTGCGTCACCAGGTTCTGCAGGTCTGCCGGACAGCCCGGTTTGGGCTCCGAAGAGGACAAGACATCTGTGATCGTCTTCTTCTTCTGGAAAACACAACATAGTTATGTAGAGTAACATTCAAAGACGAGGCCCAGTGACTGTTGTACCTCTTTGCAGCAGCAGCTGTCACCACCACACTCACCTTCCTCTTTTTCTTGGGTTTTGTTGACTTTTCCTCATCAGTCTCCTTCTGAGGAGTAACACACTCTTTCTGTGAAGACAGTACATGCAGAACATTTAATTCAGGAAAAGTAATTATGATATATTTTAACCAGGGATTTGAGGGCATTTTAAGTTACAAAGTTGAGAAATTAGTTCTTAAAAATCCTTTACGTAAAACGGTTGGAGTCATTATATCACAAATCTGTGTAATGTGTATCATATTATATCTTATTCAACATCCATCAACATGCCTTGACTGTGGGCTGCAATTTAAGAATCACGATCAATTTAATTATCATCATACAACCAGGGTTGTACAACCAAATGATAGTTGTATTCCCTTTATGCTATGCTACAAAAATACATAAAAGTAAATAATAAATAAATAATGAAACATAAAAGGAAAAACAATTCGGTTGAGGTGAGGATGACTGATTAAGGACTGATGAAAGAAGCTGCTCTGTAGTCTGGTCGTACGGCAGCTGATACTCCTGTACTGCTTGCCAGACAGCAGCAGACTGAGAATGGACTTTCCTCTATCGATTCATATTTTCTCAACTAATGGTCTATTAATGTGTGTTCTATTTTATGTTTCTAGTTTTTCAGAACACACAGTGACATCTACAAATGCTTTGTTGTATCCAGCTTACAGTCTCAACCTCATAAATGATCTGATATAAAACAAGAGAAAGCCACAAATCTTCATGATGGAGACACTGAAACCATAGAATTACATTTCTGCTTGAAAATGATTCAAACAATTAATTGAGTAAGAAAAGGAATAGCAATTTACTTTCTAGCATCTAGTCCAATACATCAAATTGGTTTATTTTCACACAGGCTGATTTCACTCATTTATACTTTCTCCTCATGACACACTGCATTACGAGCAGATTCAGAGCAACAATATGACGCCTCTCCTGACATCTATTCCATCTAACAAATTAACATGCTGGTAATTTCAACAGAGTGGGTTGGGATTAAATTGGTTTTCTTATCAAGTGTACTATAAAAACCCTCTCAAGGCCATATCACTATAATACCTGTTCACTCGTTTTCTTCTTCTTGGCCTGAACTTGTTTCTCTGTTACCCTCTTCCTCTTCTCCGGTTTTGTCTGTGCGTTTGGTTTTTCCGTCGGCTGCTTCTCTTGAGTCTCGTCGTCCTCCTCTGCCTCGGATGGATCTGAAATCAAAGAGGGAGAAATTTCCTCATTACCATTCTGGATTTATGGATTCACTTGCAACTGGGAGCAGTGTAAGATAAAGAAACTATTAAGAGGCTGCATAGAGCTGAGAACACATTTCAGGTTAGGCTGAATGAGGCGTTGTTATTAACAGATATGTCTTACTACCATAACCATCTTAGAAACAGACAGACTCACCATAGAAACAAGCATAGGGAGTAATCACTTAAGCTTTTTCCATAGCTTTTTACCCCAAACTAGAGATCTGGCATTTACACCTTATGTAACAGATGTGTAAGGGTTGCTCGTCAGCTGTGAGAGTCCAGGCAGCACATTTCAGTCACCACACAAAAGCAGAAAAACACAAACGCTCTCTGAGTTGACAACAATGCTGCAGCAGACCTCAATCCACGCATCTGGTTATATTTAGCCTCTCTGTTGCTACCACTTCTCTGTGCATACCTCTCGTCTCATGCTATGAGGTCATGCTCAGACCCTCTGGCGTATATATGCTTGCTTGTTCAAAATTCTTGAGCTTTAAAAACAGATGCCAGAGTGAACTTGGCAATACATTTGTGCGTTTTATTGCTGGGTCCTTCCTGAATGTGCACTTTTAAAATACCGGCACTTTTGCTTTGTAGTTCTCCCCATGGACCTTCAATGTCAAAGATCTGACAACGCCCTTAACTCCTTATTAAGTGGACCAACTGGATCAAATTTGTCACAAGTATCTGCTTGAGCTAAAGTTTGATTGTGGTGACGCCTGACTACTTAACATCAATGAGATTTTAGAGAAATTTCATGCTTTGCTGTGGGTTGAAATACGATGAATGTTGTTTTTTCCCTCCAAATGCAGTAGCATCCAAACAGGTATTATATCATCAGCCTCTGATGGAAAACAACTGCTGTGACCTCACTGACTGGGGTGTGGCCAAAGATGGAACAAGAGTCAGAGTCTCAAACCATTGAGAGCAATGCAGCCTGCAACAAAACGTTTCTACCCTAAAGATCGTGTGTAGGATTTGGGAGCAGAAATGGAATATTTTATCATCATACTGTGTTTTCACTGTCACTGATTGAGTCTTTTATACAGGGGGAGCAGAGTTCAGAGCCCAGAATGGATAAACTAAATGCTAGCTCCAGAGAGGGGCCTTCTGCTTTTTTTTTTTTTTTTTACCACACAAGTGTAGAGTTTGAGACAAGGGTGTTCAGTTGGTTGCAACCTGCAACAGCACCGCAAGATGCCACTGAATCCTACAAACTGGACCTTAAAGTGAACCACTTAGTGTTTAATTGTCCTTTTAAAGCATTCAAACAATTCCAAGAACCATTTTGGAAAAACCTCTGAACTATAATTTCTTTTTGGAGATATCAGGTATTTCTGATCGGATCTGGCAAACCATTTCTGTGAAGATAACTTCCAAAGAACATCATATAACATGAATTTATAAATCATTATATATGTTAAGAGGAAGCACTTTATATTATATTCAGTAATGAGATCAGAAGGCGTTAAAATGTCTGTAAGAGGTAGATCCATTATAATTTCCTTTTAAGTAGGTTTTTTTTTTTCAGAAAATAAACCTATGGTTGCCAATGGAGCGTAAATGTGAAACAGGAAGATTGTCATCTAAGAAACAGGCAGCTAAGGGTGAGTTCATATCTCTACAACATCTATTGCCATGATGCTCTGCTATACACATTTCGTAATGCGACAACATCTTCCAATTGGGGAAAAACTACAGAAGTGTCTGCAGTTGCAATTGGCACCATGTCTGCAGAGCCACCACTGCTGGCAGTTAAAATCCAATATTAACACTGATGCTGTTATTGTTATAGTGATTCTGTTCATTTAAAAACCAGCTGTAGGCAGTCTGTTTCTATCTGGTTTTACTTTTTAACAACCCACTTGAAATATGCACCACTGCAACTGTCGCTAATTTAAATTGTTTAAATGTCATACAAGGCTAGCAGAGGGGGGGTAACAATGCACGCACACTTCTAATAACAGTAGGTTTTGCTTTTCTTCCCATTCTGTGGACACTCATGAAGCACAATTTCCAAACTTGTATTATATTTTAGCAACTCTAAATCAAAAAACCCTATTTAAATTATTTAGCCTATGGGTTTCTGACCTTCAACAGTGGGTTTCTGTTACAGGCCATGAGCACTCCCAGATTTCTGTCTTCTAATTTCCACTCCTACAATCAGCTTATCCGGTCTTTATTATCACACCCTTTCTCCTGTTGTTTTTTTTCGCCACCACTATTCCTTGGGCCCTTATAGTCAAGAACCGTATAAAAGAAAGACAATATGGATGGATAAAGGATCTTGCACCCTCAATCTCCTGAGCAGGTCTTTTTCTTTTCATCATTCCATAACCACATCCTTTTCCCACTTCACATCTCACTCCAGTCATGGACAGTCATACAGTCATCTGTATTTGAACCAGGCAGGCACAGGCACACAGCCTGTACTGAAAGACCACCCCCACTATTGACAGGCAAAAGCAACCCCCCCCCCCCCCCCCCCCCCCAAACATCCACCCACTTGTACTCAACCCTCTCTCGCTCTCATTGTGGACCGTTGAAAGGAAAGTGAGGATAGACAGGTGCCAAAGACCAACAGAGGACAAGGGCAAGGAGGAGGGCATATTATAATGATATTGGAGTTAAATGGATCACAGTTAAAACAAAGTTCTGGCCTGTAGGTGACCAGTGAGCGACCTGCCTATCCTGCAGCAGGTAAGTGTTTTGTTCCCCCCTGCTGATGCTAAATGTACCTGTACGATCTGGCTTTGGGTTACTTCTGTAGGCACTGAGACATTGAGGAAGGGTGCTTGTTATAACTTGCTTAAATCTGTCCAAAAATATAAATATAATCATGAACGCATATTTGAGAGTAAGAGGGATGAACCATTTAACCGCCGTAGCAGTAGAGTCTGGCTTTATTCAGTTAAAAGCAGCAGGGTCAAATATCTAGCTTGTGAGAATATATATATATGCATTTTTTTGTATTATTATTAGATTTTTTTTTTTAAGTTAGTTGATCTTTCTAATTTGAGTTGCATCATCTACAGACACAGTGAATGGGTTGACAATACAAAATACAATCATCTGACAGTGCTGTTTTGTACTCATTGAGCTGTGAAATAATCTGGTCCACAAAACAATAAGCCTGTGGGGGATAGACGTTAACAAAATGAACAGATGACAAGGACCTATTGACATGGCCAGCAATGCTGATCATAAACCTATAGCATTTTTTATTTTCACTAATGGCACAAAGATACAGGCCAAGGAGCCATTCAGCCAACAGTGCAGGTATTTGATTTGGTGTTACATGGTGGAATGTGGTATTTGGATAATGCAGGGTATTTTTGTTTCCTTATGTGTCACAGAGTTTGTAAGGTGTAAGGAGGGCTAATGGTGTGTCCCGGGTGGGGCAGTGTTTCAGTGACAAATTACTAAATTATAAAGAACCAAACACTCAAGTGTATTATATAGATACATACAGCTGATACAGCTGAAAAAACTAATGCGACAGCCATGCCATGCTGATGTTTAGTTCAGTAATACTGCGATGTGTTTCTATTTAGTCTAGAATCATTGATATAAATTGGTTGGGCATAATATTAGAAACAAATCTCAGTGCAACATAATTCAACAGTATCACAAATAACTCAAGCCTCAAAAATAACCATAAATTTGAATCAGCACCCCTCTTAAATGAGCCCAAACAAAAACACAATATTATAACTTTAATTAGTGTAGGATTTATTGCATAATCAGACTGCATTAGTTTTAGCTAGCCACTCAGTGCGTTTTATGCCATATGTTCAGCGAACTACACACAGTAATGGGGACATTGTAGAAAGTAATGTTGCTGAATTAACTTTTCATTTTTGTACTGTGATGAACACAAGCAAAATTCCACTTATTGTAGTGGTGTGGAGTCAGGAGTCAATAATCTCAAAACCTAGCCAATTTAAATTCAAACTCTTTGATGCATGTCTTGATGTAACTTAAGGTGAGTGGATATATGTTTGTTTGTTTTTCTTTTGGTAATTGGGACAATTTGGGTGAGGCAATGTTCCCATCATGAGCAAACCTAAACACACTTACTTTGGTATGTAGGCCTAATCGTCTACTAGACTGAAAACTAGCTTTGATGTCCTCCATCTTTGAAATGTATTTACTTGGAGAGCGTTAGATTTGCTGGGGCCTAGGGGCCTGATTTATGTAAAGTCATCCAATCTGTACCTGCAATCTGTCTGTAATTAGCAGCTGACTTACAACAGGCTCATCATGAGCAGCACATCATTAATTGAACTTGCACAAAGTGCACCTCTAATGGCAAGCAAACGGAGCTGAGGGTAATGCGCATACCTGTCTGAACTTAGTTTAAATTGCTTAAATGTGACACAAAGGCCTTAGTAAATGTGGCTCTTATGGCGTTTAGCTGATCACTGCTGAAGCCCAACACACCTCTGATAGGATGGGTGATACATTAAAGGAAAAGTGCCTTATGTTGGTCTGCCATGCAAGTTTTTCTCCATTTTAACTGCACTCTTAATATTGCATCACTGCAGTGGATTTTGCAGGTATATTCTAGTATTTAAAGGAAAAGTTCACGGAGAAATAACATTCAATCAGTATCTACTCACCACCATGCTGTTGGAAAAGTTCTGTAGTTCACAAAACTTTACTGGAGCTTCAGGTAAGCATTTCCTGAACAGGTAGATGGGGACTTAAATTAATAAATAAAATGGCACCATACAGCTTGCTGGGCATAATCCGAGTCTCTGGAAGCCCTGTGATCCCTAACTGATTTGAAAAGCAATATTTACACCATTGACATGTGATCAACCTTATGCAATCATTTCAGACTATAGCTTAGCGCTATAGTGAAGAATTAACCATGATAGAGGATATTATCAATCAATCAAACAATCCAATAACTTCTAGGGCTTCCAGAGACTTGGATTATCCTGGAAGGGCTGTACGAAGCTATTCTATGTTTTGTGTTGATTGTTTGCTTTTTTTTCCCTCGTAAAACAAGTCCCTATCTAGGAGAATGCTGTAACGCTGTTTTACTGTGAAGCTCCAGAAATGTTTAGTGACCTACAAGGATTTGCCTGACTTTCAATTAGCATGAGGGTGAGTATATATTTTTCTTTAAGTGAGAAGTCAAGAAAATCTTTCTTTCTTTGATGCATTTGGCATCAGAGATTAATGAAACCTGTTTCAATAAGTCTAAAGTGCTTCCTGAAGAGAGCAGGCGTTGACCTATTAGAGAAGGTCGGTGCCTTCAGTGTCTTGCCCCCTATATTTTCCAACAGTTGCTCCAGATGGTGGAGTCAGTCGGCGACTTGCTTTCAGACACATACAGGGCAATGAGCTTACATCTCAGATAACCATGGATCAATGGAAGTTAGTGTCTATAGAGGGCTCAGATGCAAGGAAATGGGGCCACCTGGTCATCTTTAATAGGCGATCAATAGAGGTGACTGGTTTTAATGGATGTTCGATGGTGCTGACTGGATGTAATGAGGATCAATCGACTGGCTCCAGGAAATGGTTGATTGTTACAGTTCCAGACAAATAGCACTCAGCTTTGGTTTTTGGTTTTTAGGGCTGATGTGCTCACTTGTGTAAACTGGCACTGAGCCTACACAGCTGCTTTAAACTGTGTCTGCCATGAGCCCAGAAAAGCTCTTAATTACCATCACAGTGGACTATCAATCCGATTAAAGATAACACTTTGGCCTGTACAGAGGGATAAGTCAAACCGATTATAACCTTTATCCTCCTGCCACCCAAACAGGTTCCCCTTTACACAAACATGGCCACCCAACCCCCAAAGATTCTGTGTGGTATTTTCATTGCATGCTTCTATAAAAACAATATGATACTTTCCTTGAAATCAATTCAGCGCTTGTTTATACAATCAATAACTCATCTCAAGACATGTACTATTCCCTGATCTTGGGAGTGGCGTGGGCGGGTGAGTGAGTGTAGCAGTTATTGGTTTTGGAGGCCTCCAGCTTCCTCTCTAAGGCCACAATCTGAGCATGTGTTATTGTTAAATCAATGGGAACTTACAACAGCACATACAAAAGTAGCAAGCTGGCTGTGGGGCAAAAAGGAATACCAGTCTTGTTACAAAGCCATAGTCTTCCTAACTGTCCAATTCACTCAATTGGCCTAATATTACAACCATTTATTAAATTACATGTTGCCATGTTGTTTGTTGTGATGCTAATCCAAGGACTCGCTGTAAATATTTTTTTTAGAAAGAAGATGACATAAAGAACCTCTGTTACCACAATAAAATGTTGGCAGTTAACGATTTTGCAAACCATGGATATGTTTACATTTGTACCTGTCTAAGCCAGGCTACGTACCATTTCTACAAAACATATCATATCATGTTCACATTACAAGTGTACGACATGTCTGTCATGCCCAGCGTAGGCAAGTTAGTTCAAGACAAGATGGCTTCCATGCCAGTGTTGAAGAATTAATTTCGACATCTGTAAGTGAGAAACCACTGGATGTGGTAAGTAGCAACATAAAAAAGTCATGTTTCAAAATATCCGTTCTTTGCAGATAATTTCATTGCTAACAGTTATTGTAGCGATTGGGTTGAATTAAGATTATAAACACTTTGAGGATTTAGACTGATTTACAAGCTTGCAAAATGATGTGTGGTATGGGTAGTTGTCTTTTGGATGCTCTTCTTCGGGTTTGTTAGGACTTTTAACCTTTTATATCAATGAGACTCATGAGCTGAGAAATAATAAAGTGCAGGGATGGTTTATCACCAGCAGGGGGGGTATTGGATGCACAGTGAGGGCAAAAACGATTACCTATTTAAGATTTTTGCAACCATATTTTCCATATTATTCATCGTGTTAATCTCTTGTGATGAGCGTGGTGTATGCACACAGACTCATACCTTCTGAACTCATGAAATCTGAAACAGTGGATCGAATGCTTTTCATACTCAATGCACAAAACAATGCACACCCAAAACCATCTACTTCATGGCAGAATTTTACAACAGCATAACACAGATACACTAAGTTGATAAGAAACGGTTGTTCAACAATATGTAGGTTTTGATTTGAGTCAGGCAGGTGTAGTTGAGCTTAAATTCACCTAAGTAAAGCCAAATTTTATATTCACGGACACTTCAGATCTTGCAGGTCCCCATCATAATGTCTCCAGTCTACATGACAAAAAAATATATGTATATATACACAAATCTAGAAATCCAAATTAAGGACAGACTTTGAATTTGTGCATAACTATCTGATGTCTTTGGGTATGTGTATAAAAGGTTGGGTTAAACTGACTTGTTTCAGTGACGTATACGCTGACATTTGACCGTCTTGACATCCACGTGTTTTAGTAAATCCAATCCTGGCTGGCAGTGTAGCAGGAACGTCTAATGATGTCCACAAGAGGTGCTAATCAGAGACATGAGGTTATCTAAATAACTCAAAGCTTTTAAGCTTCTACAAGAACCAAATGAGGAAACCCTTTATCTGCCCTCGAGACTTTAAAATGCAACTGATGTAATGTAGATACTGCTAATAAATGTAGCCTGTACTTAAGCTTTTGGCACTGCTCTTTCTAGTGCCGTTACAGCTTTGTCTCCATTTTTTTAAAAACTACAAACTGATCATTATCTTCACATACTTTCCTTTCTTGCTTTCTTGCTCTTTTCTGAATGTCCTGACAGCTGGTATCACGTGGATGATATTTACATTATTTCAGTCTTTTTTCCCCCATCAATCACCAACACAGGACTCTGATGCAATATATGTGGACTTTAGCATCTGAAATCAGAGTGAGGACAGAGGGTCAATGTGTTCATGTGAAAGGAGCATGCTTGTCCAAAAGCACAGACTTCAGTGTACACAAAATCAACAGTAAATGGTAGAATTTCAGATGTTCATTATTCAATAGACAGTCTTCCAGTCAAGGAGGTCTTGCTCAACAAGTGTACCTTCTAGAGGACAAACCTCACATCATAACAAAAAAATGTAGGCCATATTTCATTAGAATACATCATTGACAGCAAAACGGTCGTTGTTATGCTTTCCACAAATGTGGTTACCATTTGATTTATAGACAGTTTGTGTAATGTAGGAAAGACCACCTATAAGAAAAATGTTGCACAAAACAAAGGAGCAAATACACTGATTTAGAAAGACTAAAAAAAAACAGATGGAGAGTCTAATTTCAGCTGCCTAGTTATTAGAAATAAGACTTCAATAGTTCATTTGCTAGCCAGAGTCCACGTTTTTACAGTTGTGAAAAAAACACAGTACAGTACCTCATGACCTCATACCTCATGAAACTGCTTGGCTTAACCTCAATATTGCATTTGTGTTCAACAACCAACATCACGATAATGTATACTTTAGAGATCCATAAGAAACAGCTGTACATCAGTCAGCCACAATATTTGTACCACTGAAAGGTAAAAGGTGTACACCCTCTGATGGTAAAGGAAATAATGGCAGTTCCCCCCAGTTCTCAGGAATGACCACAGAATTTGACATATCAAAGTGGTATCTACATGAATTCTAGGACCCAAGGTTTCCCAGAAGCACATTGCATTGTAACAAACTAATTAAGTTATTCACTTCACCTGTGAGTGGTGATAATGTAGTGGCTGATCGGTGTATGGCAGTTTACCTGATGGTGTGCTCTTGCTTCACAGATCTGTAGGAGAATATTCTATTCTAAGATTTAGATCACAAATGAGGTTTTCAAAGGAATCTAAATCATAAGAAAATGATTGCAGTCAATGTTTGTCATCAATCCTAAACCCAACTTTCAGTAGTCTTGATAGCCTTGAGCTCTATAAGCAGCACAGACGGCAGTAACACTGCCACATCTGGCACTTAAAACATATCAATGGCAATAAAAGGCGAATGGGAGCCATACTCAAATATTTAACACCTTCTGTCAGGCACATTAAACAAAACACCCAAATACTGAGAGGGAACGGTGTATGAGGCAGAAAATATTGCCCTTGTAAATCTGAAATAGGATTCTGTAGTTTCTTAATCCTTCCCTGGTAGTGTTAATTCATGTGCATTAACAAGACAAAATTGTCAGGACAATCTTGATGTAAAAAAATTAATTACAACTCATTTATAAGAATTAAATGATTAAACCAAATCATGGTAAAATTAATTGATTAATCTGGTAATTACCAACACCAGTCTGACTTCTCTCTCACTGAACCTTTTTCTGATACCTCCACAATGAAAATGCAATAGTGCAACACTTTAAACACAGCATATAATGTTATTAGGCACAGTTATAAAGCCCGCAGTAATGTGGTTGATTGTCATCTGATGGTAAAGTCGTCAGTGTGTGAAGTATTTCGCAAGAAACGTGGCCCTGACCAAAATCAAGAAGTACAACAACAGCATTTCTGGGGTCAAAATACATTTATAAGCTCTTTAACATCTCACTCTCTCTGTAGCTGGCTTGCTAGCTGTATAATTTTCTCTGTTACGCCTCTCTTACCGAACATGCCTGCAGCACTTTCCTCGTGCCAAAACATACATCAGCCATACAGGATGCGTATTACAAAGTGCTCTGCCAACTTAACCCTGGAAACTGGAGACCAAAGAGGACTCTAGGGCAAAGAATGGGCCAGTCTCCCGTGACAGGTGGATATAAAGTGGATATGAGCTGCTCAGGGGAATGAATAGCTCAGGCAGGGGTCTCAAACATCAATTACCTGGGGGCCATGAACCAGGTTGTTTTCTCTCTCCTCTCCCTGGTAAGACCTATCATACATCTCCACATGTTTAGGAGAGTTATGCTGCTTTGAGCTTGCAATATTGCACACATCCTCCTAAATCTATACGATTCAAATGTGTTTACTACGTTTGACCTGAACACTTCGAGGCTGCAATCAAAGCCATCGTCACTGTCCAAATCGGTATTCGAAAGAAAAAGACTGTCCTTATTGCACAGCCCTACCTCTTAACCTCGTCTCTCCTTGGACTCATATTTACAATGACATCAACAAAAGCATAGTCTCTCAGTTTGAGACTCCCTAAGCTAATCATGATCTGAGAACATACAGATGGGCTCACTCAGTGCTTAATCTATAGTTGTATATAAAAGTGATGAACCTCAACTTGAGTTTGCTGACAATTACATTGCTGGTTTGAAAATGTTGAGGAATAGATGTGACAATTGGCCGGTCCTAGCCAATATTTGTATTTCTCCCAACTTCATTGTGAACATACCACCTGGATGAGTAGACAAGCTTTGATCGGGAGAGAGCGAGTCCGGTGAGTTTGAATTTCTATGCATGTGTTAATGGTTTATTCCGAGGGCAGCCAGTGCCCTTTTGAGTAGACAGGGGCAGGCAGGAGGGATGCAGGCATGCTGCCCCTGGGTCGTGTTCAGATAAATAAACAAAGGCGGCCACATGTGCGACTGCCAACCTGCCGGCCAGCGGACAGTCCTCAGTGAGGCAACCCTGGCAATCATTATTAAGGCGGTAAGTTTGAAGGTATTTTCACATGCCTGGCATCGTGTGGGAGTGTGTTTAGACATCAGCATGCATGTGCTTGTCTAGACACCGTGACCACACTAAAGAATGAACACAGTCTGACTCATGTCATTGTGTGAGAGAGAAAGAGAGAGAACAGTGAGTTCAGACCCCATTACCAATTGAAGGGCAAGGGTAAATAAGCATGTGTCTTGGCTTGACTGCTGTCCTTAACAGCAACATCTGATGAGTATAATAAAGAAGATGTATATATAATGTTATGTCCAAGGAAAACTGAAACCAGACCACCACTGCTCCACTGCATGTTGTCATCTTGATAAACCCTGGGCTAAACCGATTCAACCTGACGGGTGGAGGTTATCTTAGGGCCAAACCATTTTGTTTCTTTTCTAGGCCCTCTGGAAGAAGAATACCAAGATAATAGAGCATTTTTGAATACATGTAGTAAAAATAGGGAGTGGTCCTGTATGTTGTTCTGTTTTTTTTAATACAGTTCCTCAGTACAGTAAGTCTTAATTGTTCAAAGTGACCCAATGAAAAACTCCACACAGCACTCATCTTACGAGCTTCTATCATCCCTTCTTTTCAATGAAAACTGGTGGAGTAAAAGAACTCGGGGACAGCTCAGACAGCTTCATCTGTCTCCCTGATTGATACAGAGAGGGTTTCAGGAGGAAGGGAGGGAGGCTGAGATCGTCACACAGCGTCCAAGAGAAAATACCTCTATGCAGACTCCATCTATTAAGTAAGCCGACACTCTCACGAGGATACAATATCTGAAGGTCTTTTGGCTGCATTTTGAACCAGCTAAAGGGCTTGCTTTCTGTTTGGTGTTTTTCTTGCTCAATGTTTGTCCCTTATATACAAGTGTTCATCTTGTCGAGAGAAACTCAAGGTTGCTCTCAGGCCTTGGTGACAACAAGCAGCTGCTGCCTGTCTCTGTGCTTGTGTAAGAGGAATGAGAGAAAAATAGAGAGGGGGGTAAGAGAGAAAGGGTCTCACTGCTTTTCTCTTCAGCAACAGAATTAGTAACACATCAGTAAAAAGGTCTGAGGAGGCCGTAATCAGGATTAAAAACTGCAGAGAAAAACATGAACCTCGAGACATTTCTCAGTATTTCACTAAATTGCTTTTTTGTTATTCCCACAAGATTTGAAACACATGGGCCTTTAGTTACTTATCTTAAGAAACTTGACCAACAACTAGGGAATAATAGGCGTTCCCAGCCACTATGAAAGCTTGGACTAGAGAAGCAGAACTGAAGAGCAGAGAGATGACATCATCTTTCACTAATATGAACCTTCTTGCTTTTTGTCTCTCTCTACATGGGATGAGATCATGGGATCATCCCTACCCAAAGCTGGCTATCCAACACTTAACTGATGTGATTTACTTCAATTACACACATATGCACACATGCCACACACACATATCTCACTCTCATATGGTGAGTAATTAAGGTCCTCTTTGCTGGCAACCTTGTTTCCTTTTGTCTGCCAAGCTGACAGTGATTTCTGTAAATGTGCTAAGAGTTAAGACCAGGAGATGACATAAGCCTCACACAGAGCAATGCCAGGCACAGGCCTATCAATTTCAGTAACACTAACTGTTATGACATGAGGCCTTTTGACTTTGGATTAGTCAAGAAAGGCTTATATGGTCTGTATCAGCCAGCTGCTTATTAAAGCCACACAATATTAATTTGTACTTCTAAGACAATGACTGACCGTGTTCAACTGACCGAGGCACATATTCCTCTTTGTTCTAATGTTCAGCTGCTACCGTCAATTATTTCTAATTTTCTACTTCCTCCTAGGTGAACATGCACTCAGTCGGTAAAAGTGAAAAAGTGCTTCCGTGGAGTAAAGATGATCTGAAGAAACAAGACTCAGAGTCTCCCTTCTACCCTTTACAGGCCCCACAAATCACTATTCAGAGGGCCAACATGAGAAATAAGAGAAAGAGGTGGGAAGGCAGACACGGAAGAGAGGACCTGTCCCGTGATGACTTGTTGTTTCTGCTCAGTATTCTGGAGGGAGAACTACAGGTAGGGTGATTTGTTGACCTTCTGTGTGCATTCATTCTGTAGTTGTTTATCCATCTCATCATCTCAAAAGTCATAAATTGCACTGTGACAAACTGCGACTAATTATCATTTTCACTGTTGACTTATTTGTCAGTTATTTTCTCAATAAATTGATTTGTTGTTTGGTCTACAAAATGTGAAACATTTTAATCAGTATTTCTAAAAGGCCAAGATGAAACCAAACACATCAGTGTCATCAGAAATGAGTAAATAACCCAGAAAACATTCACATTTAAGGAGAATTTTGACTTTCTTAAAAAAGCAAATACTCAAACTATTAGATTATCAAAATGGTTAGTTTGCAGTTGGTTTAATAAATGACAAATAATCAAATATTAAACAATTAAATCAAATAAATAACTGTTGCAGCTCTATAGATCTATTTAAGCCTGCGCTCTACTGCTATGTTTGTCACACTAGGCCAGAGATGAGGTAATTGCTGTACTGAAATCAGAGAAGATGGATTCAGCTCTACTGGGGGCCCACTATGGTTTCAACGCACCGGATGAGGCACTCCATGCACTACAGAGAGACTCCCTGCGGGCCCAGCAGTACCACCAGCAGGATGTGTACAACAAACCAATCGTTGAGGTACCAAGAACCAATAATAAGAAACTAGACGCCATATGGAGCAGATAATCAAATTTAACGAGGTGAATCCATTACTGTCTGACGAGAGCATAGATTACCGCCGCATCACTGCACAAATTTGTTATTTTGCACTACAGGTGTTACATGTGCTGGATTTATTTTTAGCAGTGATTATAAATATGTAAAGTGAAGGATTTTTTCACCCAATTGACCAGTACATTCTTTCAGTAAAATAACTGCACAGCAGGGCTTGCCAATTTAGCTGGAACACAACATAATATGTTTCATTTAATTTAATTATTGATCAGTTTAATGACCAATATCTTTAATTTAAACCAGGGGATGAGAGGTTGAATTAGGGCTGCCTGATCAGTCGAATTTTCATCGTCATCGCGATATGAACATGTCAATAAACACATCGCAAAAGACTGCCTGACAAGAAAATAATTTTATTTACATGCGCCATGCATGCACCTTGAGCATGGCAACATTTAGCCTCCATCAGATGGAGCCCTGGATACAAGGGCCAATCAGATGAAGCCCCAGCTAGCCGTTAGCTACCCTGACAAAATTAATCGGCATCAGTTTGGTGGTGATTGCCAGATTATGATGGCTGAGGGAGGAGAGAAAAGCGAAGAAAATGTGGTGGACGAAGACCTTGTGGTGAAAAGAAACAGCACTTCTGCTATATGGACTTATTTTGGATTCAGGAGAGACGATGTGTTACAAACACAGGTACCGTGTAAAACATACCGAGCAGTTGTTGCAACTTCTAGAGGAAACACAACAAACCTACATCACCACCTGCAATACAACCATAAAGACCTACACGAACAATTCAAAACTAACGTTACCCATCATTAACTGTATAGTTAAAGTGAAACTCTTGTTAGAAAGCAACCAAGGCTTTATTTGTGATTGAATATGAGTTGAACCTTTGTGTAAAAGCATAATTACGACGAAAGAGGCACTTTTTTTTTCAGAGTGTCGATCCCCAAGTGCGACCTAACAGGAAGGCTTGAGGAGCGGTCCACCATTACTCTCCTGCCTGTTAGGTTGCTTTTGGTCGCACAACCTTCTTTTTAGTAAAATCTGTGTACACAAACAATGTTCTCAATGCTTGTGTTCATGTGAGACCCTGGTGATGCTACGAGCAAAGTTTCATGTTGTGTCGAGCCTTTTTAGTGTTTTTAAAATAGAGATTTTAATGCTAGCGTACGAGTGCCCCTGCACTCCATTGAAAATTAGCTTGCCCGAAAACGAAACTACGGTATATCTTAAAAGTGCCTCTTTCGTCGTAATCATGCTTTTACACAAAGGCTTGACTCATATTCAATCACAAATAAAGCCTCAGTTGCTTTCTGGCAAGAGCTTTACTTTAATAATATGCAAACTTCAATATTTGTTTATTTATCGCAAGTTATATCGTCATCGCAATATTGAACAATGTTATTGCACATAGCAGATTTTCCTCATATCTTGCAGGCCTAGGTTGAATTTAACCATTTTGTTTTTAATTCAAATGTTTTTTTTTTGTTTTACATTTTTTTACTTCCATAAGTGAAGGCACACTGTCATCTTCCTCTACACAGCCTGCTATGTTGTTTCCCCCTCAGCTCGATCACATGGTGGAGACCCAGAAGCGCTCATCCCAAAGAATGCTGGAGCAGCTCCTGGAGGTGTCCTGCTCACACAGAGGTGCTCTACACAGGCTAGAGGAGCAAGAGAGGAGCCACAGGGCTTTTATCCATAAGAGCAATGGCCTTACCACTCTACTGGAGCAGGACAGAGAGAGGTTTGTGCACTAAACCCTAGAGGTTCAGATAAATGCTTAAGCAAAAACAACATTGATATTTTATAGCTCCCACCAAATTGGAAGCCTGTGTTGAAGCTAGACTTGTAGAAATATCCGAGCCTTTCAGAATCCCTCCTGATGTAAATAGAAGAGGATTTACAGCGAGTGTAGAGAAGGCTAAGGGATTAAAGTATTTCAGCACACTGGAACAAGCCAGATCGGAGCTCTGTGATGTACACTTGTGCAGGCTTAGATTGGCCTGTAATGCTCTTCATGGCTGAGTGAAATAGCGAAGGCGCTGCTGGCTGCCGCATTTCTACCAGCCCACTGAATGTGACCTCAAGACTGTACTTAAGAGTTACTCCACTCAGACACAGTCCATTACATCCTGGACTCGGTTAGACCTTGCGGCCAGCCTGGCTCTGTTCACTCTCCCTTGTAAACACATAAACATTCACTCACATGCAATTACATGTACAGTCTAAATTGGCACCCTACTGGCCGATTCGACAGTACCACACGGCACAGGATGAAGCCTTTTTCTAAACTAAGTAAATGGGTTGAGGCTTTGCTGGTGGGTAGAACGATTCTCTTCCCAAATAGAGAACACATTTAGATGTGGCCTTTGGGTATAGCTAGGTTGAACATCAAGATGGTCACTGGTTCTCCTATGCAATTTGAGGCCCACAGCGGGGCTGTTGTGTTGAAGTCTCGGTTGTCTCGGCTCATGTACCATCCGAGTCCACTCTGTAATCTAGCTGTGTCGAGTCTGGACCCGCACTGGGCCTGCAGCCTTGGGAGGAGACTAGTTGTCTGCGTCTGTGTGCCAAAATGAAAAAACACTTTACTGATCCACCACAGGCACACACACGCAATTAAAGACCAAAAATAGTCATGCCAGTAAGGGTGATTAACTTTACTAGAACTCTGTCCATTCAAATACAATGTGGAAAACCGAAACATGCACACATAAAGGCTTTGTGGTCCATCTTGGCCTAATGATGATTAATACATGAGTAGACAGCATGTCTGTGGTGCAGTGTGAACCCTGTGTGGCTCAAACATTTATGACTGCTTCAACACAGAGGATTTTCTTCTCCCTGCCTTCCCTTCTTTATGAATTCCTTTCAAGAACACGGGCCTGAAACCTCACACTTAAAGCTATCACACAAGCTGAAGTATGGGCTGACAGCATGAAGAAACTGTGACTCTGCATTAAGGGTGGACTGTTGGAGGTATCAATGGGTGTTGACTCAGATCAATGAAACATAACGTTACTCAAATAACGTTACTCAAATTTGAGCATTTTTCCCCCCCCTCATCTTCTCTTTGCGGCCCTTTTCCATGCACATATGCTGGCTTGGTTTAACTCACTGTATCAGCCCAGTCACTGGGCTGAAATCAACCAAAGAAACTGAAATTAACTTATTTAAATGAATTAATTAATAAACACACTCGAGTCTGTCGGCTCTGGCAGCGTTTTGCATCACATGCATCTGCGCAACATCATAGCCCATGCGTGGTCTGGGTGTATCTAGGGGATGCTGCATTTGCGGGCGGGTGCGCCTGCAGTTATAAAACGATTATTAGACTATAATAATAATTCTGATCTGTTCATATACTTAAAACGGACGGAGCAGACAAGTTAGCTTACCGTTTGTAGGTGATATGCCATGTTTGTAGTCGAGCTGTGATATACAAACTGTTGTTTGCAAACTTTGCATTCTACTTTTTTTCCATTTTCTATTTTTATAAAATGCTGCCACCCTGCTGATGTCTTTGACATGGTAGAATAGGCATGACTGTAAATGAAACGCTTAAAAAAATAAATATGTAACAAACCACCGGACCAAGGCCTTCTAGTACGTTCATTAATCTGTTTGTCTGTAGTGGGTTGGGCTAATCCAAAATACTGAAAACAAAGGGGGTGTTCTGAAGACGCACTGTTACTTGTGAAACAGGGGTGCTCTGAAAACACCCTCATTAGCACTTGGTACTTTCCTCCTGATGAAGTCAAATGTCATATGCAGGACACACAGCATTGGGATGGAGAGGACCCACTGCGTCTTTACGCACTGCTATAGCAGCATGTAGTTAACACACCAAAAATCGACCAATCAGAATTTTGGTCGAGCCAGAACGTACCAACCAATAAATCGACCTGTTGACTAGGAGATTACAGCCCTAGCCCAGTGTGGCAGGAATATTATAAATCTCCATTACAACAGGGCTGCCTGCTTAAAGATTTGTCTGATGCACTTGTCGTAAGTCAACAACATTCAGAAGCAGCCGGCTGATTCATGGTCATTCGAGTAGTCAAAGGAGCGGCCATAAAATGGTGGATCAACACATTTAATTTTCTCTAAATTCTTCATAGAAAAGAATCCCTTCTTTTTAGCTGCAACAGTTTCTTTTTCCAATAATACAGCATCACAGGTTAAAGAAGTTTTTTTTATCAGTTGCTGATGAGCTGTTTGCTGAGGTGCAGTAAAAGCATGTGGTCTACAGCTCTTAATCTAACATCTAACTGCTCTTAATCCCTACACTGTAAATTCCCCACAACAAAAGCCGCCTGTTAATTTGTCATTTAAAAGCTTTTATTAGAAAAGCAGCAAAATTGTGGGGTTTCATCAGCAGTTACTTAAGAGGTGGGTCTGGCATACTTAGGCACCCCGCTCAGGACATGATCCATCTCAGGCACTGCTAAGAACAAACTGGTAATGGAAACGCAAATCAGCGCCGTATGGTTTGAGTCAGCACAGCTAATAGTGTCTATGGAAAAGCACCATTGGTGACTGGGCTTGCCACAGTGTTTGGTAGTCCTGGTGTAGCATGGTGGTCGGGCACACATAGATTACATTATTTGCACACCACCCCCGGGGTCTTTCTGCTTTTGAGAAAACATTCAGTACTAGTCAGACGACAGACGCTATGAGTAGAGTCAGCACACCAAATAGGGAATCACATTTCCCTTATAAAGAGAAGAGAGTAAGGACAGCTGAGTGACAAAATGATGGTGGATGATCAGGTGATAAAGCGCAAAAGCGGAAGCCCCCGTTTTAGAATTTTAAAATTAAACTAAGCTTTGTCACTTTGCTGCTTTATTTAAACTGACATGGTAGAACATTTTGAACATTTTTGACCCGCTGTTGGTCAGGCAAAAAGTCTAATCGGGGGACGTCATCCTCTCGGCACCTTTTGAAAAATCTGAGGGACATTTTTGCACCATTTTCTGACAATTAACAGACCAAACTTGTCGATTAATTGGGAGCATATTAAACCTTAATGAAAAGAATTAGTTGCAACTCTAGTTTTCAAACTAAATAAATTACTGCTCCTTATCAAGCATCCACAACCCATGCATACAGCAATGCTCTTTGCCTGTATTATACTGAGTGTCTATTAGCACCCGGTTAAAAAAAGAGTTTATACTCCCCCTTCTTTGTTTTTCTAACTGCACTTCAGCTTTTTGCGCTCGGCACAAATAGGTTTGAGCTGAGTCAATGCTTGCATTTGTCCACAGGGTAAACAACACGAGGCACATGGCGATATGCCTGTCCCTTTCATCTCCCTTTCCATCCTGTCCCTCTTACATCTCGCTCTGCAGTAGCCTAAATATTTAACTGAAAGAATTTCCACTCCTACTCCAAATCCTCTTCAAGTATCTTTCAATCTCCCTCCCTGTTTCTTTTCAAAGCGTATGCTCTGAGCCAAGAGAGCCTCTCAGACAGGCTTAAAATCAGCATCCCTCTCTCCATTTCATTTCTCTGAAAAAGTAGCTCCACAAGGTGCCATGTGCAGAGCAGATGACCTGTTTCAGCTGTGAACTATACGGTAGAATTCCAGTCACGGCATATTATTACTTTATGCCATAGTACAATCCCTGTTGCGTGTCAAAGGATGATTACATCTGCACATCACAATGCAGCAATCTGGTTGTTCCAACCTCAGCTATCAGAACATGCTCTAAGTCTGTGTATGTTTCCTATGGTCTGTCACTGGGCTGGCAGCATCTCAGCATTAACCTCACACATATGTTCAACACACCAAAGACATTCATGCTCTCATCTGTTCACTTGAGTTATGAATCACAAACTTTTAATAGGCTCTACCCTACACCCACAAACTCATGTGGTCTTCTCATCAATATATTTAACATGATACACAATTATTGCTACAGATATAGAAAAGGAATGCAGACTAAATGTTTACAGCTGTGTGGCTGTACTAGGCACGCTATCGTTTTCCTAGTATGGCAAATTGAAGTCACGTTGTTTAGCCAATCATAGTGTACAAAATGCTTGACACCATACCACACCAACCAGCCTAACCTTTTCTGTGTGGTCACTGGAGGGTTTGCCGTCAGAGCATGTGTTCAATATGATCCCAGGAAAAAAACAAACATGTTAATGGTAATGTCAACATGCTCACATAGTATATGAGATATACATAAGAATGTGAAAGTCATGGGATCACAAGGGTAATCTCTCTTCTGGGGACCTTGAATTTTAGTATAAAAATGAATACCAATCTATTAATACCTGCTGAGATATTTCAATCTGGACCAATCTGGTGTACCATAGACCAGACTGACACCCCCATCTCCAGGACCATACTGCTAGGATGGCTAAAGAGCAGTCATTGAAAAACTTAAAGAAACAAGCTCTCTGGCTTGGTTAAACATGGTGGAGAAAACATTTTGAAGACTATGCTCAAAAGAAAAGGACAAAGTCAACTGTGCTGTGGCGGAAACCCACAGCTGTTCTGTCCATCCCTCATACTCAAATCCACCATCTGCCTGCTCAGCCAATAATGTGTCAGAGGAAGATGTGCATAAATTACCACAGGAGTCTGGCAGTGCATCACTTCGGAGCAAAACCGCTGTTCTGATTGCAAGCTGTTGGGCGCATTTATTAGTTATACCAAGCATATGAGGTCAGTTTAGTCATTCCTTCAATATTATTAAACGTGCTGATAAATGAAGAAAACAAAGCCAGAGCAGACTGCCTGAGCAGCTGCTTTTCTTTTTGCAGCTTCAATTTGCATTTTCCATGACCCTTTACAGTCGTGCTTAGCACAAGTGATGGATTTGTGAAAGGCAGCAGCTAGAAAAAACCCAACTCAATATCTCTAAATTACACCCTGGATGAAAAAAGGGGCCATGACAACAGAGTGCTACTCTCATATAAAAGGGGCATATTACATATCAGCAATGTTTGAGGGTTTTCTTGGAAATGCCTTTGAGGGATCATGCTTTTAATTGAGGACAGACGATGCAATGCCAACCCCTCCTCTAAGGGAAACAGGACCTCATGAACTCTGATTTGGGAGTTGGTTTGTGGATAGGGACTGCAAAGTATAAGGAGGATTTCTCTTTCACTTTCAACAAACAGAGAAATATCTCATCTTACTTGAAAGTTGCTAGGGCCAAAGATGAATAATCCCGCAGGTTAATTTATAGCCACAGCCTCGTCTGATCTACAGTTAACTACTAGAGCCCAAAGCTGATAATCAATTTGTATATGCTTTGGGTGAAGAGAGGTTTAAAGTAGCAAGGTCCCCCTTGATCATTACTATAAAGTAAGTAGTAGACAGTTTCAATATTTATTCTAAATACCTATATATATCAGATTTTCTTGGATTCTTTCCTATAATAGTTTGAATTGTGTTTCATTACATCCTTTTTTTAGAATATTCATTAAAAAAGCAGTGTCACTGCTTATCTGTGGACTGTTCAGACCGGATTTCATTTCCAGAAAAAGCAAAATTTCTCCGGGAATTAAATCAAAATAACCCAAAGGATCTTTTTCTGCATAATAATTATGCACGCTCCAACCAGGAATTTTTGGGCTGATCACCAATCACTGCAAGCAGCATCGACCGATACCCGTCGCAAATCATCAATCAAAATAGTATTTCTTTATGTTGTCATCTGAAGTTTTTAGTTATTAGTGGCATAAATAAATAAATAATTATATTTAATTTATTCATTTATTAATGAATTTACTACTAAAAATAGTAAATACCTACTTTCTACCTTTGACTAAATTGTTGGCTTAACAAAATGATATTTAAAGCAAAAAGAAAAACATGTTTAGGAGATGTGATAAGAGATGCTCAGAGACCATTCACCAAAGCAATGAGTTGTATCACTGCAGAGCTGCTGAATCTGGAGTTGACAGAAAGTTTCAATAACCATGGAGACGCTGTTTCCAAATTTTGCGTTCTGACATCTATCTCAATGGTTTGGCATAAGCAAGTCCATAACAGATAACATGGTCCGTCTTTTCTGCTGCACACATGTTCTGCACTGTTGTGCAAGCTTTCATTGCTTTCTTTAAAAAGATATGGAGAATCTGCATGGACTTTCATAAATGGTGTGAAAATGCTCGAGAACATAAATATTTAAAAAGTGAAGCTAAAGTGCATCTTTTAGGCTGTAAATTCTTGTGTGATGACAACATGACACAGGGGAAATACTTCTCCTTTAATTGGGGTCTAGATGGATTTGCTTGACAGAAAGACATACCACCAGAGGTATATTTCCCCGGTGTGAGCTGAACCTAGACGCCAAAGTGCTAGACAGTTCTCCCTGAGGGGAACATGTGTCACATGCAAGACCTTTAAGTTTGTTTTCTCATGCAGCACTAGTAGTACTATCATCAAGAGAGCTAAAATATAATTAATTTTTCCATTAGGATTTTTGTCATTCTTGCTGTGACTGACGAGTCTTGCAGTGGAATAATTAGAATATAATCTGTCACTTCTTGCTCCACTGAGCACGTAGATTTGAATTGAGTGATACTGTAAGAAGACACAGGAATACAGCAGAAATAGATGATGGCAGAAGAAAGGTAAAAATTGCAATTCGTAGATAAGAGCAAAGAGGTAGGGTGATGAACAAAATGACAGCAAGAGACAAAGATGGAGAAGAAGCGTGGGGAGGAGAGAGAGAGCAAAAGAGGGACATATGGATGTAATTGAGGGCCGATGAACTGATGATGTCATCTCTCAGTCAGGTTATCGGGCCCAAGGCAAAGCAGCTACGACTCACAAAACATCTCTCTCTTCCTAAAACATATGAGAGCACAACACACACACACATAATTCAATACACAGGCTCAGATGACTCACAGCGCCAAAGACGTACCATATTAGGCCCAGCACTTCTGTAGCATAGTTAACATGTTTGGTCAATCTAATCTTACAAACTGAAAGTGTTAGCCTTTCTAGTTTAAATACTGATTGAGGCTTTACTTTTCTACACACATGCACACACACGCGCACACACACACACACTCACACTCACTCTGTCCTTCCCATTAGCCTCTTTGGCATGGCTACACAGTGACCTCATCTGGAATGGGCTGAACTCCAGCAACAACACACACAAGCACACACACACACACACACACACACACACACACACACACACACACACACACACACACACACACACACACACACACAGCAGTAGAGCCTGTACAGTCCCATATAAGGACTTGCTGATGATGTAATGGGCGCCACTGACTGCGAGTGAGACTCAGTGTGCAGAGCACTTCTCATAATGTTTAGTTTTCCGGATGGAATGTCCACATCACTGGGATCTCCGGGAAAGGGAGAGGTGAAAGAATAGAGACAACTTATTCTCGA
The DNA here is from genome assembly GCF_900880675.1 of Sparus aurata. Taxonomy (NCBI): domain Eukaryota; kingdom Metazoa; phylum Chordata; class Actinopteri; order Spariformes; family Sparidae; genus Sparus; species Sparus aurata. The sequence goes on from NC_044195.1 coordinate 13,533,506, forward strand.
AGGATTTTAAAAGGACACAGGCCAACAGCACAGCACAGGTAGGCACAGTCAAAAGACTTGAAAGACTTGAAAGGTGCATTTAGAAACCTGTGTCATTTAAAAGCTTGCTTTTTAACAGTAAGATAAGGTTAAGGGCAAAGTAAGTATTGGCCAGTTCTGCAAAGGTTCGACAGATTAAATGTTTTACAATGCCAAGTTCATTTTTACAAAAGTGTGCACTTCAAAAAGCTATCTCTAAAGACAGTAACTTAAGTCTTACTTGGAAACTTTTGAACTGAAACCTATGGCATCTAATTTTTTAAGAAATAACTTTTTGCAAGTTTTTACCATATAAAATACAATCTTGAGGTTAGGTTGTATGTATTGCAGCAGTATACATTTCCAATTAAAAATTTCCAGACCATGCAGAAAATTTTATATTTCTTAATTCAACCCATCCACCCACACACATACACGCTGTCGCTGTAGGGGATCGGTATCTTTAAAGCAAAGCTACAGATGCTCTAAATGTTACATTTCTAGATGCTGTTCTCTTAAAGAAAAACGTAAGCAATTTGCGGTCTAATTTTTTACAGTGACCATTAGCTTCTCTGAAGATGAAGGTTAAGAACAAAACTGTGAACATGGACGCATGTGCAGGCGGTTTATTCTGAATTGCAAAGATCAACTAGTGAAGATTTACTTTGAAGCATGCCTCACTTGTAATAACATATGACAAATGTACAGTGTCTATTAAATGCATTTGTAGATTTCTGGTACGCATTTGGGGAAATTTGAGGATTGACAGCACTTGGTAAATGTAGCCCGTCTGTAATTACTTATGGAACCGGGGGGAATTCCTGCCTTTCCTAGCTGGAAATGGGGTAGCTTTTCGATGTGCACAGAAGGAGGGTGATTGGGTGCAGCGTTGAGGGTACTCAAGGGTAGAGGAACTTCTTAATTAACAAACACTCCCTGCCAAGGGACCATCTGCCGTGATACTCAAAACATCATACTGAACGCATGCTGCCTGGAGAGAAGCGTAAAAACAACATGGAATACATGGACATATACTCATGTTTTAGGGTTTACATGCAGGCACACACTCACAAATTCAGACAGATGTACAAAACAGTGTATTCCCAGCTTCTGGAGAAATTTGAGTAGGGAGGAAATTGTGATTCAAATTCTTCTGAAAATGAAAATAAATGTTTATACTTGAAATGCACAACTGTTGCTGGTGTTGAAAAGTTGTGGCCAAGAGATTACGTATGAAAAAGTGGCTTTGGGGGAACAGTTAAAGTTACACAATAAAATCAGTCCACAACATCCTGTTTGACAGCAACGTCATGTGTTTTCCTCAACAGACTCAAGCTTCTGATCGTGAAGGAGAGAAAATACCAGGAGTTAAAGGAGAAAAAACGTGAAAGAGAGATATCAACTCTAAAGGACGAGCTGAAAAAGCTGAAGGCTTTTGCACTGCTGGTTGTAAAACAGCAACAATTTCTGAGCAGGCTGCTGGAGGAAGAGAGGCTTAATGTCAAAGAACTGACTGCCTTCGCTGACCACATCAAGCAGGAGGTCTGTGCTGCCTACCCCCGGGCAGAAAAGGAGGAGCTCAAACCCCTCCAACTGGAGGTGAAGCACCATAACCAAGTTTCCATCTTCAGCCAAAACGAGAACACCATGACAACCCCGAGCCTGCTGTCAGAGGTTGAGGTATTGAGGAGAAGAGTTGTGGAAATGGAGGGAAAGGATGAGGAGCTGCTACGCATGTGGGACCAGTGCAGAGACCTGGACCATAGACTAGCACAAGAGACCAGCCACTGCCGGAGCTTGAGAGTTGAGGTGGATAAACTCAATGGCAGGATAAGTGAACTGGACAGAATGGAGGAGGCTTTAGGTAAGAGCAAACAGGACTGCAATATTCTGAAGGGTAGCTTGGAGAGAGAGAGAGAGGTTAGCAAGATGCTGTCTGGTGAGCTTGACACTCTGAAAGTTAGGGTGAGAGAGCTGGAGGCCACTGAGGGCCAACTGGAAAAGAGCGCAACTGTGATTAGACAGGACCTGGCCAAGCTCAGGTCACTGACTGTAGCTCTGGTGGAGGAAAGAAAGAACATGGCTGAAAGGCTCCGACAGGCTGAAGAAAAACTCAACAGGAAGGAGGGCAAAAGAAATGAGCAAAGCAATTTGGCAACAATGACAGAAAGACTGAGAGACGAGAGGCAGCAGGCACTGAGGTCTAAGGCAGATTTAGAGGAAAGGATTAAGGGCATAGCAAAGGAAAAAGATGAGCTCCACGATAGACTACAGAATGAGGAGGAGAGGAACGATGAGCTGCAGGGCAAAATTATCATAATGAAGAAAAGGTTACAGGTCTTGGAAAACAGGAAAGAGAAAGAGGAGAAGTACACATACAGCTCTATTCCAAACAAGCCAATCCATCACTGCCAGGCAGAGGACAACAAAGTCAAAGAATTGACCGAAGAGCTAGATAGGCTGCGAAAGAGACTACAGGACAAGGAGATGTTGGAGGGAGAACTGATGAAGGTAGAAGTGGACTATGAGTCCCTGGAAAAGAGGTTCAAGGATGAACAGAAGAGGTCCCAGGCTCTCACAGAGGAGCTTGAGTTAGCAAAGAGGGAGCTTTCCAGGTATGACCAGGCAGAAAAGCAGGAGGTCAACCAGGAACACCAACTCCTTTGCCGTCTTCAGAAGGAGCAGGTCAAGTCCAGACTGTTGGGCAGAGAGGTAGATACCTTGAAGGAGAAACTCCAGAAGCTGATGGGAACTGAGGAGTCCATCTGCAGGGTTCAAACGGATCACTCTGTGCTGCAGAGAAAACTAACTCAGCAGGAGGCAAGAAACAGAGAGCTGGCCAAAGAGACGGAGGAACTGAGAAGTGAGCTAGACAGTTACAGACAAATCAAGAATCTTACATCTGGTGCAAGCACACAACACTATTTAGACCTTCATCAGACCACCAAGGAGGTTCAAACTGAGGAGGAGGGTAGCCTGCCTCCTGACTACAGCGAGCACAGCGAGAACCTAAATGAAGAATATGAGGACCCAAACCACAATGCAGAAGTCATAAACAGAAGAAGCTCTCTTGTCAACAACCTAAACAGCTTGAACAGTGCAAATAATAACATGAACCAATTCAGCAGCAATTCAGCCAATGGCATAGATTCGCACCAATCGGTTAATGGAGAGGTGATGATGCTAACACACAGCCCAGGGCAGCCCTTACACATTAAAGTAACACCACACCTTATACTCAACACAGCTACTCTTGAGATTAGCAGCCCCACTGGAGACACAGCTACATCCTACACCAGCACAGCTGTCATTCCAACAAGCGGAGCCTCGCCTAAACAGAGAATAACCATCTTCCAGAACTCAGCTTTGACTGCGGTTAATACTAAAACTCCCCCTTCAAGCCCTGATCGCACTGTCTCCCCACTTAACGGAACGCCCATATCTCGGGCCTTAAGTCCAAATTCATCACGCTCTGTGACCCCTGACCACAACAATTCCCCCATTCAGATCGTAACAGTCAGGACCTGTTCTCCAGAGCCAACAGAGGTCGCCAATCAGACTGTTTTCTGCAAGACTCCAGAGCGCCAGAACAGCTGGCATCATCAGAAGTCCAACAGCACTGACACAAGTCCCAGCATCATCACCACAGATGATAACAAAATCCACATACATCTGGGGAGCCCGTATATCCAGTCTCTGAATGGTATGACCCACAGCATGCCACAGCCTGTTGGGCCATACTATCTCCGACATGAGCAAAGAACTCAAGTGCTCTCTAATGGCTGTCATGTCAAAGGTGTTGGTAAGATTACAAGTAGCATTACTATATCCCCTGCTACCTCTTCAGCTTCACATTCCTCAAACATTACAGTAAGTGGCCTTTGATTAGGTGAAATTATATATAGGTGTAAAATATAAATATATATATATATATATATATATATATATATATATATATATATATATATATATATATATATATATATATATATATATATATATATATATATATATATATATATATATATATATATATATATATACACGTACAAACACACATACATTCTTCTGAACATACAGTATTATCATGTTCTCAGTGAAATTCCTAGGCTAGATAACTAAAACACTTCCTGGCCCCAGTTTGTTGTATTTTGTAAAAAATACTTTGTGGTATTTGTCTAGAAGAGCCTTTGTAACAGGCAGGTAAACTTGAGCTAAATAGTCTGTCCCTAAACTTACTGACTTAAACAACAATATAATGAATGTATGGCATGTTTTTTCTAGTGCCTGTATGAGATCTAAGTGAGACATCATGGCAACCAAATGTGTGATGTGCTTGATATCATTTTCTGTTTAATTAATGTTTTTGCTCTTCATTAAAAGTGTTGTGTTGTTCTTGTTGTGTCACCTTGAAAACTTTTGAGAGGGGTTGGTATCAACATAGCCAACAGGCTTCTCGCCAATCTAAATGTTAAACAGTTGGAATCAGAGAAGAGGCCAAAAGACCAAGGTCAACTCCAGATGGGAGTGATGTCAAAAATATTGATGAATATCAATTATTAATATTTGGCTTCAAAACTTATTTTCTGCAGTATCTATACACCTGCACGAGCTGTCCTTCCTCACTCTCTCTTCTCTCTGACAGCGAGTTGGAACTCATAGGCCCACCTCTTCCCATTCTTCTGACTAAGGTCAGAAGTAAATTAACTTTGATGCTGTTGTGCTTAACACACAGTAAACAAGCCTATTTATATCTTTCACTTATAATACAATTTTCCCCATGGTACTGATTATCTATATGTTTCAAGGTTGTGCATCAAAGTTAGAAATTCCATTATTGTGACAATACTAGCATACAGCACAGCATAAAGGACCAGCAAGAATTATTGGTGAACTCTTATCTGTTAGCTGGTCACATTTTTGACCCCAAAATGAAGTGCAAGGAGAAATGTAAGAGTTAAATGGATAGAAAAGGTTCATGCATTTGCTTGGTTTGATTCAAAAGTTGAGTCACCCACCATCTTTAACACTGCAAAATTCCTCACAATCAGTGTGTGTGTAACTGCAAGGGTGAAAACCTTCAAATATGCACTGGAAAACTCAGCTCATGTATTCTGACACAATAAAACTTGGAACACCCAGTGGTGGTGGTGCTGTTCAGGTGTTAGGTGAATGCATAATAAAACCTTTTGCTATTTTGAGTACAAATTATGCATTTAACTGTGTCATTATTAATGCAACACATTTGAATCTGAAGACTGATATACAATTCCCTTTAAACTTTCGCATAAATCCAATAACATATTTCCTCAGTTTCTCCTAAATTACTCTAAAAAGAATTGACAGCTATTAAAGAGCAGTAATTGGCAAGCCATTGCTGGTCAATCCGTCTTTGCTTTTTTCAGCACATGTCCTGTGAGCTAAACCTAATATTCCTAATGAATAGATAACTGATACACAAAGGGGCTATAGTTTCTGGCAGCATTATAGCTGTGTTGACTTGATTACTTTCTGAACATTTTCTTTTTCATTCCTGCACCAAAGTCAAAACAGGTCAGTGGTCTGAGTGTCACTTACATGGTAATCCAATCAATTTGTTTAAAAAAATCTTCCATTGCTCAAACTGTTCTGTCTGCACAGTTATTAACTATTATTGAAAAAAGAAATCTGTTACAAATAATTTTTGAAACAAGAATATGAGTTTGCCTCACTAAGTGTAAGCATACCAATATGAGAAGTACAAAAACCTTATTACAGAGAAAAACTTTGTCTCAATGTATCCAACTTCCAAAACAAGACAAACAGCAAAGGGATGACTTTTGCAATATGTGGGAGCCCTCTGATAGTTAGACAACATGAACTAATTTATATACAATTTTAACCAATAAGCCAAAAGATGTATTTTATAACATCTGTTTTTATTTGATTGCAATAATACATTAAATACTCTCATCTCTGAATAAAGTACTCTGATCAACATTTGGTGTTTTTAAATGAACCCTATAAATATACTAACTTGACCATCATCTGTAGTTGGAGCAGCCAGTTCCTTTAAATAAATTGGACAATAGTATAAACCATAAAACCTTAAACACAACATTCAAGCCATGGTTTTAAGTCAACAGACCAAGCACTAGACATGGTCAACACCACAAATTATATTGTATAGCTATATAATGTGGCAGAATTAAACTGCCTAAGACACCAACTGGCTGTTTAATAGCTTTAGCAAAGTCTATAATATAGGCTCTACATTAAGGCCAAAGTTGTGATGGGTTGGGTAATTTAAGAACTAGATGACAGTACCAGGGGATACCATATAATCTCCTGTGGTTGGAGAAGCTGGTAGCGAACCGACTTAGCAGGTATATGATGACGAATGTGGAGAAACATAACCACACTGACATCACCCACTGCCAAGGTGGAAACAAGATGAGGCATTTGATGACAGTTTGGAGCAAACCGTAGCGTGACAGAGGACTCATGAGAATATTTGTCATTAGTGTTAGAGTGTTTAGCCACAGGACACGTCACCATAAAAGTCATACTGCTTCTCATGAATCTCCTGTTCATTCTTTAGACTTCAAAGTCTTTCCCATGCTCTATCTATCAGACTTCAACTCTCCTTTTCTGCCGTGTCAATTTTGAGTCAGCCGCACGCCTTCTCTGTCAAGCATTTCTCGAATGCAAATGTGAGTAAGGATGGGATGTCAGTCGGGGTAAAGGGTCCAAACAAGGGGGGGGAAAAAGAGGTGCATATATTTTCTTTCAGATTTCCCATGCAAGGTGAATCGTGCAAATTGCTGGAGCTCAGTATAGATGCTGTTATATGAGATATTAAAAATGGCAAAACTTAACAAATAAAGGTGTCAAAACAATCATACAGAGGAACTGCATCTCATCACAGCTCGAGCACACCATGGTGCAGCCAAGGTGTCCGTACATGTCTGTCTATGTTCCCCTTTCAAAAGTAAAACAAGATAAAAACAAATGCTTCACAGAAAAAAGTAAATAAATCTACTGTTGTGAACATCAGGTGAACTACTCCTTACAGATAGTAAGACTCTGAAAAAGGACAGGCCTATGACTACAACATGTTTATCACCGCAGCCTGATGTTGCAAAATAACTCCTTAATTCAAGTATTCAAAGTGTATTAACAAAACGCGATTGTAATGCAGATGTCTAAGCAGTATCAGGAGTATACTGCAACAAAACACATGAGCAAACGCTAATAAATGATCAGATCAATGACACAGAAATCTGTCAAAAGTTTTGGGACACACAGTCAAACAACCTGTTCTTGTCTGAAGCATGTCAAAAATCAAATGTAACAAACATGATATCAAAACATTTAAAAAAAAGTGTGTTACAGAGTAGTTATTTTCAATGGAAAGAAAATAATGCCAGACACTACTCAAAAATCTGTTGATTAAATTTTTTTGCTCACTTGCAAACAGTTTATCGATCATTTATTTTAGGTATAGGTAGTGTGGGTACTTTTGTCATCCACACACAGTACGAACAGTATCATATCTTATTATCATAAATACTCGTGTAAAATGTACACATTTACAGAGGCTGTAATATCATTATACATATAACTTAGTGTAGTCTGGCCCATGCCAATTATGCTAGATATGCTGTCACAACCAGACCGCATGTAATTTTTTATCACTTCTCCCTGACGTGCACAACTATTATCTTTGCGTGTGCCGTTTGTGCATGTGCTTTCGTGAGAGACAGAGAAAAGAAATAGGACAGAGAGGTGATGTCTATGTCTGAATAAGCTCAATATAAAAGTTTCATTGTAATACCTCCTGAAAACACACTATATCTTATTCTGCTCGGCAACTCAGCAACACTTTGCTGTCCAAAGCGATCAGGTTAATAATCCTTACAGGACATGACTGCCCTCTATTGGTATGCAGAGTGCATGAAGCTATGCAAGGTATAGCCGCAGGGAACTTCCTCTGTTGGTGTTAGTAGATTAGAACGGGCACAGCAGAATGAATGCAGAAAGTTGTGAAAAGAAGAGAGCTAAATGTGAGGTTCAAGGGAAGGTACAGGACATGGCAGACAGCGTTAGGGAAACAAAGACGTTACTGTAATTACTCTCTGCGAGGACCCCTCACGCTGTCATGACGTTACTAACACACGCACACACGTGTGTTTACACGCCTCCTGCTCCTAACAACTCTTGCTACCAGCGGTAACTGTCCCTGTCCAAACAGGTCAGGAGTTAGCTCCACAAAAAACAGCTGGCACTTTGTGTGTTACACTTGTTGTTATGGCAACTGACGTTAATGGCTCACATGGGTTTCAATGTATCTAAAGCAACTCAGTGGACATACAGTAGCTGTGCAGCTAACGTTAGCTTACAGTTAGCTATAACAAACCGGCATTTCGAGCGTCAGCTGACAGCAAACGTCACCAGTTAGCTTGTCAGGACGCACGGAAAGCTCCCGAACCACAAGTCTCACAAACGCTAAAAAATTAAAGACACTGGAGTTGAGCAAGGTACCTGATTTACCCTCGTGTGCCCACCACTCGTCTCCCAAGTCGTCCCCCATTTTCTTCAACGAGTCGTCTGTCCAATCCAAATCTACCGCTGGGAGAGCACGCTGAGGGTGCGTTCAGGGCAGCATGTTTAGAATGACACACACAGAATAAACCAAGAGACTTGCTTTCAACGCCTCACAATTTAAACACTAACTGTGGTCTGTTGGGGTTACCGAAAGTGAACTTCAAAAGAACATACCCATAGTTTTGTGATTAGTGGGCCAAAACCCTTATTTCTGAAGTCACGGTAGGGACTTTGAGTTTACTGTGTTTGGCATGAAGAGCGCAAATGTCACATTATTTCAAGTTGTTAAAGGGCAAATCCACCATTTCATATATACATACATACACATACATACATATTAACTAATCTTATATATCTTATCTTATATATATCTTATGTATATATATATATATATATATATATATATATATATATATATATATATATATATATATATATATATTTATAAACTTTGATAACCAATTGACTGGGAAAAAAGTTCCCAGAGTTAAAAAGAAGTCAATTGGCTGCAGGGCTTTTTCCTATCATGCCCCCTTCTTCTGGAATAACCTTCCTGCTGATAGCTTACTCCTCCTCCTCCTCCTCCTCCTCCTCCTCCCCCCTCCTCCACCTCCTCCTCCTCCTCTATTTTCACTCAGGCTCCTTTCTGCCAAACCACGGGCACACGGGAACATCTCTCTCTCCTGACTCCTGCTGCCTCACATATTGACGTATCTATATCGTCATACCATGGGCTCCGTTGTATAAATTGCTCTCTCCTCTATCTCCTATATGAGGATTTCTGTCAAATTTGATGCCTCTTAATTTCAATGTTTTCTTTTTTTGCTAATTATCTTGTGTGGCCTGCACTCTTCCAGGTCACCACAGTGGAGTGGAGGTCGTGTGACTCTAGCAACACTTTGCGATGCCTCAGCCTGCTCAGTCATCCTTCTGGATCCACACACTTTACATAATTTGTAATCATGTGTATCAGAGAATTCTGTTGATGCAATTTGTAAACTGTCATTTTGTTGTTCTGTTCTGTACATGTGACATCTATTCCATGTCTGTCTGTCCTGGGAGAGGGATCCCTCCTTTATGGCTCTCCCTGAAGTTTCTTCCATCTTTTTATTTTCCTCACTCGAATCGACGTTCTACGGACAGAGGATGTCGTTCACTGTACAGATTGTAATTTGGGGGTTATATAAATAGAATTGATTTTGATTTGATTCGAACAAAACACTCTTCAAATACAACCAGAATATGACTGACTGACTCACATGCAGTGCTACTAATGCTGCAAGTCTCTCTTTCTTGTTTATATCATGAAATGGTCTAGCTGGTCAAGATGGGCTTGTTATGTCAAAGCTGTAACATGGTTGCTTTGAAGAAAAAAAAAAGCGTTCTGTTTTTTTAATTTGAAAAAAGTTAGCTGTACTCCCTGGCAACAGTCTCTCTAAACACGCCTTGCCAAAGGCAAGAAAAACACTTTGTGATGTCTGGAAAAACAGGGTGATAAAGATAATTTGTCTATCATCTGTCTGACGTACAGCCACATGATCGCAAAAAGTCAAAGATTTACTGCTGCTCAACAACAGCTCACTCAAAGCACATAGTGCCAACAAAATAACCAACAGCAGGCGCTTCCTAAGCTCGGTGCTCCCTTGCAGGCACAGAGAGTAATAATCTATAAATGCAGTTCCTGCCTGCTCGATGTGTGCTTTTATTTTTGTGAACATCAGTTGAAATTCTATACATTTTGCAAGCAAGGAGCTTTCTATCTTCTTTGTTGTTTTACAGTCTGGGTCAGTTGGAAGCCCCGCTGCGTTTCCCAACTGCATTTGATGTTGAAGGTAATGAGGACATGTTTTAGGGGAGAGCATTTTAATGCAGTACCATAAAATAGGAAGAATCCCATGACTTCCCTTTTGCCAATATAGGTACCTTAGAAAGGCTTTTTTTTCATGCTTATAACCTATTATAACCTTATAAGTGGTTGTAGAAGTAATGACTTTATTATTGCATAGACGTGTCACAAGAATAAAAATGCATCTTTTTGCTTCAGTCACTTTTGTTCTCTCTGACAGCTAATTAAACCGTATGCCAGGTAAATGATCTCTCTGAGTCATATTTAGATTTTACACCTCAAACGTTGACCTTCTTTCATATGACATGTGTAATTACAGAATAAACCCCCTTATTATTCATCATAAGGTGACATTTTCACAGAGGGAGCCGTAACCTACTGTTCTACTAAGCGTTTTGACCCCGTGTGCATTACAAAACACACACATCGTTGCATCTTCTGTCAATTTGGTTCGGGCTGGTTGATGTTATTTTAAAACACAGAAGGAAAGGAAGGAGAGGAGAAAGGAGGAGAAGGAGGACGTGTTTGGAATAGTGCCCTCTTTTCTGCAGCTGTAGCAGAGGGGAGGGACAGGTCCTCTGGGAGTAATTGCATGCCTTTTTGTCTTTCTATCGGAATAACACATTTCTGGCTGGTAGAGGCTATGAGATGTCTGATTAAAGCTACGCCGCAAAAAATAATAGAAGAAAGAAAAAGAACAGACTGATTACTGGGGAAATTATAAAGGGATCAGGATGGTTATGCTGTGTAACCCTCAAAATGGGGAAAGAAAAACAAATCAAGAAAGAGAAAGGAAGGACGCAGTCAACACATTGCGCCGAGGACTGCCAACATTCAGGCAGGACAATGGGCCCTAAATGGCAGCTTTGTATGTAATTAAGCATCATTCCTGTAAAACACAGGCCTCTTCCTCATTTGTCATTCTCTCTGTTCGTCGTTTGGCTGCATGTTCACTAGGAATAATGCGCTGTGCAAAAAACACAATCCTTTCTCTCTAGACCCCAGGGAAACTTTGAAACTTCAAAATCTGCTTTTTCAGCCAACCTGTGAGTACAAGAGAGAATGGGCTCTTTGAAAGGGCTAAACTGCACACGGGGGCTCACTATCGTAAAATCATCAGTAAATGATCGCAGCCCTGCACTATCCGAACATGAATGTGTTGTGAGGATAAGATGGCAACGACCCCCATGGGATCGTTTGAGGAAGGGGCTGTTTAAGATATTGCGATTGCGTGCATTTGCTGATGGGATATGAAAACGTGGAAAATATGTAACTTATTTAGCATGTCTTAAATTGAAGCTGCCGTTTTGGGGTATGCACATATTTGCTTCCGTGCAGTGAGATTGATGGGAGGATCGATACCACTCTTATATTTTGTCGGTTAAACAAGAAAAACTGTAGCCAGCAGCTGGTTACCCTGATGACAAGAAATCACTGCACAAGGCCAAGAGAGTGTCCCTCACATAACACACTAGGAGAACCCAGCCAGTCGGTTTTACATAAAACATGTAAATAAGTGAGTTTTTGGAAGTGCCAGTCCACGGGTTCTGTTTGGACGGAGCCAGAATAGTTGTTTCTCCTGTTTCCAGCCCTTAATGCTTAGCAACGCTAAGTTGAAATAACCAGCTGCTTTCTTTGGCTTCAAATGTAACAGCGGCTCTGAAAGTGCTATCGATCGTCTCATCTACCTCTGGCAAGAAACACAATGACACAAGTGTTTTTCCAAAAATGTCATACTTGCCTCAACTGCTCAACTGAGCAGACTGCTTCTGTACACATTATGTGAAAATTATTTCAACAATGATGACGGTTTTACATTTATCTTCGGATAGTACGGCTGCGAAATAGGGGGAAAAAACAACACGGTGCACAAAGATCTAAATCAAAACAAAGAAGTCTGGAAAGTTGTGAGGATGCCGAACAGAGAAGATGGTCGTCATCGTAATTAAAGGCGGGCAGCTGTCTCTTCGGGCCTCTGTGATTGCACGCTGTGGAGCATTGGTGTTAATGTGTTTATTTGGTTGTAAGCAGCTGTTCCTCCACTTTCTCATTTTAATGATCACAGGAAGATGTGTTATTTTTGGTTTTCCATTCTCCTCCTTTTTATCAAGTATTTTCCTCTCTCTGCTGAACACGGAGAACATGGGGGGGGGGGGGGGGGGGGGGGCGGGGCGGAAAGCAGGCGAGAACGGACGCAGACTAATTACGGCTTCGGAGAAAGTTCAGCGCTAGTTACTACACAGCCACAGATGCATCTATTTACTACCTATTCTTATGCGATGCATTTCCACCGCGATAAAAGTGCACTTCGTCATCTCACACCTTTCCAAACCAGCTCACAGATTACAGTTGTTGTGGGACTGAGGGGGCAAACCGAGAATCTCTTTTTGTAGTCTATAAGCGTGAAATGATCGGATGATTTAATACCCTTATTGTGTTATAACCTTGTCTAATGAGTGGATGACAATCCAAGGAGAATAAGTATTTAAGTTCACCAAAACAGCCCTCTCAGTTTTAATGAGGGTCGGAAACAGAAATGATGATTCAAAGGAATATAAAACGAAATACTGTAGCTGTCATGTTGATACGCCATAGCTAGAACGGGGGGTCAGCGAGGTAGTCGGTGGCTTGACAGCAAGTGTGTGGCCAAGTGCAAGTAAACAGGAAGTGACCTTGAGCTTTCCAAAACTTCCCCACACATAACTTCCCGCACAGGGCTAAGTTACAACTGTATTCATGAGCATCTGGCCGAGCCTGACCTGTTCCGAGATGTGTTGCATTCTAAACACCAGGCAAATATTCATTTGTTGCTGTTGCTTTCTGTCATGTTTCATTTAATTTATTTATTTTTTTTGATTCCCAAGGCTTTTATGTGTATGTTTTGAGGCAATACTCAAGGACATTAAAAACACAACGGAACAGAAAATACATTATATACAGACGGGTGTCAATTTAAAGGAAATGCCAAAGCAAATCTCTCTATTCTCTAATAGATGTTCAATTAATTCGTTACCATTCTCATCAAACCGTCCAGTGACGGGGGGGTACAGGTAAGACAGAAAGTATCGCAGGGCAGACATCGTTATGGCGAAGGTCCCAGTTACTGTCAACCCCACCAACTGTCTAACCACATGGGTCAGGCTGCACCTGATGGAAGTTTTAAGGTCACACGCTGCAACGTGTGCCAGAGAGGAAACGACAGCCGAGAGGTTACATCATGACATGTTGTCCGATTGGATCTTCAAATTATGTGTCGGCGTTTCAAAACACCACAGAGTCAGTTTTGTTAGCTTAGAGAACTTTTATTCCATTTCCGAACACGTGAAGCCACCATCGATGCGATGTTGACGTGACCAGGTGCAGGCAGGGACTGCATATGTTAAGTAGTTAGAAGGTAAACCCGGTACAGAATCTCTCTGTTGAGATTAAAAGGAAACTCCACCATTTATTATTGTACACATACATGTCTGTCTTTGGGAGGACTACCGCATATGTGGAAAATGTTGTATATAACATTTTTTGTGTTAGATTTCATGTTTGTACATCATCTGGTAAAATCGTCACTTAACAGACTGAACACTGTCAGTGATAGATGATAATAGACGTTATCTCTGGTCCTGCTGCACTGGTTTTAAACCTTCAGAAAGATCTTAATTGCATCTGACAAAGGTAAAAAGTGGAGTAGTCTTTGACTCTCCCTGACGTATAAATTTAATAGGCCCAAATTTCCCCAGAAGAACCGCACCCATCTGTGAAGTTCGACGAGCCTCCGACCAAAAACACCATCATTAATGTCGAAATGTCACAGCGCCTTGGGGAAGAAGACTGGAAAAATACATACATGAAGAAGTTGTCTTCTAATATGTGTTAAATGTTGTGAAAGGGTATATTTGAATCCAAATAGTCTTTTTCTAAACCGAATCCAGACAGTAACAGAAAACTGAAGACAAACAGAAAATGAGTGAACTCAATAATGAGAGAACAACAATAACAAGCCCAAATCCAAGTCTCCTGCGTTTTCATATACGTTGAAACGATGGTCCTGGAGCAAAATGAATCATGATGCTCCAAGACACATGAAGAGATAATGATGTTATCTTGCTGAATTATGGTCTCAATGTTTATCCACTGTCTTCTCTGCACAGGAAAAAACATTTAATTGTACCTAGATTTTTACATTGAATATTTCTTTTCAGAATCAGTCTTCAAAGGCCCAAAGGTTTGAATAGTGTGTTTAATGTAGTTTTCTGCCAAGGCCATGGCATTGATGCCCTCAGTGATAACAATGACCCTGAGAGCAAAAATACTGTAAGTCCTACACAGATTCCTCTGCCACAGTAATGCATACAAGCATTATGTGAGTTGATATGAGGGATAACAAAGTACAACATTTGTTTAGTAGGCAATTAAAAGATCAGGATAAACAAGAACAATGTCATAACAGTTTTTATATATCAAAATTGACCTTTGTTCTCAAGTGACTAACATTGTTATTTGAAATTTGTCGTCTTATTTCAACCTTTTTTTTCTCCAGCAGATGGAACAGAATATAAGTTTCCATGTGTGAGACCTGTGAGTTTGTGGCCACAGCTTGTTGACGCCGCAGACAGCAGAGAGTCTACACTGTGTGCACAGTGACATGACATCTTGTCCCCTCTCTAATTATGGTAAGTGACGAGAGTGATTGTTGTTAGTTGCAGAAGTGACAGCGCTAAAGGGCCGAGGGCCACCCACGCAGCTGTGAGCTCTGCGACACATACATATTTTTGCCTCAACATGCACATCATAGAAGGGACACGGAGTCACAAAACAAGGTGAGAGGGGATTTCTGGGTAATGCACCTGTCAAATAGGACCTTGCTGCCGGTGTGGTGTTAAGTGACCCTGCAGGGGAAGGCCAGGACGGATGGAAAGCGAACAAACACCTGTGCTGTTGGCTACATGACATGAGAGTTGTCTGCTTATGAATTGGCTTCTTTTTCTGCAGTAGCATATAATTAATTATTTGGATTTTTCTTGTGAAACAAAATATGTACTTTTATCCTTTTATCCTGAAATGTCAAGACAGACTGACCTGCAGCTTCTCTGATGATGACTTGAGTTTCTGCTGCAGCACAATGGGATCTTAAATGACAGAGGAAAATTCCACAATATAACTTTATTGTAAAAATCAAAATGATCATAATTTTTTATAATTGTATAATTATTGTATCAAAACATTACAATTGTGTAATTATCACTGCAACTATTATCTTATTTATATCTTTATTTGTTAATATTTAAGCTGCAAATTCATGTCCCCTTTGCCTGAAGGTTATTTTAGTTCCTACCTGCTGTTGTTTTTATGAGGGATGGTCGTGAGCGGAACAGGCTCAAGGTCAATTGCTCGGCAGTAGAACCCCTGAGAAAGAGAAATTGGGTGTACGCTGCCTTGCAGTATTAGTGTTAGTTAAGTAGGATTAACAGAACAAAGACTAAACTTGAAACTGTCAGTATAAATAACCCTTTCTGTAAAAAAAAAAAAAAAATCAAATATCCCTTCTAAGGCCATTGCTTTGTTCAGTCTTTGAGTTATTTTAGTTTTTACTCAATAACATCTTTAAAAAGAGTCTGAATATTGTGTAGAAGTGTCAAAATGTACTGCATTGAGGAAGCCTGACAAACACACACACACACACACACACACACACACACACACACACACACACACACACGCACACACACACACACACACACAAATACGCTATGACTTCCACATTCAAATCAAATACAGTCAATTGTGTTGAAAAATGCTGCCATGTCATACAATTGCTGAACACTAACAGTGTTATTGATGCTCTATAAAAGCAACAGATCTGCAGATCTGCAAGCTCTGTGTCAGGCAATCAGTAGCCATCAATAGCAATTGCTCAAGAAGTCATTGTGAATATTATTGAATTAGACTCACGAGTGACGAGACCCAATGCCTCAGACGTCTGCCTTCATCGATTGCTTGTTAACAACAGAGATCTGACATTTACGCACATCAGGTTCACTCCATTGTTACGAACCTCAGTATTCGTCTTCTCTGTTGTGAAACTATTTGCCCATGAATGACCATCTGCACGATCGACAGGACTAAATGCATTTGTTAATGTTAGGCTGATGTTATTTTAACAAATAAATAAATGGAGAACTGGGAGATCACAAAGCATAAGCTGTAAACACACGTTCAGTCATTAAATCTGAACCCTGTCTGTCCATGCAGAGGACACGTGTTAAAATGTGATAAATTTGACATTTGAAGCTTGCTTGTGTTTGCAGAACAGCAGTAAAGCAGAACCTGCTGGGAGGAAGTTTGGAGAAGCACTGGGTTTCAGTCTGGTAGATTGATTGTAGCACTTGTTCAGCTTGAGGTGAAGCTAAAGCTTGAAACTAACCTTGGCAAGACCTGGCCAGATACATTTCCATGGTAATGTCGGTCAGGCTGTTTAAACCAACTTTGTGAAACAGAATTTCCCCCAGATAATCCTGAATTACAGAAACAAACAGAATGGTAAATTGACTTTAGCAAACACCCCAAAGGTGTTTTCTCAGCTGCTGTTCCCAAGGTCAAAGGTGAACTTGTAGTTTTTGCCAAAATGGGTGAGAAATGCTCAGAAAGATGGTAATTCAGATATCTTTGGAAAATTCCATGAGACCTAGCGAATTGCATCTGCTTGAATGAAAAAAAAAAGAACAAGGTATTAAAAAGACTTCTATTACATAATGTAAAGTTCATATCCAGTTCATTTATTGAAATAAAACTGATGGCCACCCAAGCAATACATTTCTCCAAGTTCATTGGGAAATGGTAACGTTTCCGCATTTTGTGTAAAACTGACCTCATGGTGGGTTGCTGGACTGCAAGACCTTGACGCCAATGAAAAACCTTGCAAAATTCACACTGCTGTCACAGTACAGAATGATATGAAACACTGAGTGTTTCCTCTTGATACATTTTTCCAGTAAGTGGAAAAATACCTAGGAGATCTGTATCTATCACATCCGTAGCATGGTGTGCAGTGGTAAAGGTTCTTTCGTCCAAGATGAGATATTTCCCCAGAAGCCGTTTGTCACTTCAAAGTGTGGACTGAGAGCAGTATAATGACATTATCAGCGGCGCAAGATTATGACAGGTAAACACAGTCCAATATTTCTTTTCTGTACCTGACAGAAAAAAACACCCAACTAATCCTTGAGAATCTGACATATCTGAATATAAAACAAACTAGAGCGTGTGCATACAGTACAAACAAGAAATGTGTTTTTTTTAATATTGGAAATAACAAATAATAATGATTTAACAAAACATATGGCAACACTGTACCATAAGCATGCATAATAAATGGTACATTTATAGTATAAACCTTTGGTTATTATTTTTTTCAGTGTTAAACAATAAAATGTTATAAGCCACTTTTTAAGTCACTGTAAAGGTTTATAAATATCAGTTACAACTTTATAATCATGGCCAGATAATGTTTATAGATAACTCAATTAACCCATTTAATTAAAAGTATATTTACAATTTGTTACTTATTGAGGTTACAAAACACATTTTAAACCTTCATCTTCTGACTAATAAAAACAACTCCTTTGTTAATGTGAACCCCTTTCTCATGATCAAAACATTTCTCTCTTTTTCTTCAATTTACAATAAGTTGGTAGTGACCAAGGTCTTATTGAATGTTATTAAATTTTTTAATTTCATATTGGTTATTTTATCTAAACTATTACTTGTAGTTACAGCGTGTCCCTGTTGTATTGCTGTTGGCCGCCCTGTTACAAAGACTGTGTTAGCAACATGGCTGCTGCTAGCAGCCTGGCTACTGTCCACAGCAAAAACAAACCTGACCTACTGAAACACTGATCTCACGGCTATGAATGGGTGGAGTAAAACACCCAATTGTATTATTAAGTCGGTAGGTTTTGTTACTTACCGATCTAGTAGAAAGAATACAGGTTCTGTTCCGCTGGGTGAACACATATCAACGGGAGAACAGACCAAAAACATACCAGAAAACTCTACACCGAGTCAGTTACACTTGTTTTAGTTTCAATTTTTTAGCTCACTCTAAGCCCTCTCCATGTCGTCCATCAATTGATTTCTTATTTCTTTTGCCAAGGAAGTTAGTTTTCAACTTGTGTCCATTTGATTGTTTGTTGGTTGGTAGACTTTTCAGCAGGATTGCACAAAAACTACCAGACAGATTTCCACGGATTCGGATGGACTTTTGTTGCTAATCCAGATAAAGGGACGGATACAAATTATTTATTTTTCAAGTTTTCTTAACCATTGTGGGATACGCTGGTCTTTCCTCATTTTCATTGATTTCTCAGGGATATGGACCTTGGTGAAAAAGATCAAGTGTGTTTAAGTGGCCAGTGGCCATGAGTGAATACAATTTGATGCAGATCCTCAATCGGGTGAGCGTAAATCAAACCAAATCAAATCCCTATATTTTATATAGCCCAATCCTGGGAAAGGAAAGGCCACACAAGATAATTAGCAATAAAATAAAAAAAAAACATCAAAATGAAAAGGCATAACATTTTACAGAAGCACAGATAAAGGAGATACTAAAACAGAATAGAGCAATGATCCAGGGTCTGACGATCCAGATCGGTCAATATATGACCTTAAATCATGGTTGAACAGTTATGGAGGGTTTAAAAATTATGGTGATACAGAGCTGTCAAACTTGAATTGGATTGGGCTTTATTGAACTAAAGGAGACTGTTGGGCCTTAGTGGATGTGTGTCATCCTAGTTCCATTTGCTCCAGTGTTACCTGGGGATAGCGACCAGGGAAAATAATGGCTCTTTCTGTTTAGGTTGCAGAACTGCAGGCTCACGTCCTTTGTGTTGCAATTTTTACTTTTGTTTTCTGGGACAAATCCATCCTGGTGGCAAACAAAAGAGCATAGTGAAAGCCAAGCTCCTGGGGAACCAATCTGTGCGTGGATGGTGTCATTTTCCTACAGCCATTGCTGTGTGCAAGCAGCATTTACTTTAGAATGATAAGTTAAAGCAAATAATTTGACTATTGGGTTGTTTAAATTAGCTTCATATCATATGGGGGGCCAACCAAGGCAATCAGACAATAAGAGGTTTAGGGTAATATTTCAACCTTTGAATCTTTCTATGTAGAACCCTATGGGCCACAAAATACGTATCAGGCCATAGATTCCTGCTAATACTACAGACTATGTAAATGCATTTACATAATTAATTTCTCAAATGAAACATCACCTCCATCAGTGCATAATTACCGGTAATCATAATCATGAAAAAAACACACATGCTTATGCTCTTCAGGCTGCACTTCACCCCACCCCAGCACTGCACTATACGCTTTATGTAAATAAGTCATCACTCATGAATGCATGAGCTTAGTGAGATATCACACATGGGGATCATAGGACGGGAAATGAAAGACTGAGTAGAATGCAAGAGGGGAGCAGCCAGGGAGAGAGGAGGGAGACGGAGCTTGATGAGGAGCAAAGCAGTAAGAGGGGAAGTCAGTATGTCCCGCAGGTAGTGAATAAAAGACGAAAAGAATAATTTGGGCTTTTTCGCTGCCTGGAACAGAACGTCACATTGCGGCTATCAAAGACATTAGTAACATTGAATCACATCTCTCTCCCTTATTTTTGGTTGTTATTTCCCTCTCTTTCTTTGCTTTCATACAGCAGTCCCTATATGTCCCTGAGAGCAACATGTGCACATGTAATGCACATCTTTTTCCACAATATCACAGATTCACAGTGAATGTGATTATGGAAGTGTTGAAGGTGCAATCACCACGGGGAATTTGAATGGCGCAAATTAGGTTGGATCCGATCCTTGGAGAAGCCATTAGCCCTTCACTTCCTCCCTGTGTAACTGTGTGTGTGTGTGTGTGTGAGTGTGTGAGTGAGTGTGTTATCAAGGAAATATCTGCTCCATGAGTACATCATGTTCTCCTCATGCCAGAAAAGAAACAGATTTACGCTCATGTGTGCACAAATTAACAAACTTCCCCGACAAAACAAAACGGCGGCATGAACAACACTATTAGAGCTCGTCGTGCTGCTGCTCTATACATCATGTAGAATAAAGAAGACCAGTGTGTTGCTTCACACGTCGTGCAGCAGCAATTCATTTTCTGATCTGGGCGGAGATAGTGACCGCGAGGGACCATGCTGTGGTTTCTAAAAAGATGCTCCTAGGAGGAGGATTTGTCTTGTCACTGTTCTCCGCAGGTCCTCGCAGCTTATTACCATTTTACAATCAGTCCTTGAGCAGCTGTTTCCATTGATAACGCAGTGATGTATTTGTCTGTAATTGTAGGATGATGGTAGAGCCTTAACACATGCACACATATACAGACTGCTATATGCTGATTCAGAGCGACAGTTATCTCGTCCCCACTTTACCTGTGTAAATATTCTGTGAATGTTATCTGAAGCCACTGCATTGAAATGTTCAGTGTCATGCAATATTTTTCCACATCAACTAAAAACTTAATCTGAATAAATGGCCCACAAGCTTCTGCCGTTGGGAGGGGGCATTTTTACAAGTAGCTACACAATAGATTTTATTATTCTGCTGTTCTGCTGCCGGCGGTGATAAGAATAGGAAAAGCACGCTGCCAGCAGAATCTAACTAGGAATGGTGCAACATCTACATAGTGTTGTCAAAATAATTGAGGTACCAGCTTCGAGCCTCCCCCCAGTGACTGTAGCTCTGTAACCTGGTTCTGTCTGATGCGCATTTACAACATTAACATCCTACAGGCCAATAATTACTTTAGATGACCTCAGATGCCAGCTGAAGATCTCTTTTAATAACCTGTTCTCAAAGACTGTACTAGCTTTGAAAATGAAATGCATTGTGGGATCAAGCTCATGATAGAAACAGGTACAAAATAACATAAAGATGACTGAATTGATCCCACAGATAACACTACGACTTATATTTGTTTTTGTTTATCCATGTTAAAGGGGCACTATGTCAGTGTTAAGATTCATTTTACTTGTCGAGGCAAGCGCTACTTTGCTTCTGATATGACCCTGCTTGAAAAAATAGCATGACCAGCACCAAAAACCCGACATATGCTGGTCTAACCCTTCAGGGTTATCTTAAAGGTGCAGTATGTAGGGACTGTTCACCTGTTGAATTTGGCACAACAGAGTAACTGCTAAGTGCTGCCAATGGTAGCTGCTGGAAGCTAGTTAGCTGAGTGAGCTGAGTTTACCATGCAGCTCGCACTCCGGACTGTGAGTTCGAGGCACCAAAGAAGTGTTGGTGTTCACGCTGCTAGCAGAGGATACTTGGACCAAGACGAGCCGGGGCTAGCTGGTCAGGTTACTAAACATTTGCTAAACATTTTGCAACACAATACACAGATATCTAAATGTGACATTTTTGTTCCATTTTGAATGTTTCTTTTTTAAACAAACCTCTTACATATTGTGACTTTTATCACCAGTTATTTTTTATTAGAAAGGCAGAGTTGCACATTTAGGGTGTACAGTATACAGGACATAGGTATAGAGAGCCAAAGTCATCTCGTCATATCGGTACTAGCTTCCATTTCATTAGCTTTTTTCAGCCAATTCAACCTCTCACTTTACTTTTATATTTTGAAATTTAACAAAGTTGAAAAAAGGATTTCTGTCGAGCTAACATAAAAATCTACCACTGAAGCATAGTTTTACCCATACTGAAGCCTTATCTATCTGTGACGTTCAACCAGTATTGGTTAATAGCATTATAACAAAACTCAATGGGTTTTTGAATTAGGTTTTCTTCCTTCTCGAAAATAACCCAGATGTTCTGGTTTGATAATGGTTCCAGACAAGGAGGCACTAATGAAATATGGCATCAAGTTGTATGACAAGAAATGTAGAATGTCTATAAAAGTCTTACTAAATATCAGAATATTGAGGTGCAATCCGAAATCACTTAAATGCACCTTTAAACATACCCCGACACATAATCTGGAGGGTTATGGACACTAAAAATGGCACTATACTGATTTTATTGCCTCTTGAAAATTGATTATAAACAATAAATCGATGTTGAAAAAGATAGTCATAGGAAGTCAAAAACGTTTACAAACCAATAATCAATAAATCAAAGACAATGTGAAAACAACAACACAATGTGAAAGGTGGTCACCTGCAGACAATTATCACCTGAATCTGTTTCTCCTCGTTGTTTTACGGAGCTTTATAGTGAGTTTCAGCCCATTGCTCGGCTGTCCAGCTCACAAATCCACTGTTTTGGTTCTTTTTCAATGCTCCCATAGTGTCATTTTTTGGTTGCAGGTAGCTGTTTCCAGAGAAAAGGCTCTAAAAAAAACACCTGCGCACCCTGTTCGGCACCAAAGAGCAAACAGACACAGTTGAAGACCAGCTGATGAAAATAGCGGAGCATTTAGCAGGTAAAGAGCCAGATATTTCCCCCAGAGAGAGACCAAAGACAAGGTACAAGTTTACTACTCCTTCATACAGAAAGTATCTGATTCATTTTTGAGTAGGACTTTGATACATTCAATCATCTCTGATAACAAGCATCACCATGAAAAATGCCTGATATCAAATTTTGGATCATATCTAATGTGAAACTATTGTCCTCCTCCTTGTTATGAAAGAAGGTCTTTACGGATGATAAAATATATCTTACTGCTGCACTGGCAAACTGTAACCAATCATGTCAGATTAGTTTCTTGGCTTGATCGAGGTGCAAATGGAGCGGAGGCTTGGCAAAGACGGTGGAGAAAATGATTTTAGGGGAACTGAGTTGGTGTTTATTTCCCCTCAGCCACAGTGGAGCAGCTTATTCATGAAGCCTCCAGTAGATGGAGCTGAGATCCTCTCAGTGCTCCAGGGGCAGCTCTGCAGAATGTGTACATCTGTGTGTGTGTGTGTGTGTGTGTGTGTGTGTGTGTGTGTGTGTGTGCGTGTGTGTGTGTGCATGCCTGCTGCATGTGTGTGATTATTAACATTAATATTTTATGAACAGTAATATAAGGAGTAGATGGAAATGTTCTTGTCTGTATTTTTAAAACATTTTTTTTTTATTGTATTTCTTTTTGGTTTCACTCCCAGGAGACCAGTCTGTCATGTCACAAGCGGGGATGCAGAAGTTTTCCTCTCTGAGCTGTTTACTTTTGTTTGAGGTCAGAGTAGGACAGGCCCGATGCTCGGAGGCAGACTACTTGAAGCAGCATCTTCCTCGGGCGCCTGCAGTGAACTGGCACTTCAGACGCTGGGTTTCGGGGGCTGAGTTAGGGGGTTAGTTCTGCACAGTGGGACCAGAGTTGACTTTTGAGGCAGGGTGAGCATGTCTCTCTTTTCTCTTTGCCTTTGCCTCACATTTTATCTTCCTCTCTCATGCTTACCCCAGCGTCTCCTCTCCCCTCTTCGTGTCCCTCTTAAGTTTGCCTATCAGCCCTCTGGCCCCGAGGAGCATCCGTGCCCCTCCTCATTCCCCATATGCCCCGTGCCTTAAAGCCTGGCCCCCAACGCTGGAGCCAATCACTTATTCATCAGCGACATGAATTAACAATCGTCTATTTTCCATCACACCAACAACCTGATGGTTGATTTTACTCCTGACCTGCTTCTGGTTTGACTTGTGTATCACGCAAGCACACAGACAGCAGACGGGAAGTTGGGAGCTCATCGTATCAGGATGCAGACGGGGAAAGGACACAATGCAAAATGTAAGAACACGGTGTCAATACTGTTGCATTATACTTAGATCTAGAGTTCACCTGGAGGAGAACAACTGAAGATTAAAATTACATCAAAAGACTGGTGGCATAAACACTGACTTGGGCTTAAAAGTTTTAGTAGGTGAGTGGCGATGCAGAAAAGTTGATGTGGGTGAGCAGATGAAACTGAACATTGGTAGAGGCTTCTTAGTGTCCTGCATACTGTTGTTGAGCAGCGCGAACAGTGTGGTCATCTGAAAGACATTGCGACGTTTTGTAAGCCCTTCATACTTTCTATAATGATTTAGAGTTTTTCCCAATCGATCAGTTGACTGAAAGCGTACAATTTTCACTGCAGCCAATCAAATCATCTTGTCACTGTCGAACTTCAAAACTGCTCCTTGTTCTGCTGCCATCAGCTGTCGTCTCTCTGTCACATTTATGCGACCCGACTCCAGTTTTGATCAGAGCCAGCCATCCGATGGGTCCTTCCAGAGAGCTCATCAAAGAGCCCCGCGTCACATCCATCCGGATCTTCAGCTACTGCAATGTTCTCCACTCCCCTTTCCTGATTAATAATTAGTCTCTCCTGATTGAAATCAAATGATGTGATTGGTTTGGGTGTGGCTTCAGAGAGAAAGGAAAACTTGATTAAAATTTTTGACATTAACCAAGGACACAGAGAGTGGCGATGGCAGGGGACAAATGTCTGTGAGTGGCCCGAGTAGCAAAAGGGCGAATGAGACATAAACACAGGGAGAGAAGGTCAATTACTTCGTCAAATTACAGGCTTTGTGAAAGAAGTTCGGGGAGAGGTGGGTGAGACTCCCAACACATCCTGACAACTGAATAGGCTGATTACAAACAACTCCTAAAACAACATGGATGGAGAATACCACTGACAGGCGTAATGGACCTTCATCACCACAAAAGTCCCATTCACACTGCTTTTTCAAGGCGGGAATCCTGCACTGACATTCCACCAGTTATAGAGGATGAATGGGGGGACAGTTTCAAGACGACAGGGGTGTGTCAGTCTGATGGCGTTCAGTCTGACAACTAAACAGACACTTAACTCATCAAACAAAACAGAAATGTCTTACACTGCAACCCACAATGCATAGTTACAAGACCTAACAACAGTACCATGCTAGCAGATCATGTCTTCAGCTTCTTATATGAGGAAAAAAATACTGAAATGAAACATGGAAAAGTGGCTGTCATCCTGTCCGTCCTACCGAATCTCCAGCACATTTCCCGCCAAAAAACAGGATCTGTCCACGGCAGTGAGAGCCAGACGGCTCTCGCAGTTGACTGCAATTAGTTATGTGAGGCTATTTCAAGCAAAAAAACATTGTCAATTTAATGTCTTAGTCACCTTCCACTATTGTGCTGTTGTTACTGTCTCTGGAATCTTATATAAACCAAGACTTCAGGGGACTTCCCCCTTGAAAACAGCATCCGTTTCCACCAGTGAGAACCAGACAGAGTCCAGAGTCCACAATGCATGGTGGGTCAGGATCTCAATCACAACACTTTATAACGACATCCATAAGATTATAAACAGTCTGTGGATACATGTTTAGATTCACAGGTTGAAACCAGGTGGCAGCACGTTAAAGAAGCACAAAAATCTCAACATTATGTTTTGTACTGCCGAGCCGCTTTTGGTTCCACAACTCAGCGTGCTGTAAGAAATGAGACACTGGAGACGCTTTATGGTTCAACATGAACAAACAAATTCGGCGTAGAGGTGAGCCTTTGTCATGGCGATAATGCAGAGGAGGGCTGTAGTTAACATTGTGAAATGATCACAGTTTGAAAAGGTTTAGCACCCCAAAACCCGGTCAGGTTTATCAGAGGATCATAGTTTGGGCTACAATAAGTCAAACGATTCCAGTAAACAAGATGGGAAAAAACAAAACAAAAACATCAACCTTGAGTGATATCTGTAGTCCTGTCATCATCATGGAGACTCCAGAGGGTTATGGCAAGGAAAAGGAAAAGTCAGGCACACACGATGTTACATGTCAATCAGTGAGCTTCACAGGTGCTGCTAGGCAGATTCTGTTACCTTCTTTGAGCTCCATACAAGAGAAACAAAGCAGCTGCCATCCATTTGACACATACAGAGCCGTTTTTAGCTGTATGAAACATCAAAGGTGAAGCAAACACACGCAGAAGGAATCGGTTTCATGCGCCCCACATGTGCCCTTTGAATAAATGGGAGCCTGTAACTTGGAAAAACGGGGTAATGGTAATTGGCTGATTGCCCTCCTTGGTGTCGCAATGATTTTGCCGACGACTGCAACATGTTGCCGGTAGGAAGTTATTGCTCATTTGGAGGATCCTTGTTACTCCCATCAGTCCCTTGCTGTTTCTGCAGCTGTGTGTGCATGTGTGTGCGCGTGTGTGCATGTTTGTGTGTGTGCATACATGTGTGCTCGGATAAGAGTGAGGCAACGTTGAGATGTCAGTACTATCTGGGTACATCTGTTTCGATACATGATGTTTGTAAGTGGGTGATTAAAGGGAGTTTCTGTCGTTCCGTATGACAGCCCAAGGACATGGTTCAAAGCATTGCCAGGTGTCAATCGAGCCCTTTGAAGCCTCAACTCTCACCCCTCTCGTAGGGGAGATGGGGGGGGGGGAGAGAATAGGTGGTGCTAGCTATAGTGTTTTCACACTTTGCCATTCATTGAGCAGTGTTTACCTTGTTGGAACTGAACTGCTGTCAGCTATAAGAGGGACTAGCTTTCTCCTCTCCCCACCCGATCCTCCATACATCCACTGCCTCGCCACAGAAAGAATGCATTGTGCTATTTAACCTCTCCAAACAATCCCCCCCCCCCCCCTTCCAGCAACCACAAAACACTCCACACACCTCCATCGCAGCACTTTAAGGGAAGGGTAGTGGCGCCTCGAGCCACATTAGCATGGCAAACTCGGCGTGACAGCAGTTTTGCTACAGCACTGTTATGATGGAGTGAATATGCTCACAGTTTGGGCTGCTCTGGGGGAAAGCGGTTCCCTCCAAAGTGTGTTATCATGTAGCCCCGAGTGGAGCTGGAGGGAAGGGGGTGGGTGTGGGTAGGGTTTTGAGATTGGGAGGAGAGAGCGGGGATGGGGAAATGGAAAGGGACTGTGGGGTAGAGACTGGAGGTGAGCTGAATTCAAGTTCAAAGCCGCAGAACGCGGCTGTGAGCCGAGAGCGAGCTGGGGAGGAGCTGTGATGCAGACGGAGCGCGGGGAGTTTTGATGTGGTGTGTGCCGGAGTGTACGGGCCTTGGCGGGTTGACAGTCACTCCACACATGAGTTTGAGTCAGAGAGGAGCCGACAGTGCCGGGCTTATTGAAGAAGACAGGGTGAACACTGCAATCAGCTCCTCTCCTCCTGTGAGGAGGGAGTGCAAAATCACATGAAACAAATGGAGAGTACACAGAGGGCTGCAGCGGCAGTGCACATGAATGTCGCTCTGTTAAATCATTGCCTACTGCTGACCTTATCTGCTACAAAATGCTCACCTATATTAATCAATGAGCAGTACCAGCAGAGTGACCTTCTGGAAGATCAAGAATTAGAAAAGCCTTCTGGAGAATTACTGCAATTATTTCACTTAATTGACACAAACGCTTCAATGTTGTTACCGTTATTAAAAGCTTCTTAGAAGATCGGCTAATTGGTTTTGATCCTTTGAAGAGCTTTGGAAATTATAGTGAAATTACCTTTTTTCTTCAAGTCCATTCCCCTTTTCTCAAAGTGAGGCTCAAAAGTGGACCGGAAAATAAATCATTCTCGGGTGTGTGTGTGTGTGCAGCAGGCGAAAAAAGATGTACATCACAAGAACAATTCATGCTATGCAGCAAACATAGTTAGGAAAGATCTGTCATTACTTGTGTTGGCTTGAATTCCCATGTTTGATATTTTCTCTCTGAAGTACAGCAGCTTCAGAGATTCCACCAGCAAAATTCCGTCTGTGATCTCTTTACCGACAGCAGGATTTGGATTTTTTTTCATTTTTAACTTTCTACTGGCACAGACGTACATATACACAACACAGATAAAGGGACATTGTTTAGATTTATTCTATCTCAGCGTTGTATCTTTCCTTCTAAATGTTATCCAATATGTCTGTAAACCATAGAAAGATATGGCCTGGCTCTGTAATTGCCACCTAAAATTACCTCTGTTGTTTCCTTAATTACACTGCAATTCCCTTGCTGGCCATACAGGAGATTTACATGAGATAGGAGGCTACCAAAGGCTACTGTTGTAATGAAGAATCATGTGCTCCAGCGTGCTTTTATTGCTGCCCTCTTACCAGCACTAACTAGTCCCACGCACTGCAGTTCACTTAGACCACTCAGTTGTCCCATTCTGAAATTATGACATTTTCTCTCCAGGCTTACTGATAGCATTCATTTAGTTTTCTCATCACTCCCTTCTGTAATTTTTTTCCCGATGGAGAAGTATGGGAAAAGAAAATTACATCTTTTCACAGATGGGAGAATAGGAAAGAGACACAACCGATAAACTGTCTAATCAATTTCAGCAATTAAAGGCAGTTGTGGCATTTAGAAGATATTTATTAATTTTTGGGCTAAATACAACTAAAGAACAGCTGCAGTCTTTTCCCCCCCTTTGGTTATTATTTCAACAAGCCAAGAGCCAGGTGTTCATTCTGGCAGGGAACAGAAGTACAAGTCTTCACAGCAATAGAGAGCAATTACTAGCAGCTCCACTCAACTTCAAATTTCTCTCTATGTCATTAAAATAGGTACTGCAACCTGTATCTAATACTGCGAGCAACCAACTGGAGGTAAACCTCATTTCATCTGCAGAATACACGACCGAACAACATTTGCTATACTGGGACATTACACTAACGTGGAGTGAAAGGGTGTCAGGCAGGGCGTTGTGGTAGCAGATAAACACAGTCACGCTGGTTGCTATGGCTGTGATTCTGAGGCTAGTTTGACTTTCAATTGGCACCTTTCCCATTCACTTAATTTAAAACAGCAACAATGACTCTCTCCGTCTGACCAATACTCACTGAGACTGAAGGGCACTTGTTTCCATAGCAGCACACAATGAGTTTTCTGCAGGTCCTGTAGGTCTCACATAATGTGCTATCCAAGAGAATCAACTATTTCATAGTCCTCAGATTCTCTAGAACTTTTTTTTTGTACAACTCACGGTGGAATCGAATGATCGCACATCAAAATGAATTAATTGGGAATCATGTAGTTGTGCATTGCACGCAATCCGAAATCTGTATAGCAATAACAAGACCGAAATTATGTATTAAGTAAGTATTCACCACATTTGCCAAGAAGTATGTCAACGTAATTTTGAAGTATCTGTTACATATTGATAATAAAGTCATCAAAAAATGCCAATGAAATATAGCCACTAACTTTTCAATGACGTTCAATACAGTTCTGGACATCTTTTCACCTGCAAATCACAAAAAACACACACTTGCTGTTGTTGGCTGATGACTGCCATGTTAATCTCGTGTTTTTCCCAAACACTGTGTCATAACCAACGTTAAATTCAGTGTTTTGAGACTGAAGAAATTCCACAGTCACAAATACCTGCATCTTTTGAAGGAGCTGATTGCCAACATGAGCAGACCCACGTTTCTCCCAGTTCCACGTTTACTGGAGTGCAAGATAGAAACCCTTTCCCCACTAATCAGTGCCCACTCCAGAGCACAGTTGGAAAACCAATAAGTTTTCATCCTTGTCAGGTATTACTGATTGTGACCACACATTCTAAAGTTGTACTCGGTGGCTCTGTGTCCAAATTAATCAATCTACTTTTATGCAACTGTGTGTTAACAAGCTAGCATCAACAAACAAGCATCAATATTATAAACACAGAGTTCATGTCTCCTCGTCCAGCTGTAGTCTGGACTCTGCTGGCTCAGGGTCTGCCTGTCACGTTCAGCAGCTTCCATATATTGCGGTGGAGACAGGTCTCTGTGGGCACAACAGTCTCTGATTTCACGTTGTTTTGCCATCCTGAGTGTCATTTTGTCCAGTTCCTTGCCCTGTGACCAGACATTAGCTAGGAGCAGCCATTAACCAAGCTGGCTTAGCATGGCTCTTATTTGACTTTGGCTGTGGGCCATGATGGTCTCAAAGTCTCCTGCTGTTAGTCCAAGACACCTGCTTTTTTTCTTTAATGATGACGACAGTATTTCTGCCATAAGCAGTATGTGTTTTAGCAATGTAGCCAAAAACAATGACGGTTAAAAACAAACCAACCACTAACGAACTGGACCAAATTAAGACCGGAATCTCCAGGCCAGCCTTCAGGCCTTTATTGAACAGTAGTAGGTTTCATCCAAACTTGGGGACCCAACATTGACCAGCAAACACCAACAACGACATGAATGTTGCCAAAAGCTGCAAGGAGCTGTTGAGTAGCCTGTTGACTTGCAGTTGCGTTGATAGTATTAAAAACCTGTTTTTCAAAATAGGGAATCATTTGATTTACATATAAAGTATTCAACTAGAGATCATCTGGTTTTGTGGATCAGCACAACAATGACACCCGTCAACATATTCATGTTTTGTGAACAAGCGAAAAAAATACATGGCAATATAATATCCTGAATTACTGCTTTTTTAAGCTTCCCATCAAATATTATATGATATTTATATTCATCATAGTATATCAAACCCTTTCTACAGGACAGTGTCAGAAACATTGCCTTGTGGCTGATGTTGTCACTGAAGGATATAGATGGTGGCTCTGATGATATCATAAGACAACAATGCGGTGTTATTGATGAAGATTGATGGTGTCTGTGTACCCTGTCTCTCTACCCCACCCCACATGGACCCACTCCAACAAACACTCCACCACAGTTATGAAGTGGCCCTTAGGGGGTCACATCATCTGTCCTTCAATATCTTATTTGTTTATTATGA
This sequence comes from Sparus aurata, assembly GCF_900880675.1. Taxonomy (NCBI): domain Eukaryota; kingdom Metazoa; phylum Chordata; class Actinopteri; order Spariformes; family Sparidae; genus Sparus; species Sparus aurata. The sequence goes on from NC_044195.1 coordinate 13,564,623, forward strand.
CCATAGATGTTAAAACGAAAATAAACTCATAAAATAGTAGACAGACAGATGGACAGAGAAATATAAAGTTTAGACAGGCCCAAATCTGGGACTTGAAAAGCCTTTTTTTTTCTGTCGCCAGTTTTAATGAAGCCTTCTCAGAAGGGAGTAAGCAGTGAGACTCTCTTTATTAAAGCACAGCCACTAAGGGCCCCCTATGGACCTACATAACAAAGTGTGTCATTAAAAATTAACTTTGGGTGGAAGAGACTTAGTCACAGAGGAGAGAAGGAGTACAAGCTGAGATCAGCTAGGCCTGTAGCTCTGAGGCCTGGGGAGTGACCACAGTGTGGCATAAGTAAAGCTCTCGGGCTCTCTCTCAAGACTTTTGTGGCCACGATGACCCTGGATGCAGTGAACAAAAGGCTGTAGCTTTAAAAACAAATGGAATGAACAAAAAAATAATAATAATTACAACAGGGAAGTGGCATTGGCATCTGACATTGGGAATGGGTAGAATCTGTATTCATGCATCATGCAAAATGCTAGAAATGTTGGAAATATTGAAAGAAAAACTAGAGCAAAACAGTGGTTATTACGAATACAACTGAAAGGAGTAAAATTTTGTCGTGAGCTGGAAAATGAAGACAGATTTTATCTTCATTCAAGTCACTCCAGAGAAGCACTATGGGCAGTCAGAAAGGTGACACCACTTAAATGTCAAAGTACTTATTACAGGGACTGCTTCTCTCCAGGGGAGCGATTTATGGTTACTTTGACGTTTTTGGTAACAGGTTCCAATTAGGCAAGCTTCATCAGGTCACAGTCTTAATGCACAACTTATTGGCATATAGGAAGTATGAATGAGTTTACCACTAATAGTATGAATGCGTGAGCTGCATTGCTATGGATACACATACTATGTGCATTCTGTCTAGATAATTGTCAGTTTAGAAGCATTGGTAAATTTACCAAACCTTATCAAACGTCTACAAACACAGGTTGAACATATGTGACCACATCACCAAACAATTCCAAACAAGGACAGACAGCAGTGGCACACCAAACAACTGTCTGTGTTTGTCTGTGTATGCAGGATGATTGGTGCGCAATGGTGCAAGGGGATGAGTTCACATGGGCGATTGGATTGTTTTAACACTAAAAAATGTAATTGATTGAAATTCCAGAAAACACATCAGGAGACATGAAACTGCATAAAAAACGACAATATTTTTAGAAGACCTCACAACATATGAGAAAACACTGACTGAAAAGGTAGGATGACCATTCGTGTATGTGACTGCACTGAACCCAATCCCTGGCAAGTTCAATGTCATTTCACTGCTGCCAGCATCGGTCCCAGTTCCTTCAAACACCTTTTCAGGGTTCAGTGGGACTGTTTGTTTGCATTTTGAATGGGGTGCTGATTAAAGAACTTCACAATATAGGTATTACCTACAGTAGATGGTGGTCAGCATGCCCCTAGTTTGATTTCTCAAAAGACATTTGTCAAAACATCTGAAAATCATTTCAGAAAACTTGTTTCTCAAAATATTTAAAAAACAGTTCACATAACACTTCATAATAAACAACATTTCAGAAAAAAATGACATCTCTGGAGACATCTAAAAAAAGACATTTCACAAAATATTATGGAAAACAAAACGTTTTAAAGAATACATTTCTCAAAAAGATCTTTCACAGAACATATCAGAATAACATTTCTCACATCAGTTCAGAGAGCACGGTAACATATCAGAAGATACTTGTCAGAGAATACAGTAATGCAACAACATTTCAGAAACAAAAGCAGCGCTTGTGTGAATACACCTCACGCAATTTAACAGACCTATATTGTGAAAAAACATTCAACACTAAATCATTGTTTTCCATTTTGAAAAAGTCACTGACATTTTTCTGTCATACAGTATGTGTCTTAATCACTCACCTGTAAAGCTGACACCAGTGACAATTTCTTTCCTGTGAAGTTAATTAGACTGCCAATCTGCTTAAGCTCAAGATTAAATTTGGAATAAAGATAGCTGAGACATTGGTTTACTTCATTAATCAATTAATATGTGGTTTTGATGTATAGATAAATGTGTCATTTGCATGCAAATGAGTAATACAATCAAGGAACCATAGTTCCTCATTGAGAATTGATGGATATAGAAAATACAAATGGTGGAAGGATTGAACCTTGCAGAACAACTTTTTAATAACACTTAACAACATCGTATACAAACTCTCACCAAGGAACAAATCTGTTTCAACAAAACAATTTTTTTTAAGGAGAACAAGGGTCTGCATGAGTGTGGGCATGGTGCTAGAGGTTCAGTTAGAAGACAAAATGTGATTAGGAAGTCCATTATGAGTCCAAGTGATACATTCATTCGGGCTTTAAGACTTATCGAGATTTTTCAACTGACAGTCATTTTATACTATTGCACATCTTGACAATCGCAAGGCAAATAGCAGAAAGGAGATTGTTGTTGTTACAAAGCGATCTCTCTGGAATATGACTCTGCACATATTTGATTGTGTGTTGCTGAATTATGTAGGTTGTTTTGTATTGTAGCAAAAGTTCATTTGATTTTGATTCTATCTATGGCAAAGGAATTTGTAGTCTCGTCAATACTAGTGCAGTTTTATGTCGACCTCACATTCACAGCCTTAATGAAAAGCTTATCCAGGATGATTTGGCCGTGTTTATTAAACTTAGATTTTAGTGACCATTTAAATGTCTTCCTTAAGTCTTACTAATCAGTTTTACTACCATTTATCACATCACAGTGTTTCCTGTTACAGAGCTAAGGTTAAATCAAAGCAAAGTTATGGTTTTAGTTGTGGTTTTACTTTGAAGTTCTATCCTGTTTTACTTTCCATTTCCTCCCTTTGTTTGGTTCCCACCTCTCTTCTGTGTTCACCTATGGCCTATTATTAATCAGCCCTTGTGTAGATAGTCTGTGTGCTTTCTGCTGTCTTTCTTCCCTTTTCTGCTCTGATCCTGTGTCTCCCGGTTTCATCTCCCCATTGCATCTTTCTTGCATTAATTCCCCGTGTCATTCCTGGTTTGTACCCATGCCTTTTGATTTGATACTTTTTTTTTTTTATCTGGATTTGGATTTCAGCTATAATTAAAGCTTGCTCTTTGTTCCTTACCTGCCTGCTCGTGTGGCTTACTATCGGGTCCCATTCTGTGTAATCTGACAAAGGGAGGCAGAAAAGTTGGAAAATGCTGCAATGTAAATAATGTAAGTCTTTTGTGAGGTCAAAAACAAGGGTACCACTCTCTATTTTGCACAGTTTGCATAATTTACACATATCACAACTTCAAAAATCACTGATATAATGTGCAGAAATGAAGAGCTATAAACATGGATACAATGCCAGGACAAATAGGTCATATATTTTATTAAAATCTGACAAATCAAAGAAAGAAAACCAAGTACAATTTGACCTTGAATGTTCACAAAACATGGTGTAGCATTAACAAGATGTGTCTGGTATCAACTGAACTGTAAAACCCCCATAAATAATGCTTGAAATCCACATTCCCTCCATGCAGTCTACTCCCTCTGACACAGTTGCTTTCACACTTTCTCATCGAAGCTCAGGCCTTTTATATCCTTTGCTTTAAGACAGCCCTTTCAACTACAGGTGTCCAGCCCGAGGCAGAAACATGCCCTCCTGTGGCTCTCTCGCTGTAGGTACAAGGTTACCTACATCCACAGATCTGGGATCAACTCTTTCTGATCCTGCTGCAAGATTTTGAGTTATGAGACAAAAAAAACACCTTGACAAAGACCAAAATTCAGATCAGTCCTGTAATTTCTGAAATTTGCTCCTCTCACCTTGAACTAGTTGACGTCTTCCACCTGAGAGTGCCACTGTGTGGGTTGGGATTCTGGCTTTGGATCGCTGACATATGTGGTTAAGTTGAGCGCTTCTTTGTTGACAGTTGCCTGATAATTAGATTGATTTGCTATTTTGTTTCACTTCATTCAGTCAGCGTGACATTGGGATCATGCTGGAGGATTTCTAGTAGGTAGGGAGGTTATTTTAAATTGGTTTGCACTAACCAATCAGTAACAAGTCACATATCCAGCCCCACCAGGATCAATTGTTTACAACTTTCTTGTAATGGTGAACAAACAGATTATTACCTGTCTCCCCTTAGCTCGACAGAACTTGTAGTGTCTTTCAGCATTCAGTTTTGGTTCACTTTCACAATGAATGAATCAGTGAATGAAAGAATGCCTCTCTGTGTCTGCTTGATCTATACATATTGCCAACTTTTTCTTTGTAAGGTTGCCATATTGACTTTTAAGGTGATAACATTTGTGCTGTGTGCTGTGTTCCCAGCTTTGTTTTCGCTGAAAATCTGGTTTTCTAGGTTTGACTTCATATTTAGCTTGTACATGTGCTACAATCCTACTATCCTAAGTTAGTTGGCTAAATTAACTGGTCAAATTTTGTGCAGAATTCAAATACTATACAGCTGAAATCCACATGCCATTCCATAAATATTGCATTTTCTATGATACCATGTATAGTAAGATGATTTCCCCATTCTTAATGCCACATTTAGGTGGTGATTCAGAGGCGTGAACTAGGCTATATGTAGCCACCAGCAGGGGGCATAATCACTGGTGTATTCTTTGTACTTCTGTCTGTATGGACTGAGACACTATTCAGACTACCAGGCGAGCACCCATGTCACCTCTAACAAATCAAAGTCAGTCATGGCCTCTTATTCTGTCATTTCAGACAGACCACGGATGTCTGCAGAGGACGAGAAAAGAGGCTCTGCTGGATGGAGGCCATGCAGAGGTGAAGGATGATTATATTCTGCTTGCTCTCACTGCTGTCATCTTCTAACATTTCTCTTCCACACAGTGACAATGAGGAAGACGGGTTAGAACACCCGTCACCCTAATGTTTCCCCGCCTTATCATGAGGAGCTCATAAAGATCCGCTCCCTTCTCCTCAAGTAGGCCAATATCCATGTCAGCCACATGAATGAAAGGTACCGCACACACACACACAGACACGCACACACACACACACACACACTAAGTGTCAGGCTCACTGGTGGAGCTCCAAAACTAAACGTCATTTAAAGTATTTCACCTAGAAAAAAAATGTGAACTGTGTTGACTGAGAGTTACTGCCAAGGGACATTTTTCATACGTATTCATTCAGATTATTTACATTTGATATGGATTTTCTTAAATACCAGTTGGGATGGATGGTGGGTTGATTTGATTCAAGAGTTGAAAGGTCACCCATTTAACCCTTGACTGACCTGTAACCTCTGACCTCTCACAAAAAGCTGTTCTCTTCACATCACGAGACTGATGAGCAAAGTGACATGGTAGCATTTTTCATCACTTTTTATTTTTTTTCTCAGTCAGTTCCATCTGATGCACTCCTCTGGATCCCCACATATTTTGGTCCACTGGAGTCTAAAGATATTTCCTTGATTTCACCCCACTAGATCAACCTATGCTTCTATGAGAGTATTAATGTGCTCCTGCTGCACAGCTTTTTGGCCTGTAACAGACAGAGACAGCGTTGGGTTGTCACAAATACATGATGTGAATGGGAGAGAAAGAGGCAATTTGGATCCTCATTAAATTTTCAAAAGTCCTGATGGTCCTCTGAAAATTGAACCAACTGTTCCAACGCAACCTTAATTTTATGCTACAGTAAGTGCAAATTAGTTTCACAAAAATTATTTTTAATCACACTCTGCCGAGTTAATTTGCTGTGTGGTAATTTTCCATGCACCCTCTTAGTATCACACTCAGTCACGAACCATGATGACTGGTATGATCAGTGCTCACCCAGGCCCGCCCCTGGTTCAGAATCAATGCTTCACTTCTTACTCATCTACTAAACCTGTACCCAGGCCTATAATTCAGGTCTGGGTACAGGGTTCTGAGGGTACAGATGACCCTAGCCCAAGGCCCGGGGCCCATGCAAAGCCTTCTGGTTGAACCTTAAATGAGATTAATTTACTTTCTGACCTTTATCACCGACAATAAAATGTATATGTATTGACATGATGACATAAATGTATGGTTATCATTAAAACACATTTTAACAGCACACATGTGCTGCTAATGTAAAGTAAACTGACCTACAAAGTGAAAATATCTCATCAATGATCAGGGAGTCATTAAAGAAAGGCCAGTGTATTGACAGAGCAAGAAAACGAATGAAGGAGAGAGGAAACGGCCAAAATAAAACATGAAGAAGTGGCAGGCATTATACTGGTGAAGACCTGTAAACAGAGCTTCATGCTTCACCTTTTGGTGACGCTTGCATGCTCACTTAAATAGATTTTAAAATAATTGACTGCACTGCCCGATAAGGCGATATCACACGCTGTTGTTAATGATACTTAGAGTTGTGAATTGACTGTCCTAAACTAATCACACTGTTTATCACCTCCATCAGAAACTGGGCTAGAAGCTAGCGTCAACATGCAGAGCAGCACTGAGGGAGAGACTCGTAAACCTCTGTTTATACTGTATTATTATTATTATCATCCTCATTTCAGCTGCATTGTACATTAGTTCTGCACAAAATGTTATCAATTAATGTAGCCTTAAACGTTTTTATTTTGAAGAGTAATAATAATTTTTTCAAAAAGCATGATTTTATGTCATGATTTGTCCCCTTCAATAATTTCTACCGTGATTGTACTTCTCTCTTATCACTAATTCGGTGAAGCGCATTTTTCTCTCCTTGTCTTGTTTTAAAGTAAAATGAGGAATTTATAAGTAATGGTTATAGTCTTATTCGAAAAAGAAGTTCTTGTTTTAAAATAACTGACCTTACCTTGTGTGCTTTGTGTGTACGTATGTAGGTTTGGGAAAAACAAAGCATCGCCTCGATGGGTTTTTATTTGAGATTTTAGAGACCTTGTCTGTGTCACTGCGAGGCTAAAAACCAAGAGCTTACTTTAAATTGTCCGTGTTTGTATTAAAGGTGAGCAGGTGTGAGTGGTGCTGGGTGTAGAGTGGGCGTAGGTGAGGGGACCAATGTGGAAAACGTTCCCCGGTCCATAGTGCCTAATGACTGCCATGCCAAACCAATTTCTTCCTTCATTTTCCAAAGGGGCAGTCAGAATCAAGAGAAAATGGAAGTTCCTCGTAGTTGCTTTAAGATGTTTTTATAGGATATATAAGTAACATAAGTGTATGTCAAACCACTGTTTGCCTAAAAGATGAATACCTTTAGTTTTGTTCAGTGCTCATTTCCAGTCAGCAGTGCATTTCATTACTCTGAACAGATTTAGTTTCACTTAACAATTATCACTGTTGATTCAAGCACTTCAGATTGTAATTGTATTGCATTTTGTTAAATATGCAGTCAGCTTTCTGAAGCACATCATAAAGACATAAATACCACCTCTGTCTCAAATATATTATACACATTTTAGGTTCATTAACATGCTTTGACATTGGCGAGCTTTGGCACCTATAGATTTGAATAACAATGCCAGCAGTCAACATTGCTGGAGCTTGTAGATGTATTAGGAGTTTTAAAATGCTTTCCCAATGTCACTTTTGTGAAGATCAGTACAACTGCAGTTGCATAAAGCCCTTTAGAAACCTGAATTCCACTGTGATTGACAAGTAAATAGCTGTCTCAATAAAATGCAACACATTTAACTTTGTATTCTTTTCTTTACAACCAAACAAAGTCTTACAAATGCCTTGAACCATGCTTTGGCCTATATTCAGAACAGTGAAATCATGGCTCAGCTATAGTTTTACTGACTTCTCTTCCGAGTACATTGGTTGGAACGTTAGGCTATGTCTTAACTTTCACTGAAGGCACTGCAAACTGAAATTCTGCCTATTACTGAAACAACTTTCAGCGGTACAGGAACTATACAATATTCACTTTTACAGAAACTAATTTACAGCCTGTCATGAATCCCAGGCAACCGGGATCAGAAAGAACATAGCAACTCAGTCTGGTCCGGAAGATCATCATCATTTCTCAATCGATGGACATCGCACTGACTGACATCCTTTTTACAAACTGAACATTATAATTGGTCATGGAATCAGTGTGGTAATATGATCGGCACTAAGTCAATTATCATGCAAAGTCTAGATTATATATGTGATGCTACTGGTAGGGTGAAGACAAAACAAAGGAATTGGCGCTTATTGATGCTAATAAAAGCTGCGTCTACTATCTGTTTCGGCCGGATTAAGACACTTTCCAAAAGAAAGATTAGGCACAATAACAACTGTAATACCCCCAAAGTCAATCCCGGTTTGACTTCATTATTGCCTTTGCGAGTACCTGACAGTAATCTTACACTCTCAGTTCTATATTCTTCTTTAGAAAAAAATAAATGAAGAACTGATTACAGAGTGGCAGAGGTGGGGACATTTAATAGCCCACTACCCAGATGAAAACTGCATTTAATCATCCTCAGCCATTGTTGAAGTGAAAGGAATATTAGATGAGGTAATTGGCTTTTAAGCGCAACCTGAAATGGCCAACAACCTGCATGATGATCACCTGGGGTGAGCAATGTCGCCTCACTTTCTGCCAGACAGTACCGTCACTCTTCATGTCCTTTCCTCATGTTGTACTAATTCATCAGTTGAGGCTAAAAGACTATGTCAACCTTATTTTAAAAGGTAACTCCACTAATTGTATGCTTTAAAGTGTGTTTACCCGTCTTGGGGAGCGTTACTGAATTTGTGTGGCTCCAGAGGAAGCAGCCTGATCTGGTAAATTGCCTCCGGTGATGTCACTCAGTGATGGCGTCGTGGGTAATGTCACCTGCATTGGCAGGTTTTGAAAAGTCCACTGGTCGAGCATTGCACTAATCAGATTACATGGAGCTTCCTCTGGAGCCACGTCATGCTTATTTTCTTCTCCAAGATATGCAGAAAACACACTTTAATGTGTGAAATTACCCTTCAAAGTAAAGTGAAGATGGCACAACAGGAGAGGTCACATTACAAGCCTGTCCATCAACACAGAAGGTCCAACAGAACAATAAATACGCTATATTTGAGAGTTGGCCCTTATATGCAATTTTGCACTCCCTCCTAGAAGCAGCACATATGTTCCCTGTGGCGGGATGAATGGCTCCGCCTGGGAGAATCGCGAGAGAGGGAGGTGGAGGAAAGATGAGTCCATCTGTGTGTGGATCTGGGGGGCTTACAGAAGGTTAGACGTCCCCCTGGAAAAGAAGTGGGTCTTCATCATCAAACACAGGCTCCGCTTCTCAGTTGCCTGGCCTTGTGCTGCACGGCTGCCATGTGACAGTCAGCGTTTGCCAGCGACGGGACGGACAACAAAACCGCATATGTGCCTCAGAAAAACAAATATGGCGTAAACATTATTATGAATTTTCCAGCTTTCATCATTAACTTTGGCGGGCAAGCAAACAATCGGCAAATAAAAAAAACAGAAATGTGTATGTGTATGATACCTCTTTGAGAATACTTTTTCGCTGCATATTAATTCTATATCTAATACAGTATCATTATATTATAGCAACATATTTATTTAATGTATGTTCATGTGTGTTATTTTGTATGTGTGAATCTGGGGGATTGGCCATGTCCCTGGCAGACAGTGGCCATCTGGCTGAGGGCTTTAGAGACAGACAGTGTCTGTTGAGCACTATAACCCCGATCTTAGTGCCATGTCTCAGATGCCCCTGCCACTCTCCTGGGTCTCCCTTCACACCGGAAGAGACGCTCTGAAATGGACGAGAGATGACAGACGGGATGTCTGGCATAGATGGGACTAAAGAATGAGTGCAAGAGGGGAGTCGGGGAAAAAAAAAAAAACTCCCTCTTGTCAGTTGGCCAAACTAAGCAGACACATATCATCATTCTATTGGGCAAAGATCCAAATCAATATCTTGTTACTGACAAAGCTAGTAGGTTTGATGTATGCTGTTGTTATGTCCTCAGGTTGATCACACATCACTAGTCCAGAGGCGTGAGCATCTACAGAAAACATTAGACGTGACGGTGTGAAGCAGTAGCTCATGGTTAAGGATTGTGAATTGGTTCACTGACAGCGGCTCATCACACATTTTCACGTCTGACTCAGTTTTGTTGCTGATAGATGAAAGAACCTTTAACTGCAAATCCAGCCATGCAGAGATTTCCACTTCGGGGCGGCTCGAGTTGAGGAAACGACGATATGCACGTGGAGTCCAGATATTGTAGACAGGGAAGACAGAGGAGCAATATGTGAAGGGAATAGAGACTAAGACATGTTAAAGATAGATGGATAGATAACTTTATTAATCCCTGAGGGGGAAATGTGGTCATCATAGCTGCAGGTACATTCAGTACAAATACAATAAAAATATAAGGGCAATAAAAGGTGCAGGAGAAAAAGGTGCAGGTTTATGTACAGATTGCAGATTTACAGATTTATATTATTATCTACAGAAATAATATGAAGCCCAACAGTCATGTGTGGGTTTTGTGTTTTGTAATGTGCGCGTTGTATAGTCTGATGGCACCAGGTAAGAATGATTTCCTGTGCCGTTCTTTAAGGCAGCGTAAGGATAGAGAGGAATGGTGTGATGAAGAGTAGAAGCAAAGGCCCATTAAAGCTATAAAAGTGGAGATTACAAAAATAAAACAATTTTCCAGCCAGTTCCAGCGCGCAAGTGAAACTTTTGCTCGGAGCTGGAGGGAGTGTGAACCCCACAGCTTCAATAAAAGGAAAGGGCTTCATGGCTGCTGTGTGCTGTAACTGGAGCTGGCTATAGATGGTCAGTAAATATCCCTAAACTGTAGGTGGGCTGCTCGTTAAACCAAAATGTCTTGTTTGCTGTTTCTTTAGATACTGAATATACAAAGGAGGTGCTGTGTGGGTTTGGGAGCTTTGAAGTTCTTGGAAAGAACCTTTGACAGAACTACCGAAAATAACCTCGCTCGGACCGCGCTCATCTTCGAAAACATGCTCGTGCTCGTCTACATCTACAAACCAATACGTTCTGTGACTGTGTCCGGCATGGTTGTGAGACTATTGCTTTTGACAAATCTGTCCACAGAAAACATTAACACTGCGCTAGAGCGGACAGGAATGATTGGAACTGGGTTACAGTGATCCGCAATTTAAAACAAACGTGGAACAGGGGCGTGAAGTGGGGGACCAGTGGCCCTTTTCTTACCTGTTGCCACCCTAGTTCTGGCCCACTTGCTTGGACAATGCCCATCTTCAAACATAAACTTAAAGCATTACCGGTCGACGCTGTCCTGCCGGTAAAAATGACCGCACACCCCCTCACTTTAGGCCCCCAGCCCACATTTGTGGTCTTATATGCACCTTTTGTGTTTTTTTCTGTTTGTCTCTGTGTGTGTGTCACAAAACTGTGTAATTGAGATCAAAATGAAGGTTCGACGGTCCAACCCCTGATGACTGAGTGGTGCTATATTAATGTAGTAATGACAACTGAGCACTCACGGGTCAGGAAGTGAACACCCCAGATGGTTGAAAAGTTAATTCACAGCGTGGCCCACCATTTGCGACAGTGTTTGGAGCTTTGTTGAGGAGTGGCGGCCCAGCAGCCCTCATTTCTTACTCATAATGAAATGTGTTTCATGTGGATTGGCCGATTGAACCATGACAACTACAAAAAGGAGCTATTGTTTTGCTTTGCTAGGCACGTCTGTGTGTGAATCAGCGCCCTGACAAATAAGATTAGAGATCAGGTCCATCCAGGTGTCAAATGGAAATGAAAGAGATTCATTCTTACACTTTAAACTACTATTGTGTTACCAAAATGTTTTTGTTTTTTGTCTCAGCTGTGCCCTCGTATCATTTGACACAAATCTGATTTTCTGTAATCCTGTTGTAGATTCCTGGCTACTCACGATGCCTTTTGTACTGACTCAGTCTCCTTGAAAATCTTTCTTTCCATCTCCTCCAGAATCCTCGACTCAAAAATAGACTTCTACACGGTTTAATTAATGTTATTCTGCTCTGTTGGCGATGAGTCTACCTTATAACAGAGCTACATTTTCCAAAGGTCATGCAAGATGTTAGCAGCTGACATTTTTTCTCACATCCCTCACATAACCTTTTTCTCTCTTACACACACACACACACACACACACACACACACAGACCACCTTTCTTACTGTCTTGCTCTTGTTTCTCCTTCTCTCACCTTCTCGTTCTGTCTCCGGTGGTGTGAGGGATCAGAAATTGCCCAGAGGGTCCGCCCACACATTATCCCCCCAGTGATCAGTAAGACAGCAACGGAATTCTTGCTGCTTGTGCATAAATGCAATTGTGCCTATGCGTAAGCCCACCTGTGCAAAACCTTTGGCTGGGATAGGATGAAAATAACTGCCAGAGACTCCGTTGTACAGTACTCGACTCGGAACAGATGAGCTATGCACGCAACGTTCTGTCTTGGCATTTCCGAACTTGTCGTGAATTAGGTTGAAAAGTTAATAAAACAGCAACTGAGCCGGGTCTTAAAGTTTGAAACACACAGTAAGATGAGATGAGGGAAAGACGGATGGTAGTTAGGTGGATGCTTGATGACTCAGGAAGTGATAGGGATGTCGTTGCCATCCTTTTGAATCACGCATTTCATAGGAGCTGCACAGTGGACGTGATGTCCTGGCCCTGACTGCGACAGAACTCATAAAGCTCAGGCATCTCTTTACTCTGTACCGCAAGCTGGACAGCGCAGCTTGGAGTAAGACAGTGCAGCGTCAGCCGGCCAGAGTGAACATTGTTATTAATAACTCACGTGCACAAGCATGGCGTTGAACATCACTCAATCTTATAAAAGAGGAGGCAGACGATGATTGTGGCCCGTAAGACAGAACTTTATCAACGGGAACAATCCTGAGCAGGGCTTCAGGTTAGTTCTGTAAAATGTGGCACAACTTTGTGTGTTGATGGACTGTTTTAGTTAATGCTGGAGATTCCCATCTAATGATTACACATGCATTGTAGAGGGAGCATCGGGAGTGATTTGCTCTAGCAGCCCTGACTGATTAGTTTATTCAATCATCGTGTGCTGCGTCTACACACACACACACACACACACACACACACGCACGCACACAAAGGAAAGTTGGTGACTATCACGCTGGAGTGAATATTCTATTCCAGTGTGCTCTCTATCTACAGTATAGATAACCTATCACTCTGTGTGGGTGGAGAACAAGCGAGCTGTACGCTCCGCTGTGGAACACGTCTGGAGGCTTGAGTCTACGGAAGCTGAATCTCCACAGTATAAATATAGCAGAGAATCTAAGGCCAAGCGTAACATAAAGCCTTTTTATGGGTTTTTTTCATACAGCGGGACTTTTTTCGGCCATTAAAGTTGTGTTTTTCTTTTGAAAAACCAAATTGTTTGGATGTGAGTCAACCTCCAACAGCTTTTCCTAGAAATGATGCTCATATGTCACTAAACTGAAGCAAGTTACTCACACTGTGAAGGCAGCTTCATTGCTACCAACGTCATATGCTGTGGCTATTAAAAAAAAGGTATTCAATCAAGACTGTCAGTGAGAAACTGTTCAAAACCATTTAAATGGAAGCGCTAATACCTTACTGTAAAAATGCAATGTTACAGGTAAGAGAACTTCACTGTTACTTAAAGCTCCTGGTGGTGAGAAAGTAATATTGATGCTTTGAGATCGTAGGTCGAGTCGGCCGCCATTTGTAAGGGTCAGACTTGATGAGTTGGGGTTGAGATTAAAAAATCAGCTATCTTACCAACAGGAGCTTTCAATAAAAGTATATAGCTATAATCAGGTGTACTAAGATGTACTTTTCATAATACAAGTAAAAGTGCCTGTTACTGTTTTTTTCTTTACATTTTATATTTTATCAAATCAGAAAATTAAGAGAAGAGAGGAGAAATGCCATTCCGGTAACGAAAGCCCAAAGTGACCTCACAACAATGATTGTTTTCGTCCAACCAATAATCCAAACCGCATACTTAGAAAAAAAGATGTGAATTTTTAGAATTATTAAAGGGAATAGTAGTAAATTGTTACATTGGTTAAGCTGGAACCATGGCATTTATATATATATATATATATATATATATATATATATATATATATATATATATATATATATATGCATATATATATATATATATATATATATATATATATATATATATATATATATATATATATATATATATATATATATACATATGAAAAATGACCCAATCAATCCACAAATCAAGTCATTGTTTCAGCTTGACCACATGTTTCTTAGATTGTAAAGTTAACTCAAGCTGTCAAATAATTGGAGCTGAGTAAAAAGTACAATATTTCCCTCTGAAATGTAGTGTATTACTGAAGCACAAGTGCCTCAAATGTATAAGGAGGGTACTTGAGTTGATGTACTACGTTACATTTCACTACTGGACGGACTCAGTAGGCTCAGGTACAGTTTAGTCTTCTTTATCCATCAGCATAAACAACCTACGAGTATGAATGCAATTAAAAGGCTCACTAAATGTCCCCTTCCGTCCTGTAATGACTTCTGACACAGCTTTGATGCACAAGAGTCCATTTCCTGCTCTTGTTTTGCCAGCGTGCCGCTTGCTGTGCTTGTTATTGCCTGGTGCCAACAGCGGGAACTGGTACGTTTTTGGACGGTGGCCGACAGTTTCTTTTTATCTTGAGCACAAACAAAATAAAACAGGGATGTGTATTTTAATAATGTTTAATAATGATCTGTAATTTATTCACTTTTTCCCGTTCTTTATTTATTTTATCATTTTTAATTTATTTAGTTGAATATTTTTTTTTTTTTTATCATTTGTTGACTTCAAATTTAACCTATTATTTCATATCACCCTCTCCCTTCTGTTTCCTTTTTGACTGTTCTGGTTAATTCCAACCAGCCCATCAACCCCCCTAACATACAAGGTCCCATCATGTCATGACTCTTTGCATGTCTGTTTTTTTTTTTTTTTTGTCATGTATTGTTTGCTTTACTCATTCTGTTTTTCACTTACTGTCTGCTTCTCCACACAGTGTTGTTACTGTTGTTTTGTTCTCACTTGCTTTGTGCTTCAACACTAAATAAAATAATGTCAATAACAACGTTTAACAACGTCCAGGCTTCTTCAACACGAACAGGCCACAATCTTTCTTGAACCATAACCAAGTATATGCACCACATATATATTTATCCAAGTTTTATCAATAACCTTTTGATTTTATCAGGTTTTATCGTGCTTTACGTGCTGAAACTACATACAACATTCTGCAGATATGTTTCATAACATAACATTTTACCGCTGATACGTTACTTGAAATGTCTCCCTACTCTGTGGATCAAAAAAGCAGCATTACCCTCTCAAAATGCAATAACAGTTAGAATGGCTTATGAGAGGGAGGGCTGAACGTCTATACTGTATCTCTGATGTGCTGTGCAGAGCTGCAATGCAGTATGGACGCCCTGCCTCCTTATTCTATCGCAATTAATTATTAGTGGATTTGGGTCCTTTGGGCGAACAGCACTATCAATACTGCATCTACTTGCTGCGATCAATGAACATGTTATTTAGGGAATTGGCCACCCCCTTTCCTCATACACTCAGTCCTTCCTGCTCACACTCTCTCTCTCTCTCTTCATCACAGTCACCTCGAGTAGCACTTATAAAACAGATACATTAGCACACCCCTTGCTACTCTTGCTCTTTTTATAGCTCGTGGCCCTACTCGTGTACACAGATGCCCCCCTCCTCGTCTCCATTACAATGAGCAGTCCATTACCAAATGCCAATAAGCCCTCTGCAGCGTGACAGCATGTTCTCAAACAAATTAGAGGCCTAAAGACAACGGGAATATTATTATTTTCAATCCTCCATCATATGTTCATTAATCTTCATTTGGACTTGATGAGTGTGGCAATCAAATGAAATTATATCCCTGTTTCGGCCTCTTGTGGATACTCCCCTCACACACACTCCCATCACACGCGTTCCGGCAAGCTATCGGAACGCAACAAAACTTCCAAACGACTTTAGATTAATTTTGTCTGATTAGCGACTAAATATATCACCAGGCTCCTTCAAAGTCATTAACAGCGACAGCAGCGGCAGCACAAGCAAACACATCACCGAGCTAACGCACCATCAAGCACGAACAGAATCAAGACCTTTAAATATTGAAAGATAAACATCATACAGAAGCCTTTGTTTGATTGTGCAAACATGCCAAGCCTGTCGTACTCACAGTGAGCTCTGAGATCTTGCCTGGTAATTAGAACGTGTGTGTTCAGGGCCTGGCTCTATTGCCTTAAATCACTGTAATTGCCCCTGATCTCCTCTTAAAACATCACTATTCATTCCCCCATAATTACCGGCACATCTGCGGGAGCACACGTGCCTTCATCCTCTCTGACATCACTGTTCAGTCTGCCAGGCCAGCGTGCTGCTTTCTGTTATCAGAGGTCTGCCTGATGAAGTGAAGGAAGAGCAGTGTTATCTGTAACTGTACGGACAGAAACGTTTTATGATGACTTCTTAACTTTGCCTTACAAAAGTTCCAAATTTCACTCCTTCTTAGCCTCCCTATGTCTCTGCACAATACCGATCAGCAGTGGCATTACCTTTTCAAAGAAGCCAAGTAGGCATCCTGCTGCTTTGTGTCTGTGGGCAGATTTCAAAGCACTATTTTATTATATAAATGTGACAAAACATGTAGAGAGGGTAATGGCAACCCTTTTCTGCTTCAATGTGGTCTTTGATGAGACTTAGCCCTTTTTTTTGAATATTTTGAAGTATTTTCTGGTTACTTTAAAAAGGCAAATTGTCAGGCACTAGAGTGGGGAACTAGCAAAATAGCCCACTTGAAGGGCATGTGGAGTGTGTATGGTCATACCCAGCAGTCTGCACTTTTAAGGATGAAATACAAAACAATGTATGCTGAAGAAACCTCTGTGAAAGACGCACTGTTGGATCCTTTTCTTTCCACCATCCCCCGCGTCATGGCTCATTTTCCTTTCACAACAACCCATTAATAATATGCACATACCTATTAAAGTAGAAAGTCCTGTACTGGATTATCCATCAAATCAAATATGTTTCCTGGTGTGAATGAAATGATTTAAAACAGTAATACTCTTTGTATTCACACCAATGGTATTGTTCGGTCAAGGTCTATTTCAGTAGCTTTCAATGTAATAGACATGATTTTTGTAAACAAACTTGCAATTGTCACTTGCAATCACAGACATCTTCTTCCCAAAAGTCCTAAGCAGAGCTCAGGGCAATCCAATGTCAGTGCTCAGAAGGTTGTGATGCATTTAGGTATTGTGAAAAAATTCCATACGGAGCTGAAAGGGCACCCTGGAAGTCAATTCTGCTACAGCAGTGCTGTTCTGTTCAGTTCATACCTCATTAGAACAATTAATAGTTGATGGTACCAGGAGAACTGAACCGTGAGCTGGCTTGTTCACCATTTAAGTTTAAACTTGCTTATGTTTATTACTTACGGGCTCTGTACTGGTTGCAAGGGTACTACACTGAAAGTACCATACTTTGGTGTAAACAAGGCTTTCCTCACTGTATCATGACCCCCACCGATCATTTAGTTTTTTCGACACTGCGAAGTTTGTGTTTTAACAAAACTAAAAGTTGAGGCAACAAAACGCTAGCAGCTCTGTAAGGCCATAGATACAGCAGTGGTTTGAGCTAAATGCTAACGTCAACCTGTGAACATGCCCACAATGAAGCATTATTATTGATCATACTGCTTTTCTTGTTCAGATCTTCCATTTAGCCAACCCTAATATTCTAACACTTATCCGAACCAGTCTGCACCAATTCAACTGACGAAGGCAACCAATCGGAGGCAGAGAAGGCTCAGTCTTAGCAAGAATAGCGGTTGGATCATAAATAACACATGGCATTACCATCTTACACTGCAATAGCCATGAATGCAAGGTCTGTTCATTGACCGCCAGCTGCGGTAACGATGTATATGCAGGGCCAAACAGCCTATAAATAACAGAACAATGGCTGATGTTTGCACCTGGCATTAACATGCCTCTTGGGTGATCCGATCACAAGTGGACAGATCTAAGTTCAGGTGTGAATGCACCCAAGACCCACTTAGGATGCATCTGGAGGTGGTCTTAGCAGTGTGTACACAAACTTGTCCTGGGCCACATTAAAGGGCCGCCTACTCAACTGATGTCCTCTGCATTGGCGGGAGCACATACTGTACTTATTTGTGTGCCAAATGGTGTTACATTAAAATGCAAATAATGAGAATAGAATAACAATGGGGCAGTGGATTCACGTGGATGGAGTACACATGGAAACACGCTGTGTGGTTTGCATTTTGCCTGCGCACCGAGGAATGCATATAGAGCGCGTAAGTGAGATCCAAATTGGTCACTTAAGACGCGTGTGGAGATACATTCTACTGCCAGGTGAA
Source organism: Sparus aurata (assembly GCF_900880675.1). Lineage (NCBI taxonomy): Eukaryota > Metazoa > Chordata > Actinopteri > Spariformes > Sparidae > Sparus > Sparus aurata. Next base: position 13,583,057 of record NC_044195.1, read on the forward strand.
AGCTGTGCCTCTGAGACATGATAACCCAAGAAGCATATTAATGTAAACAGGGGCTTTGTGCCTCTCATAGGTAGCTCACGTTATTGTTAGCCTTCACAAGTGCCGGCGGAGGGATGACATCACACATGAAAGGGACGTATTCCACTGCAGTAAACAAAGCGCACGGGCCTGCCGATAACTGCACTGTATTCAGAGCTTAACAAGATATTAAGGGCAGACAAACACTGGCTGTGGTAAAGAGCATGGCTATGTACCGACACTCCTGAGACTCTCTCGTATAATAAAGCCATTACCTGAGCTACAACGCCGGTACCCACGCAGTGACTCACTAAAAGGGCCTCTGATGTTCCCCCAGAGACGGTCAGAGCTCCACCATGCTCCCTGTCTTTTCCTGACTGGTTAGCTATGACTGCCGGAACCGCGGCCTACAGGCCGCTATCCATGCCACAACGGTCAGTGAGTGTTCCCGTGTCCCCTGACCCCCAGTGTCACACACTAATTAGCCTCCCACAGTTGTTGCTCCCTCTCTCCTCTGGTGTTTTTTTTTTCTTTTTTTGGGGGGAATCTGCTGGGAGAGAAGGCTCCTGAATAATTTGATGCTGTAGTTACTCTGTTAATCACTGTAATCTTCCTTGAGGCTGGCCTGCCGCCAAGCTATTGATTTAAATAGCATGAAAGCACGGAGTATTATGCAGGACATCTGTCTTTTATGGTGGTCTCACCTTGACACTTGGCCGGACATTTGCATCCATTCTGCCGAGTCATTGTTGACAAACTTGGGCACAGCAGAGAGAGACAACCACGAAGAAAAACTTTGAGGTAGCGCCCGTGTGGGCCTAGGGCAGCAGAAATCACGTGTGACCTAATTCTCAGATGTCCCAGATATAAACACTTGGCTTCCAGTAGATTACTGTCCTCCTCAGCTCACGATCAAAGACAGCTAGAAACAAACGACTGCAACGGGAGAGATGGAGAGACACCGAGGGAGGAATGTCGAGTAAAGAAGAAAGGATTCCGAGAGAGAAAGATGTGTAAGAGCTGGATGATGTAGGCATACATGTGCAGAGGCAGGTGATATAAGCAGACCTTTATACACCTTATCGTCTGCTGAGCGATATTTCAACTTCCCTCCTCTGGTTTCTATTTCCATGTTGTTGACGTCAATACTTCTGGACACTCCGTCTTTGCCAGGAACTTAAAGTGGATTTATAATCGATAGTTTTATTATAACAATGTATCAAACGACAGTGCGATACGTAGAGAGCGTCACTCATGCATGAATTTATAGGGAATCATCACCCAAGCTCGTCAGCTCATTGTTCATTCGGCCACAGCTTCCTGATTTGGTTCACTCTCACTGCTCTCTCTGTCACAGCGGGCAGCTGTTTTTAGGGAAAAAGGCTGTTCAAACCAACTTTGCACAACCTGCTCAGCACCGACAGACAGAACAAGTAAGCAATTAACTACTGCATTGCTAGTCCAATTTGCATTGGAACCATAGTCCACTTTTAACTAATTTCAGCGGCTGGTTGGTTCCTCAGGTTCCAGGACTGATCTCGGAAAGTCTGCTTTCAGTGTAAGCGTCTCTTGGAATCTCTTGCACTGTGACCTACAACTGATTTCCCACAACTCACTTGGCTGCCTTAGTTTTCTTTACAGTGTTCAACTATCAGCCTGTAAATGTTTCATCCAATAAAGTGTGCTGCTTCCTACTGTATGTTTGTATTTCTAATTGAACTGGTTTGCTTTTGATTGTTTGTTCGACGTGTTTGTTCACACGTTGTGTCTTTGAAAATGGGGGACTTCCTGAATTGAATCCCTGAGCTTTAAATAAAGCTTTGAATAAATGACTAGCTGGTGAAGAAAAAAGTAGAACCAGATATTTCCCTGAAGAGTTGGCAGAAACCAATAACAGAGCTAAAAGACAGTGAACATGGTCTTACATTCGGAGTGGGCAGAAACATGACTCATAACGAAAGGTAATGTTGATCTGTAACTGCCGATGAAATGAAATTCTTTTATAATGACAATAACACCTTGATTTTTTGAAAATGTAAAATTCTTTATATGTATTATTATATGTATGTACTTGCCTACCCTTGCTCAATTTAGCACCAATTTATTGTATTAAATATAGATATATTTATTTAATAATCTCGATATTGAGACACACTGCAAACTAATTATGGCCAATTAGCAATGTTCACCATTCCCTTATGTTTTCTTTTATGATGCATTCACTTTGTTTCAGTGAATTTGTTTTCTAATTTAATTAATGAATTAATTGTAGATGAAAAAGATTTGACTTTGATATCCGTGCGGATGACTTGTGACTTGTGTGAGTGATTTAACCCTCAGTGATGAAGGGTAACTGGACATATTTTGTTTAGATTGGTTAACAGTTGGCAGAAAGCTGGCGGATGGAGTGGAGAAAACTTCAGTTTGAAAATGCAAAATCTCCAATGCTCCAATTTGTTATCATAAATACTGTCTGGCCCTATTGATGCCAATTTTGCTGCCTGTGTCTCATTCACAAGCATTAGCATCAAAATGTAGTTAAATAGTAACTTCAGTATTTTTCCACCTTGACCAAACTCTCATGCTCTGGTGTCTAAGTAATGAGGACCTCATGACTGGCAGCTGCAGAGTGCACTGAAAACATTATACGTGAAAAACTCTCTGGCTCCGCAGCCTGTTTTTTTCCCCGCTTCAGTCCGCCTTCTTGAGTTTGGATGAGGTGTCTTTTGATGATAAAATTACCGATTTTTGTAAATGGAGTCTGGTGGCTTTGGCGAAAGCGATACAGCGGCCGTTTCTGGCTGAACTAAAAGGTTCTGGCTCTTTAATTCTCATCATGTTGTCAGACCCCAAATAACAATCCGAGCATCAAAAAAAACGAGCAACGAGTCGACGGCGCACAATAACCTGGAGAGATTACACTGCAGCCCCCTTAACGTTAGTCACTTCTTTCATTATTAGTATTATGAGTGTAGTGATTTATTGAAGCGATGGCGTGACAGTGGGTGGCAGCAGTAAGGTGACACTCTGTTTATGAGGAAGCAAAAAGCAAATCCTGCAGAGTCATTGTTTGTCCTAAAGGAAATTTAAAAAAATGTATCCCACCAGCCTCTCTTCAGTCTTCTCTTTATCTATGACAGTGCATTCAGTTTTTAATGTGCTTTAAATCTGTGGGTTGTACTTTGTGCGTAAATGGACCATCAACCACCGATAACGGGAAGTCAACAACAGTTAGTCCCGATGCAACGTACTGTATCTGACAGAGAGGAGAGAAAAACTTGGACAACAATGCACTGGAGGGGCCCATTAGCCCATTTATATTCGCTCCCCGTCACAACCTGTGTGGCTGTAGGGTTAACCAGGGCCGACGTGCAGTGGAGCATTCATGTCCTGTCCTTGTCTCTCTGTTTCCCAAGCTCCATCACTCAGGCTCATGCCGAGGCAATATTAATCATCGCACCCTCCCCTCCATGCACAAACGGCGGTAATGAAAATAAAACACTCTTTGATGCTCATTCGCCAAAGCCAAATCTATCAATAACTGTTGCTCATGCATTTTGTTAATCAGCCCGGGATCCTTGAAGGGTCTGAATTGAACTCTAACTCTTCTCTTCTCCTGGGGGCCTATTGTTGATCATTTAGAGACACACAGTATTTGTTTTCAGCATTAATCATTTCACATGACAGAGGAGGCGTATAATACTTTTAAAGTTGAACATCCAGCGCTTTGTCTTATGTTATACAGACATTAATTAAAGAAAAATACTTAGCCAAGAATAGCAATTGTTAGTTTCAGCCCCGCACTTAAAGAGATGTACACACGGTTCATAACTTTAGGAGATATAATGCATGGTTGTAGATTGAACCGCCAAACAGTAGAAAGTAGCTGAAAAGCAACAATCCGACAAGCAACAGCGTTAAAAAGATTTTTTTACATGTTGATAAATGTGCTTTAATACCGGAGACTTAATAAGAGAGGAGACAGACTGCTTAAAGAATTTTGAACAGAAAAGTCCATAATGCCATAGTGTATCCGCCCCTTTCCTCCCACAAGCCAATTGTTTGCATTATCACAGCTGCAAACTTGGACTTGTTCAAGTGCTCGTCACGGCACTCTGGACTAAGCCAAAAGGAACTTTGGTAATACTCCGAAAAAACGATATATAATAAATAAATACACGGCCTACATTATGAATATTCTTCTTCACTACTGATATGTTGAAGCAACATTATGTAGAAATTGGCTATTTGTGTGATCTGGTAACACAACAGAGTGCAACAACACTGTTATACAAATACATATCCCAGGTCAGTAACAATTTGTCAGAAGTAACTGTGCTGACTACAAACAAAATTCATTACATCATAACAATTTGTGTAAAGAACGTATATCTTGAAGTAAAGATGTATGTGACGCTGTGATCCGACCGTCTCACTGAAGTTACGCAGTGCAGAAACAAGCGATGAAGACACCATTCACCCTGTTACATGACACTCTACCATCAAAATGATTCTGAAGCTGTTGTTTTAATGCAAAAGAGTTACATAATGTTACTTTAAGTTAATTTCCCTTTTACTTATCATGATTTTGAAGGCAGGAGGTGGAGCATTTGTACACGGTTGTATAATCTGACAGTGGGAGGAGATGTCAGCTCCTCACAGCGGATTTCAACAGAAAGCTTCTTTTCTCCCACCTTGGCCCTTCGGTGAGGTCAGAGGTCAGGCTGGGTGGCGTTCAGTAAAACAGACCAGCTCTGTCTCTGCAGTCACAAGGCCAAACATGATGAAACAACCTCCAAATCTGAAAGAGGATACATATCAGAGTACTACTGCTTTAGAAATCTATTTCTTTGCCACGGGCCGCTCAAAAGCTGACTTTCCCACGTCAATTTGCGAGTTTTTTCCCAAAGTTGATTTAACAGTCCTTTTGAACAAAGGACATTCCTATAGTGGATCAGCCACAGAAGAATAGAATACATCAGATTGTGTGAGTTCCCTGATGAAACAGAGGAGTATTTCTGCTTGGTGTCATCATACTCATTATGAGACACCCATTTATAGATCTGAGAAGGTGCTCTCACATCCTTAGAATAGCCATGAGGTCAAATTGAGAAGAGCTTTACTTTAAACAGTCGGAAGTGTGCCAGGCACAAGTCTGAAATATGCGGCACTTCACACGGTACGTTCTGTCTTCTTTGTAACACACCGCCCTGAAAGACAAATTTCTTTCATTTACCATCCTGCTGTACTATGTATTACTCACTTGGTGAAGGTATTTGGAAAGCATTCAATTTATTTTTCTCCCAGTCCTGCAAAAAAAAAAAAAGCCCCAGCTTTGTACTGAGGTGCACTGCTGTAAAACAATTTGGATCGTCTGCTAATTATTTAAGTCCTTCATAAAGCAAAGATGTTCCCTGTTTCAAGTGTCTTCAGTGTGAAGTTTGCTTCTTCTCTGCCTACTTGATATGACTGCAAATAGAATATTTTTGTCTTTTTTGGACAAAGCAAGCAAACAAAAAATAATTCACAGTTTTATCAGTAATGGAGAGAATCTGTAATTACAGCTCTATATGTGTGATCATGAGAGGTTTGCGTGGTGGTTCTCAGATTATACATGTTATCTGAAGGTGTAATCTCAAGTAAGGACTTGGAGAAAGTTAGGTGTCTGCTCACTTCTTCATGCTGCTCTCCTCTCTGCTCTGAACAACAATGTAAATGCATTCTATTAAAAGTTAAAGCCCTACATTTTTGTAGCAAGTAAAGCGGCATTAGATCAGAAAAATGAGCTTGAAGTATCAAATATCTAAGTTCTTATTCTTCAGAAAAATGTCATTGCATCATTGATTTGTTATCATATATGAAGTATTATCGAATGAGAAGTCTCATACCTGGGACTCATGATCTAGGGTTCAAAACGTTGGCAGCAAATAGTATTGGTAGAATCGCAATTTATATGAAGTGTTTCTGACTTTTAGACTGACTTCACTTTAAAAACAATTCTTTAAGTACCTGCAGATAAAGAGCTATAGTATATCCAAGACCCTTAAACAGCTCACTCCAAATGCCATCGCTCTCTACTCTGGAAAAGATGATGATAAAATTCTCAGAAGGCCGAGGTCAGATATCTCTGGTATATGATACATTTGTTAGGATATGTGAAGAATCCACAGAAGGCAAAAGACGAGCTCAGGTTCAGACAATTAATACAATATGGAAATTATACAGTACAAGTTGATTATGCGTACCTATATTACTCCGTCTTCCAACCCAATGTCCCAGACTACTGTGTAAAATGTAATGTGGATAAAAGACATTATCCCGCTCTCTATGGGAGTGGTTGAGAATCTTGGACTGGACCTGATATACGATCACAAATACCAATGTGTTGACAGATGTGCATCCAAAAACTATTCCCAGAGGAATTGAAAATTCATAAGACCAAGAAGTAAATGATATAAGACTGTCTTTCCCAAGCTAAACACGCAAATGCTCTCTTTTGGAAAAACCCAGACAAACCAAATGTTAATCAGTGGTTCAGGGATCTATCTACTCGCCTTGCTTTGGAGAAATTGACTTGTGCTATCATAGGACACCCTGAGGTCTGTCAAGAATTATGGGCAAATTTCATATGTTTTCAAAAATGATCCTCTGGGTCCTGCACCGAGTAACTAAACAAATCTTCAGCTCGTATACATGGCTAATACCTATTTTCTGTATGTATATTTTAAATGCTTTTTTTTTGTTTTCATTGTTCTTTTCGTCATCGTCTATGTTGTTTAAACCAAAATACCAATAAAATATTTGTGGAAAAAAAAGTATTACCATTCCAGATCTGAGGGATCAGAAGGTAATTAATGGTGCACGAAAGAAAACAAAATCAAGGTCCTGCTCCATAAATCTGTTAAATTGACATTCAAGCAAAAATCTTCTCTGGTGCAGTTTGGAGTTTGGAGCTATTAAACAGTGCAATTGAGTGCAATGACAATGATGTAAGTCTTGATGCCAGTCCAACACTGGAAAATGTGATGTGTGTACCGTATTTAGTTTTCACATTGTTTCACTTTTTACTTTGCTTTGAACGATACAACACCATGTACGTCAATCAGGTGTAAAAACATTGTCGTTTCCACTATTTCTGTAAAAATAGAAAAAACAGGTGAATAGAAACTCATTTAGAGAAATCAGAAAGATGTACACCGCTGGCTTGTTGTGCAATCAGTTGGAGCTGCTGATATTCTACCATATTACTTTTTGGGCAGGTTGTAAGTGTTTCCACTCTCAGTAGTTGCACAGGGTCTAGCCTGTGCGGATTTCCAGGAGTTTAAATCAGATGAGTGATAAAATATTGATTGCCGCAGAGTGGATATATAAAACAACGGCTTTGTTGAAACCACAAAGAAAAACTTGATAGTAATGCAATGCATGAAAAGATTGCCTGGTGAAACAATGTCTACATAAAGAATACGCTCCCCCTCCCTGTCTGGCATCTGGATATCTGCCATGAGAATAATAAGACCCCGCATTGAAACACTGCGGAGCGCCGGTGTAACAATACGCATTTGAAATAACCATCAGAGGGGCCATTCATGCAACCTTTGGTTAATCACCCAACTGACTTCTTCCATTCTCTGCATCCTTTGCTCTCTTACCTTGCGCTCAATACTCCTCCTACATAGACCAGGGATCTCATTCATCACTGCCAGTCCAGAGTAGATATTAGTTACCCCCAACAGTGTGCAAGAGTGTATTATCTCCTCGCCGCTTGTCTCCTTACTTCATCAGAGAGTTGCCCGTGTAATGGTGTAATTTCCAGAAAGGCTGAGCAGCTGATTAGAGCTTTGTTGTTGGTCCGTCTGTGATATGTTCGTGTGACCTTTTTGTCGTCGTTGCTGTAGACACTGTGATCCGCTGTGTGAGAGGTTTAATCACTGTAGTTAGGAACAGGGACACCCAGTACAGTGTAGGGTGTGTACATACCAGCAACATGTGACTTCATAGTTCTACTCCACTACTTTCTGGAGGTATCAAACTGCTGCTCACTATATTCTTTCAGTCAACACAGTTAGCCGTGGAGCTAAGTGACTCCTATTAGCTGATTAGCTGAATTAGCCTGGAAAGCAACCTTGGATCTGACCACAGGGCACAGCTCAACCAGTTCATTTTTTCACTGTTTTAAACCAAGATTCTGGCCGACCTTATCCATTTCCCCTTTAATGTTTTACAACAAATTAAACAAATTGAAATAAAATTAAATAACAAGTTAAATCAAGCTGTTTTGCTTGTAACGCCTGACCAAAAGTATTTGGAGCTCCTTGTCTGGTTCAAATTTCCTTCTAAACTTCACAGAAAGTTTGATGTAAATACCACTAGGGTTCATACATTTTTTCTCAAAAAAGCAAAAATTTGAGAAAAGACAAATATGATTTTTTTTTAACCCTGTAGTCATCTCACCACCCCAGAGATTTATCTTTTGGGATGCCACTTCTGATACTAACTACTTTTATACCATGTTCTTGGTTAATAGTCCAATCCGATTGGCTGCAGGGTGTCATTTATCACCTTTGGCAGTACTCAAGTAGCTCCAGTACTTCTGAAAACCACAGGATGGCACCTGTAACAAAAAAGCTTCAAGAAGTTCACTGCCCTTCTAAACAGAAGCGTTAGCATCGCATTCACTTTTCAACCTGATACATCAGGGTGCGGCCGACAGTACACATGGCCAATTGTTTGTTTGTGAAAGTCTTCACATTGATTTGGGGGCAATGACATGGCTGGCTAGCATAACGTTAGCTTTCTGGCTAATAGCCAACGGATTCTACGAGCAGACTAGTTTATCTCCAGTTGCAAAGTCATAGCAGAAGTTCGCCCCGTTTACTGGAGGTGTGAACAACATTTCCATGACATGATTGTTCTACCTATTGGTCAAACTCTCAGGTGTAGCCAGGAAAAATGAGTTAATGCTTGTGAAAAATTTTAGATTTTAATTACAAAATGCATAAAAAAAATAGGGGAAAAAAATTGAGATAATGCCCTATGAGGTCTCGACTATCAGGAGTTAATAGACAACGCAGAGTCCATTAATTGCTGATTGTGGATGCCTAAAATAAATGAACTAGTTAAAACTAACTCCATCTCAACCAGCTACAAAAGCTGCATCAGCATTCATCATCTAATATTGTCACACATACTCACAGGGGTCCCTTTTGTACAGTCCAACTACTTTTGCCTTTATTACTTTAGTAAGTTGACAACACTTTTTCACTTTTTCTCAAGTCAGAGTTTGAATGTAGGTCTTGATCTTGAAACAGATTATTTTCATACATAGTTTTAAAGACACTTGTGCCCATAGGGACTCAGTACCGCTTCCACTGCTGGTACATAGTTTCATTTTGCAATTTCATTTTGAAGGGGAAAAAATAAGCCATGGATCTCGCTTTCCAATGCTTAAGGATGCATTAAAAAATATCCTGTGCAGGCACTCAAAGCAGTCAAAAAGAGGAGGGTTCTGAAGGATAAAGGTGTCTGTTCATTCTGTGACTATCATCCTAGTGGCGGCTTATGGTAAAGAGTGCAGGCGTTAAAGGGCTTACTGAGCATATGGCAACTCTCAGAAGACTCTTTGAAATCCTTTCCATCCGTTTTTCCCTGCAACCTACAGAAGTCTCGCCTAGTTTATATTCTCAAGGCAGAGCAATGTGTGCCTCTCCATGCCCTCAGTCTATGGGTGGCATTATAGACTCAGCAGGGTGATCAGTGGGGGTCAGAGCCAGTATTTAACCCTCTGTAGCCTCAGCAGCCTCTCTCCCTCCTGGACACCTGTTCTTCTTTCACATGGGGAGGAAGCCGTCGGCTCAGAGGTGAAACCAGTGATGTTGTAGAAAAGGTATAGATATTTCTGAGAGAGAAGAGAGCCTCCACATCACAGACTGACTGGAGGTCAGGTACGAACTGTCTTTATAAGGAAGCTGCTGTCTTTTCTTTCAACTCACACGCCCCTCTTATCCAGACAGAAATACAGATCTTATTTTCTTTTTGAAATTTAGCACAGATTTCTCCTCGGAGAGCTGTAAAAAAAATGGTTATTGTTTGTTGAGGAGCGCGTGTGCTTGTGTCTCTGCTCATGTAAAATTGAAACTGATAGGAGAAAAAAAAGTGTATGTATGAGGTCCCAATCCCTTGCCAGAAAGACAGACTGGGAGAAAACAGAATTGCAGGAGCCAAGAGGGAGGGGTTCATAGAGGATTTGGGTCATAGATTGCCAAGAGGGATCGTATTGTGTGCGCGTGTGTGCATGCGTGTGTGTGTGTGTTAGGGTCTGTGAATATGTATGTTTGCTTGGGTTCTTGTCTGTCTGCATGTGTGTGTTGTCACGTGGGCCTGTGTCAGTTACACAACAGATTTCCTGATTAAAACCAATCACACGTTCATCGTCTTTCATGTGGAGAGCTGCTATCTCTTCAGGAAATCATCTAACAGGGAACCAAAGTTACTGGCTCTAGTGGATAGTGTAGGTTAAGGTTCTGATATTTACCAATCATGCGTTATTATTGATCCCACCAGAGTTCTTGTCACAGCCGCCCTTCTCCGCCTCTGATTGGTTGGCTTTGTTGGTTGCGTTCTCCACTCTCGACTCAAACTGTAAACTCACATAAAAATCGAGAAACCCTGTGTTGTAAAATGGTGAATAAATGCCGCTGATTTTCTTTATCAGCCACGGTTTTACTTTGTGTTTGCTAATCAGCAAATGTTAACATGCTAACAGTCAGATGGTTAACATTGTAAGCTTGTCAACATCAGCTTGAAAGCATTGTTTTTAAAGTTATGTGAGCATGCCGACATTGACGTTGGGCTCAAAGCACCGCTGTGCTGAGTACAGTATAGTATAGAGACGTATATATAGAGCATGGCTGTAGAACACTTTAATTAATCATTGTAGGAGGTCTTTTTGTGTAAATATATTTATACAAAGCAAGTGAATCATACAGAAAACAAAAAAAAACCCAGTTCAGTTCAATAAAATCAGGAAATTAGAGACAAATAAACAATCACAATAGAGATGGAAGGCTGTGGCTCAGGAGTAGAGCCAGCATCTTGTTATCTGAGGGTTGCTGGTTCGATTCCCAATTGTGCTGGTCAGCATCTTGCATGGTAGCCACCGACATCAGTGTATGAATTACTGTAAGTCTCTTTGGACAAAAGCGTCTGCTAAATGACTAAAAATAATGTAAATGTAGATAAAACAAAATGTTAAATTGAAACATTGAAAGCTACTACTGCACTATAACCCTGCAAGTCTGCTCTGATATTAGAGATGCTGTACCAAGCTCAACAACTTTGCTGCTGGACAATTAAATTCATCGTATGCCATCAAAGGGTGGTAACGCAACATTAAATTACGTGAAAATGCGCGTCTATCACGCACAAATAACCAATGCTGAGACATCAGGAAACTAGTAATGATTGTTTTGTGCTTGCTAAAATAATACAACAGAGACTTTTCTTATAATCCTTGGTTTGGAGTGTTCCTCTGAAAAATCTCTGCTGTGAGTGCCATGTAACACTTTGCCCTAACCCTGTGTTCCAGCAAGAATTTGGATGACTAAAGGCTCAGTGGTCGGGGTGAGGGATGAGTTGCAGTATCAAAAGGGCTCATTCAGCATCTCTCTTCTGTTATAAAATACCAGACGCTCCCTCTTAGATTTTTGTTTTTGAAAATTTCAATTTGGTGGAAAAAACTTTTGCAGAGTGAGAAATGACTTTTTTTCCACCATCCCATACAAATGCACACACAAACACACACTTGCACATACAGTGTCAGCATCACCCACTGCAGGGGTCACAGCACGCCGGGTCGGCCAAAAACCACTGTGTCTGGAGCACTGATCTGTAGCTGTTAAAGGCCTTGGACGACGGCATGCTTTTGGCAGTGATGTCAGGCGCGTTGGGTGAAATGCCAGCCTGTCTCTGAGCGCTGGCCTGCGTCCAGCTAACGCTCTCCCATGAGGTCGAGGGTGATTGGACCACTGACCTCCAGAGTGATGATCAGCCTTTAACTGCATGGATAATGGGGCATCATCTATTTGCAAATAATGTAGTGCGCTGATAAAAAACTCAAAAGTGGCTCAACTCTGTGGCCCTTTGGCTGTGTCTGATGAAGGGTTTAATGCTCGGTAACAGTGAAGTGCTCTTGTTTTGTAGCTCTCATGGCCAGTCATGAGTGCAGGGATAACCCAGTAACTCCAGCTTCTGTCTGTCACTCACTCCAGCGAGTTGCGGCGATTTATTCCGAATCGCCTCTGTTTATTCAGCTCAGGGGTCAGAGGGTGACGACCCACTACTCCGGACTGTCATCACATGACCTCACAGTGACATCGTTCAGGGAGATGCCCTGTGGACTCAGCACATCTGCACTCATCTCCCGTCAATCATATCAACTAAGGGGGAACCGGCGGTCAGAGGTGATCCTTGGATGTTTTCTCCGTGCCGCACTCTGTCAGCGATGTTTTTTAAATGGTTGTAAATATTGTTTTGACACAAGAAGAGAACGTTCCTGTGGCTCAGCAGTCGAGTTGAATCAAGGTCTCTGCTTTCCTTCATAATTTTCAAGGGAAACACAGATCCACCTCTGATTATAGCTTGTGAACGGCACAGCAGCGAAGCATATTCGCCCCTTGAGGACACTTCATGAGTAATCAGATTTTTACAGAGATTTTGGAGTGACGAGCTTTTGACTTGTCTTTGCTGTGACTGGGAGATAATGTCAGAGGACCCTTTTGTGCACATTTTTTACAGTTCTTTCACCATGAAGCACTCCCAGTGATAGAATTTGAATGTGAAAAATGAAAGAGGACAAAGTAAATCTTCAGAATCCATAAAGATCCAACAAAAAAAACCACTGGTCTGCTTTTATCAATTTAGTAGTTCGACTTTATTCTGTTTTATCCTTTGTAAGACGTTAATCTGCGGGTGATCCTGACGTGAACTTTCCTCTTTCTCCCTTGTAATGTGTCTAGATGATTGGAAATCTGCTGATTATTTGCATGTAATTGCTGAATTGAGTTAGAGATTGTGGGGGGAGATTGAGAGCCGTCTCCACACGGGCCGGCGTCATCCAGAAATTTCATAGACTGAGATTCGGTTATGGACAGGCTGCGCTTCATTAGCACAGAATGAAGCTGTTGAGACTGTTGCAGCTGGCCTGGAAGCACAGTCTAATAGACTGGAATCAAATCGTGGGGTGGAGAAGCGATGGAGTGGGAGAAAGCATGTCAGGGAGCGACTTTTAGAGGCTGAATTGAGGATTATTCACTGGTTTTACGCTCAGACAAAAAAAAAAAAGAAGCTATAAAATGAATGCGTTGTGCACTTTTGAGACTCCGGTGCAAAACTGTGAACGCGGCGTGGACGGACAAGCCATTCGAACGTCACATATGTGTGTGTAAGCGCGGCGCATTTCTCATTCTGTCTCGTTGCCTGCTTTAATTTACATTACGCAGCCTGTTTGTCACCCACTCTGATTACTATTTTAGCCTTGGGAGCCGCTGCTGCAGCTTTGACTTTTCAGCGTTGCGCACACAACTGTCATGGCCGCGTATCAACATCTGTGAGCACTGCGATAGTTTAGGCTAATGTTTTAATTGGTTCCTGAGAACAGAGGGCAAGCCAAATTGCTTTGGTGTCCCAGAGGCTTTCACTCTTAATGAGATATTCTCCCCTCTCAGGATCAGAGGGGTCCTGACCCAACGTGTCGTCACTGGGATATTATTGTACCACATTCCCCCCTCTCTCTCTCTCTCTCTCTGAAGGAGCACACTGAGAGGTTAATGAAAGCAGAAGTCAATGAGGTGTCTACACGCGCAAAATGGAGTGCTACTTTAAGGCCAAAACTACAGTGAGAGAGAGAGACGCAGCAGAACCAAGCAGCGAGAGGGGCTTGTTTAGCCGAAAGTTTTCTGCATTAATCCAAATCCAGCCAGATATTCATTCACATCCAATGGGCCCTGTTCACCTCCACCCGCGTCGCTGCTTCTTCTGGGGGCCTCCACTCAGCACCCGGCGGCACGCTGTCCAAAAGAGATGCCCTTGCATCGCTTTTGTTGTGAATAAAGTCTCACGTTATTTTGGATCCTCCTGAAGCTGACAGCACAAAATTAGATTTGAAATGACATCTTTTAAAACCAGTGCGGGGTCTCGTCCTACAGCCAAGACCAAGGTGCATCCTCACCGTTCATCAGTTAATGAAGGACAGAGAAGAAAAACGAACGAGGCAAGATGGAGCGGCGAGGCTGATGTCCTTCACCTGTGGTCACCTGTGACAAAGGCGCTTTAAAACAGGACAGGAAAAAAATGAGAAAAGATTAGAATCAGTGTGGGCTGTCAGTGAGGAGTGGGGTTTTTCTTTCGGTCTCTTCAGTGTGACAACCGACGGGGAAGAAAGGACAAGTGGATGTGAGGGAAAAGACGGAGGCAGTGAGATGGCCATTCTCTGCCTCAGGCCATTTTATTATACTGACGATAAAACAAAGATATCAGAGATATGGTGAGCAGGCCTACTGATAACAGCACATATGACACCTACCTCCTTCCCGCCAGCGAAGCAGAGATAAAGCAGATACCCCAACGCTAAGATCTTACTCTGTCCGCTTCAGGCCCCGCAGCATCTTCTCTATAAGCAGCTAGATCCATCAGATACACCTTTTTTTTAACCCCCTGAAGGTTTTGTTAGATTAAGAATCAACTGGCAATCTTAACCTACAATCCATTCAAACTTAAAGCCCTATGGTAAGCTCATGAACAACATACGGGTTGTCGCTTGTTTGTCAGCAGGATTACACATAAATTACTGAATGGATTTTTGCGAACGTCGGGATGGAGGGTGGGTCTCTGACTTTCGGTGCAGATCTGGATAAACAAACAGATCCAGGATTTCTTTCTCACTGTCTTTAACATTGCGAGATTCCCTTCTCAGGGTATAATGCATGGATGGAAAAACTCGTATTAAGGTGGCTGGTATCTATGAGTGAGTACAGTTTGGCGCAGATCCGAGATCCAGTGTCTTTACATTATGATTAAGCAGTTGTGGGTGGTGATAAATGGCTGTTTGACATTGGATTAGGCTTGACTCAGTCAAACGAAGTGACGGGCCTTGGCGGAGGCACGCTCCTTACTGAGTGCCACTCTAGTTGTAACATGGATGTGTGAGCTCCACAGTGCAGAATGATGTACTTGCAGAGGTTGGCACTAGAAGAATGTTGTCATATTTATCGGCTGAAGGAAAAAAGGTTTATAAATCTGAATTTAAGATGTGACCACACAAGATGATTTTTGACATCCTGACTCACTTGGAAAAGAAACAAGGCTCTACATAAGCACACTTCAATCCATCCATCCATTATCTGAAACAGCTTATCCTTTTCAGGGTCATGTGAGGGGGGCCGGAGCTGATCCCAGCTGACACTGGGCGACGGCGGGGCACAGGAAGGAAACTTTAGATGGTTAAAATCTTGTGTCAAGTTCTTGTGATCTTTTACAGAAGAGCAATAGAAAACATTCTGACATGGAAACATCAAACTTAACCCCAACACGACTGACAAGGTTCATACTGAAAGACGACACCCACCCCATCTACAGTTCTGTTCACCCGGCTGCCATCTGGCAAAAGATACAGAGGTATCCACTGCTGTACCACCAGATTACATAGCAGCTTCTTTTTTCACACTGAGACTGTTGAACTCATCCTCAACACTGCAACATAGAAAATTGTGTTTCTTGTGTTCTGTTGTTGTAGAATAATGAACTAAGTTGTTGTTCCCTTATGTAACCTGGTGAGATTTGGAAAATTTCAACTTTCACTGCACATCATGTCATCCTGTGTCCAGTTTGTGATTGCAAACATTCATGGATTCATACTTTCTGGATTTTTCAATGAGACTGAGCGAATAGATGTAATTCAAAGCTGACTAAACTGATATAGTTATATATATCCCAATATTAATTAACAAGCTCAAGCGTTTGGTCGGTGACTCATGTCTCTTCTCCTCATGCAGTAAAACAGAAAAGAGACTATCAATCAGGACAGAGAACTCCACAAAGAGGCGGTCCTGTCTGCCCATCATCCTCCTGGTTGCTCTTCTGTCTGGTGAGTTCTGCTGCGTGTTCGCGTGGCGACTTGCTAACTGTAAAACGTCCAGGAAGCTAGCTTAAACGACCACAATGCTTGCAGCAGCTTTAAAGAAAGTTTAGCTAGTTTATTGTTTTTTTGTCTGCTTGGGGGAAAAACCAGAAAAAACAAACAAACACATGCCTGGAGGGCCTTTAGTTTCCTTTATTTATTATTAAAAATGGAGATGAATGAATGCATTTGTAGTGAAACCGGAAGAATGAATGCCTTCTTGGTTGCTCTTTTTCACCAAACCGGCTGTCATCCTGAAGTCATTATAATCGCTGCAAATGATTGGCTCAATTATAACAATACATTAGCTTTAACGACTCGAGGATAAATTCTTTCTGCTTCAACAACACGACTGATGTACCTGTTGTGCTGCTGGTGCTCTGCTGCCGAGAACGCTCGCTGCCGCCGCCTGAGCAGGGGCAGGTTGCCACTTTGACTGACAGGCTGATTTGCTGCATTCTCCGTTGCTGTTCCTCTCCAGCAAGCCGAGAAAATTAGATCTACAGTCGCCTTGCTAATGTCAATCAAATGCCTCTGTTGCTTCCATTACACCACAGCGGCTGCTTTTGTGCGCGTGTGTCTCTGGCGCTTGCGTGTGTTTATGAGCCAGCATATGTCAGCGTATTAGGCGCGTATGCGTTTAAGTCACGCACCCCGCAAAAAATGGGTGCAGTGACCTGCAAAAGGCAAAGTCGCACAGAGACACGCGTCGCCATAATGCAAAACCATTGGAGGTGGCGGTTTGGCTAGCTCACCGTGCTGCTAATCTAATAGAGCCCATTCATGCTGACACGAGGAGCTGAGTCTAGTTGGAAGGTGAAACTTGAGGAAGAGGAGAAATCAGTGCTGCTGCTGACTCTGAGTATCCCTCTTGTGGCATTTTAGGGGAAACAGATCAGGAGCAGAGATGAGGGAGGGGGGGGGCAGTTTTTTCACAGCAGAAACAGTCTGCCTCAGCTGGCCTGCTTCCTGTCTCCTGTCCTGAAATGGCTCCTCGCCTGACTGGCTCTGTACCGCAGCATATCATGACCGGGACCGTGACCTGAGCACGTGTGCACGCGTGTACGCGTGTATGCGTGAGAGAGTATTTTAATTCTGACTGCCGTTTGCATATCACGCTGGACTGTGAGTCTATGTGATGCCATGCCAGGTAGAGTTGTCTCCCAGCCTATCCAGAGACAGATACAGTCTGTACAGTGCGCAGCACGGAGACGCACTCGGCACTGCAACACACAGCTCTGACCCAGATCCCAGGCAAAGACGGTTTTTCATCTTCTCTCTCTCTCTCTTTTTAGAACAAAGGCTCATCTAGCCCTCAGATATGTGCCTCCATTCCACTCGTTTGTGCATCCGGTTTCGGCATGCTCCCCAATTAGGAAAAAGTACAAGGCAAAACTAAAAAAATAGTGTGCTTGCTGAGTATCCACATGAGTGTGTCTTTAGAGCAGCCTCGGCTGACATGAACTTCTTCATCACTCTTTAATCAAACTGCTCGCTGTAACTTTTTCCTGATTTGTTAGCGCAAAGTTGCACAGCGCTGCCATTTCATGGAGCATCTTCTAATCTTTCCGAATCACATCGACCTTGTCCAAGGGCCTGTGCTCCACTCTGTGTCATTCTCCCAAGATTCTTTTAATTTCATGGAAAATTAAATTAACATAAAATCAATTAATGCATTAATTAGTCTTCTTTAATTACACTAACTGGAGTATAGTTTTTGCTTTCAATTATTTATTCCATAATTAATAGGCTGTAATTAGTACAGCTGATATCAATATTAAACACCACGATAATCCCACTGAGCGAAGTGGACATGTGAGGCTCATTAGCAGGTTGCCAGGACCAATAGGATGTCTGGTGGCTCCCTTAGCAGCCAATAGCACAACAAAAGGATCCACTTTGAAATGTGCTGCTAATAAGGGACATGGCCCTTTCATTTTGCATACAGTCTGCTGTGTATTGATTTTTAACAGGTTAATCACCTGAAGATTTTGCCCTCCGGCGTGACGACAAGCGCCGTCAATTTTTTTAGCGACCCCTGCTAATTGTGAGCGCTCGCACAAATAACTATATCAATATTATTAACAGCCACGGCATGGGATTGGGATTTAGTATTCAGCGCAGTGTTAAACCTATTATACAAGCTGAAACATTTGTTAAAGTTACACTAATTTGACTTTTTAAGCAAATTCCAATTAGCTTTTTTTGGGACTATTTTTTAGCAAGTGATTAAATTGATTCATTATGTTCTCAGGGACATCTTTCAAAGGAAACATTGCATGCAATTTTCTCATTACAGACATAATTAAGTTTGTCTAAACTTGAAATGATTGGTTAATGATAGCGCGCAACTAAAGGTGTTGAATTTTGATCAATCTCTCTTCAAAAATGGTCGCTGTTCTTCTCTGGGTGTTTGAATGAGGTGAGCCATGGTGGCTTGTTTTTAAGGTGCTGCCAGAATCAGAGGGTTTTGTTTCCTTTCCCTCCTCTTCCTCTCCTTCGTTCGCTGTCTCTCTCATCTAGCTGCTGGGACCGCAGCTCAAGGTGATACGGCTGCTAATTAGCAGAATTATCAGTGACCCCGTTAACAAGCCCGTCATTTAAACCTGTACTTCTCCTCTGAGAGTCCAACACTTCTGCCTGGAGCCAAAAGAGAGGGAGGGAGAGAGAGATTAACAGAGACAACAAAAGACAGAGAGAGACAGACAACAGGACTCAGACAGAGGAAGATGTGAAATCAGCAGATGCATGAAAATGTGATGGATGGATGGGGCTGGGGGGGCGGAGAGGAGAAGAATGTGGCACGGTGAAGCGACGGCAGCTGCGAATTGACATTTGAGAGGTTGAATATCACACAAAGAGGACAGAGAGGTTGCGTGCTACTGCAGAGGAAATAGAGCAGTTCAGAGTTGATGGCTTAATCTGGGAGAGCGTTTTTCCTGGGAAAAGAGCAGAGGAGCGTTGAATAAGAGGCGATGAATAGGCCAAAGTAATGATTTGAGTGTAAATGAGGATGGACAGCCGTGCTCCTCCTGTGCTGTCCTCACCTCTGAGTCTCATACATACAGATGGCACTGCTAATTACATACTGCAAAGGGAGAGTCGGGGCAGCTCCTGCTTCCCCGCATCTCACAATGAAAAATCTAGTTGACGTGAAGTGTGTGCGTACGTGTGTGTGTGCAGTTTCTTCCCCTGTCTTGCTGACACATGTCTTTTAGTTGCTAAAATTGTCTACCTTTTCGAGATGGCTGCCACAGTTGGACATCTCATTAGTGGCCGAACAAAGAGACAAACACACACGCACACACAGATGCGACGTTCGGTGTCTACCTGCATCACACTTCACACGTGTAAAGCACATTGACATAACCGACAAAGTACAGTACAAGTCTAGTGGAAATTCCGGTGTAGTTTCTTAGCCCACAAAACATTCCTGGAGCTTCACAGCAAAACAGTGTTGCAGCATTCTCCTCAACAAGTCGACAGCTTTGGTCTCTTGTTTGAATTAAATAAACCCTCAATTCACAGAGTAAAATATTTAAATATTCTGGCTCCACATGCCTTTTGTAGCCTTTTCCGGGCTACTGTAAGTCCTTCTCACACACACAAGCTCACCGCTCTGGTGTTTAAACCTCTTTTGTTTCTTAATAACACCAACTACACAATAATACTGCCACGGGGACTGAACGCTTCTTGTGCGTCTCGTCCTCCTGTTTCCTGGCTGCTCTCCTGAGCTCCCCCATGCCTCCTCCACACCTTTTTTTTTGCCAATTCTCTCTTAACTCAATGTTTCTCACTTCCGTGTATGTCATCTTTGTCATCCCTGGTTGGAACAGCTGTAAATTGCCTCTGTACTTTGTTCACCTTCGTCAAACCGGCAATCCTTTGATCACTGAGACTGTGATTGGTCCCGTGCCTGACTATGTTCACTGGGAGGCTGCTGAGCACAGATCACCATAAAGGGCCACTAACTGTATGGCTAACTGAGCTAAATAGCTAACGGAAGGTAGCCAACAGTATAGTGAGTAGCAGTTGGTGGTTACTTTGCTATGCTGCCCTGTTATTGTATGGCGAGACCCTAGACAGGTGGCCATCTGGGATATTTACTTACACATTGTACATTTAGGGGATCGATAACTAGAAGGGTTAGGGTTAGGGTTAGGGTTATAAATATATATAAATATATATTTATATATATATTTTTGTGTATATATATATATTAATATGTATAGATTTTTGTGTATGTATATATAAATATATATAAAATAAGGTCCCCAGAACACGTTTGAAGCTAGAAAGGTGGCAGGGTCCGCCAAATATAAACAAAGTTATACAGTATGAAACCGTGTTTGTTTATTTAGTTTATTCAGTCATGAAACAACGAGAGTTTGTTTGTTTGTCTCTTCTGATCAAAATTTCTTCCCAAAACTACATAGCGCGCCGTTAAGAAACAGGGCAGTATGTAGTGTATGAGTGGTCGAGCAAGAGAAAGAGAGATCTTCACTCTGCAGCTCCTTCTGTTAACTTGCTGTATGCTGCCCTGTTATTGTATGGCGAGACCCTAGACAGGTGGCCATCTGGGATATTTACTTACACATTGTACATTTAAGGGATCGATAACTAGAATTCTTAAAGTCTTATCAAGCATTCATCTCAGAACCAGTTCTTGATATCCCACCTTACTGATGACTGACCGCAAACACATTTACACACCTCACTTTGGACAAACACACAATGCTAAAAGCTTGCATAAATAAGTAATTTTTTTACTGGCCACAATCAGTCTGCAACTTCTAAGTAGGCCGCAATGCTTTATTTAGTGAAATAACACAGAGACAATGAAAAAAAACATGTGAAACAAGACTGAAACAAAAAGCAAAAATGAAAACTCATGAGGGTGATGGCTGAGTATCAAATACAAATTATTCATGTACCAGTAACCCATTTAGTTGCGTAACACCAGTGATTATGTATGCATAATTGTGCTTGTCAGAGCAGAGAAAAGTCGGGAATATTTACTGTGAGAGGACTTGTGCGGGCTGAAAGGACACCTCCAATTTTTTCTAATTTCCAGATATGCTGTCAGATTCACACAGTGTCTGTGAGCTTCAAAGATCATCTCAGTTCAAGCTTCTTTTTTGTTGAGATGAGAGACCACCAGCCTGATTTTGTAGGTAGCAGACTGTGATTAGGAGCAAGTTGTAGGTTTAAGGCAAATAGACCGTTTTCATGGGAGACATTCTAACTTGTGTTAAATTTTGTTTTCCTGTAAGCCACAACAGTGAATTAAGGACTCCAAACGTCAGAGCTCTGGAATGATGATAAATGTTCTTCTTCTGCTTTGACAAGTCAAACTGCCTGCACTGACAACCGGCCTATTGAGCGCTGTGCAAATAACAACACTGATATGAACACAGGCATTAAAATCATTATTGTGTCTCTGCTTGACTGGTGCAGTTTGTATTCAAAATCTTTCAAAGTGATCATTAAGGCCGAAAGATATCAATTATCAATCAGCATCCTTTGGCATTATTTCACAGACACTGCAACTTGGTTATTACTTTGTTTGATTACTTAAAGGGGCTCTGTGTAACAATTGTTTTGAAATGTACAATGTCACTTCTTTTTAATTTACCATATGAGAGTGGACTGTAATGTGATGTGATAAAATAGACCTTCCCTGTCTCTCTGGGTTACCACCTATACAAGCCTGTGGATGATTTGTTAAAGTTGTTTAAAGCCCTCCTCCTGTGTATTTTGACATTTTTATGATTCCCTCCCTGGCAGTGTTGATGAGCCACACTGTTCGCCACATATGTTTTGACAAATACATTCACAAAATTTAAAATGATGCTAATATGGAATCATGACGTATGACGTGGAATCTGTGAGTCATATAATATCCTCCAAAAGGGGTTAAGAAAGCAGTGTGACTCCTTTAAAGTAACACTATGTAGTTCTGGAGAAGAAATTAAAACTCAGAATATTAATGAGGTAATAATACAAACTCAGAAATTTGTCTTATATATAGATATATATTATAAACATATATATTTTTATATATTTATATATATATTTTTGTGTATATATATATATTAATATGTATAGATTTTTGTGTATATATATATAAATATATATGAAATAAGGTCCCCAGAACACGTTTGAAGCTAGAAAGGTGGCAGGGTCCGCCAAATATAAACAAAGTTATACAGTATGAAACCGTGTTTGTTTATTTAGTTTATTCAGTCATGAAACAACGAGAGTTTGTTTGTTTGTCTCTTCTGATCAAAATTTCTTCCCAAAACTACATAGCGCGCCGTTAAGAAACAGGGCAGTATGTAGTGTATGAGTGGTCGAGCAAGAGAAAGAGAGATCTTAACTCTGCAGCTCCTTCTGTTAACTTGCTGTTGCTTGCTGTTAAGTTACTGTCTAACTTGCTAGAATGGAAGTGTGGTTGCAATGGTAACAACTGCAAGTGACTATTAGCCGTGCCCCCATTCTCTGCTTGAGAAACAGCGTTGACCAAACAGCAAGTAGAGTAGAGAGAGGCACTGAGACGAGGCACTAGAAAAGTCACATCCTTTAGACTGTTGCAGAAAATCCTTAGATATGAAATCCCCAGTCCAGCAGCATTAAGCAAAGTAGCAATAGTGCAGGTGAAACTTACTCCATTACAAATCAAAGTCCTACATTCAAAATATTACCTAAGTAGATGTACATCAGCATTAGCAGCAACGTGTACTTAAAGTATCATAACTTAAGTACTCATCATGCAAATTGGCCTCATTCATTCATTCATTCATTCATTCATTCATTCATTCAACCTTTATTTGGATCTCGTAAAATCATTGAGGGCAAGCTCTCATTTTCAGTGATGTCAAGAGCACAAATAGAACAAACACAGTAGGTGCAGAAATGTGATAACAAACAGAAACAAGGAACATAATCACAGAGCGAGTAAACAGAATGGGTACATCAAAATGATAACAGATAAGAAGCAATATGACAGAATACAAATAAAATAGGAAAGAAAGTGCTGAAAAAGATGAGAAACTGCAGACAAACGGACATGATGGAGTGTTGTGTTTATCATAAAGGCCCATTAAAGGTGTAATTTGTAAGAGAGTCTTTCACGGCAACTGCAGTAACTTTGCTGAATTGGTAAACATCATTACTGCTGGAACCATGTTCATTATAGTTGTCTGTGCTATGCAGGATATGTTGTTTGTTATTATGCCTATTGTGCCTCATTAGAATATGTTTTTTAATCAACCTGTGAGGCCCAAGGCAAATTGCCACATGTTGACAATATAGATTATTAACTGCTGCTCACCGTAATCTTTGCTGTAGCTACACACTGTTAGCTCAGTTAGCTGTGTATCTAGTGGCCTTATACATTTTACTCAAGTTCACTTGGATCACGGAAGGAGTCGCCAGCCTTCTTAAAAGCAAAGATTTACTATGTCTGTGTATGTAATGAAACAAACTAAGTGTAAAATACAAGTAGAAATGCACAAGTTAAGTAAAGTTAAATAATGTTTTAGTTAAGAACAGTGCTTGAGTAGACCATCTGCCACTCGTGTTAGAATTCTTGGGAAGATTAATAAGAAGAAGGTAATTAGTTGAAATGGCTTTTTACCAAGAAATGTTCCCATACAAATGAGATTGAATGAATTTTTATGCACCATTATGCATTTTTTTCTTGCTGTAATTATCTACTCCGACAATTATCTACATACCATCGCCTCACTACACCGCCTAAAATCACACTGGTTAATGACCATTTAAAAAAAAAAAAAAAAAACAGTTTTTCCTTTGGAGCGCTTGTCCCCACTACTTTTAACACAAAGTGTCCTCGGAGTTAATGCTATTTGCCTTCATAACCTGGTGTGTTCGTGGGTAATTATAATAACCTTCCGCGTCCAGCGGCCTGGTGGTCGTCCAGCATACCATCTGACTGCAACATTCCTGGCTTTATTCTGGTCCGAATCAATTTCACATTACTACAAGGTTTTCTTAAATGCATGTGGATGATTTGGGGTGTTTACGCTTTCACTCCTTCATGAGTAAATTTGCCATCGGGACAATAAAGGTACACTCTGCTAATGTCGAAGCGGATGCTAGAGTAGCATGGGACAGTTTTTTTTTAAAGAGGAGGCTGTGCTAGAGAGGAGCATGAGCAGAGAAGAGCAGTCCAGTAATGGTAATGGGACTAAGAGGCAGGAAATAGGACATTATCCTCACTTACAGGTGGAGGGAGAAATTCGGAACAGGAGTTTGTATAGAGGGACACTAGTGGAGTTATAATGAAGGATGTGGTGTGTGTATGTGTGTGTGTGTGTGTGTGTGTTGGAGGCAGACCTAGGGGAGGACGTGCTCAGGGCCTCGGTGAGAAAGCCATCACAGGTAAGCCGGAGTCAGGCTTCATCAGTCAGCACCGCTGCAGCTAGCACAGCACGGGGAAGTAGTGCACCATGGGAAATTAGACTCACACTTGCCTCCATTTCCTCTGCTGCCCAGGTGGACTTTTTCATTCTTTTTACTTTCTCTTCACATTTCCTGTTTTGCACACTCTCGTTCACTTTGAATGTTTTTTAGAAGCAATTGAGCCATCAGGAGTCGACTGAGCGCGTTGATGTTGTCGCTTTGCGAGCGAAGTTTTGTACGGGGGGAACAGAGTGTAACAACCCTAAAGTTCACGCCGAGGTTTCCAGCCTCTGGAAGCAGTCATCTGGTGGCATTTAAAATGAAAAGTGACACTCATCCTCAGAGAACTGCATAAAGGGAATTTTTAAAATGCTCCAAATATGCTGAATAAAATCAACCCTTAAATTTAACTTTCCCTCCTTAGCTTGTGTTTGTCAGTGCATGTGTAAAAGCCCTGACGAGGGGAACATTCATTGAGGAATCCCGACACACACTTTCCTCACTGCAATGGCAGGGTATATAAAAAATATTAATTTAAGTAAAAACAAGTACGTTGTGCTGCATTCAGAGCCCAAACACTGCACATGGCAAAACATTAAGGTGCCTAGAATCGAGATTTAGGAGCTTAATAACTTAAAGATAATGTAAAAAGGTTGTGACAATGTTAATGTGGGAGCTTTTAGTGATGACCCTACCGAGAATTATCACCTGAATCTGCAGCTTCACAGAGCTTTAGAGCCAGTTTCAGCTCAATGTAGCCGTGCCACCCACCATTTTAGTGTTTTTTGTTCACTCTCACTGCTCTCACAGTGTTGTCTCCGGCGACAGACGACAGCCTCTAAAAGCCCACTGTATAATACCTGTCCCGCACCGAACAGCCCACTGACACAGTTAGTGACTAGCTAGCTTGAGAACATAATGGAGCATTTGGCAACTAGAGAAAGAGATGTTTTTCTAAAGCCCCAAAACAGCTATGAAAGACAAAATCACGACTCCAAAATAGTAATGATGTCACTCTGTATACTGGACGTGTGAAGGTTTATTTTTTGGCAACAAGTTTGCCAGATCAACGTAACACCTTATCACGAAGTCAACCTTCCGTTTCCAGGGTGACCGTGTGGCCAGTCGAGACAAAATGTTACATTAGAGTGATGGCGAGGTTTATAGGGAACCAGTGTAAACACAGATGGTTGCACTGTTTTATATCCATCACAGTGTGCAATCAACATTTACTTAACAAGACGTTGAACGTTGAAGCTTGTCTATTGCCAGTTTAACATTGATAGAGCACAAACTGCTCACACAAACACCTGATTTAAGCAAAGTTAACACATCAGTAAACATAAATGTAGCAACACCAGAACTCCAAGAGCAGTAAGTTTAATATCAAGTGTCACAATTAATGTCTAATGTTTATTTCACGGGCAATCAATATCATTAAGTAATTTAGTCTGATTAAGTTGAATTGACTTCTACATAAACCTCATGTATTAACACATAGGTAAGGGCAACTTCTAAATAAACATAATGTGTTCAAGTGTTTATTATTCAAGTATTATACATCAATGTAATACATTAAAAAAATCAGGTTAACTCTGTACACACTGACTCAGTATGGTAGAACCACTTTGCATTAAATGTGACTCTTTACATTGAAATAAATTAATGGCATTAGATGGGAATGATTTCAAAGAGACTCGGCTTGTGTGCACTTGGCTACATGTTGTGTGTGTGTGTGTGTGTGTGTGTGTTTGTGTGTTTGTGTTTATACCTGCATTGCACAGTCGTTTTTTTTTTCTCCTTGTCATCTCATCATACACAACCTGCATGTCAAGTCACAGTGCGAGGCAAAAAGTGCCACGCCGTATCAAAGAGGTAATAATAGGGACCGGCTGCACAGAGTTCTCGGTATGAAAGCCGAAGAAGTGAATCAGAACAAAGCGAGGGGCCCCGTGCCTCCCGTCTAAGTGATACAGATACAGATGAAATACACTTCCACTTGACCTTGTGTGTTTAGGATCGTTGACATAAAGCAGCGGGAGTTTATCCTTCTTTCCATCTCTGTGTTTCTCCTTGATGTTCACATGTGCGAGTACACGTTCCGACATACTGTAACGCTGCATGCATGGACATCACAGGCAGCATCTGATGAAACCGTTTGTAATTCCCCACACGTCGGTGACACAGAGTAAACGTGTACCATGGTGTGAAAACGTGTTTGCAGCATTCGGGTAAAATAACATTTAATGATGCCGTGAACTTACAGCGCAAGTTTGTCTCTAACAGGATAAATATCAGGCAACACAGGGGCTCTGCTCTGATACAGAGTGGAGGTGAATATGCAGCTGACTCTATCAATTTTATCAATTCTTTCGAATCGTGCAAACACACCTCACTTAGTTTATCCATATAATTTCCTGCGATAGCCTCAAATCTTCCTCATTTACTGATAGATTTACTGCTGCTGCTCGCTGTGCTCACAACGATAATCGTTATCTACCTCTGTGAAAATACAGCATGGTGGCTAGAGATATGTGTCACTATGCGCAGCTTTCACCGACAAATGGGGAGCAAACTGCTGGGAGGAATTTATCGCAAGGCGATGCTGCGTAGCTGTTTCTTTCCACACGTGGCGTAAAGGAGGCCGCTTCAAGTCGGACCGTTTGAGAGATGACATTGCAATCTTTTTAAAGCACGGAGGAAAGAACACAATGTTATTTGATATATATATTCACAAGATAAGAGGGTTACATATGTCTTTGTTGCATCCATATGGACAGGAGGCCATTTGCCTTTGTGTTGTGAAGTAAACTTTCACTCTAATTTTTTCAAGATTAGTGATCCTTCACAGAGGACTTTTTGACATGTCACAGTGAGAAAAGCACCATAAATATTCTCATCAATTCTCCATTCAGCTGCTTCGGTTTCCGGCTCCTGGTATTGTTCACGCTGGCTCACTGTCACACTGTCATGTCTTGCCAGGACACTTGAACAGAACAGAGCAGTTGTTAATGTTATTAGTAACACTTGTGCTTTTGTTACTAGGCCACTGTGTGACAAAGTCAAAATGTCTGCTGTGAAAAAGGCCTTTTGAATGATTCTGTTGAAAGGTGGTGTGTATGATGACTAGGGGTGTCACGATTCTCCAAATCCTCGATTCAATTACATTTTTGATTCTGAGGTCAAGGTTCGACTCGATTCTCGATTTTTACATTTATTTTTTTTAAAGCACTATTATGCAATATAACATCTGATCTTTGTTCACATAGTACCACCCTACATTGTCAAATTTAAAACATTTATTAACAAGATAATATAACAATAACGTATATCTTCAGTCAATTGAAAACTTAAACAAAATAACCTGCCATCTAGTTTCTGCAGAGCTTGCAAACTGTGGCTTTTTTGCAGGTTCAAGTTCTGTCGATGGGTCTCCTGCATCTGCAGTTGCCATTGTTGTAAGAGTGGCGTGGCCCCTTTCAGGAATAGGGCGTTGTGTAAGGTGTGAGTGGGCGAGCGAGAGTGAGGGAGCGTGCCTACCTGCGGACAGTGAATGATGAGAGAGGAAGGAGAAGCGAAAGGAGTAGCAGTAGCAGCGACAGCAATAAAGTGTACAATATAGTCTGCCGTTTGGCTGTGAATAAAAGCGATGGCTAGATACAGCAGAGCTGCCTGGTATTATTTCCCGACCAACATAACACGTGAAGGAGGTTCACCCCGAAGGTAAACACAAACTTCGGCCCTGGAGGAAATCATCTCCCCTGTGCTTGCCGACCACGATCCGGGAGCCGAACAGGAATGGTGTAACACCATGCTATCGTTTGGCTGGTTGTAGCTAATAGCTACTGGCTTAGCTAGTAGCTAAGTTAGAGGAGGTTGACTCACAGCACTTCAACACGTGTGTTTTTTTTTACGCTTGGCAAGCCGACCGTACGTGAGACGGGGGCGTGGCAGCATCGATGATTCCATTTTTTAATTTGAAGTTCGAGATTGTGACTTAATTTCGGTCGATTTGATTTAAAATCAAAATCGTGACACCCTTATCAGTAGGGTTACCAGTTAACAGTGTACACCGTTACGCTGCTGTTCTCAGTTCTTATTACCCAACGGTAACATATGAAGTTTGATATATCACAATAATTTCAGTACATTCAAATATAAATTTTTCTTGTCTGAATTTGCCAGTTTAACAGTATGTTATCAACAAAATATATTAAAATTCTCTTTTTTACTCGATTGTCAAAATCTAGGAAATCAGATCTTATTTAGAATGCTGTTGTTTTTTGGGGTTGATTATATATTATTTTACTTTGGTGCTGAATTTTAACTCAGTTTAACTCAGGTGTTGCCATATTTTTAACAGCTACGCTCTCGTATAATTATTATGCTCACAACCCTGAGCTATTTGAGCTGTTTGTTTATTAAAAAACTTTCTGCCTGTTTTATTTTCCAGATGTCATATGTAAATAGGGAGGAGGTTGTAGTAGGACTTTGATACCAGAGTGCAAAATTGGCATCCTCAGGCTTCAGCAGCAATATTCTGTATTCTGGCGCAGAGATACTTTGAGCTAAATGCTAACAAAGCATACTAAAATGCCCTCAGCGAACATGCTGATGTTCAGCAGGTATAACATTTGCCTTGTTTACAGTCTTGGCCTGTTTGCACTCAAAGTGCAGCTGAGTACAGTTGATGGGGATCTCTGAAGTTTTGCACTAAAGTTTTTGCATACAAACCCTTCAAAAAACCCTTCAATTAAAACTTAAGCCTAATGGTGACGCCAGATGTTAAGTAAGGAACTCAGAGGTTTATCAATTAATCCTGAGGTGGATTTGAATCCCTCAATTAAATGCCCTGGCAATTATTTTGATAGTTGTTGATGCATTTCAGTCTTAACCACAAATGTCAACCTCATAGTGGTTCTTGCGGCAAAGAGCAGGGGATCCCCAAAGACAGCAGGTTTTTTTTTCTTCTTGGAACCAGACGTGTCTGTACAAAAGTTCATGGCAAAAGTCCTTACAGTGGCTGGGATGATTCAGCCTGGACCAAAGCAGAGGACTGACCAACCAACAAACTGAAAACCATAACCACAATCCGGACTGCATTGCATGCAATCTGAAACATATATGTTGTTACAAATTGTAAAAACACATTTCAGACGAGAAGGGCTGTCCTGTGCAGGCATAACATGCTGTACAGTGTGTGTGTGTGTGTGTGTGTGTCCACTAAACAATTTATGGCTACAATTCACAAGCCTCCTCACCCTCGTGTTGAAGCTCAATCCTTCTCTGTCCCCTATCTGACTCACCCCAGAGCATTATAGACACGCCATAGAAACACACATGTAGTGTGGTGGGAGAGGTCATCCCTGTGCACTGTGTCTGTTTGAAGGTTTTGTGCGTGTGTGGGGCTTTAGGTTCGTGTGCGTTGTTGTGTGGGCGTCTCATCTTGTCGGACTATCAGAGGTAGTTTACTGCACTGCTGCACTACCAACAGATGGCCATTACCATATTGTGGCAATCTCGACACAAGGCTGGGACTTCTCTCATTTTCAGATGCAAAAGCCTCAACCGCAAAATAACACTAGGATATCTGTGCTCTCCCCAACATCTATAATGAAAAACTGTAAATGTTCTCCCTCAATGGTAAAAAAAGAGATACGTTTATGGCGCTCTGCTATTTATGAGCCGACACAGCATTAGAGTGATTTCAGGGCCTGTTTCGCAGCAAAACACTTCCCCAGCCTCAAAGCTGTCAGGAAAACTGTATCGCTGAAATGGGATTGAAGGGACTGAGCCCCTTTAAGAGCTCATATTCATCTCTTTGATCTGGAACAGTTGGGTGAAACTCTGACACTTCCGTCTTGCTCCAGGAATTGATGACATGTGCCAGAGAGGGGAGAGGAGGGAGGGAGAAGCATGGAAGGTAAAAAGGAAAATAGAACAATGGGAAGTAAATACAATCTCCTTTAACAGCTGCGCCCTGAAAATGTTGTGTAACAACAGCAATTTGCCAGCGCTCATAGTCCACACTGATTTCGAAAGCATGATAATAATGTAAGCATCAATGCTGCACTTTAAACCCACAGCATGTAATCTGTGCCACTCTGGGTCCCTCACTTCAAACAGTGAAAACAAAAAAATGTAGTTTGATTGCATCTAGAAGCAGAGTCGGATCAAGGCAGCTGATGTTCACGGACGAGGTAATGTATTTAAGGTGCAATATGTAAGAACTTTGGTTTAAAGCGTTCAAAAAATCACTAAAAATATCAACAGAATGTAAATAAATACCAGATGATGTTATTTGCTAGCATTCCCTGCCTCCCACCGGTCCATAGCTCTAGTGCTGGCAGGGTAAAAAGCACCAGCACTCCCTTAGTGCTCCAAGCTCCTAGTCGCTATCGCTAGCTGCACTGCTAACTGAGTTACCTAGCTTATAGCATCAGTTAGCAGTTGCTCTGTCGATATGCTGCCCTCTATTTGTTTGGAGTATGAATTCAACAGACACTCTTACATATTGCACCTCTGCGTTTAGTAGTGTTTACCGACTTCATTGTTATTATAGTTTTACTATTATAGTGACAGACGACCAAATGAAACGCACCATTACTTTGAGTTAAAACACAGATTTCTCTGTTTTGAAACATTCAGTGCGTTTACATGACACTCAAGAAAACCAAATTACTGCGTTAGTCTGACTATGATGGGATTTTTAAGATGCATGTATACACCTTTGTCTGACTAAAATTGGACCGGATCGGATTTCTCATAGTCGAATTACACCACGTAGATCATTCGATTGAAAGTCGCATTACTCCTGCATGTATACGTTTCCAGCGGATCGGATCGGATTTTGCGTTCTGCGCAGGCGCGAGATTTTTCCCCGGGGCCGTGAGCCAGAAGTAGAAGGACGGCGGCGGCGGTGTCTTTCCTCCGAAATCACCGCAAGAAACAGCGCCAGAGTGCCCCTAGTCTGTGTAATTATCATGTACACCATATACGAAGTGTACAAAGATGTAGCTTCGTCTCGCTCTTCGTGCGCCATCTTTCTTGAATGCCGAGGCAGCTGGTGACGTAAAGAGGTCAGCCGGAGGTGGCCCTGTTAACACTAGTTGAAATGGGTACAGCACCACCTAGCGTACCGGGGTATGACATGCTTTTGGCCAGTAATTCGATTTTCTCACCGGCATGTATACTCGGACAATTGCGGTTGTCCGATTGAGAAGCATAGTCGAACTATGGCTGTAATCTGACTAAGCTGTGCATGTAAACACACTGATTGTTGGTAACATTCAGGATAACTGAAGTCCACAACTCAACAAAATATACGACACCATTCTAGTTCTTTTTAGACATTTCAAAGTGGAAAAAATAGATGGACCCTTAAAATGCATCCAATTGCCTTGGTACGATCCGTGTGACTGCCTGTGTGTTGAGTGGGGATCAACGATGAGTCTCAACATGCCCCCTAACAATCTTCCTCTAAGGGAGCTATTGGCAGAAAAACTCTGGGCGGTTGACCAGGCCACAGATGGTGTCACACACACATATGCACACACGCAAACCGCCTGAAGGACACACACCGCAGGCACCATATGACTCCCTCTAAAGCTCACCCCAACACCCTCAAACCACAAACAGGCCGACAGTATGAGCCTTTGTGCTAAACTATGTATATCTACAACGCACAATAACGTCACCTGGCTAGTCTTCAATGAGATTTTGGTGATTGGTTATGACTTCTAAGAACTTAACTCCCATGTGCAGAGCATTTGCTCAGTCATAACGCTATAAAAATCCCACAAAGGGGCAGTGTTGATCACACAGCTGTGGTTGTCCAGATATAATTGTCATAGAGACAAGACACACAGCCAGTCAGTGCTTTTTATGCTAGAGAGAAAAAAACTAGACAGACGCAGGCTCTTATTTCATATTGTGTGTCAGTATTACATATATATTATGTATATTTTTACACCAAGGTCTGCAATGAGGCTGTTTGATATTTACACTGTGTGAAATGTTCAAACTTGAGCCTCCATGTTTGTTTTTTTTCACATTTCAGTTGACGTATGTTGTTAACTTATGTTTGAACCTTGGCTCAACTTTGGATACACTGTGTATAACAGGTTGTTAAGTGATCTATGTAGCACGACACACAAATATAATGAGAGAAAAGGAAAACATCTTTCTTCTCAGAGATAAAATCTAATCTAATCTATTCAGTAATGAGTAAACATTTTAAGGTAATTTTCTGGTCAGTGTCTCACATGTATCATCACATATAAGAGACAGGGATTACACTATTGAATGTTGAACAGGATGTCAATGTGGAGCAGTCATTACTTATTAATACAGAGATTTGTTCCCTGCTATTTGCCGTGTACTCAGTCCTCCTACTCCCACCCAGTGTTTCTGATGTGCTGGGCTGGGTTCTGAGTGGCTCCATGCTGTAAAGTGCCATCTAGTCTGATTTGGCCACACTGAGGTCAGGCTGAACATGAGCACTGTGTTGTGAGGCCACTCAGCTTCATGAGGACACTGTGACACGGTCCAAGTGCCCGCTTCTCTGAGCTCTCTAACAGATGGGAAGGGACTGCAGAGCATTATGGGTTTCCCAGTTTGTGGATTTGACTCATTTTAAACAAGACACCATGCCAGATTAATCAAAGTTTGACGATGTGTCATGAATTTCCGTTGCAGACCCCGGAATGAAGCAGATAATATATCACTTGTCGTGCTGTTAGACAAGGATTGCTTTCGCATTATTTTTCCAATTGAAATGAAATACTAAGAGGAAAATATCAGCAAGGAAAATACACTCACAGCTGTTTAATGTAATAATGCATGCATCGAGCTTTACTCGCTGATGCGTGGCAGCCTAATTTGTGTAGGTTGATTGTTTGTGATTCAAACATTCTCTGGAAATGTCTTAAATTGCAACTGGCCTCGGCATGTGTGCTTGAGTTCATGTCGAAAGGAGCACGCGCGTATGTGTGTGTGAGCACGTGCGTCCGTCTGCTGTGTTCGTGTGCGCGGTCGTGACTGGAAGGGAGATGAAGTGTGAAATGAAGTCACCGGGGCCGGGTTGAACTTGAGCGCGGAGTAAAACGGAGGGGTTACCACCGAGTTACCTTGGGGCCGCTTCAGCGCCTCTCAGCCTCCATCTGCAGCTTGTGAGAATTAGCTTCCAATTAGACAAATGAAATTAAGCGTTAGTAATCGTCCACTAAGATGCAGCGTGACAGAACCGGTATGCTAATGAGAGACGGAACCTTGGGACAGTCACCGAACCAGCGTATCAGAACCTCCGAGTGTGTTTTTACTCGAGAACGAGTCCTTTATATCTGTTCACCCTCCGCTCTTCTGTAGCAGCGAGCTGAAATCCATCCCCGAGGAAAATGCTCATCACAACAAAACCAACATGAGCGGCGATACTTTACTGTCTACCAGCCGCTCTCTCACAGCTGCTCTTGGTGGATTACATGGGCTTTTGCTTTAAGATTTCAGTGTTTTCTTGAGTTTCTTCAGATTTGGTGCTGTATGAAACTTTTCAGGAATGGCTTTGCTCTTTGAATTTCTCTTCGCTGCACTTCAGATCCGTTGCTTTATAGTACCCTCTCAGCTGATGCTTCATGGAGCACATGTTGGCTTTGGCAGCGAATGCTCATTGGTAATCAATAATTAAAGCTCTATAGGGTCTCTGTGAGTTAATATTCAGGTCTGAATCTTCTGCAATCCTCAGGGATACAACGGCTCTCTTTCTCTCTGTCTCTCTTCTCTCTCTCCACTCCCTCACTCCGTGCTTCTATTTGTATTCGTCTCCTTTCTTGTAACTTCATAAGCTCTCGCTCGTGAGATTCTCTCACAAAATCCAACGTGGGCCTGTGAACGAAAAGGTAAACTCAACCAGCATGTGAGCACAACATGCGCAGGCGTGCGTGAACAGTGGCGCTTTACTAACTCCTGGCTCGCCGTCCTTTTCTGAAGATATTCTCCCTAACCTACCATCTCCTATCCCTTTGGAGAATAGCAGCAGACTAAATATGGAGATCTCAGAAATTATGTCAGCCCCTGACTGCAGTGCATCCTACTTTTTTATGCTTCAGAAAAGCCAAATTGCAGTTAGGATAGGTAGAGATGATGCGCAGAGACCGCGGGATTCAAGACCACGCCTTTGTGGAAAATGAATAAGCCTGCTGGCTGAGGTAATAATTCCAAAACAATACAAAACACTAGAAACTCTTTTCATTTGAATTGAGTCAGATCCATCAGGAGATATTGGGTGCTCCCCAGTATCTTGCCCAAGGACACTATGACATGCAGAGAAACAGATCAAACCAACCAACTTCTGAAGGAAACATCTTTCTCTTTAGCTGCTACATGTACCACAGTGTTTGCAGACTGGTGCACACGAGTCATGTTTGAAGAATGGGGTCACACTGTATTTTTTCATTTTGGGAATCACTAGCATTTAGGTGGTTTAAGGTTTGAGGATGTACATGTCGTAATTTGATCCACTGTCAACAGAAATATAAAGAGTTTGGCCTTGAAAACCAAAAGATTTTATAATAAAATCTATTGGCTAATCATTAATAAAAACGTACCCCTAACTGGTGCTTCCTACAGGCAGAGCAGGGGGGGCGCCACCTTTGCCTTGTTTTGAACGAGGATAAAAACGTCGACTTCGCCTGCTGGTTTTCAGCCCTCTAGATGATTGAACTCAAGTCGGATTTGCTATGAAGGTGTTTGATGCGCGATTAGTCTTTGGAAGCTAATAGAGTTTCTCTAAGGAAGAGGTCTCCAGTGGGGTAATGCAAGAAGCTTATCCGATAGTTACATGTTGATCACTCTGTCCTGTGATTCTCACTCTCTCTCTTTCCAAATACGACCCTCTCCAGGGATCCTGTTTACAAATGGCTCTCACTCTCCAGACTTTTGATGCTGAAAAGCTCAACGCCTGTTTTTCTGGCATTGGTAAGTGAAACCTCTCTCCCCTGCTCCTCCCTGAATAATTTGCGAGAAGAGCTTTTCTGGTGATGAAAAGTCTCTTGCAACCCGACGCTATAATTACACCTCAATTTGTCCATACTGCCATCCACCGCGGTGCCTGATAAATAGGCTGTTTGAGTTTTGAGCTGTTATTTTAATGAACAACAGTCTCAGAGGAGATGTGAAGTGACTTTAAACACTCTGGGATACTTCAGAGTGACTCCTCCACATGTAGGATTCCTCCTCAATTAACTGGGTAAATCATCCTCAGGAACATGAGAGGTTGCTATTACTCAGTCACACTGGCATTTGTTTTTGGCAATACACCATGAAGTTGTTATTATCTCTCATATTTTTCCATTTCGAGATCCACCTTTAAAATTGTCGGCTGAAGATGTTAATTTTGAAATAGAAACCACTGCAGTAACTGCAGAAATTCAATACAATCACTATATGGCATTACTCTAAATCAGGGGTTCTCAACCTTTTGCAAGCTGGGCCCCCCCAAAGCTGGTTCATTGCAGTTGGAGCCTCCCCCCCCCCCCCCCCGTCAGGGGCCTGTGAACGAAGAAGAAAAAAATAACAGCTGTCCAGAATTGCCACGGCTTCTCTTTGGGTGAATGAAAGAGCTGGGGGCGGGTCGGTAAGGTGACGCTGAGCGGCCTTGATGCCCGTCAGTCATGATGAGTCGCGTCTCGTCACCTCTCTGCTGTGTCTGCAGCTGAGTACTGTGGGCCGAGCCGATGCATGTCTCTCTCACACCGTAAAATACCATTACGGTATATACGGTATATACCATAGTCAGGGCGTTTATTTTTTTCAATCACCGAACAGACCAGGCGGCAATTTGTGACAGGCGTTTAATTCCTTCCTCACAAAAATCCGGGATGAAAATGTCACAAACTTTGCCAACTTCTCGGTGAATTCTCTGGCATCCTTCTGCAAGTGAAGTTGTTGCGGCGGAGGAAACGATTCAGCCAACCAGCACTCGCTGCAAACTCCTCATCTCTGCTGTCACTCACGGTGGCGGACATTTTTTTCTCCATCGCCCTGATCATTTTGCGGGACACTCTCTTTCGTGACGTGCCCGTTTGCTGATAATTCATCCCCGCATGTTTATCTGAAGCTCCTCGCTAGCCTTCTTTCTCCCTCCAGCAGGCAGCCTGGCCCTGTTGCTGTCCTCCTCGGACAGACGCTGAAGCTCAGTTTGATTTTTTTCGCCAGTCTCTCACTCTCTTGGGGTCGACAGAGAAACATCTAGCGGCTGCTTCTCCCGAGTTTTCCTCTGCATATTTTACGACAGAAAATTTGAATTTCAAGTCCTACTTTTCATTGTTTTGCTGCACCGGAGCCATGGCGATCATTAACGTGATGCTGACTGACAGGAAGCAGCACAATACATGAAAAAGGCGAAGAAGAAAAACGTGCAGTGTCAGTGGTCACGTCTTCTTCCTTGATTTGAAAAAAAAATAATAAATGAATTAGACCCGGCATTTATTTGGAACTGGCGGTTATTTATCAAAATATACACCTGCACTTGGCGTTTAAAGGGGTCCCTGCGGTTAATTGAAACCCGGCTATTTTTTGGTAATATAGGGTACATTTACACCCCGCTCTGTATGCCAGGGCGGGGACGGCGGCGGCCATGCGCATCCGCGATTCATTTGCAGCCTGGACGCCGAGTGTTGTGTGTCTCCTCTCTGCTCTGACTGCAGGCTGGACTGCTGAGCGAGGTACTGAGAGACTGACCGCCTGTGAGTGCTTTTGGACGGGGGAGGGACTCACGGCAGCACCCGCTGCTCGTTGAGCACAGTAACTGCAGAGTGATACGTGCTGTCAAGTCTCCAAACACCACAAAGGTCTCCAATAACACCAGTAAAAGTCGCTAGATTTATCGCTAGTCGCTTTTGACAAAACATTTTGGGGGGGGGGGGGGGGGGGGGGGGGGGAGTGATTTTCGTGATTTTTATTTTTTTTTTCTCCCGTCCTGTTGCCGCCACCGGTTAAGAACCACTGCTCTAAATAACCGTTAGTCCTGGACATTTTGTAGTTGCAGGAACAATCTTCTTCGTTTTTTCACTGGAGAAATTTATGAATAAGAAGAAATTTTTAAAGGTCCCATTTTATGGTAAATTTCAGGTTCATAATTGTGCTATTAGGAAACATTTATATGCTTAAATGTAAAAATAGAAAAACACATCATTGTTCTCATAGTGTCCATTGCTGCAGCCCCTCTATTCACCCTTTCATAGAAAAGTTCCTCATTTGAAGACAACCTTTCTGAATATGAGTTTGAGTTGACGGAGTGTTCTGATACTTTTGTGAATTTATATAGCACCTAGACGTGCTGTATAATCAAAACAGACATGCAAATCGAACTTTCTACAACATGACACCTAAAATTTGTTCAGTGACATGGAAGGTTGACATGAGATGGCCTCAAGGTCCTTAACCCTTGGCATAGTTATGTGAGCAGACAGTGCCTGGAGGTAACAATAAGCTGTCAACCGTGTTGATCCTCTAACTCTCCTGATAATGGAAGGGACTTGATGATATATGATACCGTAGGACGTAGAGCATACTGGTTACTGGTCTACCAATTTATTCTCAAACATCAGACTTGTGTTGTAATGAATGAATGCTCAAGTGACTCAACTGAATCAGTTTTTATCTCTTAATTCATCAAAGTGAAGATTGACACTTGAGATTAAGACTGGATTCAAATGTTTCCATATCACTTATTAAAGATTTAATCTGATCACATTTTTTTCTACCAAATAAAACCTGTCCATCCAGTACCTGAATGTATTTCTGGTTATATGAAAAGGCTGCTAACTCTGCTGATCCCACTTAGAATGAACACCAACGTTTATTCAGGCGACTGTACTCATTCACTATGTTTGCTTGACTGACCATGCCATATATGTTTGAAACCAGTGCCAGCACAGGAGCTCACATGACATATTTCTCCCAAGTTTAAAAGCAAAACCATAGCTAAAAGCCCAGTGATTATTCCATTTCAGCTGGATGTGCAAGTAGAAAATCATTCGCTCATGTTGGCCATACCATCATCATATGCTCATTGCGAGGAAAGCAGTTTGCAATATGTTGACTCTGCGGCTCTCCCATCCTGTTTTTTTTCTTTCAAATCTTAGACATTGAAAGACATTTAAACTAAGCTATGTTAAGGAGAGTTATTATGAGACTCACAGCCAATATGTTTATCATTGTTCCAAATAAATCCATTCAAGTTTACCTTTTGGGCCTTTAAGGGAAAACATCTGGACACAGCTACAGCCACCAAGGCAGTAATTTGGTACGACCAAATAAACTTTTGATCAAATCCCTCTCATGTTCTTTTCGGCTTTGTTGCTAAAACATGAATTGCCAATGGCAGAAAATAAAGCCATCAGCATTGGAGATGAAGGCATGGGTTTTGGATTAAGAGCAGCAGAGTTTGAGATGACCGCTGCCAATGGCATCTTTCGACCGTCCAACCTGGCCAGTCGGACCACCCTAGGGAGGAGAGGAAGAGGTCTGAGATAAGAGCCATGCTAATCCATCTTGGATTTAAGGCTGCTCCTGGCTAATGTCTGGTGGCAGGGGAATTAAATGGACAAAATGGGACTCAGCCTGGCCAAACAACGGGAAATCAGAGACTGTTATGTGCCCACATCTTTACAGAGAGACCCGTCTCCACCACAGCTTCCAGAATCAAGCTGTACTCGACAGGCGGTACCATGTTCTGAACAGAGTGCAGGATGGAGAGAGGTGGTCCCTGTGTTTACATCACTGATGCTCTGTGTTCACGCCTGTCAAAGGTGATGGACAGTGTTTACCCAGTGTTGAATTTTTAATGTGAAGAAGCCGACCATGTCATTAGTACTATCCAGTTGCTGCTGTTTCCATTCCTGTAGACCCAAATCAAAAAGCAAAAAAAAAAAAATGCACCACAGAATTATTTCCTTTGTGTTTGTGTATACCTATATATAGCGTTAATAACTGTATATATTTGTTCTGTGCTCTTCTGTTAAGTTTCTGAGAATGATGGACAAACTGTCATTTCGCTATGTAACCCTGTGTTGTATAGCGACAAATAAATCACTCGGCACCTTGAGATTCATTTATCATCTGTTCAAGTTATCTAGTAGCCTCAGAACCTCCTCAAAAGCAAATAAATAGAAAAGAATAGATGGGTCTATCTTGGCATATCTGGCGCCTCAGTGAATGGATCCGTTCGTCATGTCATTTGAAAATGCCATGAGAGCTTTGTATGAGTGATGCTCTTGCAAAGGGCGCGCAGACGGAAAGAGATCCCAACCAACAGCCTTTATGTCCAGGATGATTTGCAAAGTGAGCCCTTCAAATAACTTTAAGGCAGAGAGTGAGTTATCTCAGAGCTCCTCATCCCCTTCCCTTAGCTGTAACCACTATAGTAAAGAGTATTTCTACATCCAGGCTGGCTGTTAACATGGCACTGAAAACACTCTACATGCTCACACTGTTTCGTATTGGTTTTGACGAAAGACCCCGTGAATGAGCTTACAGATTTACGTCAGAGGAAGGCTAATGTCAAAGGAAGGGTGATGCTGTCAGCCTAATCTGAGGTTCATGTCTTGTGATGCGTGCCTGAGGTTCTATTGGATGGCAGCTGTGTGCTCCAGCCAATCTGGGGCTGACTCTATCATCTCTGTCAAAGCTCTGAGGGCCTCTGTCTGTATATTGATATTCAGGCCTGTGTGTTCTCAGCTCCCCCGGGGTTCTGGTGCGTTCTCACTCTCTCTCTTTATCTGCCAGCATCTGTGTAGTGGTGTGACCCTGTCTCCTCCCTCACACCTCGACACACCGCATCAGCTTCAGCTTCTCGTGTCTTTGCTGACATACAGCGGGCCTCCGCGGCGAGCTTTTTCCAGCCACGGGAACTGCAAACAGTGGACGTCCAATGTCAACACGCAGTCTCTCTCTCTTATCACTCTCTGGCCCTCTAGTTTTATGGTGGTGTTGTATTGCAGCGTGTGTTGCCCATAACTGCGCTTCAGCTGAGATTGTTGTTAGAGACGATGGTTTACCACAGGGACCATCAGTCTTCTTACAGAATTTTGAGGATAAACACTTAAAAATAAGAAGTATCTACTCACTGTCACTGTCAAATTAGTATTTTGTTTCTATTAATAGATCATTAAACCAATTCCACTGTCATGTCGAGACAATTATCAGCTAGAGTTTTTTTTTTTTATGGCAATCACCTTTTAACTCTGATGAACTTAATGCTGTCTATCTTGAGCTTATCTTGCTTGCTCAAACACACACCGCCCACATCAATGTCACTGTACCATCAGCCGGCAGAAGGATATAACAGAAATGAAAGCATAGCAGGCCTGAGTGATTGCTTGTAACGGTCATGTCACTCCGACTAAAGCTCAAAACAAAACAAAGCAGTACATTTTGTTCATCATGATAGAGTCCTTTAGAGGAGGTCAGCAGTCCACAGGTCTCTGTCCTTGAGCAGGGATGGTGGCAGGTGGAGATATTCTCTGAGTATGGTGGTTATCCAGCGTTGCCAGAGGAACTCTGAGCATTCCCACATAGCTCTGAGTGCTATCAGGGTATGGTTAGCTAGTAGTTAGCTGGATTAGCTAGGAGCAGCCTTCAGTTCTTCACATTTCTAATTAAGCACTGGCTTAATCGACGAGAGGCTGATTGCAAGTAACAGTATACAGTAACCTTGTGGCGCAAATTCTCTGTTATTCACAAAAGCGTGTCCTTTTACAGATTATGTAGCTGACCAAATTAACATTTTAAAATGTTCCTATGGTAACTTAGTGTAGTGCGTCATATGCATTCAATGTGTGCCGTGCGACTTCCTTCAGACTTCACCGTCATACATCATATCATTCAGCAAAATATGCACTGTTGAGGCTCGTAGGCTGCGAGTTCATTATGTTTTCTCCGTGTGGTCTCAGTATTAACATTTAGGGATTGCCTCTTTTTCTTTTAGAAAAATACAATTTTTTAAGATATGCTTTTGCCAGGTGTCTCTCACAGTCAGTGATGCAGTCGTCAAAGCTTAACAGTGCAGGTGAACTATTCATATATAATTCACATTCAGCATGGCGGTGTGGACACAGCGAAAAAGGAGATTGTTCTAGGGCTTGAGTGAACACACACCGCTGCAAGATTATCTTCCTTTTCCACACATTAACCACTGTGAAACTAGAGGTCACTGTCTTTATCTGTGTATTTCCCACCATGCCTGGAAGTACAGCAGAAGCCTGTGAGCTGTTGGCACAGGATGTTAGAGCATCAGGGCAGAGGCTTACTGTATGTGGGAGCCAAAGTTAATACAGCTTTGTATTTTTCATTACTTTTATCGTTTTGTTTTAATTTCGAATGTATTTTTGCTTGTTTTTCATTCAGTTTACTCTCTAGTATGTGTTTGCGTGATTTAGTCCGTTCAGTTCAAAAATAGATTGATTTTGCAATTTCTTTCCTTAAAATGGTTCCTTTCCTTCTTAATGAATAACCTTAAGTCTCTCTGAAAAAAAAGGAAAACAAGAAGTCCAATAATGCTTTTAGAGTCTGAAAGTCTATGTGGCGCTGATGAAATGAAATCATACAGTTTGTGTTGACAGCTGACATCCACTGTCATGATTCTCTGTTTTCGGTACAGACGTTCTGTTTTCTCTACCTGCACACGTCTGGTGTGCTATCAAAGTGTGTGGAAGGGCTCTGTAGGCAGTGTGTCAGTTCTGATTAGATGGTGCAGCACTCCGTTGTCAGGGAATACTATGATTTTGAATTCTCACATAAGAGCAAAGGTGCATGAAGCATATGTGCCGGAACACATGCTATTCAAAAGCCTCCAGAGCTTTTTTTTTTTTTGCAGAGTACATCAACATGACTTTTATATCATAAAGAAGGAAAACACTTTTCATTTTTTTGGCATTTGGTGATTGATTGCCGTGAATGACAATCACTGTCAGTATGCTCCATGATGCACAGATGTGAGCACATACTGCGTTGTGCTTGTACAGTAAGTGAAGTCTGTCTTGTCTCCTCTCTCCTGTCCTCCACTATCGCTCTGTGGCTTCTCGCGAAATATCACTGAGCTACTTATTTTGCATTTGGCAATGAATTTTGTAGGACCAAAATAACAGGGAATGTGTCACCTCCTCCTGAGCCCATTTGATTCAAAAAGGCTATTATTCTGTATCTT
The DNA here is from genome assembly GCF_900880675.1 of Sparus aurata. NCBI lineage: Eukaryota > Metazoa > Chordata > Actinopteri > Spariformes > Sparidae > Sparus > Sparus aurata. The sequence continues at coordinate 13,625,875 of NC_044195.1, forward strand.
CCAGAAAGGATAAAGGATTTCCTCTTGGGAGAAAACTCAACTGAAGAACACTAAAGCAGTTTGCAGTCGAGTGTGAAGCAGTCATGATGAGAGTCAGCACCTTTGGGTATAAGGCCGTGGTCAACAGTCAGCAGGAGGCTCCTTCAGGTTATGTAGCCTTGCAGTGGAGTTCTGGTGCGTAGCTTCAGTAAGTACTGGATCAACTACAGTGCTAATAACATAGCAACAGATTTCATTACAGCTTCCGCTGCACAGTTAATGGCAGCCAATCAGAGGTCTTTGTTTTTCTGAACCAATCAGTTTACAGTAATGACACTGTTGAGGGCGGCATCCCGGTTTTGTCACACAGCCGTAATATCCAGGGTCTATGCAGTTATCCCCTGCTGGGAGGGAGTGGGACGGAAGCGGAGCTGGAAATGAGCACAGCCAAAGCATGGGAATGCTGTGCCAGTGGAATAATTGTGAAGTTGACTGCACTTTGTGGTGGAAAATGTCAATTCAGAAAAATAGAAAACCAAAGTTTAGCAGCCTTTGATGGCCCTGATGCATCAGATCATGGCAGTCCTGAAGACTTTCATGTAAATGAATATATGTCAAGTCACTATTTATTGCTGGGAACACAATGATGATTGCGCCAATGTCCCACTGATGAAAACCTTCCATTTGCTGTAATACACGCGTTCACCCAGCAGCGGTTGGTCGGCCAGAGAAAGCAGGTGGTTCACATCATAATGAATAGAAATAAGTTGTTAATGCTAATGTTAGACAATGATGAATAATGTTACTTTCATAGCAATTTTTTTTTATTATTATTCAGCATTATCAAGTGGAGGCTGACAACTGACCGACGTCACACAGGCGACACTGGATCTCTGGGAAGCAGCGCGGTCCAAAAAACCTGCAATCGCTGCTTCCAGATATCTTCTTTAAATCAGACAGATCAGATTTGTTAGGATAGCTCAGAGGTGCTCACCAAACACAACAACTGTAGAGTGATCTGGAGCTGTTGAAACTTCCAGCCACTCCACTGAATGAACAAATAGACCTCAACAACGCTGCGAGAGAAGTATTGCTAAAATACAAACAGCCTCTTCGGACCCTTAAGAAACACTAGGCTAGCTACCACAACCATGGGTTCAATGTGACAACTGGATACTGGCATGCCTGAAAAAGTTTTCACCTGCATCATGTGACCGTCGTCTAGCTTTTTTATACTTTGAGAAAGTTTGAGAGCTGTCTATTGATATTGGAGGTCTATGGTAAAAAAAATGCTTTTTGGGTCATAGGGGATTTTGTTGCAGAACGTCTTTTCAGATTAAACAAAGACAAAGGCGCTGCAATAGAACACTGCACAGGCCCACCTGTCTCAGCAACTATCACAAGATCTGTAACTCTTCAAACTGAATAAAAGATGTTCTTCCTTAAAAACATTTTTCACCGAGACATGTCTCTGTCTCTCCGTCTCACACACACACACACACACACACACACACACACACACACACACACACACACACACATACAATCTAGAAACAGGTTAACACTAAACCCATATTTATCATATATATGAAGAATATAGACATTTAATGGTAACAGTTTTTCTCCATTGTATACATATGGATCTATGCACACAAGTCTGAAAACTCAAACTTCACGTATTAAAAACAAAAACTCCAGAGAGACTGTGAAACTCAATTTTACCGTTTTGTCTCGAATAGAAAACTCTAAATCACATTTTTGCAAAACTCCAAACACAAACCTCATCATTTAGCACACTGTTCACCTGAAAGAAATGGCTGTCAACTATGCCACAGCATAAAGTTTTTATCAACAATTAGTCTCACTCACCTTTCACATGTTCAAACTCAATGAGCGAAACACTCTGATCACCTGTCAGAGTGTAAAGGAGGCCTCAGGTGACCTCAGCTGTCAACTCAAAAATGGAGTGGCATGGAGAACAGAGAAGAACACTGAGAGAGAGAGCACGAGGGGAAGGACAGCGATCCAGCATTTCCAATTAAATCCTTTGGTTTCAACTCTAACAATGTTGCAGTATCAACTACTGTATACTGTCAAACTTTGGTCTGAAGCTTGGAGGTTACTGTAGGTTCAGAGTTAAGCCGTGCATTGTTTCCTGTTCTGAGTGTCAATGTCATATTTATGATATATCCACATTACTGTATGACAGTACAATACTGTACCAATATGATGGCAACAGTCTTTATACTGCTTGTATCACAGAAGTGCAACCAATTTTGGAGCAGAAAGTCTTGATGTTACAAATCAAAAGGGAGAAAAAGGAAACATTGTCTATGAAATTTTATACAGTTGAATATGTTGCGTGGCGTCATAAAGCCAAAATGTATATAGAAACAGGATTTTGATGATAGTGTTTTAAATGCCGCACTCCAGATTTCAAACAAATTCTCTGTGAGAGATATTCATATGAGAGCTGTGCATATTGTTTTGGTGGAAAGAATCAGCTTCAACAAGCAGGAAAATGTTTTTTGGGATTTGTATAGAAAGTATAGGTAATAAAGAAACATGTTTAAACCATTGGAAAGTTTTTGCAGAAATAATTGTTTATTAATATACTTGTCAACACCAATAATACAACCCTTATTCCAAAAGAATGTTGAGACGCTGTGATAGACATAAATAAAAACAGAATGCAATGATTTTAATGAATCAAACCCTTACATTCAATTGAATGAGCTATCTAATATTCAAACTGATAAACTTTATTGTTGTTTGTAAACACATTGAATGGGAAGTGAATGCATTGTGCTTTTATTAACATTTTACTCAGCTTCTGTACTTATTTGGAATCACAGTTGTGTATGGAGGCTGTTGTATATACATGAATAAATGTCAATGTTGCAAAACACGATTATAATATTATATTAAGAGAATATTCATAAGAGAAGTTACAATAAACAGTAAAAACGGCCCTACATCTGCTTACAACCACATTATAATTCATTATTAAAACATTGATTAGATATTAAAGCACTGCTTTTATCAAGGTTTAAGGTAAAGTTTAACTAAAAATATTACATTTAGTAACAAATCAATTTACTGAATGCCACAAATGCCAAATGCTGTATTTGTTAGTTTCTTCTATCCATCATTTACCAAGTTTTGTGAGTGGCGACAATGACCGAGCTCCTCCGTGTAAAAACTTACCTGTTTGTTTTGTGTCTTTGTACATTTGTAAGGCAAAGATTCGTCTCTACTGTATCATAATTAGATCAAAGCTGCGTTTAGAGTCATTTCTGTGGTTATGACAGGCCAGCAGGTGTTTGGAGAGATGATGACGCACCAGAAAAGGGCAAACATTGTCCTGACAACGGTGAACAGCTGGTCGGGAGTGTGACACCTGTGAGCCCGCCCAGCGTTATGTCGGCCCCTCTCCAGTACAAACTTCAATCAGGCTTTGACAGCTGAACCAAAGCCGTAAGTGCAAATGCTAACAGCATCTGTCACAAATCACCAGGCTTACCAGGGCGAGGTGATGAAGCACAGATTTTTTGGAGGGCAGGAGGAATGGGCGGGATGATGTACAGTATCTGCACAAACGTCCTCTTCATTCATCCTGCAAGGTGACAGGCTCAATCTGCAGGCATCTATCTTACCTTGCATTTGTTGCACGGTTTGACTGACTCAGTGTGATCGAGAGCTGAAATGTCTGGGGCAAACGTCAGGCTTTGGCAACACTCAGCAGATAAGAAGGTAAAGTCAAAATGTCAAAATGAGAACGCCACAAACATTATCAGATGGGTATCGTGATGCACCGGGATGACAGGCTTCATTGTTTGAGGCAGAAGAGGACGTGCTGTGCTGTGTATTCTTGTTAGTGGCTGTAAGAGTATCCCAATAAATCATGTCTGATGTAATACAGTGCAATAATGTCAAATCTTGTATCATCTGCATCTTCAATCTCATTTTAAAACATGAAATGCTATTTTTTTTTCAAACAGCTATCATTTAGACGACGCATTTAGAAAATAGATCACCCTGCTGTCAACAAATCGGTTGAGATGTCGGAAACTTCACGTCCACAGATCAAACTAAGCTGTTGCTTAGTGATTGTGAGGATTACCAGGTAGCTTGGTAGCTCACAAGTAACGTTCCTTAGCAACAGAAAGTGTGTGTAGGTGTAAATGGGCATTTATCATTTCAAAATCTGTCTTCATCACAAATGCTGTTGGAAGCTATTTGTAGCCAGCAGAGATATAACACACGTCTTACCGTGGCGTATTCCTCTGGCTCTCAATCTGGGGAGCAAGCAGCACTGGGGGGGAGGGGGCTGGGGGGACAGAGCCACTGTGGGGTTGTGTTGATGACCAGGGGAAAATATGGAGTGGAACTAAATTGAATTAATACGATTTACTGTATGTGTGGAAAGAGTCTGCTGAGGCTGTTGTGGTGACAAACTTGCTTCCCCAACAACTAAAAATAACGTGTTTTTCATTTGTAACACTAGTGTGTCCAAAGTCCAGATCAGACCAAGGATTCGTGATGAGATGAGAAACCATTTTAGAGTGTTGCAGGGGAGAGTTGCAGCAGTGTGAACTTGTCCATCTCAGCTACACTCGAGCCGGCTGATGTGCCGCTGCGGCTCCGCCTATTAAGTCAGCCATGCACGTCACCTGTTTCAATGGACAATCGGCGCCTTGTGGAGAAATCAGCCGGTCGAGTCAGTTACAAACTGTCAGTCGGCTGAAAATGCAGTTTTAGATGGAGAAAAAATAAAAAAATTGTTTAAGTAACAGTATTGTTTGTATGACTCAAACCATAAAATTTAAATCTACTGCTGTGCTGACAACTGTCTCTCTCTGTTACACACACACCTTTTGTTACTATTTCATCATTACCAGAAATGCAACAATATCACATTTTTTTATGGAGGATTGCTACTGCCCGAATCAGAAATGAATAAAGTATTGATAAATGGTGCACTGGGCAAAGCAAGTGTAATCGATCTATGCACTTAGATGTCGATCAGCAAATGGGTGAAAGGTTGACCCCGTGACAGTTTGATTGACAGCCCCCTCATTCGCGTAATGAACCAGAAATGGGTGTAACTGTGGAGATAAATAGCGAAGAAGTGCAAAGAGTGTAAAATACAGAAATAAATAAATGAATATAAAATGATTATTTTCAGCTATACAATGGGAAAGTAAATAAATGGTTGAAATACAAAGGTGGATAAATACAGAGGAACGTTAAAGCGGCAATATCAATTTCTGTCACTTTTTATGTATTAATTAATGGCCCCATTTATTTTCATAATCATATGGTGCATTTAGTGGCATATAGATTTTTTTTTTATTGACCTTCCTATGTATTTTTATAGGATTTTTCCTTCCTCCATTTATTAAAAGATGCCTGATAGGATGGAATTATGTCAAGCGATTTGAAAAAAGCCTGACAAGACCAGCACATTGCAAGCAGCTGAACCTTTTAACTCATCTCATCAGGAATCTTGCAAAAAAACGTTATGTTTCAGCCATTTTACTTGTTAAAATTGCGTGCATCATTTTTGCCTACACTTGTTCCTTTTATAGTTGCACAGTGAGGACCCGAAAGAAGCAAAACCAACTTTTCTGCCTTTTCTCTGTTGTGGTTGTTTCATGCTCACAAGTCAGCAAGTAGCAGTTTGCTCATTCGCAAACATTGTGTAGTCAAGTAAAAGTAGCCTTTATTAGTATAATGTTGCACTCCAAAATATCAATACTCCCTAAAATCACACTGCAGCCCAAACAACATATTTAGATATTCAGTATAATTAGAAAATAAACATCATCTGAAATGAAAAAAGAGTTGTAAATTGTGAAAATTAATTATACTTAAGATAAAAGATTGTGAGATGCCTAATAAAGTAAACACTAAACATAAAAAAATGGATGTTACGCTCCATGACTTAAATTACATCACATTTGACTTATTGTCTGAATGGAATAGTTAAAATATTTTTTTGTTATGTGTCGATTATGTGTTGATTAACACAATCTGCCACAACAGCTGTCTATTGGACAGCCAGTATGATCCAACTTGCTGGAAAACAGACTTAACAAAATTATGTAAATTTGTCGATTAGGGTTATCTACTTAGTGGTAATTCAAAGATAATAGATTAGATACATGTAGCACACATTTTTGTCCAAAGCAAAAAGTACTTCATATATACAATCATACAGTGATGGTGGTGGCTGCCATGCAAGTGCCGTCCAGCACATCAGGAGCAGTTTGGGGTTCAGTATCTTGCTCGAGGACACTTCGACATGCAGAGCAGAGGAATCAAACCAGGAACCTTCCGATGACAAGACGCTGGCTCTACCCCTGAGCCAAACCTGTGAGAATTTGAACGATAACCATGTTATCAAACTGTACAAAAATAAAGTTATAATTTTACAGAATAAAGTAAAATGTCAGACTTGTTTGTGTTCAGCAGTATTGGAATTTGTGCTATTTATATTTTTTAACTTCCTTACATGTCAATCGATCAAAGCTTGTGTATAATGGAGAAGGTCCAAAACTTTCCTTATTATTTGCTCATACTCATGTAACATTTTAACGGAAAACATAATGGATCCAAGCTCAGTCCGAGTCTGACATCGACTTCTGTTTGCCATTCAGTTCATTGTACACTGGAAAAGTTTCTTGGCAATTGTAAGGGCGTCTCGAAATGGTCGAACATGAGCATTAGGGGCAATCACTCTCGAGGGTCTACTGCCTCCATGTCAGCAAAAGACAGAGAGCACAGACAGCATAAGGGACGGAGGCCAAGTAAGGTAATAAAACTAAAAACACACTGATAAGGGAAGACACTCTCAGGGTGCTAACACCACCACTCAACCAGAGTGGTGCTTCAAAACATTGCTCACCAGGCTTTTCCCAACCTCCTGTGAGGCTGTCAAGTCATGAACAGCATCCTCTCTAAATGTTCCTCAAAAGGTCCAGTGTGTAGAATGTATCGGCATCTAGCAGAACAGGCTTGACAGAAATGGAATATGATATTCATAAGTATGTTTCAATTAGTGTATAATCACCCAAAAATAAGATTTGTTGTGTTTTCATTACCTTAGAATGAGCCGTTTATGTCTACACAGGGAGAAGGGCCCCGTCAATGGAGGTCGCCATGTTTCTATAGTAGCCAAGAGTGGACAAACCGAGTACTTGTGAGGGTACTACTACTAAATCTATTTATGATGTGGGTGCCATAATTTTGGATGTTGCAACACGTTTTACTTGGGTCAGAGTTTTGATATAAGATTCAAAGGTTGGTACCGGAGACACTGCTACATATAGTGGCATGCATGTTAGGGTTATTATATAGTATTACATGCCTATATTTGTCTATGCAACTCTTCAAATACTCTGGTTATCAAATAAATGATCAGATAGAAATGATCAGTTCCAGTCTCCGGCGAGCCCTAACCAAAAAAAAAAAAAAAAGAAAGGTTATTAGCTACTAGATGTTCCAGATTCTTCACCAGCCTGCTGCTATGAAAGGGTTTGATGAGACTGCTGAAACTGCACATTACAGCAAAGGTGCTATAAAACTAATGCCATGAACAACTGAAAACTGACATTGCGTTACCCTTATAGTGTTTATAACAATTGACTGAATAAGCAGTAGTCAGAGCCACTGCGATGAAACTCATTGGTCTGTTGACTGCAGTTTTGAAGCCTTGAAATGGGCATTATGGCGATCACCATCCTGGTTTTTTTTGGACCATATTTGGATGAGAGGGTTGAGCGTTGAAGGATACGCATTGCTTTGGCTCTTTCCAGATTGGATGTGACTGGCAACCCAAGGATGTGTCATGGTAGCCGTATTGCTGTTTTCAAGAAGATTTGAAGCCAGCGGCTGAGACCATTAATTCGATAAAAGAAACCATCTACTGAGGTAATAATTCCAGGTCATCAGGGTCACCTCTTTATAAGTTTACATGCAGACATACTTCCTTTTTGCAACAACTGGAGATTGTTGCTGGCCATTAGAAAGAATGTTTAAGGCACTATCACACTGGCACTTAGGTTTCAGTCCCGGATTCCCCATCCACTTATACCATCTTAAAAAAAAAACAACCCTGCACAGGAGGCGCTCTGCTCTTGTGAAAACTGTCGCCCACCTGGAGCCAATATTATTTCCCCACTCAACTCGCTACATATTATCTTGTGACAATTTAAAAATACAGGACACAACCCCAGTGTCACATAAAACGTCTCAGAGTTCGAAGACTGAGACAGGCAAGTAACTACAGTGAGCATAAACTACAGTTTTTTTCCCCCATATTCTCTCTTTTCTTCACCATATTTCCTTCCCCTCCAGCTGTTCATATTCTTCACCCCTTTTCAGCACTGACCGGCTCAAAAAAAAAAAAAAGGTTCTGTCAAATGCAGTGGGATGATCAGTGAGTGTGGTGAATTCCCTCATCTCCACCAGACCATCACCACCTCCTGAGCCTCCCAGAGCGATGCGGACAGATACCTCTCACTTTGAGCGCGCAGACATCTGTCATTATGTGGTCTCAAGTACACACTTACCCGTACGGCTGGAAGAGAGCGATTGATTTCAGTGAGTGTGAGGGGGACAGAGAGTGAAAGCACTGGGTAGAGCGAATGTGAGAAAATGGTGTGCACTGAGACAGGGGAGAGAAAAGCAAACAGTGTGTTGTAGAGAGTTAATGGTGAGAGAAGTCGAAGAGGAAATGTCAGAAGGAACTTGTGATGGGTGGAAAATGTTCAATATCGAAAAGAGGGAGACATGCCTCCCAGCTTTGTGCACACGCTTTCAGTAGAAATATCCAATACAGTTCTTTTTTTATTGGATGCCGGCTCTCTTTAGTGTACTACCAAGGTGTTTTTGTTAGATATGTGTATCACTTAGGATGCCTGGGCACCTGATCTGCCTCACACCCATTCACGAGCCTGTTTCTGTTGATCTCTTGCTCGATAGCTGTCAAATGCTACTGAATACATGGGCAGTCGGGAGAATCGAACTAGCACAGAGAAAACTCCATTCTCACGGAAACAATTAGGAAAAGGGTCAATGTTTCATTTTATAGTCATTCCAAAACACCAGCATGGTAGAATGAAATATAAGGTGTCATCCCTTTAGGCTACACCTGAGGGTGGAGTGTTGACGATGAGTTCAGGAGTCTCGCAGCCTGAGGACTGAAGCTGCTCTGTAGTCTAGTGGCACCGCAGCGGATACTTCTGTATCTTGTGGCAGATGGCAGCAGAGTGAACAGACTGCGGCTGTGGCGAGTGTTGTCTTTTACCCTTTGGGTTCTGTGCAGACGCCTCACTTCACTGATATAGACAGACAAATGCGCTCTAATGTGTCAAATCCAGTTCCTTTTCAAATACACACTTGCCAGTCACCAGTGTGAGGAACAGCACTTGTTCCAAGTTGAAGAAGAGGTTCTCCAAACGCCGATGATTCAGAGGTTTTCTCAGCTCCTCGTCCCATAACTGTGAATCACACCTTTCCACAATCGTCTATTTAAATGACTTTACTCAGAAACCGGTGAGATAAAAAAAAAGCTTGAGGATACTGTGAGACTCTTCCTGCATATTTTTGGCTTGTTCGATGTGAAGTAGAACAGCTATTGTTCAGAGTTTTGCTGTTCAGTAAGGGTTTATCAGGCTGTATGGATTGTGTTCACTGTACAACAGCTTATGCTTATTTTTAACTCATGTTTGGTAGACGTGGCAGACTGACTGTATTGTAAAGGGGATGCATAAACCTATTTGCTAAGACATAGTTAGCATGGGATCATGGGAGAAATGTTCAGGGTATGTTGAAGTCCTGGGACACCAAGTCAACATTCATCTGTTAGCTGTGTCCTCACATCAGTGGTATAAACACAGAGTTACACGTACAAAAATACAGATTTACTGTTTAAATCCTTTTGTAGCTAATACAGCTTACTAGTTATTTCTTCTCATGCGCAATGTTTAACACATTATGCAGGACACTCATCAGTTAGCTCTTTCTCTAGTTCTTCCAAGTTGGCTTGGCATGTCAGGCTCCTTAATCTTGAGGTCTGGGAATTGTGGGGATCACGCAATTTCACACCACCTGCAAGAAGAAACTTATTGGTGTAATCCGGATTAGTGTTCATACAGCTACAAGCTGCCATTTCTCATTACAATTCATTGTGTCATGCAGAATGCCACAAACAAAATTGTGAAAAAAAAAAAAAAAAAGTTAGAACAAGTGTGCCATCCAAATAACGTGATTTAAATATTATTTCCTTGCTCTCGACCAAGGTGCGCCGTTTTAAAATGCTGAAAATGTCCATGGATAAGCCATTTTGTGACAATGTATTTTTTGGCTTCCTGGTGGCACTGTCATTTTGATGTTTTGTAAATAAGGAATCTGTTCCACACTGAGGCTGAAGATCGCTCGAAATTAAATCTGCTACTGAAAATTGCTCGCAGGTCTCTGCGAAGGTTTTACTGACATTACTTTTAAACCTTCTTTCTGCCGTTAATCTCCCAATCTTATCGTGACACAAATCAAATGGGTGTTGCTCAGTCTCTGTGTGGAACATGTCTCAACGTATGCCTAACCCAGAGGCAGAGGCAAACACACACAAACCACCCTGCCATCGTGATGTCACTTGTCACCGTGCTCACTCAAACCCTCTGCTCAGTTTTGCTGCTGAAAAGATATTAAACCAGTCCCAGGTAAATAAAAAGCACTTCTCATCATAAAGTCATTTTCACTCACCTCATATATTAAATAACCCTTTGATGCTCCTTGTTGACTGGCTCCGAATTTAAAGAGAATCATATTTCACTTCAGGAATGTTCATCTGAAGTATGTTATAATCACAACTTCCTGTTCAGTCGGCTTACAGCCGCTCACTTCTCCTTCAGTTGTTGTTTGTCCTCCCTCCTCAGACTCAGGAGAGGTCAAGGGTTAGCAGCGTTGGGCCAGGACATGGCCACTGTATTTATGGCCTCCCTACGCTCCCTGCTTTAATATGTCATCACAAACGAGCCAGGATTGAGTGTCTGATGACAAGGGGCATTTTTCATTGCTCCCTCCACTTCCCCTCCTTCTCTCTGTTCAAGGTCCAGACACTCTTTTTCTGGCCCGTGAAGGAATCTATCAAGGGCACACAGGTGCTCCCAGCAGACACTTTTTTGGAGCAGGGGACATTTGAAAGGGCAAACCAAGGAAAATAGGTGGATAACATGGGTGACAAAGTAAGAGATGATCAATCTTTCATCAGCGTCGGGACTGACTTTTCATTAATGGAGTCCTGTGGAGTTTCAGCTCGTAATTACTAGACTAAGAGTCTCTGTGGAATATTAATTATATAAACCCAGAGCACGCGGCAGATCTATTTCTTAACATGCCTGCATATGATAGGTATGCACATGTCACCTGTTCATCTGTACTGTTTTGCAGCGTTTGAGGCGGCGTTCAAAAATACCTCTTAATCCTCCCTCTATCCTTCCACAATGATGTCATTCTTTATCGGTTAACCCCTCTTCAAGCCTTCATTCAGATCTGGTTTGTTCTGTAAGGCAGTCACATTTGATAAAAATAAAGCCTCAACCTCTTTACCCTCAAGCAGTCATTCTGATGGCCGCGCTTCAATAAGTCAGAATGATATCTGCTCAGCTTTCAAATGACATTTTCAGCCCCTGGCTATTTGTTTGATAAGACAGGGGGACGCTCCCCCATATATCAGCTATATGCATTCAGCCACCTCCGGGTCTTTGTTCCCCTCTCCAGCCTTACACTATAGATGCCGCACTATCGGTCCTACAGGACTTAGATGTTAAGAGGCCATAAATTAAGCCAACGTATCCTTTTTCACAACGTCTACAGTATCTGAACCAGTCATCGCAGAGCACATCCTATATACTTATGCTTCAACTAAGTGCCATCATGCCTGTATTCATTAAAAAGCCCTTGATAGCGAGGTCACCGCAATATAGTGTGGATTGAATACATTTATGTACACATTTGTTTTATGTGGCTGTGAGTGTTGGTTTGATTGGTAGTTAGAGAAGACGTACCTCATTTCCAATAGAGAGAGTTTGGGACAGGTGAGGGAGCTGTGGGTAGAAGCAAACAGTCCTCCACAGCTCAAAATAACAATGTTTTTTTTTTTTTATTTGAATTCCTGAATACAATCTGATCTCAAAATCACATTCCACATATTCTTAATGCGAACAATCGCATTACAGAAGTGAAGATACCTTATAGCAGTGTATTTCAAGCTTTTCACGTTGTGTACAACCCTCAGAAGAAATTAGGCTCTTCAGGTAACACCATTATGACCGACTTTAAAATTGCATTGTGTAGGTTTATCATATTAACCTTATTTTTGCTCACGTTAGCAGGTGCTCAGGTCTCCTTGGCTGAGCTGCCTAAGTAGTCACTACCACTCCTGATCAGTTCACTGCCATCATATTCAGTTTCAACAGGGCCGCTCAAAATATGGTCCTCTGATTTTACACCTCTCTTCCTGATTGGAGCAACGTTTGTAATATTGTTTTTGAACGCTTCATGTTACCTCCCCTCACTATCATCGCAGTTTGAGTATAGCTCGTAACTCAGCATGGATGACGTGTGCACCCCGATGTACAGGCTGAAGCAAAAATGTTATTAAAACTTATTTGAAATTACATTTCAGTTCCTGTGTTTTATTTTGAGAATCTGCAATATCTTGATGGTATTATATGTTTTAAATAAACGTATTTTCAAAGAATATTTCCGGGATTCCTCCACCTAACACTAGACGGAGCTCGCATACCCCAGTTTGAGAATAGTGGCGGCCATTTCACAAGGTAAATTAAAAACAAAGCTTGAGAAATTCTGAGGAACTGAATCCCCAAACCCGTCTAATATGCCTGTACTTGTATTTTATTGTTTGGTGTACTTACATTATCCCAAATGTTTCAGACAATGGAAAAACCCAGAGAAGTTTACCCAAAGTTATGGTGTGTTTCATTAACGTCGCAACTTCCAGGTTGGGGAAGTCAGCAGATGAGACTAAGGTAAACATAAAAGCTACCTCGGATAGATTTTCATCAGCAATGGCGTTTGTTTGATGGTGTATTAACTGTTGGGTTTAAATCTGTTAAGAAATGAGACACGGACACAGAGATTGTCTTTCTTTGCAAAGGGGAAGAGCAGAAGTCAGCACACAAAGTCTGGGCTCCTGAGTTCCAATGAGCTTTTTCCCTCGCTTGGTGATGAGACTGGTCTCCAAGCGGGATATTAAATCCTCTATTTCTCTTACTTTTAGGCGGCCCGTAAATCCATACTTCTTTTTCCATTTTTTCAGATACTTGACACTTTGAGGATTCCATTGTTTCATATATTTTTTATCACCTGTACTGTCTTCTACTACAGTTTCACGAGAATTCTTCCCACCCATTGTATGCAAATTTTTGTTTCAGTGATCGTTATTTTAATGCTTTTCCCTGGTCTGCGTTGTGTTTTTTATGCGTTCTCTTCTACTTCAACAGGCCATAGACGTTCGTTAACACCGATAAGGTTTCAGTCTATGCTGCTGCTTCAAAGAGAAATACTATTTAAACTGATTTTAATTTTGTTTCTATTTTACTTTACCTAGGAACTTGCAATATCCTGTTACTAAGTGTAGAGTGTTTTTACTCACAAGAAAAGGTGATATGATTTTTCCTCAGTTCTCCGGTCCTGTCTCCTTAGTTTCAAAGTCCGGATCCCGTCAATCCAACCCTGTTCAGTTGGAGGGGACGTCTCGACGGGCTTCGGTGTGTCGTCCTCCTTCTGGCAGAGCTGGGTATGTTGGGATCCGGGTCACGGTACCAAGAAATGTTGGGTTTAAAAGCATCTTTTATTCACCTATAACAGGGCGTTAACGTATATGATTGGCTCTTTGACAGTACATATGAGTCATACAGTTGTTATGCATGATGGAGAAGTGCACGTACACACTTTCGGACCTATGGCCTTCAGCATCTATCCTTCACACAAACATTCTTATGATGTCCACCATCAGTTATTCACACAAGATGCCATTCGAGGCCTTGTGGTCCCGCCGGAGGGTGAGTGTGTTTCTTCGCAGTACTTTTCCAGGAGCTCGGTACATTTCCACAAACATATAAAGAAAGACAAGCAGGTTATATTAATGCAATGCAAGAAACTGATAATATAAGAATAATTTTTCCAACATTAACCACCAGCACAGTGAGTTTATTTGCCGTTTTTATTAGCCGCAAACAGCCAGATTACTTTTCTACAGTAGCCATGAGCTACGTTAGCAAGCAACAGCACACAAGAAGACAGTGTGCCTGTGTGGTTAAATTCAAGGCAAATCTCACCAGAGACTGCGATTCTCTTTCCTCTTCCCCTCCAGGCCCCAGTCAGCAGTCAACATTACAGTAATGTGACATAAACAGCGACAACGGAGGTTTCCTCAGCAGATCACTGCAGCAGTCAGGCTAATAAACAGGAGTGAAGATAAATCAATTTATGAAGCCCAAAAGGTAAAAAGTAATCTCTGAGCTCTCCTCCCGTTGGTAAATGGTTCCAGATCAGAGCACAATCCGTTGGGATTGTTCATTTCTTCCGGTTCTGGTTTAACCCACAGCATTTCAACTGGCTGTTTGAAGCTGAGCAGCGGCTCCTTCTTCAAAACACTGCAGATAGCTTATATTTTGTTTTGACAGGGAGCCCCATAGAAGCCATTGCTTAACCTTGTTTACTTATTGAAGTTTTTGATAATTATTTTATCTTTGCAAGGAGATAGGGCTTTCTCTCTTGTGATATCTGCTTGTGTCAAAAGACTTGCAGCTTGCGAAAATGGTTCAAAAATCGACCACTGTGCAGTGGATGTAGAATTTTCCAGAGCGGCGGGACAGAAGAATCTTTGGGGATAAAGGATTTAGGTGGGGTGTTTTGGACATCTGGTGCCTCGCTGTGTTTCTGCTCAGCAGCTACACTGAAGTTGCTGGGGTTCGATGCATAACTCAAAAGCGCTCAGTGATGAGTTGCTTTTGGCTGAAGGAGACCTTGCTGTTTTACTCTCAGGTGGTTTTGGGATTAAACTCGCTGCCATCTGGTTACAATCACTTGTGTTTGTGAATACACATGCACATGCTCATGCACACAAGGTTATATATAGGAAATTAAGCCTTGTGTGACCCGGGATAAGAGTTATGGAATCAGTATGTGATCTCAAGACAAGTTATAGCTTTGAAATGGCTTAAGGTCAGGACAGGGAGGTCATTGATCTGTGGTGGCAGCCCAGTGGTCGACCACCTCTCCAAGAGAGTTTGCAGACACATACAGGGTCTCTCCGCTTCCCCATCCCCCTCGCTCCATGCCTTTTTCTGATTAGTGACGGTAAAAATTGACTTTCTGTCTGGTCACAGAATTATCCGGGCACATTCATTGCATTAGGTTTTACATCACAGTGAAGCTGGGTAGATTAAGCATTCAAACTTCTCTCCTTGAGTCATGATTTCTGTCCTTATAAACAAAGGCAGGAGTGGAGGCTGCTGCTCAATATTCAGGCCTGATGCATAGTAACAGCTGGCTTACTGGATTTTATTCATTATTGCTGAAAAAATGCTTGGTATACCTCATAAACACAGCATTGCATCAGCTATGACTGTTTATATTGACTTCTTGAAAGAAGTGACTAAATAAGAGCTGTTTATTCCAATATGAAAATTGTATTCCCTGGAGTGAAAAAATGCATTTTTACCTGATAGTAATAGGCTCTATGTTTCGTTCTTTTTAAATTAAAAGACCTACTTGTAAAGCCTTTGCCACTGTAGCGGTCGTAGCAGAAGTATTTTAATGTATTTGTACTGCACATGTCATTTCAGTCACTGCATAATGTTGAAATTTCTATTGTTTGTTACCTGACTAAAGTGAGCACTGTTCAGCTATTAGGTCCTTGCTCCCACTTGACCATTTCACAAGATAATATTTTCTGAAGTGACTCTAGCACTCATAGCTGATTACATTTCAGTATGTGTAAATGTTAATCTACTGTTTTCTTTATTTACATTGAAGCTTGGACGAGATTGGTGACCTAGACTTTTTGATGACCCCACCGTAAAGCAAGGGATCACATGTTATTACATAAATAAATAAAACTGATTTGATCATATGTATCGTCACACTTGGCAGGTTTGTTGCTGATGGCTTTGGAGTGAACATTACTCTGTGCAGCAGCAGAGCATGGCTTCAGTTCTCTGGCTTCATGGCTCTGTAGACTGAGACTGAGCTCACATGTGATCCCTCTCACAATCTCATTAAGCAGACCTAAACAAAATGGAGATTAGCATGGTGCTACAACTTGCTGGAGTAACGTGTTGCAGTGAGAAAAAAACAAAAAAAAAACAAAGTGGAAGGTTAAATGAGTCTGGATGAGTGGGGAGACACGGTCAACAGGTTTCCTATTCTTCGGTGAATGGACAAGACAACTGTGGACATGATTTTAAGTTATGTCAACAGTATTATGTTGTAGCTAATATTGACCGCAAGGGCTAGAAATGGAGATTGCTTGGTGCAACAACTTGCTATAGTGAGAACAAAACTGAAGCAGAACATTAAATGAGTCTAGGAGATTTTTTAGCGGGAAATGAAGGTGAGATTTAACATTTCTGTCAACAGCAGCATGGTAGCTAACATTAGCATCAAGTGCTACGATGTTTACGTTGCTTGGCAGCTCTGTCAGCTACTCTGGGAAGCTTTTTTTCATTGGTTATTGTGGTTCAGCTTGGAAAGTTATCATGGTTCATTTAGATTTTAAAATAGTTAATGCAAAAATGTTTGATGTATGTCAGCGTGGCCCCGGGGAGTTCGAGAGCAGTTCAGGAAGTTTAAGACTGGCCCTGTTAACCCCTGACATTACCAGGTAATCTGGACCGAACAACTGTCTTTAACAGGCACTGCACTAGTATCCTAAAAACTGAAAACAGAGGGCTGTACTAGTCTAAGCGCTCTATCTTGCACTAAGCGCAATTGACTTTGTACACTGGTGCTTGTATAATTCCTATTTTGCATTCGGCACACATTGGAATTTTTCCTCCACAGACGCACGTCCTTAAATTAGGGAATGACTTTGTGCTCCCGGGGGCGGTTCAGTGAAAAGAGGAGGTGTGTTCCGGCGCAAACATTCACTGGTACTATTTTGCCGTTTCAGAAAACACTTCCGCAACAGACCAGGAAAAACCTAGTCTAAAGTCAGTGGCGCTTATTCAGTTGCTATTTTAAGGGCACATGCTTGGCCATAATGTAGCGTGTGCTCAACGTGCATACACTTTGCTTCTCTCATCTACAAGGAAGCAGTTCCCGTTTTTGCAAACCATACAAAAAAAAGTTTAAAAGATTTAAACAGAAAAACTAATTCTTTTTCCCTCTGATATGTGACGCGCCCGCCGTAGCCGTAAGGGTCCGGGAGTGGCAATGCGCGATGTGCTCCTAGTGGAGCTGGTGGACAGAGATGGAGTTGGGGGAGGAGGAGGAAGGGGCACAACAGGAGCAGGTGGTGCGTTTGGAGACTTGAGGCGATGTGCCTGAGAGGCCACAGCAACATCGCCACCCGGTTAAGACGGGCATTAATACCTTGCCGCATCCCGGACAGTGCGGTCTGGTCTGACAATGCTGCCACGGCGTGTAGTGGGTCTGGATCCTCTGCACCTTGGTGTTTGCGCTGCTCCCTCCTCAGCAGGCCCGTGCGCACTGCTCCCGAGGCTCGGTGCGATGTCATGGGGATGCCAGCCATAGAAACAATTGTGGCAATTTCCTCCCACGCCTATTTAACCAAAGCTAATTTGGATGGATTTCTCCTATCCCCATACAATGCCACTTCTCGGTCTTTTACGGCCCTGACGAGAACGTCGGTCTCCTCGGTTGTGAACCGCTCCTGGCGTGCGCCTGGCAAATTCGCCATAATAATAGCAATCCACCATGGAACAAGCACGCCTGCTTTTAAAGGGAATGTGAGATGACGCTCTGATTGGTTTATTGCACGTTACGCCCAAACCACACCTATGACTAATGTAGCTACTTCAGACCGACCCATTTTAGATTTGCGTCGGGCGCAAGAGTCATTTATCCCACCGGCATAATAGCAACAGCGCCTGAGATCCGCCCACAAAGCTACTAGCGTTTTTGCGTTTGATACTTGCGTTTCAGATCGTTAAGATAGAGCCCTAAGACTCTCATGTGGAAATGTTTGATTTACATTGAAACTGCTGTAATACTGTTTCTGAAGTTGCCTCATTTAGAATTTGAGTTATGAGATAATCACGTATTGGTGAAAAATTGCATTCTCTGCATGTATTTTCTTCAGTTCCTTAATTAAAAACTGATAATATCACAGGCACACCTAATAAACACACACTCAGTGTTCATGTAATGCCTTCATATGATACAGTGCATTAGCATAGCACTTAACCCTGATGATATTTGTCTGCAATTTCAAGCAGGTGTTACTGCATGGTGTGTTTTTATTGTAGCAGAGCAGGTCTGATCGTAGTTTTAATGATCTTAAAATGACTGTGAAATGTTAGCACCCCACTTACCCTAGTACTAAAGCTGAAATGTGTCATTTCTATCATTTTTCCCACTAGTGTAAAGCACAGGGCTAAGGGAGTTTCGATGTGCTTCCGTCAGGCAGGATTTGTGCGGCCGAGTGATTACAATGTGATTATAACCAGGGTTGTTGGGTGCCGCTGCATGGCGGCAGCACACTGACCTGCGCTGTTCCACCAAGATGATGTGTCTTAGGAGCATCGGGGGTGAGCAAGCCATTAAAGTCCTGCTCCGATTTACACCCCAGGTAAAACCAAACAGCAGGTCAGAGCTGAGCGTGCTTTTGGACAAGCAAAGACACACACACGCACACACACACACACACACACACACACACACACACACACACACATCAGCATACCTGTTTCAGCATCCCTGCTTTCAGTGGCCATGTTTTACAGGCAAGTAAAGGTCAGAGTCTGAAACTGTAGAGGCAGGAGTATAGGGATTGTTGATGGTGAAGAGCAAGGTGTAGACAGCAGTTTACCTCTTCATCTCCCTTGTCCTCACCCCGTCGTGCATCACCGAGTATATCGGTAAAGAGAGCAGGATGCTGATTCATGCTGGCAGAAATGGACCAGGCAAAAGGCAGCGAGAGACAGAAAGAGAGGAGGCCCTAAAATGGCTCTGAATGTGTGAAAAAGTACCCTGCCAATACCGGCCATAAAACTTAAGCGACAGCAGGCACAAACCCATGAATCAGACTACGACAGGATTGTAGGGTTCAGTATGGCAGGGACAGGCTCCAATCAAACCAATGCCTAACCTTCAGCATTGTCGGTGACTGGCATAACAAATCTATGGAGCAGGAGGTGTTGCAATGGAATGACTAATTGTTTGCAGGTCTAGAAGTGTGATTGTTTGTTTTTCTTTCGTAAAACCAGCTTTAAAATTTGTAAAGCTTCAGTTGTATTTGAATGACAGTAACTCAGATGGATTTTATTGAAGTCTTTTTCCGCAGAATATAAAGCAATTATGTCTCTGTCTTGCCAGATGGTTGTCAAAACCCCCCAAATAGATGCCTGTAAATGGGATAGCAATCATCTTGCTTTATTGGTTCTTACTGTAGGTAAAGTTTAGTTTAAAAGCTACACTATTGGAGACAGGCTGGAGGCTCTTGTGCATGAAATGGCTGAGCAGCTATCAATTTTAGATCCAATATCACAGAGTTTTCATTGTCTCTATGTCTGACTCTACAGCACGTCTCCTATTGAAAGAACCACCTCAGGTAATGTGATGACGGAGTGCATATAGATTAATGTTGCTGTTGATGGAGCACCCAGTGGGAGTGTGATAGGGAGGTGTTTCCAACAGCTTGCCGTTCTCATCTAAATCTTCTGAAACCTCCTACAAGCCCACAGGGAGACGGGAATATACACCGTGCCAGATGAAGACAATGGAGAATGGTCAGAAGAGTTTCATCTCATCAATCTTTGGCTCACTTTGTGGTTTCTGTCCCGCTGAAGCAGATACATATTCTTTTCGGCCTCTAAATCATGAAGTTGCTGGCTCCGATGGGTACTGTTAGGCTTTATTGTCTGGAGCTTACAATGCTTTGTGGGATCCTCACACATCTGTTTCAACATGTTCTGGATGCAAATAGTTTACACACATATTTAAACCTGTATTGATAGAAAATATTGATTCAAATTATTCTCTGAAAAGTGAAAGGATCCTCATAGAGCCCAAATTACAGAAAAAGATTGCTAGTGAAAAATGGATCTTTGATAACAAAAACTATAACAAAATATATGTTTTGCTTTCACCGGGACAGGACTGAAATGTTAGTGCTGGGCAAGGGGAGATTCATATTTTCCCACAGTTGTGCGTCTAGCTGTCAATCAAAATATAACTAATACCCTGCCCTGTCATTGATTGACATGTGAAGATTCCCAGAATCCCAGGTGATGCCGTCCCAACATAACAGTGAGTTAGTGACAGCAACATGATGGCTTTCGGTCGGCAAAAAGGTTGTTAAAAAAGTGTTACTGGGCACTGTCAGCTGTGGCAAATTTGCTAGTAAAGCACCACAGCTGCCTCTTCCTGTTTTTGCTTTTTCCAGGAAGGATCCAGCCCGGTGGCAGGCCTTATAGCACACTGAAAACGAGGCTATAGGGAACCAATCTATGGTGTCGTATCTCTACTACTACTACTACACTGTGCTTCAGTATTTACTTCATAACAATGACTTAAAACAATAAAGGTGGAATTCCCTTTTTGCTCTATCGTGATGAAAAGTTCACTTGAAAACATGAAAATAAATCACCCTATGTTCAAACAGCCATCCGGATTGTGTGTTATTTATTTCTTTAAAATTGATTTGAAGTAATATGCAGAATCTTCCTTTCTCTTGATCCCAGTGTAAGAGCGTCGCCGACAGCCCTTTCAGGCAGACGCAGCGATGCAGGATAAACCCTCTGTGATCTGACCTGGCTTTGTGAACAGCCTCCCAGCACAGCTCTGGACAGGAGCTTCGGTCGTGAGAGGAACAAGCGAGAGGGAATATGAACTGAGACTGTCGGTTCTGACACAGCGTGGCTCTATGTAATGATGTTGTTTGGTATACGGGAACTACATTTGCAGACTCACACAGAAGTCTCGGTAAAGTAGTATGAAGGGGGCATAATGTGCAAGCTTTGAATATGAATTCAAGATGTAGCTTCGAGCGACTTTGATGTATGTAATCACTGCAGTTGTTTGTCGCTGAGTCTCAGTCTGAGAGGGGCTGATTGGATGTGGCTGAACTATAGCAAGTTCAGACAAATAGCCAGTTGTACAAATCGCAACCCTCCCTTCATCTCTGCCTTGAGTCTCGGCCTCTCTGCTTGATCTTTATTTGAAGGCCATTTGTTTTGATCAGTGTGTGGCACAGGCAAACTCCCCGCTGTTAATTCACGTCTGCATATATGGCCTCGATGCCTAGGCTACTCATTCTTTTACTTTGAAAAGGAAAAAAAAAATGAATTGTCTCCTGCTTTGGCTTGCTGAGCGTAACATTGGTGCAGTTAATGAGAAAAATGCACAGCAGGAGTTCGACAGAAAGAATTACAACTTGCTCGCCCGGATTAGGAATCTATAAACGATACCTCAAGAAGCAGCGAGACTTCCTGTTTTTCCTGACACCGAAGCCAGCCTTACCCTTGAAAAGTGCACCGGAGGAACGAAACAATTTATTCACAAAGTTGTTCTTTTCTCTCTCCCTCCGAACCCTGCCTCTGTTGACTTAGACGTTACCTTGAATTACTAACATTGTGTGTTAATATAGCGTATAATGTGACACTAAATATGCAGATCTGTACAGCACAACACCTGATTTCACATCTGAGTGTCAAAGTGCCATCTGTGGGGTCACCTGTTGGCCCCGGTCTGATGTCACGGCGAGCGCCGGACAGAAACATGCGAGAGGAGGGCGAGGTAACGAGAGCGAGAGAAAGAGGAAGGAGAGGGAGGGAGGTCAAAACACTCACCCGCGATGTGTTCGGTTACAAAGAGGGGGCTCAACTTTTTAAAGAGTTCTTCGGAGATAAATGGGTGGCTTGATAGAGACAAGAGGAGTGGCAATCACCAGCTTGAATCTATGCTGAGCTGCTTAAGCGGGAAAAGCCGAGAGGCGAGGAGAACTGCTCGCTAAAGCCCCCAAAATTACAGATTGCTGCTGAATTAATGGGTCACAATTTCAAAGTTTCTGTGGAAACACAAATCTTACTCATCATATTATCAGGCTTGTATGAGCTTGAAGAGAACATTTGCAGAACAAATTTAGAGAAAACGATTTGAAATTGAGTTCCAGTTAGCAAAACAAAATCTATTTCTACACATACAGTATGTCTGCATGTATGTATGTGTCCACACACACCAACACACACACACACACAGAGCTGTATATATGTGTGTTTATCACCTCTACTCCGACTATCTTCTGTTAATATACTATGTTCATATGCTGCGTGGGCTCGTTGACACAACTCGCGCGTTGAACACTTGACTTTGCATGACTTTAAAATGTCTATCTGAATGTTCACTCTGCTTCACTGCATTATTGTCGAGAATTACATCAGAAATTAAGACTGAGAGAATGATCGAACAGGAGAAGCAGGAGTGGGAGGACCAGCATAGGAGCATTACGAGACGGCACATCTGTGTGTGTGTGTGTGGGTGTGTGTGTGTGTGTGTGTGTGTGTATGTATGTGTGTGTATGTATGTGTGTCTTGTGTTTGTGGGTAGGAAATTGGATGACAGCACGTTTGTCACTGCAGTCGCACTCCACTGCTCTTGAGTGGCACTGCAGATGGATGTCTCTCAAATGCCTCAGTGAGCATGCCAATTCACCAGCTCAAACAGATGCTAAATGCAGATATACGCTGTAACTGATATTTGCCTAACTTCGGCGATTGAGAATCCACTTCTTCAGGCGTTGTCGCAGGAAACACTCATCGGCGAAAGGCGCTGTGCGTTCGCCCTGTGAGCTACACTGGCAGCATGGCTGTAGGAAAGAACGTGTCAGGCCGTGTCACACGTTTTTCAGTCTGGTTTGCAAGAAGATGACTCTTTATCTACATATAATTTCCATTCCTGGCTGACTTCCCTTCCACCACCATTACGATTAAAAATTTCTAGCTG
The DNA here is from genome assembly GCF_900880675.1 of Sparus aurata. Classification (NCBI taxonomy): domain Eukaryota; kingdom Metazoa; phylum Chordata; class Actinopteri; order Spariformes; family Sparidae; genus Sparus; species Sparus aurata. The sequence goes on from NC_044195.1 coordinate 13,649,074, forward strand.
TGTGGCGCTCAATTTCATGATAGCATGAAAAAAACTAAAACTCTGATCAGCCTGAGCTGTGCTTTGAGTTACATGCTAACACAGCATGCTAACCATTGGCAGCACCAAAGGGCAAGGGGGAGCCACAGCCTCCCTGATACAACCCTCATGAGTGCTTTTAATATGACGATAATTAACATTAGGTGTGCCTAAAATTGATAATGTATTTTTTTCACAATTGTTAATGTGAAAGAAAATAACATATGTGTGACTGACACTTTTAACCGTCCATCACTGTGTTAAATCCTGCATGAAATTCAGTTATGAAGTTACTTTTGGTTTTGGTGTTGATTTCCTGGGGCACCTCTGATTCTAATCTGTCAGATGTCATCATGTTACAGTGCCAGCTGTACGTATTGACCATGCTAACATGTAGCCATCCTGAAAAAAGTCTACTCACTGTAGATTCTGTTATGTGCAATTTATTGGCACATCCACAAGTTGAAGTCTGAAGCAGAGCAGTAGCTTTTAAATCGCACATAAACGGGTTCTACAGTGTACAGACTTTAGTCATGTTGACTATATCTATTTGTCCAGCACCTGCCTTAAAGGTGCACTATGCAGATTCAGGAAAGACATTTTAATCAGAAGAGAAAGTTAACAAACTAAATAAACAAACTCTCTTCATTTTTGTGACTAAATAAACAAACTGACCTTAAAGAACAACATTCTTTCTTGGTTTATATGTGGCGGGCCCTGCCACCTTTCTAGCTTTAAAAAGTGTTCTGGGGATCTTATTTTCGTCTGAGAACAGCTTGTTTATTCGCTTATGGAAAATGTATTATATATTTAATAAAATAATGTATTTAATATTATTAAATATAATATATAGAGGACCGAGAACACTCTTGCTTGTTTGTATTTCTTTTCACAATCACAATCATCTTGGGTGGCGCTAAACCCTCTGGCAGTAGAATAGCTAAATCCTTGGAAAAGAAAAGGTCAGAGCCGCTATCTTGTTTACATTTGTATCATTAGCGACCATGTTAATGTTAAGGTAGACCAATAAAACGGTTTTAACTTGATAAGCCGAACTGGCCAGATGAGAACCTGTTTTATTTCGGTAATAACATCCTTTCCTCTAGCTCTCAGTGTTTATATCCATCTGTTTTGTGTTATGTTCAACTTTCACATAAAACACTATGCAAAGAAATGAAATATCAGATTTTGTGGTTGGCTAAGGTGAAAACATGCCCTATTGAAAAAAAGAATAAAGTCATGGAAACAGATTTAAACACTGTACAGCGGGCCTATGCCTTGACATTGTAGTACTTCCTTTGTTTATAGCAGACAATCTGTATCGAGAGCGTCTCTTTTTTTAATGTCTCCACTCCACCATGAAGCGCCATAAAGGGATGTTGACACAGCCTCGGTTTCATGTCCAGAGAGGAGTTTGTGTTAAACTTCACTCCTCTGAATCACAGCAGCTGATTAAAACAGCAGCAACAACATGGTACTCAAGAATCAGAAGAAAAAAAACAATTAATAAGAAAAAATGTCAAGGTGGGTGTGAAGCAGAAATGAATTATTGCAGTGATGTATCAGAGTTACAGATGCTATTTAATTTGTGTCACTTTGTCACATTCTTCTGAACATCTAATGGCTCAGAATAGCGCGTCACTGTTTTGGTTGCCTGATCAGATTTTACTCGGATCTCCAGTTGAGTATATGACAAAAAAAACAACACACTCAATCAAAAGCTATTTTAATTTGTGCAGTGATTTGCCAGTGATTTATGATTTGGTGACAATACCGATAAAGAAAAAAAAAACGAAAGTCACTCTGGTGCCTCCGAATATATTTACTGTCAAGTGTCTTTTTCTGAGCAGCCATTGGCTGTTCTACATTTGCATGCTCCTGGCAGGCAGAGCTCCAGTGCTGGCTGCGGCCACCACACTGGAACAGATGTCACACCTGGTTTGTGTGATCTCTGTTGTTGGGGTGACCTCTTGGTCTCTAAGCAACACGCTTGTCTCATGGCTGACGGCCCCTGCAGATGCTGTACTGTGTGTGTGTGTGTGTGTGTGTGTGTGTGTATGTGTGTTGTGTGTGCAGAAAGGCTCCAGTCCCTGGTGAATTTACATGCTTTTGTTCATGACTCATGTACCTATGTGCACGTGCACTTGTTTCTACTTTGTATATTGGCTATCTCAAGTGAAACACAGCAGCCGAGCCTGGCGACTCCAGAACATGATGACGTATACGTGAGAAACATTACACAGATCTGATAGAACCTGTGTGAAAATGATGCAGTTACATTAGAAAGCAATGAAGCATTTATGTGCTTCTTCGCATCCGCCCCCCTCAAACCCCTCTAGACAATGATGGTATTCCTGGTTGTCTTACTGTTACCAAGAAAGCCTCGGAAATCCTTTCTGCCGGCCCTCCACCCCCAGGACGCACACACATGCACACACACATACACACTGATACAACACTAATCTCCCTCTCACAGTCTCTAATGGAAAGGATTCAGCTGAGTAGCTCCGGGAAAAAAAAAAAATGTGTAGCGCAAAGTGAGAGAGCACAGAGAGGGAAGGTGGTATGTTCAGAGAGCAAGGACACAAAGAGAAGAACAGAGAGACGCAATCGTATGTCAAAAGATCATACGGGCATAAGAGGGAGACGCCAAGGTACGTTGAGGGGGAGTTAAGACAGAACACGCGGAAGAAGAAGGCAAGAAAAAGAAAAGCATGTCACCAGAAATGGCTTACCAGTCTCATTTCACCCCGCACTTGAAGCTGAAGAGAAAAAAAAAGAAAAAAAAAACACTTTTTCTGAACTTATCCGCACCTACACAATCGGGGATTACTCCTTCTATCCGCGCGCAAAGTCAGCCTATGGCGAGGCTCCGCCAGGCTGGCCCGGCAGTGATAACATACATATGCAACATTCAACACATCTGGCTGTGCATAGGAACGATGCACTCCAACAGATGCATGCACATCCTCTGAAGTGTGCTATAAGATGAGACACTATAAGCCCCGTGGAAGTGATTAGTGCGGCTTTGACAAATGAGCAGAAAATGTCTGTTTGTGTAGCATCACATCTCCTGTACACACCGGTCTGCCTCCCGTGTGCCTGCATGCATCTGAGAGAGACTTCAGCGCCGCCCCTTCTCTCCTCTGCTATTGTCCTATGTGTGTGTGTGGACACAGCACTCTGTATTTAGGATTGCGTGGGACCAGAGAGAGCAGGGAAGGTCACTGGGAAAATGTAAATGAGTTGAATGAATCAGCCGATCCAAATGTAGGCTGTGCATTAAGTTACATAAAGGCCAGCGTTCCAGCAGCAGAGGATACGTGTGTGTGGAGCCCTCCGCTTCGGAGGTGACTGAGAGAGCTCATTGTGTTGTGTCAGGGGCACGCAGAATGGCCAGTAATGATTTTTTAAACACAAAGACAAAAATACCAAGTTGCTCTTGTTTTAAATGACCTACGCCTGATCTGCCGACGTTATTGAATTCCCTGTGGCAGACAGTAAAAGCTAAATGTAAGAACAGCAGGATGTTTTCTCCTGTAGTAAACACAGTTTTAATCCACACAGCATTAATACAGGAAACTCAACAGTGCCTTAAATAGAAGTCGTGCACAGTATCATTGCCCGAAAAAGCTTTTTTTCCCCGAGACCAGCATCATAAAAGAGCCTGAACTCGTAAGAAAGGGCAGGTTTAATCCTTCTTTTTTAAATCAATGAAGGTTTTATATTTGTAAAACTCTGAGCCAGTGTCCTGACTGTCACTGTGCATGACTACGTCCCAATGAAGTGGGAGTGGGAACATGAGGGCCGTGTCGGCAGGAGTGCCTGTGCAGCAGTCTGCAAAATATGAAAGCAAACCAGAATAATTAATAATAATAATAATAATAATAATAATAATAATAATAATACATATTAGCCCAGAGTATAAAGAGGAAAGTCCCTCCTCTGTGACAACCATGGGACCGTACTTCAGAAAATAATTAACCATTAACCACCATTGATATAGTTTTTGTTAAACAAGGTCCCATGAGGGTAAAAACAAGAGGGAAGGGACTTCTCTAACACTTCACTGTGAATCAGATTACAGTGACAGCCCACTTGAGTGTAATGAGATAAACAACAAAATAAGCTGCCATGGTAGATTTGAATGAAACAAAAATTTTTGGGGTGAAATTTGTTATTTTCTTTAAACCATTGCTTAATGTTAAGAACTGGAGATTTCTGAAACTTATTAATTTTACACACAGGGAGACTGTAAACACATTTTGCACTTATACCTGTATAGTGTCTATACAGTCTATTATACGGTCGCTCTTAGCCAGGTCAGTACCGAGCAAGGTAAGTTAGTTGCTAACTTAGCATAATAAATATTGGCTACCATTAATGGACTATTGACAGCATTTCCTAGGCACTGTTAAACATTAGACAACAAAACATAACAGAATACTTTGATTTTGTAAACAGATTATATCCATTTTATTTTTATTATCAACAGAGTTTTGTATTTTGCTTTTTGTGCTTGTGCCTAGCATATTACATTTTGTTAGCTTTGGCTTTTTATCCTCAAGAATGCATCCAATCCTTTCACGAGGGATTGTATTATATGTTACAACTGAAAGCTACACAGGACTTGTGGTCATAAAAAACTTTTTTATTCATTATATGAATTGTATTGCGACAGACAGTTAGATAGCCTTCTAAGAACAATTTTTACGTTGACATACAACATATATCATACTGTATGTAGTATTGAGGTTTTGCTGCTCGGGTCAGTCTTCATGTAAATGCCATTTAAATGTTGTTAAACCTGCTTTTCTTTGGATTTGACATGGTCGTCTCTGAGGGCAAACAACATGGTAACATGATTTGTCCTGAGTAATGATGCTGTGGGTGTGTGCTCCTGTGGATGTCTGATGTCAGGTACCAGCTTTGCGCACTGTTTTTTTGCTCCAGTCTGTGTGCGGGGGTTGGTCCTGTGTTTCTGTGTGTTATGAGTGTTATGAGTGGGGGAGCACGTTAATGAGATCTTGCCTGAGGAATGGTCTTGATATGTGCCCTGACACCCATTTATTCTAATATAGGACATATTGACTAGCATGAGGAGGTTAAGATGAACACAGGATATCAATCACACGTCCCTGGTAATCACACGGGTCACACAGCATCGTGATGGACACAGGGATGGGAATAAGCGTGTGTGCTTGTTTATCTCAAGGCGTGTTTCTATTACCAGTGGCTCAGTATCACTTGGTCGAGCACCGTCTGAGAAGGGCTCTCCTCATGATGGGAAAACAATAACTGAGAAATGGTTTGAGGTGTACATGAGCACACATTAATGTGTATATACCCGGACAGAGATTTGCTCATCTTATTTCCTCTTTTAATGTGTTATCTGTGCACTAGTATGATGAGAAAACAGGAGAAAATAATATCTGTTGAAAGAAAATACATATTCATTAAATGATGCATGTTAGACTTAGTAGTAGTCATAGTGATGACTGAATCATACAGTGAACACTACCTTTGAAGGTCTTGCAGTGTGTTATCTCTTCATTCGTTTATGTGCTATTTATTTAGGATCCAATTAAATATAAAGTATTTTTTCCAAATGAATTGATTAATCCCTCAAACAAGAGGGATTTATACATGACACCAAAATGATGCTACATACAGTAAACTAATATGATAACACAGTTCATATAGAAATGGCTGAATGAAGAAAATGTAAGGATAGGTTGTAAAAAAAAGAAGCATGCAGTGAAATGGCTACCTTTTTCAGTTAGTTTTTCAGCTAGTCCTTGTTAAATTTTCAAATCTGCAAACGTTTATTTGACCACTCTCACTGAACAGAGCACTGAAACTACATCTAAAATAATATCAAATTAATTTGACATATTCCACAACCACATTGCACAATGGGCTTTACAATCTGTACAGTGAACGATATCTCTGTCCTTTGAACGTCGACTCGAGTAAGAAAAACGTTGCCATATTGAATGAAAAAATATGGAAGAAACCTATTGTTTGTTGTCTACTTAGCTTACTTAATTTTTTTTACTCTGTAGGGTGACAACTAAAACCCAGAGTACCCGCAACGGCAAAGCTTCTTCATCAGATTTATTAAGCTGTGCGTCTGAGCTGACTCCAATTTATAATCAATGTGCACGAGCACAAGCTTCATTTCCACTCCCACAATTATCCGTAATGGATGTAGAGCTGCCCTTAAACATCAGTTTATATCAATACCAGAACCAGAAAATGACCAGAACGCTCATTATGCATGACTGTGGCTATTTGTAGCGCACATATATCCGTAAACCGTCACTGCGGTACAATCTCAGTCATCATAATTAAACATCAGGAGGATAATCATGATTAATCTATAAAGCTCATGTTGAACCAGTCTTGACAAAGCACTTCACGATTCAGGATAAAATGAAAAGATCAGTCCCAGGAAAGTAAGGGCACCATTTTACATCAAAAGAGAAGATTCATCACTGATAACTGAATTCAAATTAGGTTTAAGTATGTGCCTCTGAGTGACATTTTTACTGAGTGCTGTGTGAACTGCAAAATAATGACACAATCAGTGAAACTGTAAAAAAAAAAAAAAAAAAAACCCTAAATAGATCTAAGGTCACATCTCTCACCTTATGTTTTATGCCTGCTTCACCATTGAATTAATTTAAAACCGTTCATATACATGTTTTCACCTCATATTCTTCTTTTATAAATGTCTGTTTATTGGTGGGAAAAGGCGTATGCATATATTTGTGCATGAACATCACCATGTGTATGAATTTAGGTGGGAAAACTCCTCTTCCTTTCTCTGTTGATCTTGGTTTCATCTTCCTACGTAGGGAGCTGAACTAATCAATACATATTTGAGGGCTCAAATTGGTGATTCATGCTTTACTACTTATTTGTATTTTAAATCTGACAGATGTCCTTTCTTCTCTGTAAGAGACAGAATGTGAGGCAATGACGGAGATGACACCAATGCCTGTATTATAACCTCAACTCGATGCTGTTGGAAACGTAATAAGTCTTTGTGGTTTTCTGCATTATGCGGAGTACAATATTTCCTCCCGCTGTGTCAGTAAGTGTGTCAGTAAGCAGAAGGCCTAAAGGGCTTCTATAGCACTGTCTCAGTAGGCGGTCAAACACAGCACGATTTGGTCTAATGACTGACTCGGCTCTACTACATTGTGCACACATGTGCCTGAGATTTATATTAAGGCGCGCACGAATGCTGCTGTGTTACTGATTGCCCCCCATTGGTCTCAGGCAGCTCAGGATTGGGTATACGTCCTTAACTCTAAGTATACAGCACTCCATGAGCATATCCCGCCTATGAAACACTCTATGCAGATAGTGTGTGAATAACATTACCAGTAAACAACACTTACAAGTTATTACATCAGCCACGCACTGGTACAAGATATGAGTTTACATGTCAGCTGTTTCTCTCTGAACATTCAGTACTGATTCTGAAGATCTTTGGAACAGCAGATGTATAAAAATACAAAACGCTTTAATGCTTTGGCAAAGGGCGGTAAGAGAAGCACAAATCACGTACAGAGGCCACATGAGAGGTGAGTGGTTACTATGAATGTATGTATGCCCCCTCCTCATATCTGTTTGATCTTTACACCCTCGCCTCCATGCAGCGCGCCTGTTCTCTGTGAATTTTTCAGCACCCTCCCTATTACGTGTAAAATAACTTCAACAGCGCGGGGTTTATTTCGTCCCATGGTATTCTTGTGTTTATCCATTTCTGGCACCCTTCCTTTCCTCCCTCACTCTTCAAAGACTCTCAACTCTTGCATCGCACTCCGCTCACACTCCTTTCACACACACACACACACACACACCACACGCACACACGCAGGTACCATTGCAATGGGAATAGCCCCAGGGGGCGAGAACAAAGCGGCTGCTGTTAATCGAACCTGTGGCGAGAAGTAAGGGAGAGGAGGGGTGAGGGAGGGGTCGCCTGGGGTGGCACACGCAGGGGGTTGGGGATGGGTATTCTGGGTCGTCTGGCTAAGATATGCCGCAGCTTCCGGGTTAACGGGACAACATGTAAAAAAAAAAAAAAAGAAAGTGGAGATGCCGCACATATCTAATGTAGGAATAAGCTTTCATATTACCTAGAGGAAAAATGGGGCTGGTGCACAAAGATTGATTTGTAGCTTTTCAAACTGTCAAAATGAACCAAGACACAAGGCAAACACACATCTAGTTAACCTAAATAGCTCAGTTGCCAGGATATAATGTTGGCACATTCGGCAAACCACTGACATGTTCACATTTCTGTCATATTATCATATTGACTGCCTTCTACAGAAGTTTCAAGTCATATTCACATTACATGTTTATGACCTGACTTTCATTTTGTGAGGTGGAGGGAATGGTGATGATGGTGGAGCTACTGCTGAGAAGACTGTTGAGCCAGTGGCCCCATTTCAAGACTGCACTTAGACATTTGTAAGCAGGGGCGGGCTGGGGTTGAAATTCAGCCCGGGAGCTTGGCTTGGAGAGTCCTTTTATCTGATTGCATGACAGACGCAAGTGGAACCGTAATTTTTAACATGAATACTTTATTTGCACTATAATAACTGCAGGAGAGGATGGGCTTATTGTTTCTGTGTGACTGGAATTGGAACATCAACATATGACATCTTAATATAATTCTATGCAAAGACCTATTGCCAACCCAGTCCTGCACACTGCACCTGTACCTGGCACTGTTTTTTTGGTGGTTCCTGCTCCACTTTCCTCCTCCTCCTTTTCCATCTCCTCCTCCTCCTTCTCCTGTCCCTCCTCATCTGTCTCTTCCTTCTCCTCACTCCTATGACTGGCATTATCCTGTCCCTCTGCATCAACTCCATGACTGACACTGGCCTTGTCAGCTAATAATAACAACAATAACAGCAACAAAGATAAATGTTATGGCACTTTTGCAAATAATTCACAGTGTTAGAACACAAATACAATATAAAAATCAACATAACAAAAGTGCCACAAACACACACACAAACTATAAATAAATTACTCCCGTTAATGTATTTTTCTTGAGCTGGTAAAAATTGCTATATATTAATGTAGAAACAGAACAGAAAAACAGGATGCATAGCCTATATATTAAAATATTAACTTTGAACACAGACTCCCTCCTGAAACATGTTTTCTTTTGCAATAAGGAAATTAGTGCGTTTTTCTGGTCAGCCAGTATGGATTTTATTTTCAATTGATAAAGCAGATTAATGATTTATGCAGGTGTAACAGGTGTCAACAGAAAACACATTTAAACCAATGAGACGTGTTTGTTTTGCTTTGTTTGTTTATTAAAAGCAAAACAAACACGTCTCATTGGTTTAAATGTGTGTTTTATGTTTTTGTGGCGTTTATGTTTTGAGCCCTGTCACTATGTGACGGACAATAAAGTTGTCGGTGCTGTGGAACTTCATCGGAGTAAATGAGACAGATAAAACACATCCATCTGCAATCTATGCAACGGGAGCATCTGCAAAAAGTTTCAGCACGAAAATGACGTCATTGATCGGATCGGTGAATTAAGACGTTATGCTGATGTCACAAATTGCTCAAAATGCAAAATATTGTCCGATCCGATCGGCGGAGAGCCTTGTTCTGTGTGCCCTGAACAAATCCAAAAACACAAACTAGGAGTTCTCAACGGGCCTGAAATTACAACCTGACCCATCGCAGCCCGACATACTGGCATTGGGTCTGCTGCTGGGTCCCGTTTTTTCACTGGCCTGGCGGACTGTAGCCGCGCTGACCTTCACCCCTCCTCCACTAAAAGCTCTGTTAATATGGAGCATTAAGCTGCATCCTGTATTAACCTTTTTTTCTTTCTTGCCCTTAATTTTTCTGCTCCACCCATCTCTTTCTTATTTCTTTTTAACATGTTTGCTAACTTGAATTTATCCCGCTTCTCTTTCTTATTTTTCTTTTATTAAACAGGAACATAATGGTTTAATGAATGACTGAGCGGCTGAGCCAATCACATTTCAATAGAAACAAGGATCAGCTCAAGTTGGGAGGGGCTGCTCGTATCCCCCCTTAATATGCAAAATATGAGATTGACCCAGTCTGGCGTTCCACTCTGTGCCACCTGCGGCCGCTTTATGGGATAAAAAAACTTTCCGACGTTATGGAATACTCCCAAACCTCCCGATGGCCAGCCCGCCCCTGTTTGTAAGTGTGAAACCACTGAATATATTTAAAGAGACCTCGGGACAATTTCTAGCCATGGTTATGGCATCTTCTAAAGTCATGATTATGATTTTTAGGTTTTGATATTTCCTGTTTTATTTTGTAGGGGATTCCTCAAGTGTCTTGAGACATCCACTTCCTGTCTTTGTCTTATTTCTGTCCTTCTTTCTACACCTGTTTCATTTGTTCATTAGCCCAGTGTCTATTTAAGTCTGTGTTTTTCTATTCTCTTGGTGTGAGTTTCTTCTGTTCATGTAGTTTTATATTTTCCCTTCAGTCCTTTGGATTTATCCCAACCTGATTTAGCCTGCCCTTGATTTTGCCCTTGAGCTGGCTTTTTGATTTTCTAACTGCCTGCCTCTGTAAGACTTGTTTGGGTCCCTTTTTGATATCAAACAGCTAAAACACAACAGGTATTTTAATCCAAACATTATCTCTTCCTAACCCTAACCAAGCACAGCATTGTTACAAGATAAAATTACCAAAAAAAAGAACCGAAAGAAATGTTGAGTGGTGATGTAAGTTTAAGTTTCAACATATCTGTGGTTTGCAGGAACACACATTGCCAACATATATTCTGGTGACTGGGTTGATATAGAATGGGTGGAAAATTGTCATTTACAAATGGGTTGAGCGGGATTCAAATCTATTTATTGATGGATTCGAGGGTGGGAGTTGCTGTGGCGTGCGCCATGTCTTATGCACTATAATCACATCAGACACAAAAGAACGTAGAGGGGGATTCCAGTATTTTTAAATCGGGTCCCTGTGTTTACATGTTTCAGTGTGTCAGTGATTCACAACGACAAAAAATCCTGGGATAGGTCCAGTTGATCCAGTTAGCTGGGTGACACGACAGTTCTGATATGGCTGCAATGTAATTCTTAGGGGCAACAGAGAAAGTTTGGAGGTTGACTTACTTTTTAACAAGGCTTAATCTAATCCTCATGAGGACAGGGCTGTGTCTAATTTAAACACTATTTGATAAATGTCTAATTGAACGTCATATACACACATTGAACCCAAAGTGAGTTGATGTTTTCTTGCTCGTGATGGAAGATGAAATTCCGTTGTGTCGACCCGTGTTTGTTTATCAGAGTGCTGATAGTCAATGGGCGTCACGTTGCTCGGGGATCAATAGAAAAGGTTGAAGGGTTCAGATGATCTTTTCTCGGTGGCATTAAGCCGGCCTCTCATCTCAGCCGCTTTCATCTGCAAACAAACAACGGCATTATCACCAATTATGGCGGTGATTAGCGCGTAAGCCTCATTTGAGTGAAGGGAAATAGGCCTAAAAGACAAGAAAGCAGCGTGGCTCCGAAAAACACATGGCAGAGTGAGAGGTAGAGAGCCACAAAGGGCAGCGGTGCACCGACGAGAGCGCAGCCTTTGTTGTCCACGGAGAATGCTTCACATCATGATCCTGGTAGCATTCAGCATGATTCATCCTCAGTGCCTAGCCATGTTTGATATTATCCCATTACATCAAATGAAAAATGTATTGCATAACCTAGCGCAAACAGATGGTGCATTTCAATAACCTGCCATGTCTCAGCTAACACATACCTGCTGTATTTTAAAGTCTGGATTATGACAGTCATCTTTTGCCAAGTGTTAACATTAAAAAGCTTAATAGCGCCTTTTGCCGGCCTGCTTTTGAAATCCTCACATCTATTCTATCTTAGCCACGAATACACCATGGTGGATATGTTGTTGTTGCCGCATGCAGATTCTGTTTGTGTACTGTGCGTCTGTGTTTGAGAGTGAGGGAAAGAAACAGGCATTTGGTACAAAGCAGAGTATATTTTATGTAACAGTGCGGAGTAGATCAGAGAGCAGAGCATGACCTATTTTTAGGGCTCCATGGAGACTATGTTTCTGTTCCATGCACTGGAAACCATGACTCCTGCTCTTCATAACCACTTTAAAAAGCTTACAGTGCATTAGAAGGTTGAGTCGTGGAGAACTGTCAACTCACCACTCATGCACATAGTCGGCGGGGCTGCTGTGGGATTGAATCCTGTATGTGCAGCCAGCGTGCCGGCACATACAGCACCCTATACGACACTGTTATTACAGAGGGTGGTCGGTGTCGGATGTTGTTTACCCGCCGAGAGCGCGGTCACTCTAACACTGTCACACACTGTTAGATTTGTCTTCCTAAAGACGAAATTTGCTCTGTTTACACACGCTAAGCAGCGATGTTATGATGATAATAATACCCCTCTCACACCCACGAACATCTGGCTTTTGTCCTCAGTGTAAATGGGTACAATCATCAAATGACTTTGCAGCGTTCACAGTTGTTTACTGGCTTCAGTTCCGATCGGCTCTGGTAGAAACACAGCAGCCAGGTGGACGCGGCTAAATTTGGCTCCTCAGACGCGGCGCTACGACGTGTGTTGGAATTCAGTCCACTGGCTTGTTAAAAATTCTCCAGCCGTTTCTGTTCAAACAGCATTTTAACATCGTTGAGTAGGCATTGAGTTTAGAAAACAGACAGGAGTATCATGCGTTTTAAAAGTAACCAGTGACTTAACCCAAATGACTTGCCTGTGTTCATTTTAATTTTTCACTTCAGATTTTTTGTAGTCTTGGCTTTCAGTATTTCACAAAACTCCAGACTGATGGGGAAGTAATAATTTTTTGCGCCTGAAAGGAAATTAAGTACGCTTTAATAACATTTTTTGTTTGATTATTTTTGTTTCACTAGATCTAATTAAACAAATTCAATTCCATGTTATGCTTTGTGAACAGGTTGGATAAATTGGTCTATAACGTCATTATTGTAACGGGTCGGGTTTGGACCCAACTGCAGGACACACTGGGAACAGTTAGTAGAATGTCTTAACTCACGAGACCAGAAGGCGGGCAGGAAAACCAGGAAATAATCCACTAGCAGGAAAACCAGCAAAGTGAATGGACACTCCAGAGCAGACTCGGTGAGCGGGGGTGCGGGGGGCAATGACACTTAGAGTCTTTAGGGAGAAGAAACCCACCGGAGTTTTAGCCAGAGCCTCCTGTAGCTTAACCGAGGTGGAAACAGGCAACCAGGAAACTGGCAGGACACGGGCCAAAATCTTGGTCAGGAACAGAAGGCGAAGATTGTTACCAGGGCAGAGACGAGGCGGGGAAGTCAGGACAAAGTTGGGTCGAGGCCGAGAAATCTGTCCGAGGAGAAATGCTGGAAAAGTCTGTCATGAAGCTGAGAACAATTTGCCACTGAATGAGTGAGCCAGAGGAGTCTTTGGACAGGCTGATTGCAGATGAGCTGCAGCTGAGTGTCCAGGTGAGGTGAGTCAGGCAACGAGATGGGTGTGGCTCACAGGCAGGTAGGAGCAGCGGCTGAGGTGAGTGGAAAAGTACTGGAGTTGCGGACTGTGACAATTATTAGACAGGTACTATGTCTTTTTTTCCCATAAAGATGGGATACAGCAGGTAAGACTGAAGTCTCTTGGGTTGGAAAGAAATGACATGACTTGGTACTTAACTAAGGACTTGATTTGACTTGCCCTTGGGACCTATTGAGACTATAGGCTTAATTAACTTGAAAGCATCACTGGCAAGTGTGAACTCGGAGTATATGTTTCGATATTGGAGTATCTAAGTTGTTATGGGAACTATAGCTTGCAGCCTAATACATACATGATGTCTCTGGATAAACAAAAATATAGCTACTCTTACTATCTGTATTTTTGGGACGTTTCATTTTCTTACAATTACAAACAAAGTGCCTGTCACAATAAACAGCGTTTGCCATTGATTTGCATCTTCTCTTCTCAGCAACACAACTTTGTCATCAGGATGTGCTTTCCAACATATTCAACATCGCGTACTATTTCAATCCTTTGTGATAAACCCGTTGAATGAACAACAATTAATTCATTCCAGTGACAGGTAATGCTTGTGTAGCTGAAACCTGAAATAGCTTCATCTTCTCTGCTATAGACCTTCAATTAAAAAACATTAATGAGCCATTATGTTGCACTGGTTGACATGTCTTCCTCATTATGATGAACATGGGAATTTGTTTATTTGAGTCAATCCCACACACTGTCTGAAACCCACCAGTGCACCAAATGTGTATTTGTCTGCACTTAAAAAATAGCCCCCACGAGAAACACTATTTACTCCTCTTGAGTAAATTTACTGTGCCCAGCTGTTTTGGGAAATTGCTCACCTTTTTTTTTTCTTTTTTTTTTTTAAATGAAACGATGCATTTGTGAGCCATTTTTCAAGATTTGCAGCTTTATTAAGAACAAATGGGCTGAGAGCCACAAATGGAGAGAGAGAGGCGGACTAATGCGTTATTGGTTTTGGTGCCTTCATGGGATTCGTTGACAGTAAGAAGAAGTGTGTAGAATAAGGCCTGCCGCATTGTGTAAAGTGTTTTTTTGTTTGTTTTTTTTTCTTTTTCTGACAAATGCTCCCAACACTAAAATTTTCACACAAGCTCAAGTTAAGAGAACAAAGCGTAGATCTTCTTCATTGTTTCTATATATATACGTTTGTCTCTCTTCTCTGTGACGCCATCTTTCCCTCTTCCTACCTCTCTCTTTTACCACCTCTCTGCCTCTCTCGTTGCCTCTCCTCTTCTCCATCCGTGGGTTATATAAAACAATGTTAAGGCCCGGCTGTGTGGGCCGCCGAGTGGAGGAGGGCCTCGCCACTTTCTGAACTTTCATTCACTCAGGAGCTTCCAAGTTCAGCAGCCTTGCAAACCTCCTCAGCCAGCTCAGTGTGTCAGAGTACACAACTATTTATGAACCCACCTCCGCTCCTCGGCACATTAACGTCCCAACACCCTCTGTTGTTTAAATATTATGGTCCCTCCGGAACTATAACGTGCGCATTTCGGAGTAATGGATGCTCGGCTGTTTTGTCAGCATCGTTTAGTTGCTGCATTCCTCCGTGCTTGTCACAGTATGACATTGGTTTGACTTGCTTTTTATTATCGATTAATCTTATGATAATTGTTCAGCCTATAAAACGTGTTTATTTACTGGAGCCCAAATTTATATCTTCAAAATTGATATCATATTTCCTCCGTACAGTTAAACAGCCAAACATCTGAGCCAGTGTTCAACTCAGAACAGAATGTCTGCTAGGCTTAGCAAAGAAGGACCCAGATCAAGGCCGCTCGAAAAACAGAACAAAAAGTGAGCTTTAATTAAATTAAGCTGAACCCCAAAAAACAAACCACAGGTGACAAAAGGAGACAAAAAAAAAAAAAACAAGAGAAATCTAAAAACTTGACTCTTAACCAACCGGAAAGGCACATTGAACCGAAGGAACAAAAACAGGAACACTGAAGAAACATGAGGAGCAAATGCAGACAAGGACGACCTGACAACTGAAAGAGTGAAAAACACGGACACTTAAATACACCAGGGAGGGAAGGCTAATGAGGGACAGATGCGCTAATTAGTGA
Organism: Sparus aurata; assembly: GCF_900880675.1. Taxonomy (NCBI): domain Eukaryota; kingdom Metazoa; phylum Chordata; class Actinopteri; order Spariformes; family Sparidae; genus Sparus; species Sparus aurata. The sequence continues at coordinate 13,664,765 of NC_044195.1, forward strand.
AATCATAAAAAGGTGAGAAAAAGCACGAAGACAGGAAGCGTAAAACAAATCATCAGGATGAAACTTACAAAAAACAGGGAACAAAGCTGAAACCTTAAACCATGACGTTATTCAGAGGTTTTTCAGTGTTTCAGGCAAACAAAATACCACATATAAATTAGAATTTGATATATCTTTTTTTCATACAACTAATTTGAGTAGAGTTTTTCAAAACAATTTTTATACAATTTTTAAATGTGATCAAGTATAAATCCAGACCTCCGCCATGGTTTGGTTCAGTTTAGGCAAGAAAACGACTTGGTTAGATTATGGCTTGGAGTACAGGGTGAGCGTTAAGGTCTCCTGGGTGACGGCCCTGTTTGTTTGACCCAGCCCTCCACCCCACCCTCCTCCTGTGGACTCTTGATACCATGTAATCTGACTTCCTCCTATGTTGCCATAATAATTACTACAGCCATTAGAGGTTGCTGTCTAACTAGAAATGTAAATATGAGTGTCAGACTGTTAGTCCTAGTTCATTTGGACCTCCAGATCCATATAAATACCAAACACATTCAAAATGGTATCTTAGAATGTATTAACCTTTTTAGCTAAGCCTCTCTATTGCTGTCCTCAAGTTCAATGCTTACACCATCAGGTATTTAAAGTTAATCTAGTCCTCAGAGGACTTAGTGCCCAAAGTATAAAAAAGTTGTCTGCAAGCTCGAAGCATTATCGCCTAAGAAATTAACGAAAATATTGAAAAACGGTCTTACTCACAATGTTAAAGAAAGTGAGAAACACATTCCAGGATTCTGACTCTTTATCGGGATCTGCACTAAAAGTTAATGAGGTCTGTTTTGGGCAGGGACCCATCCAATGTCTGAGTTTCGCGCAAATCTATTTATTAGTTCTTGTGTAATCCTGCTGACAAACCAACCTACCAACTAACAGCCACAAGTAAAAAAACATCACCTCCTTGGGGAGGCAACAAGTCACTGGTCATTCCAGAACAAGAAGGGCTTCAGCTGAAGAACCTGTTAGTATTTTGAACGGAGGAGAAGAACATTCTTTATAACCTTGTCTCATGTTAAATGTGAATTTGTCTGCAAAACACAGTTGTCACAACAGACACTGCACAGACATGACTAACTGATGGTTGAACCTGGCAGCAGGTTCTGGTTCTAATTTCCGTCAGTGTTGATCTCGTAGATGCTGTCCAGGCCCGATGAAGACAGAGCGTCACTTCATAACGTCGATAGATGGGATTAGTATCAGCACTTAACAAATGAAGAACATCCTTCATACTAATCTCTCGGCTGTCAGACACAAGCGAGTCGGGGGAGTCTCCTGCTCCCTCAGTCCGGATCAGCTTACTACTAATGACACACCCACTCCAGCATCCTGTCCCACCGTAATGAACAGAACAATAACAGCCTGACTGGCCAGACGCGCGTTAATATCGAGCATCTAATATGTCGGTGTGTTGAGGACGCGTTGAAGAGCTTCCATCGTGACACAGACAACTACTTCAACTTTAGTAAGAAAGTCATTCACATGGTTGATTTTTAGGTTATTTCAGGATTTTCTTCCCCCCACTTTCAGTAACTAATTACAAGCATTTAGCTGCAGAGCAAATCAATCACAGCATATCATGAGTCATCACACAAATTCATGCAAAATCATTCACAGTAAAATGATGAAGTGGCAAGCGTTTAACACTCCTCCTTTTGTCACTCGAGGCTAACAGTGCTCTCCTTCTGTCCTTCTCTCTCAGTCTGTCTTATGACCTTCAAGAAACTTGCTGTCTTCCGCTGCTACACCAGGTTTCGTGTTTGCGTGTGTTCCTTCCATGTGCGGCATTCCGGTCGGCTGATTAGAGATTTCTTTTCCTCTCTCCGCCATGTCCATCATTTTTTTTGTTTTTGCCCGTTTATTATGAGAGAGACCGAAAAAAGAAGCCTGTTTCCACACTATTTGATTTTGTGGGCTTTTGTGCTGATGATGAGGAAAAAGGTATGTTAGATAAGTGCTGCAATTTAGTGCTCTTAAAAATAAGTGATGTACTCACCTGCCCCTTTACTGGAATGGTCACACGCACATTGAGCAACAAAAACCTTGGATGTTTGTCGCCTCAAGCGCGGTGATATCTTTCAATTCAAGACACCCATGACAATGACTGTAACACATGACATGTGTCACGATAGTGTAGCTGCTGAACAGCGACCCAGAGAGGAGCGTCCCCAACTGTTTCCCACTGGGAATACTGAAATTGTAACAGGCTGCTCAGGTGCACTTAGAACACATCTCGGCCTGTCACTGTTACCCACTTACCCAGAATGAACCGGAAACACTTGAGAGACATAGTGTGAGCAGATGTTTCAACAGCTGTGTGCATATGCTCTCCCAATAATACAAGGAAAAGCCGCATGCAGACGTCTCCACAGGATTGTTTGTTTCACCATCACAATTACGATGATTTATTTTCCTTTTTTTTGTCAAGTTCAGACCGACGTTAGCGCTGCATGAAATATTGCAGCTCCCTTTGTTTGAATGTGACCTTCTGAAGAGTGGCTGCCAGGACAGAGGCTCCAGCAAGAACGAAAAAACAAAAATGGCATCATCATCCAGCATATAAGTGCTGTATCAGCGAGTCATACTGTATATACATAGGGGCTGGGGCGAAATAAAGAACATTGGATGCATCACAATTATCTCCAGTAAGAGTTTGTTACTCTATTTGGAGCTATTTACTATGTTGTGTCCAACTGTATTTGTGTGAGAAAATATTGCATGTGATCATACAGTCGGAGCTTTTGGTAAAATTCATTAATATCAGTTGCTCAGATGCGGGAACCGTTTATCGACAGGAGGAGAGCTCAGAAATTACTTTGAACCTTTCGGTATTAAAAAGTGAATATATCTTCACTCCTGTTTATCAACCTGACTGCGGCAGCTGAACTCCTTTTTCAGGTGTTTATGTTCTGTTATGTTGACTGATGACTGGAGCTGGAGGGACCAACGTTACAGAGAGGAGAGTGACCCGGTGACTGAATTCGCCAAGCGTTGTCCTGAGATGAACCACACAGACGCACACATCCTCGGTGTGCGCCGCTCCTCACTAACCTTAGTTCACGGCTATGTACAGTAAAGTAATCTGGCTGTTTGGGGCAGATATACACTGCATGAGTAACACAATTAAACACACAAATGTGCCTGCTGTCAGACTTGCTTCAGTGTTGATGTATACACCATTAAACAACCATCACACCATGTTTTTAAGTTTTATTCAGTTAAAATCAAGTCTTGTTCGTGACTCAGGTAAACTTTGTTGGAAACATGTGGGAGAAAGTAAGTACACAACTCAACAAAATACATAACAACGGTTGTGTCGTTTTAATACATTTGAACGCAGATGTACTTTTAAAAAATGTGAAGTTTCGCTCTAAGCTGTTCTACTTTTAAGGATAGGGTAAGGATGAATGAGCATGATATTATAGAAGTAAATTCGTCCGTTGGTCCAGTGGCTAGAGATTCCCATCCCTATTGGCAGGCTCACAGCCTTAGTCGATTACTTAGTAACAGTACTCACTTAAACGGCGTGTTTCTACCTTTGACCTTGCGTCCATCATGACAAAATATATCATCATTTGCCAGAGCATTAAAACGGTAACACGATTTTGGCATCTAATAAGACGTATTTCATCATCATACTGCCTTGCAACGTCTTACTACAAGGCTGGTTTTTAGTGGAGGCAACACACAAATAAATTATTTCAAATCCATTTTCACTAGGACCACTGAATGAAGATTTTTTTTTTCCGTCTTTATTGAGTGGATAGTCAGAGAGAGGAATGAAAAAGAGAGAGATACAGTATGAGTAAGAAATGCAACCATGGTCCCTTTGAAAGGAGGACTATTTCTTGCTTGTGCACAGCCCCTTAACGATTAAGTTGCCAGGGGGAATCAGAGCACATCCATTTTACATATATGTTGTAAGTAAATTTATGAACAGGTAACATGTGGTAACTTGGTTTAGTGGGTTGTGGAGGAGCAGGGCTTTAAAAATTGGGGTGGGGGTCAAACTATAATGACATTAAACCCTAGATAAATATTGGAAATACAATGATCGGAACCAATATTACAGACTGTAGTCAGACCCCGAGTCGCCTGGAAAAGATGATAAAGGGGTCAAACATCCCCCCAGGTATTTCTTTCTTGCTTTTTTTGTATTTTTGCTGTTCTGTGGTGTTAGAGAAACCCTCCCCTCCTAATGAGAGTACACGGTACAAGCTTGTCCAAAATCCATTGTTGAAAACAAAGCTTGCCTGTCTGAATAAAAACAAGAAGAAGAAGTATTTCACTGCTGGAAAGACAAAACAGAGAGAAGGGGCCGTGCTGTTCCCTTTTCCTCAAAAGGTAGAAAACCGACAACAACCAGAATGGAAAGACCAATACCCCTGCTGATGGGGGCGTAGGGCCCTGATCACACAGAGACTTGTGACTACTGGCGCAGTTATTTTAAAAATAGCTTTTTAAAATCCATTTTGAACAAAAAAGTGTGCTTTGCCCTGTGGAGCCAGGTTGCGTGCAGATCCGGCCACCACATGTTATCATTGAGGAAAGTGGGGCGGAAATACTTTTTACAATTACATGCATGTTCACCATTTTTTCCTGAATCACATACACAATTTATGAGGAATACATGGCTACACCTCTGTATAAGTTAGCGAATGTCCATATAAGTATTGATCAGTTACATGAACATTCATTGAGCTCCACTGGGTCAGTAAAAATTTCCCTGTACAGAAAATGAACGCGATGGTGAATCATATTTGATCAGCACGGCTTTGTTTCCCAGTTTGATCAGTGTCTTTTTTAAGTTCTAAGTTTTCACAGTACAGGAACAATATGGCCACCATAGTGTAGTGTAGTGTAGTAACAGCAGTCCGAATGCTATGATGGTTGAAAGTTGTCAAAGTTCTAGAATAGAAGAATACTAGAACAGCTATCAAAAGTCAAGATGATAGTATTCTGATATTTCATGTGAGGAAAAATGTTTGCTCTCTTTGATTTCCATATTCCAGCTAAATAATTCACAGTATTCCTGTTTATGCCTCCTGCAGCATGCAAAGGGTCAGAGTAGATTAAATCAGTAATGAGGGTGGTGTGTATTCTGACAGGAGAGCCCAGCGAGTGAGAGCCCCCGGGCCTCGAAAAACTAGATAAATGAAGACGTATGGTATGAAAACCTCCAGTTACGCTCTCATGTCCTCGCATCAACAGCTGCTCATACCGCGGCATCGGCAAACACCGCCGTGACAGAGGGAGAGGGAGAGCTGCACAGAGACTGAAAGAGCAACTGTAGCACTCCTGCCTACGCCTCTGCCAGACAATTTAAGTGCAGATGTTGCCTGCCTCTACCACCTGCGGTGGGGCCTCTGATACAATGGAGCTTAAAATGATGAATAAGTCATTTCTGCTATACTTAAAAGCACCCTTTTGTCCTTCAAACCATCGAAACACTTGCCATTATAGCTGATTCGTGTGAGGGAGCAGGAGGAGGCGAGACCCGGCAGAGGGGAAAAGTTAGCAAAGGCTGAAGCTTTGGTCTCTTTTCTCCCCACATTTGGACCAAATGACATGTAATTGGGCATTTCTAAGTAGCATGTCAGAGGCCTGATCTGATCTGATTTCTGAGTGGGGCAAAGGGTGGAGGGTGTCCTGATGCCTTTAGCGTGCTGCAGGTGAGCCTCTTCACATCATCCATGATTTCTCTCTTATGCGTAAGAAAACTGCATAAGATCTTCAGACAGGTGGATTCAGACATGCACTTCATATAAGGACATGAGTCAGCGTTTGTGTCTCTAAAAAGACACAGTAGTTGTCAGTTAGAGACAAGGAGACAGAGTCCACTTTCAACCCTATGTGCCCTATGTAATCGCCTGTAATTGTTTTACACGCTGAGCACTGACGTCCTGCGGGCGTCTCCGCGAACGAGATGGATTTTATTTCCATTTTCAGTTCTATGCGGATGAGTCCTGGCTTGCACTACTAATAAGCAGATCCACCACACTTTAAGGACAGGCTTAATTACTGATTCTTGGCTGACCTTGCTGTCTGAACTTTGCTTTAGAGCATCAATTGTGGCTCGTCAATTTCTATGTTAATGAAGACTAGAGGCGATGGGGAGGGACAGGGAGGGGACAATTGTTTTCAGACAAAGTTGATGTTCCGAGGAGGGTTACGTGATTAAAAGACTATTAAGTAACCTTGTGTGCAAAGAGAGAGAGCGAAAAGACAGGAGATAACAAACGTCTTCAGCTGCTTTACTTTTATTATGTTTTTTTTATTATTATTATATTAGATTTTAAGTCTGCAGTTCTTTTTCACTGCATGCAATGTGACAACTGAGTTAACGTATTGCAAATCTCTGTACTGTCTCCATTAGAGACAAATCAAACACAAGCTTTAAGACCATACTGACAAGTTACGGACTCTCAGCCATATAGAGATTTAAATATTTAGTCCACATAATCTCTTACTGTTTCTCTGCTTCCTCACTTATTTGCCATTTTTCATCTGTCTCAATCTTGCACTCGATACTCCTGCTAACTCCCTCTAAAAACTCAAAAAAGGAGGTGGACGTAGTGCACGCTGATGTTCTTTTTTTTCCAGTTTTTACATTTAAAATATTCCTACAATTTGACATCTGACACCTTCCTGCTTTCCTACAGTCATGCCTATCCATTGGTGTTTAGCCATTATGTCTACCAACCAAGCATCAAGGATAGTGAGTATATCATACACATAGTCCTCTAGAAGTCATACTGCATAGAAGCGTATAAAAAGCGAAATTGGCGGGAGCGCCGTTTAGCTCAGTGGGTAGAAAAGGCGTCCCGTGTACAGAGGCTTTGTCCTCGCTGCAGCGGACCCGGGTTCGACTCCCGGCCTGGGTCCCTTTGCTGCGTGTCACTCCCCCTCCCTCTCATCCTGTTTCCTGTCATATCTTCAGCTGTCCTGTCAATAAAGCCAAAGGCCAAAAAGTCTCGTGATCAGATATCCTCACCACCAACTCCTGGAACTCACACAGTCGTTCTGATTTTGCAAAGCTCACCCTCAGTCGAGCAGTTGCAATGAAAACACAATCACCAGAATAAATGTTGGCAGTGTACTTCTCTGCAAACCATGGGTATGCTGCAACTTTACATTTCTTTATGGTGCAACTTTATGTTTTTTTAGGTTCAGTGTTCAGCTTCATCTGGTTAGGTTTAGGTACAAAAAACATTTGGTTATGATTCAGAGGAGATCATGTATTGTACCCATTTGGTTCGCTACAAACGGAGATGGAGATGTACCAATTCTGGTCGAAAAATATCGGGCGTGAGGGAGTACTGACGGTGACGAGTGATGTCTCTCACTCGCTGGAAAGAACTGCAGAATTTAACTGTCATTAATTCAGCTAATTTAAGTCACGATCCTGGATTCAATTTCAAAGTTTTCCTCATCTTTGCATTCATTCATTCATAATAATTGAATTGAACCTTCACTATTTTCTTAATATGTAGTTTTTTGGGTTTGAACCATCTGTTTAATTTGTGATTTTCTTTCAAATTTAAGGGAAGTAAGGCATACTATAAAACCAGAGCAATAGTTATCAGTGTATAACCATGTTAAGCCATGAATGTTCTTTTATAAACCCCACCGTGCACAGTCGATGCATGAAAAGCATGTGAATAGGGAACATGCGGGAACTGCGGGATTCCTCCACCAAACCTCTGTCTTTCTTTTCTCTTCCCAGCGTTTCTGTCTTCCTCTCTCCCTTTCAGTCTTTGCCTGTGTTCCTTTGGATGGAGATTGCTGATCCTGTTCCAGTCGTCTGATTAAAAGGAAAAAGCCTCAGCTGGGAATCACTGGGAATGCTCTCATGACGCCTCAGGATTCAGGCTCTTGACTGGCTCCTTGATGTATAATTCAGGTTACATGGAAGACTGATGAGGCTGGTTAATGATGTTGACAAGTGACTCAACACTGGTTGAACGCACACATTCTATACATTGAGTTCACTCAGACTGGCAACGTTTCAATACCAGTCTGATCTTCGTCAAGGTCAAAATGTTTAAAAATGGCTGCCACATACTGTCAAAGGCTTCTGACACCAAAACATCTGGTCCAGACACCAGGCATTTGACTTTTCTTATTATTATTCATGATGTAGCTACTTGTTGATTTCATGACCATATGTATCAGATGCATTTCTTGGACAATTATGGGTTGCCTACAGTGTTGAACCTGCAGAGAATGATCACATGAATCTGCAGCTCTGCTAGGCTTTACAGAGGCAGCAAGCTTCAGCTCAATGTTTAGCTCCACTGGTTGTGGGTCACTCTAACACCTCTCATAGTTGTTTTTTTTAGCTGCAGCTGTTTTTGGCAAGCTCTCATGGTGGAGTGGTCTCTCAGTTAGAGATGTAAGCCTGTGACCAGAGGGTCAGGTTGGTTCAAATCCCCGGACTGGCAGGATAAGTCTGGGTGGGGAAAGTGAAACCAAGGCTTGACCTCACCCCCATTACCACAGCTCGTACCACCTTTGAGCAAGGCCCTTAACCTCAACAGATCGAATCACAGACTGTGGGTGTACTGAGCAGTTTCCAAGAGTGAATATTTAAGTGTGTGTGTGTGTGATCAGGAAAAAGAGAGCATTGCAAAGGTAAAGGGAAAAAGTCACTGTATACTACCTCCTTAAACCCAAACAACAGAGCAATGACAATAGGTAACAGCGACACATTCTAACCCCTGACTGATCAAATACAGCAAGATGTGGCCTTAAACTTTGAACTATGAAGTTTTATGTAGCCCTAGGATCAGTTCTGGATGTGAATGACCTCACAGTCAAGTTAACAATAACACGTTATATGCAATGTCCGACAAGACTTTCAAAATAAAGTTAGTGGTTCACATTTTCTGACTTTTGGACTGATGTAAACATTGTGAAAATATTGCAGTTTAGGTGCATAAAAATACTCACCTTGGGGAGAGATCATGCTTCAGGTAAGAATAACAAAGTTCAGTCACGTAACTTGTAAGTTTCGCAAGTCAAGTCATGTTACCTAAGTAACTTAGTCATATCAGTTACATACATTTTTTATACTAACTTCAAAACAAATCACTCTTGACTCTTGGTCAAAGTATGGACACAAACCATGGTCTCCCTGGTTAACGTATTATTTATGAACTATCCAACCACCTCCTGACTCAGATTGTTCTTAGTCTTTATACGCCTACACTAGCGGAGCTCTTCAAGCTTCACCCAATAGTAGAGGAATAACTACTGTGGGTGTCAAACTTAGAAGCACAGGGCACAGTGACCTGACTGTTGTATTTGACATGCTGGTAGAAACCAGTTGGCTAACACGGTGAGGCATTAAGCAGCTGAAGAGTCCGATATTTCAGTCACAAGTCATTAGAGACAGAGCTGAAGGACAGACATTATTGGACTTACATTCATCAGGTGGCCTGAAACTTGATGTTCCTCCACAGCTGGATATGTACAGTAAATAAGCAACTGGTGTTGTGACGATCTGTCATGTTGTGTTTACAAGTAGTTCCTGTTGCCCTCAAGTGGCCAAAAAAAAAATGCTTATTGCAGGTTTAATTATTGTTAATGATAAACAATATATAATAGTTACTAATTTAAGATATGCTGGATATGTGCAGAGATAGTCTGGTGTGGTACCTTTCTATATCTTTACATTTTTGGAAAGATTTTTTTGATGTTTTCCTTTGATTCAGCTTCTAACTGTAAATTTGATGTAAAATTGTTGTTTATCTTTCTTTATTTCCCATGTGTTTGTACACTATTTTATAAGCGGTTTCTTTTGATAAAATCAATTCAATTTGAAATCATTTTTGCAGGTCTTCTCATCTCACCATCTGCCATCACCTACGTCTGATGCACGTACAATTACACTCGTAAGCGTCTCAGCGTTCCCACCACGGGCGCTCTCAAACGCCGTCTTCACAGCAGAGTTTTTCAGAGTGTTACTCGCTGAGCTCTCATCTCTTCCTCGCTCCTTTGGAGAGATTCTGCTTTCACTGCATGTGTTTTTGGCTCTTGTGATCATTTCTGTGGGTTGCGGATGGTTTGTTGGTGAGCTGCAGAGGGAGAGAATCTAGTTCCCTGTTGAAAAATGTACAAGTGCTCAGCATGCGGGGAAAGAGGCTACGCTGTAGATTGCTGTGAATCTTACTGTGGCTTCTCACAAACTCTCAGCACCAAGTAAAATAACAAAGCAGCGGGAAAAAAGGCTCGGACTAATGTAGGGATTATTCCTGCAAGGTCCTGTTGCAAAACAATCAGGACCTTCACTTTAACACCGAACGTTCTAAGCGTGCAGTCATCTTTTTTTTTTGTTACATTAAAATATCAAGCGTGTCTGTTGCCTTCTAAGACTTTCTGGTTCACAATGGCTGTTGCTGGAGTGTTTTTAGATTGTGAACATCCAGCAGTGGGTGGTGCATTCTTGTAAAATCCCAGACAGACAAGATGTTCTGAATCTACCAGCCCTGTTTGTCCTGCTGTCAGCCTCTCCTTAACCCTCTCCTCTCCTGCTCTGCATTTCAAACACGAGACTCCACATTTGATTCCTCTCTGATGGAGCAGCTGATCGGTTTCACACCACAACTTCAAACAGCTTTACAGCACAGTCCAGCTAGAAAAGGTCATGGCACTGTGATATGGAAAGATGCCACTTTGATCAGGAGAGCTGTCTGCGAGTTGACAAGGATGGTGATCAAAACATGGGACGGATGAAAACTAAATAATCCAGGAGAAGATGATGCCTCCAGAATATCCCATCGGAATGTCTTGTACGGCTTATTACTTTATGGTTGCAGATGTACACGTTGGCAGTGTCGGTATCAGTTCTGGACAGAGCAAATAGGCAAAAAGGCATAAAGGTAGAGATTTGAAAACTGAATTAGCATTTTGGAAAGTGTACCTCAGAGGGATTGACAACAATAAAACAGTTCTCATTCTGATGCATTGTTGTTTCTTTTCAGTCGTGCGCTCTAGCTGTCAGCGGTGTTTTTTCCACTGGCACAGATGTGAATACCAGATGAGCAGGGGAAATGGCATCATCTCTACAATTACAGGAAGGTCACGACCTGCTGTCACAGCAACCGCTTGGCATCCGTTTGGAAACTGCTTGGCACCCGCAACCTGCAGATTTCATAAACCTGCAATTAGGCAATGGGCATGTATCAGTCAGCTCACTGTGTGAAACATCTGCTTGTCGGTGTGTGTGTGTGTGTGTGTGTGTGTGTGTGTGTGTGTGTGTGTGTGTGTGTGTGTGTCCGTGTGCGCATGTGTATATCCCAGTTAGGGAGATTACAGGGTAGACGGACAAATGACAGACAGAGAGGAAGCAGATTGATCAGCGATGTTACGCTGAGATGTAAAATTATGAGCCCCGACCAGTAGGTGATGTTAATTTTAACAGCGGGGATGGCCACGAAAGCTATATCTGCAGTCATGTCTCCTCTAAAAACAATTTGTTACAGAGGTGGTTTGGTCTGGTGGTGTATTTTCAGCAGCACAGACATCACTGAGTGATATCATCGGAATATTAAAGGAATACTAGAGAGGCAGCAGTGTGTCCTCTGGCTCTCTGATGACACGTTTCTACTTGTCACTTTGATGCTGAAGTTTACACCACTCTATAGGCTTACCTGATAAGTATTTTTAGTATATAGTTTGGGGGGGGCAGGTCAACAAGGGGGATGCAATTTGATCAATTTGATCACAGCGTCCCCCCTCATCCCCCCTCAAATCACCTACTGGCTGTGCCCTATTTGACAGCCATTAGAACTAAACAGTAGAATGCCCAGGTTGTTTGTAGTCTCCACGACATGTGTGATCTTCAATTGAGAAAAAAAAGGCTTTGTGAGGTGTACGCTATGTGCCCCTATTTTCCAGTAGTAATCACTGGGATATGATTCCTCACTGCCTTCCAACCTGAGTACATTTAAAACTTTTCTAATCAATGTTTTTTAATATCAAGGATGGATTACGTGACTGTGTAATGTCATAAATCTGCAGTCAGTTATCACCCACCTCTGCAGCAACTTGTAGTAAATTAAACAAAAAGTGTAAACTAGATTTGAACAATAATAAAAAACTAAAATGATGAAAACAAAAGCTAATTAAAGATGACGAATATATACCAGGATTGTTGGTAATTTAGTCGTGAGAGTGAGAAGAATGCATACATTCTTACATTTGATTGCACATTTGCATAGGTACATGTATTATCTATTTGCACAAGTTATGTCCACACAATGATAGTTCGGTATATAGTATATTTATCTTTATTGTTTAGCTTTTAATTGTATTTTCTATTCAAATTGTTATTTTATTCTTCCAATATTTTGTATTGTCTTTATTTTCTAAGACATACTCTTGTGCTGCTCCTTTTTTCCATCTGTACTGCTGTATTACCTGCAAATTTTTTCCCAAGGAGGATCAATAAAGGAACATCGTATCTTATCTTATTTTACATGTCTGTGAGTCAGTCGCCTTGACAACGAGTTGTTAATGCCATAATACCTTTTCTGAACTTCGTAAATCTCGCCCCTTGCAATTATCCCCCATGTAGTAATTAAAATGAATTAAACTAGTAATGAAAGCTAGAAAACTAAACATTTCAGATCCGTTCTTTATAAACTGTACAAGCCGCAACTGAACTGAATTTAAAACAAAAATCAAAAATGAAATATGGATTAAATATTAATGAAAAATCCAAAACTACATTAACTCTGCTCTGCAGTTGCCCTCAGCACTACAGTGCACTTTGGATTCATTCAGCTCATGTTTTGGTTCAGTCTCAGTGCTATTTGCAGACACTAAAAACAGCTGTTTACAGCTAAAAAGCTCTAGAAACCCACAGTACACTACCTCGATGGCAAACTAACTAGAATAGTCACTATCTGGAGCTAAAGAGACAGGTATTTCCCTCAGGAGTTGGTGGAGACCCAAAACAGAGCTAAAAGATGAGTGACTATGAGCTGCCCAGTTGCCAGAATAAATTGTTCCTAATTAAAGTTCTGCAAACCACTGTCACAGTCACAGTTGTGCGTTTCATCACCTACATACCATATTGACATTTCTGCAATACCTGTCACATCAATTTCACATTGGTTGTATATGCAGTGATTTTCATAAGGGGAAGTGGAGGGGGTGGTGGAGTTAAGAGAGTTTCAACAGTTGCCGCGTTTCAACTTTTGTGTGAAGCCACTGGATAGATTTGGTTTGAAGACACTTACTTTTTTTTCTGAAGATTGGCTGTTAGTAAAACTGCCAATGATGAGTAAAGTTGCAGTGCCTGCTGAATGAATAGTGTAGGTAACTGTTGGTTCACCACTTTGTAAGGTGATGTCAATTCACCCAAAAACCAAGTAGTACAGGCTTAATGTCTGATGAAAGAGAGTTCTGAATATTTAAACTGTAATAACTCAACATGAACACCCACATCTACACGGATCCACTTTTCTATTGTATTACTGTGATGGGACCTTTGAAAATATGGAATTGCGCCGACTGTGGTGTGAATAAAAAGCATTTGTTCAATTAGATTAAAACTTCCAACAAAACTCAAGAAGAAAGCACTGAGGGTTTCTGTGTTGGAGGCAATTTGTCTGTTTCACAAGCTCCGGCTACATCTGTTCTGGTGCAACCCGTTTCCCAGTGAGAATTCACATTATTTGTCTTATTTTCAATTTGAACCAAGAAATTAATTGTTTCTTTATCTGATTGCATTCTAATGCGGAGTCTATTTCCGTCCGTGTGGGGAAAGTGGGACGCGATGCTAATTCGAGATATTGCTCTTTAAAGCAAAGTTGGTCCCTTCTTTGAAATTATTGAGAGCCTTAATGCGGAGCTGTTTCTGTGCCGTCAAAGAAGCTGCTGTGTGGAGAGCCATTTAGCAGAAGGAGACTGGACAATGCAGCAGCAGGGAGAAAAAGGCGTGTGGGAGTGAGATGTGATGGGGTCCTGTGATCTCTCAGCTGTTTCTATGGCATCATTCATGCACACACCACCATTCATCTGCTGAATATTTAGCAGGCAGCAACATGCGAGCGAGTGAGTGAGTGAGAGTGAGTGAGTGAGTGAGGCGAGCGAGCGAGTGGGTGAGATTTTTTTTTAAGGAGAACGAAGAGGAGGATTTATGTCATATCAGTTGAGCTCTATATTTTCTGCATGATGGATAACGGTCAGGTACCTACTCATACTCGGAAAGGAAAAACTGTGGAGGCAGACACGTCTGTGACGAGTTTCCTGAGCCCTGAGCAGAGTGTGGTTATACAAGACGGCCCTCTTCTTTCCCATCTCGTTCACAGACACCATGGATCCTGATGGGATGTGATAAAGAGGTGTTTGTCCTCATATTGACACGCAAACAGACAGGTGCATCTGGAGTGCACTCACACTGTATGTCCTTGAGCCGTTAGACTCCGGACCTTTTTTTGTAACATCATTTCTTCCTCTGCTGCTGTTTGAGAGTAATACCGTGTACTGACGAGTGATAACGTGCGAACTAGGGCTGCATGATATGGTCAAAGAATCATATGGTGATTGTGCTATGATTCCACAATTAGCGCGAATGATCATTTCTGCATCACGATTTTCATTTTCACTGAAAAAAATTAAATCCCGGTGTGTCATTTGATGGCGTCTCGACCAAACAAACATGTTTTCTTACATGAGATCAGTTGGCCAGGGCATCTCTGCGGCACAGCAGTACATTATTATAATGTTGTCTTGTCAAAGGCCGCCCTTTCATCAAGAGATTCACCGTAATTGAGAGACTACCATTTGAAAATGGGTTGATAGGCTCTTAAGTGATAGACGTCCAAAATAGATATCAGCTTCTCTTTTCATTTTCTCAGTTAGTTTAAAGCAGCTTTCCTGCAGAACATCCTAAAATGTCAAAATCAGAAGGCCGTGGGTGGAGTGGCTGATTTATATGAATGAATTATGACTGTTATCAGCTGTTCTTCCGACAGAAAATGCTCGTGCGAAGGTTTCAAGTGGGAGGTGATGCCCAGTGGTGGAAAGTTATTTAGTGCATTTACTCAAGTTCTGCACTTAAAGGGGAATTGTGGTATTTTAAAAACCCAGGCCTTATATTCACATGTGTCGGTGTGTAAATGAATCACACTCAGCAAAACAATTTGGAATCAGTCCGGTAGGTATCCTCAG
The DNA here is from genome assembly GCF_900880675.1 of Sparus aurata. Classification (NCBI taxonomy): domain Eukaryota; kingdom Metazoa; phylum Chordata; class Actinopteri; order Spariformes; family Sparidae; genus Sparus; species Sparus aurata. The sequence goes on from NC_044195.1 coordinate 13,680,002, forward strand.
CTGGCAGCCGCGGCATGTCTGCTGTGGCTGCAACGCAGTCCTGTTGGGACACTCCGAATGTTTTCAAACAGATCCCTACAGAGAAATCTTTTTTCTTGCAAAAGAGTAAGATCCTTCTTTGGAACCAGAAACAGTCTCACTCAAGGAGAAGTCTTGCTCTCAAATCTCACAAGAGCTGAGCTGTTGCAGGACGTCGACAGTGAAAGGCGTTGGAGGAACTGCCACCAAGACTGTATTATCAAAGGATCACACTCTAGCTGTCTCTCACCTGCCAGCTGAATCAACCTACTGGAACGATTCCAAAACTTTTAATAAGTATGAATGATTTATCTAAAACATGTAAATATAAGGCCAAGGTTTAAAATTAATGGAATATCACCTTTAAGTACACATTTCAGGTACTTCTACTCCTATATATTGTACTCTTTAATGCACTACATTACTTTGACAGCTATAACACTAGTAAGGCTGCTTAACAAATTAAGATTTTACGTATGATAATTTTGATGAGCTGATGAACTGTGATGCATTGTTATAGATTAAACACACTAACAGTATATACACACTTTCAACTGAACCCGGCTTAACCTACTCAAATAATAAAATGATGTGACATTCAGATTAATGCATCAGTAATAATCACCCAGTGATATAATTGCATTACACTCACAGGGTGCACGTTTCAGCTCTGAGTACATTACAGTAATGAGTCATAATACACCTGCAGTAGAATAAATGAGTTATGTGCATTTCTGCAGACCATGTTGAAAATGTACATTTCATGAAGCAGTTTTCCATTCTTATCTCCTGACAACACTGTGGTTATGGTCTGGTGACATACGCACAAGAACCACATGGTTAGGGTCAGGAAAAAAATTAAAAGACATATTTTGGTCGCCACAAACACAGCCAGAGATGTCCTGACTTCCTCCATAAATACAACTGGAAATTGTCTCGAGGTCTCCTTTAAAAGATCCACTGATGAAAGGTTCACAGGTGTAGAAACACCATTGTGCCCAGGACAAAAATATCCATCAGTTTCTTAATTACAAATGTTGAAACGCAGTAGTGAACTGCAGTCACTGGCTTGGCAACTCCCCAAGCATCACCTCCACCTCCCAGTATAAAAGTCAGGTCATGAACATGTAAAGTGAACGTGATTCACGCTTTGAGTAAATTTTAATTTTTTAACTGTCCTTTGAAACATACAAATATGAACACATCAATGGTTTGAGGGAACATTTATTGCCAACACTTATCACTGGCAACTGGGCTGTTACTCAACAACGGAACACACTTTTACTTTCATCTTTTTGTGGTAGTGTGGACGCAAAACTTTCCGAAGAAAGCGATGTTACAACATTGTACACCACTGCTGATGGCTCTGACACGATGCGGGATTATCTCCAGAACTATGTTCTTATTACATCAGCCATCAATTTGAAAGCTGGCACAGGTGAATGGAGTTCTGTTTGTGGCACTCGCAGCATTGTTAAAATGAAATCCCAACACAAAAGAATCGAGAATCATTGTCTCTACAGCTAATCCACACAACATGCTGTGGACACTTTTTTTTATATCACTTTCTTATTACTTTCTACCAAAGAAATAGCAGGCATGAAAAGAGAGTTGGTTGTTGTTTTGTGTACATTTCCCAGAATGGATGGGTGATTCTGCTGTAGCAGCTTGTAGGGACTGGAGGTTAGGAGAGGGGAAAATGACTGAGTCATCGACATAAAGATGACAGCTGTCTTATTTACACACATAAGCAAGAAGAAGCAAAAAGGACTTCCAGGCAGACATGCCGCGTGTCTGCCTGGAAGTCCTTTTTGCTTCTTCTTGCTTTTTTGGTCCGAACCTCAACAAGTCCCAAGTCAATTTTTTCTTGGTTGTGTCAAATCAAGTTGAGGCCATTATAGGCGAGTCCAGTCCCAAGATACAATTATTATCGGCAAAAGAAATCTTTATAATAGCCTTTTATTTATATATTTTACAGTTTTTACCCCCCCATCACTTCCTCAAAAAAAAGAAACCAAAAAAACAACAACAACAGCAACAGAAACTGAACACAGGAAGCTCATTGGAGGCATCTTGTCTCAAGTCAGGTCGCGTCACGAGTCTTTCACTTCCGTGTCCAAGTTGTGCTTCAAGTCATCAAAGCGGTGACTAGAGTCAAGTGGAGCCGGGTCACAGTGACTCGACTCCACATCTCTGCAATCCGGGAGTGAAAAAAAAAGGAGAAAAAACCTGAGTGACTTTACATAAGTAATATATAAATAATTTACTGTTTGAAATGCTTTGCAAAAATCAATCAATATGGCCCCGGTGACACGGCTTTTCAGTTTTAATAAATGCGATCGATTTTTGGAGTGGTGAACTTCAAGCGTTCACAAAAAATTGTTGTGGGAAAAAAAAGAAAAACAAATCTTTTTCTATTTTTCATTTTAATCTTACCGTCTACAACAATTAAAGAACTGTACCAAACACACTGCACACTCAGCTTATTTTGAGTCTGGTATTAATATCAGTGCAGCCCCCTCAAATCCTCTATTATCGTACAAGAAGTTGTCAAATCAGCCTCAACCAGGAGGAACACACACAAAAGACGGAGAGAGGGAGGAGGTGTGTTGTACAGTAATACTCAAACGTTTAACAACTTACTCTAGTATTCAACACGACTTGTGTGTGTGTGTGTTTGTGTGCGAGCGTGCGTGTGTGAGACGTAAGTAGGATGTATCCGCTCATGACCACTGATGGCTCATACTTTAACCACAAGTGGAGATGAATGCGAGGGCTGAATCATTCGCCACTGTTCTTGTACCCACCCTCACAGAGGTTCTATTAAAATCTGTCAGCTGTGACCTTTGCTCAGGTTAAATGTGGCCGAGCTATGATGGGAGCTATGTGATGTCACCTCGACGCAGCGTGTTGAAAACTGCTCCACCGCTGGGTTTGTGTTGGAGTGCAAGCTGATCTGAGGTAAATTATTATTTTTTTTTTTTATAACCAAAGCAAAACGGATGGGCTACAGAACCAACTCAAGGAAAAACAATTCTGGGTTTTCACATTTGAGGTTTATGTATTATTCATCTCGGTTTTGAGTCACTGCTACACTGAGTGAATTAAAAGTGTGTCACTTTTTAACACAATATGTGACAGTCCTTACCACTTAGGGCTGAGATTTCTCCTCTGTTTAAGAGAGCAGCAGCAGCAGCAGCAGCAGCTCTGGAGGATGTGACTGCTTGCAGATGACCTCACAGTCCTATGACTCCAAGAGTCTTTGACCTTTACAAACAGCACAGAATTGCTGTTAATGTGTGATTTGCCTGTATGCTCTCAGAGCTCCACATGGGAAGTCTAGAGAGCATAAGGCAAGACCATTCAGGTGAAGAGTGGCCACATTTCTCCTGGTTTAAAGGATCCACCTTGACAAACATGACAACAACTTTTGCCAGGATCCCTTGATCGATCTGTGACCATGCTGCTCATGACGTCAGTTTTGATTTGCAATGACGTCCACCTCAGAAGGTTGATGCCTTTTTAATCCTGTCTTGCTCCGAATCACAGCCAGAGATCTTGAAGCTCCCCTCTCATCGGAGGAGGTACAATCCGTGTTGTGGGCTCAGTCTTTGGCCTCTTCTACTTCCCCTCTCTCCCCCTTTCCACCTCCACATCCCCCTCTATCTTTTCTTCGAACCCTGCCTCCATTTCCAACAAGTGAGGACCCTCTCTCCATATCCTCCCCCCTCCCTCCCTTTCGTCTCCAGCGTAGAAGCTCGGAGCTGAGTTATAGGTGTCTGCTGGAATTTCTTTCCCCTTCATCCGTTTTCACTGTTTAATCGATGAGAGTGACGGCGCGCAGGTGCAGCGGCGGCGCGCGTTAGAGCCAGCAGGAGCCGACGCGTGGTGCACTAGGACCGCGGAGAGATCCTTCGCGTCGTGTGCATTGCAACTCCAGAGCGGAGCTGTGGAAGGAAACCCCCCATCGGATCTGGACATTATATCCATACATTTCTTTTTTCCCCCGTCTCCACCGCGGCGCTGCTGAGTGGGGATCACACCGAGCAGTGCGTCTGGGATGGAGAAGCACCCGGGAGAGGATTAGTAATTGGGCACGATTTGTGTAAAAAGTCAGCTGTCAGATTTTTTTATTTTTTGGAGGAGAGGTGGGGGGGGTGACCATTTGGCAGCTTCGCCCCCACTCGTTTTGATATACATCTTTTTTTATTGGTCGTAGTTGTGTGTGAGTGTTTTTTTTTCTTCCTCTCTCTTTTTTTTTTTTTTTTTTGTTACCCATCCGTTTTTATTTCACGCGCGCAAAGTCACATCTGCGTAGGAGAGCGCTTGGCGCACTTCTTCCCCAAAGGACAGAGACAAGATCTCCGTTATTCTGTTTGGATTTAAACCGGACGGCTGGCTGAATGGGTGACCTCGCTGAAACACAGACTATCACCGGTTTGCACCCATTTTATGGAAACGTGTTTTCTCTACTGACCCGGAGTTGTGATGTCCAAAGCCTTCCCCACTGACTGACGAACGGCGGCGTTACCATTTTGGAATCGAGTTGAAGGTAGGCCAGTTTCCCTCTTGGATTAACACAACGCGTTTTGCTTTTTTCTTTTTCTCTCTCCCTGAGCAATTGATAAAGTTCGCAGACCTCAATTTAACTGGTTCTTCGATTATTGTGGCAACGAATTGATCGCCTGTGACTCCAGGTTTGTGTCGGACAGTTGCAGCAGTTTTATTCTTGGAGGGGGGGAAACACGGTGACGCGGTGTTCATCAGTTTTCTGAGGGGCTCTGAGCCTGAAAACGCTTCGAGGAGGAGAAGTTCAACACCTGCCACTGTTGGCGGCGGTCGGGCGAAGCTGAGCGTAGATGAATACGAGCTGGAAAAACATCCAGGAGAGCGGCCAGATAAATAATTAAACTAATGCAACGTGCCGCAGTGTGATGGGGGGGATATTGGTGCCTCTCTCCGTTTTTTTTTTTTTTTTTTTTTTTGGACCCAGTGCCCTCTGTTTTGTATATTTGGCTCACGATATGTTTGCTCATGAGCTCAGTCGTGGAGACGCCGGAGAAGCCCTCTGCAGTGCAGTCACACACACACACACACACACTCACACCGCACACGCACGCGCACACACGCACACACACCGGCCCGCCGGGCTCACTGGAGCTCACTGAGGAGAGGATTTAGATAAAGGTGTAAACGAAGCGGCGGCTTTCCCTGAAGGTAGTCTACCAGTAAGCCTTATTATATGAACAATCCTGTCTTTATACGGAGGAGAGGCTGCTGGTGGCGCTGAGGTGATTTAACAATAAGAGAGAGGCAAGTTTTTTTTTTTTTATCAGGGTTGCGCCACAAAAAGAACTTATCATCTCTCTCTCTCTCTCCCTCTCTCTGTTTGTGTGTGTGTCTCACGTGCACAAACGCACACACTCACACACACACTCACGCACTCACTCACAGTGGTTGGTTGCGGTCGCAGAGTCTAATTTGGAGACACAGACACGAGATGCCAAAACTCGCGCACACGCTGTCATTTTCTCGGCAGCTTATTCGCGTCATTCCGCTCGTTTAACTGTGCCGTCAGAGACAGCTCTCCGCTTCCTTCATCAGCGGGTTTTTTCTCGGAGTCTTTTATTTCTTTGTTTCTTTCTTTCTTTCTTTCTCTCTTCCCTTCCCATTTCTACCTACTGTACGAGTTCTCCCGCGGGGACAAACAGCGCGGTCCCTTGGGGTGGAACCGTGCAAATGCCGACGCATGACGCAGGAATCTGAGCGGTGATTGATGATGAGACTATTTCTGGAGGAAGCGCGCCGGGATCACACATGCCGGACCACTTTGAGCCGTTAGAGGCGGCCCTCGGGAGCAGTTAACGTTATTTATTGTTGTTCTATTTGATATTTTATTTATTTTTTAATGTAATGTGTTCTCGAGCCTGCTACAAGTCGCTCTGAGGAGAGCTTGGTGTCGGTGTGTCGGTGGCTGCTGGGCTCGACTTGAACATGTGCTGTGAGTGAGCGCGTGCTTGTGTCAAGGTAGGCTCTCTCTCTCGCTCTCCCCCCCCCCCCACACACACACACAAACACACACACGCGCACACACACACACACACACACACACACACAATAGAGACTATTCAGCTTGCTTGAAACACAATTAAATCCAGCCACTGCTCTCTGGACTGCGCTCTGAGCAGCCCGGGCCTGCACACTCCGTCAGGTGACCTATATCTACTCCTGCTGGCAGGGAGGGACGACGTGCCAGGGGCCAGTTGGAGGTGAGCCACATCTCCAATTCGCGACGTTAAACAACAGGAAGTCGCGAGAGAGCGCGTCTGCGTGTCACTTCGGATTTTTCTTTTGGGGGGGGGGGGGGGGGGGGCAGTTTTCATCACCGCGGCGGCCCGGCGTTAATGAATTCGTAAAGTGACTTGTGTCTGATGTTACAAAGTGCGGCAGATAAAACTGGCAGGCTGTCGTCGCTGCCAGCAGCGCCTCGTCACAGGGAAGATGACAGGAACTGTCCGCGGTGCTGAAACAGACAGCTCCTTTGTTCAACTGCGGGCTCATTTTGTAAGTTGAAGCGCTCTCTGGCTGCTGCAGCTCTCTTTGGTTTGGATTTTCCTGTTTAAATATTTGAGCTGCCACTGAGACTCATGATAACTTGTGGGATTACGGTGCATGGTGAAACTTTATAATAACCATCATTAAAACGTTCTACTTAATGAATCTTTAATTGATCGTTTTTTTGCCCGTTAAAGGGGCACTGTGTAGTTTTAGAGATGAAATTCAACCTCAGAATTGCAGTATTTACAATATTGATGAGGTAATGATGCAAACTCAGATATTTATTTGTAACCACAACTGAATAAACAAGCTGCTCTCAGAGGAAAATAAGGTCCCAGAACACTGTGTAGTTCTCACAGGTCAGTTTGTCTATTCAGTCATCAGAATTCAGTCAATGGACTAACTAACTAACTACACAGTGCACCTTTAAATAACAATGAAATGCTTTATAAACTATTTATCAAGCAATTATTAATCTTTATGATGGCAAAATCACGTTTTTAGATGAACTACACAGTATGTGTTCATTCACAAACTATCATAAAACATCAGTTACAACTTTAGAATAAACAGTTGCTTAATAAATGCTTTATAAAGCATTTGGTTGCGTGGTAACAGTGAAATAACAATTAACTAACATTTAATTAACCATAAAGGTTCTGTTTATCAATGATGGATATTATGAAGGGTTCGTAATAATGAGCTCTGACCATTTAAAGTAGATCTGGCGAAGGCTTTGAGAATTAGTCTGGTAATACAGGTTACTCCATTTTAATCGACACATTAGGTCCCATCGCAGCGCTGCTCGTGGTATAATGACACAGTGAGTCACATACCCTGAGCCCCATGAGCTGTTGTTCCCCTTCTTTTTTTCCCGTTTTGGCCCTGCATCACAGTGTTTGCTCTGTGTGGCATAATCATGTGTACAGAGCGGCGATAAAATCCATTAGCTGATCATCATGAAGTGCTGCTCGGCTCGTCCATGTGAGAGTTGGTCCTGTGAAAATGAAACCAATACTCAAAGAGCGGCCCAACAGCATGACAAACAGGACTGTAGTCATCAGAGAACTGCCTATGTTGGTCCCAAAGCTTCCTGATAAAATACTCACCTGGAATGACATTAAATGCCGTTTTGCTTATAATGTAGGAAATATGCTGAAATATTCTCAAACATGACACAGAAATGAACGCTCTTTGAAGGCAATGTTGGAGATTTGTCAGTATTTGAGTAAAAATCTAAGAAGATTTTAACTTAAAGTCTGTTAAGTCACAATCCATCGATGAATGCCAACTCTAACTATAACGACCCACTGATGAAAGATCTGCAGTATCAAGAACTGGATGTCTGAGGTGATACATCGGGGAAAAAAATGACAAGCAAAGCAGTTAGTGACACGCTTTGCTTCACCTAGCGCTGGTTTGTCCGCCAGAGAGGGTGGGCGGAGCTATCCCAACGGACCCGCTCCTCAGCTCACCCGCTGTATGCGGCCGTTTACCCTTTTCAAGCTGTAGCATGGTGTGTGAATTCACAATTATCATACCATGACGATGGCTCACTGACAGTGTTGAATTCTGCCATATCGACGTGATTAAAAAACAAGATTTCAAGTTTAAGTTTCAGGTTTGTCACAACATGTTTCATGAGAGAACCCTTCACTTGATGATTATAACGATTACGTAACGCCGTTTGTTGCGATACTTCCTGAACAAAAACGTGCAAATCCAAAGACGTCCCACAGGTGACACTGTTTGGTTCTCTGGGAAGCTGAGGTCCAAAAACCTCACCAGCAATTCCCGCGAATCGCTATCGGTGCAGCCTAAGAGAACGAAACAGATCTTCTTCATTTGTCACTTTAATGATGAATTCGGGGACTCTCTCTGTCTCTCTCAGTCATGGGATCACACTCGCTTGTGCTTTTTTTGAGTAAAGTTCCATTGAGACTCCAAATTTGGAAAATACTGATGATGGGTCATTTCTCCTGCTGAAGTGTTTTTGGATTCCACAGGGTTAAACATTCAATTGTTATAGTGCACATCATTCCTGCTATAAACACAGCTGGGGAACCGATATACAGCTCAAGTGGAAGTCAAATTCACCCTGGGGGAGCCATGTGCGCCTAATAATTGCCTGCATTTCTTTGCTGTGATTACTGCGCGTGATCTGGCGTGCCTGAAAATTCCTGAGAAAAGTTCCCAGTGGGACCACGGCATGGTGGGTTTGTGAGTTAATGGTCGTCTAGTGAGAAGGAAGAGCTGCTTGAGAGTCTCCTTGTTTCTGTGTCGTTGATGAATGATGTGTGTGTTTGGCCCTATCCTTGATTGAATTAGGCCACCCCGCAGACCCAATCGCCTTCCCAAGGAGCACTCGAAGGCGATCCTGCGGTGAAGTGTATCAATAAGCGGGTGGATGGAGTGTAAGTGGTGGTGCTGCCGCGGGCAGACAGCCGGTGACGAGGAGGGGGAACTCGCTTTGGGAGCGTACCGCTGATAACACAGCAGATTGGGAGCCCTCGGTGCTGGCGTCTGTCGGTCCCTGCCGTGGAGGGAGAGAGGGGCGGAGCCACGCTGAGTTGACCTAGAACCACACACTGGGCCAGCTTCAGTTCGGCTTCCTTACTGTTTCCAGCTCAGCTGTATCATCAGGGGCTTTCCACATTCACCTGGGTGCGTGTACCACAAAGCCCCTTACGACTCAGAACGCAACTGTGATTAGGTGACGTACGTGGTTGTCTCAGAACAAAGCATCCTGCGAGCGCAGCGTTTTGATGGCTTTGTTTTGAAGGCTGGTTGCTTTGACGAGGACCCCCATGAGGCCACTGGCAGCTGAGCTCCCACTGTGGCAGATTGATATTTGTAATTTAAGGGAAGCTGTCACACAGCATCCTCCAGATGGAGAGTGCCGCGGAGGCACGCAGTCGATTAAACACGGTTTGTTTAGAAATAATCATTTTGATGTGGGAGCTGAGGATTCAATTGTGGCATATCGGCTCAAGGGTTCAAAATGTTCAATTATGCACAGACGCACACAAGCACATAATAATAACAGCACATGGATGTGGAATACAGAGCAGTGTCAGTAGAGTAGAGGCTTTTAGCATGTCTGTTGTCTGATGAAGCCCATCAGATCTCTGCAGAAAGGACAGGTCAGTGATTTGTTTCCACGCCGCAGAAAAGGTTGAGGGTAGGCTGCGGTTGAGAGCTAATTCATTAATTCACCCGCTGGTCGTGCACACACACACACCCACACACCCACACGCACATTGTTTTCATCACGGAACCATTGGAATTGATATTTGGAGGAGGGTCATGTTTTAAAAGACCATCTCCTCCTTGTCACATTGATTGACAATAAAGGAACAATAAACAGCGCGGGGAGAATACTGCTTGATTAACTGCACTTCAAAAGGACCCAACATGTGCAATAAATCAGGTTTCCATCTCACAAATTAGGACGATGGCAGTTATACACTGGTTTGAAGACCTTCAAGCTTGAACTCTCAAAGGATTTCTGAATGACAGTCGAGCCCTGTGACGGTATGCAGGCTGGCATGAGGTAGGTGATTTGGGATGGGGTTTAGGAAGGTGAGGAAAAAACAAAACAATATGAGATTTCAGTTCACAACTGTCAGACGCAAACTGTCTGAAAACCATCTCAGGGTGTTCCTTCTTTCAATTTTCTTTCAAAATTGTCCCTGTGAGTCATGAGCCACTTATTAAATGTAATGAAGGGAAGGTGTCCCCCATCTTTTTTTCAACAGTGATCTCGCGTACAAGCCAATTAGTTGGTGGAACGCATGCTCGGCTTGCACAGTGTTTGTTTCACTCATGTCAAACATTATTAGCTCCACAGTAATACGGATCAAGTATCAATTGGGAGATGATGTTGAAATGAAGGTTGCATCCTGTTGCAGAAATCAGCAGGAAGCTAAAAGCACAGAGAGAAACCAAATAGCCCGTAAAGATTTCTATCATTCAACTTTTTCCTTTCAGTGCTGAAGCAAACCACAGCCTGGTGGTTGAGAACCACTGGCATGGAGACCAGGGCCGATCTGCAAAATCTGGTCGAATGTGATTGAGAGAGCTTTTAGATTAGTTTCACCTCAATCAACATGAAGCTACGTTGTTAACCGGATGAAGGAATGAGGACATTTGAGTCAAAAGAAGGTAGTTTCAGACGTGCTGCAGCCATGATGGTGTAACTGTTGGGAGTAAAGTTCGTAGTCCTGGAGCTTTCTGGAGCTTCAGTAGAAAAAAATAATCTTCTCCTTAAGACCTGGAGTGGATGCAGATTTATTTTTAAACGTTAACCATTCTGAATAAAGCTTTAAGCAATTTGTCAGTTTTAGTTGTGCTGGGACTACGGATGCAAATTAGCTGTTGATCCAAACCCCACGTATTTATTATGCTGTTGCAAACTGTCAGCGTTGATTAATGCGCTCCCACAAACGAGCAAACAAAGAAAGCGATGGTAAGTGATAGCTTGTTAGCTAACCGGACGTTCCAGCTTTATTTGCAGTTCTGTTTTTGGCGAACCAGTGAACAACAGGAACTACATTTAACAGTCAAAACCAGGGGACAAAGTGATGAGCGGGCTCAGTAGCTGAAAACATGAATGCAGGAACCCACAGGATGGTTGACAATGAGTGCTTGAACTCCCCTCCACTGACATCTCCTCACTGATAACCTCTCTTCACACTGTCGCTCTCTCGGCACCGCAGAGATCCCACAGCACTGATACCTTTCATACCCTTCCTTTAATACTCTAAACTTCTGTCTCTCTGACAAAGTTCCCACCTGGAGCGATTCTCAGAAAACTTCTCTTCCTCTCTTCAGCTGTTCTCTGACAGCTGTCGGTTTGGTAAACAAAGTCAACAACTTCAAACTTTTAATTTTCAAAACGCTAACCTGTCAGCAGTTACAGTGTTTAGACTAAAGACGGGGATCATTTCACTTTATGCGCCAGGTGAAACTCTCCCGTGTGCGCAGACGTTTACGCGCGGCTTTTTTCTTGCAAAAATTGGCCTTTGCATCTAAATCGGCGAGGTTAGAGGGTGACGATGAATAGAGAAACCGAGCAAACTGAAAGACGGCACTTGAGCTGGCTTTCAATTGCTGTACAGCCGGACGTAGTGGGCTCTGATTTGCTCCACTGGCTTTGATTCGCTGTTTCTCAAATGACAGAAAGAGAGAGACAATGAAGGAGCAAAATGAAATTGGCAAGAGCACACACCGTATGTTGGAGGGGTATCTTCAGCCATGGGCTGACTGCAAGATTAAAATATATTGAATGAATGCATGCATGGTGGATTTTATTTAAAAATGCAGGAGGCTGCTATGCTATTTTTCATCACAGGACATTATATCTGAATGAGACCGTGCAACCCAAGAAATATATCAGATGTTACAGAAAATGGGTTTATGGTTAAGAGATGAGACTAGTCTAGTGGCCATGGTAGTGGAGGGAAGTCAGGGTGGATGACAGTTGGACTGGCGTTCCTCTCCTGTTTCCCACCACCTGTCAGCTTTGGTTTTTGTTGTTTTAACCGTGAGAGTGATCTTTTCTCAGCTTAACTAACTTTAACCATGATGACAGAGCTTTCCCAATCCTTAACCAAGATGTTTTTCCTGCCTAACCTACCCAAATCTCAACTAGTGAATTATCAGTTTTATTTGTTAAAACGGCGACGTAGTTCTGCTGCAAGAGTTAAAGCAACAATGTGTAGAAATGTGTATTTTGTGCACCACCCTCCTTTTTCTCAGCGCAGCAGGAATGTCCTAAATACGAATACCAGGTTTCCTCAGCAACTTGTCATTTAGAACCTGATGTTTTGTGCTAACTACAAACAACACTCAGCATTTACAGCATTTTTTGTCTTGAAAACGTGTGCAGTCAAAGTTCACACAACTGTGCACACAACTCAGCACAGTGACAGCACGCCAAGCTTATGTAGCCTGAACCAGAGACGATAGCACCTAGCTATTTCACCATTCACCCCATTACAAGTGACTGTACCATCAAAATCATTTTTGAAAATGATATTTTAAGGGAGATACATAATGTTGCTTTAATGTATCCTCATGTGGTAAATACTGATCACACAGTGTAATGGCTACAGGATCCTGAACTCGTCTGCGGAATTAACACCAGTTTAACACCAATGCTGGGAGAGGACGCTTGTCTGGGATTTGTTGTGCAAAAACACGGCGATATAAAAGAAAAACTCTCAAAAACATCCGCGCTACTAACAGATTGGGCCGTAGTTTGTAGGGGTTCTTTGCAATCTGTATTTCAGTTGCAAAAAATTACAGCAACAGCTACTCTCAGTGGAAACCCTTTGTTCTTCAGCCTTGAAAACAGATTTTCTTAATCAGCTTCTTACTATGAGCCTTTAACGATTTTCCGCCAAAGGTTTGGTTATTCCTCATTAAATTATGTATTTGTTCCCCTCACTGGTTAGAAATGATCAGAGCTTTCTTGTTGGGGAAAGGGTCATGCTTTGTAGTTTCATGCATCAGGCCGGATTTCGGCAGTTTTTTTAAATCAAAAGGCGACGGCAGCCGTGGGGTAGCTAATTTAGTCGGGAGTTAAACGGAAATGCTTCAGATTTGCAGGTGCTTTAAAACCACCTGCAGATGAGGACTTCTTCAGGCCGTACGAATGATGTCCGTCGTAAAGATAAGAGGTGGAAGGAGGGAGACTTTGTTCCAGTGCTACGGTCATCATGTTTTAAACCTTTTTCAGCCCTGTCTCTAAACTCACCATGATTATGCATGTTTTTCTCTTAATCTTAACCGGGCAGTTTTAGTTAGCCAAAACCTCACCAAGCCATCATCACAGAGACTGGAGATCAAAACCAAGCTGAATCGTTTTGATGGGTGCACAGTCGTTTCTAAAGGTTTTTCACCACCTGTGATGTCGCCAGATCAGACAACGTTCACGCGGGTCGTTCCAAAAGCCAATGATAATGTTTCATCATTATGTTCGGAGCATCTCAGGCCCTCTCAGCTGCTGGTGTACATTAATGTGACCACCAGGCCTGTCAGGAGAAAAACAAAACAAAAAAAGTGATTATTTCTCACCTGATCAGGTCTGGCATGGGAACGAGCTCGAATAGATTTTACGTGTGACTTTTTTTCCTTATTAGGTTCCACCCGCTGTCCGTGTGCCGCCATCGGCTTTGTCATAACACGGGGAGAGTAGGCCACACCAGCCAGCCTCAATGGAATCATTCTCTCCGCTGTCACATTGCATCGGTTCTGGGAAAATCTTGCTGGTGTCCCATGGGGGAGCGAGTAAGAGATGAGATACGAACGCCTCCAACACATGTGCACAAACGGCACAGGGAAAGCAATAGAGAGAGACGCAGCCTCTTTCTCCTCGGTCTTCCTCTGTGACGCAGATACACACACTAGATTAGTCTTGGCAAATTGCTTTGTCTTACAGGATGAAATTGCATTTAAAGGTGTAATTTCATTCGTTTTTTATATATATATAGAATTGAATTCGGAAAGTGAATCATTCCTCGGAAACATAGATGTTGAAAATCCTCCCGAGCTGGCAGTTACTTGTAAGACAGTTGTCAGAATTATAAATTTTTTTTTCGAGGACAGATTTGCTCACAACAGTGAAAGCGTAAGCCGCGATCCCTCGGTGGACCGGACCACAAAGAAGGAGACAGAAAGAGGGAGAGGAAGAGAGAAAGGGGAGTGGGGACTTTATCTCAATTTTTCTGTTGCTTGGCTTGTCAACTTGTCTCTGAAATCCACTCAGATGGGCCCAGCTCCGAGCTATAAAGAAGGAAAAGACAAAAACACAGACGAGAGGTCATGCAAGAATTGGCAAGGGAGAGGGAGAGAGAGGGAGAGCAGCGGCGAGAGGCGATGGGGGAACGAGAGGTGTTTCGACTGTTTCCTAAAAGAACACTCTGCCCTGTTGTTTTGTCAGCTGCAGTGGTCTGTGTTATGGCGCAATGAGTCCCCGGGGAGCGCCGACTGCCATAAATATTGCACTGTGTGGAGCGGCCGTCTCTGATGTGGGCTCGCATCGGGTACAGGATGCTGGCCATTAAAGCTTTTGGTCAGTAATGAGTGGGTGCCGGGTCCCAGCCAAGTGTTTAACGTCTTTAAACAGTCGTCAAATGGATCTCACTCAGAGGCCCGCACATGGCAGGAACTTAGGGGTAGCAGACGTCCGCCTTGTTAGAGGATGAGCTTAAATATGATGCTCCTGAATGTAAGAGCTCTTAATAAACATGCACAGACGTGGCAGCCGGCTTTTTAAGTCCGGGGAACCTTCACAGGATGATCAGTAAGTGTATCAGTTTGTTCGAGCTGTGACATTGCAGTGTGTTTGTCGAAGGTCAGTGACATGTATGTGTCTGCTCATCCTGCATATGCTTTCGTGTGTGTGTGTGTGTGTGTGTGTGTGTGTGTGTGTGTGTGTGTGTGTGTGTGCACTGATCTGACACACAGGCCCAGTCAGTCCTGTTCTTGGCTCCAGCAGCGATCTGGCACTTCTCCTAGGCTTGCAGTCCCTGCCATGCCTCCCCCTCTCCCTCTCCCTCTCCCTCTCCTGCTGCCTCTCCTCCTCCCTCCTCCCCTCCTCATTTCCCCCCCGTCCACACACCAGTGCAGATCAGCCGGCCCAGGCCTTTGCGAAGGGTGTCAGAAAATTAGAGAAAGCGAGCTGACTGGAGCCTCCCGGTATGCCCGCTCATTTCTGGCTCTCCTCGCGGTGCTATGCTATCATATGACAGTAATGTGGCAGCGTTGTGGACCTAATTATAATACGCCGCACAAAAGATGCTGAACACATGGCCTGTGAAGAGCTGCGGCCATCCACTGGCCAGGGTAGCGACTGACAAAACCCTTTTCCATATTCCTTGGATGAAACCTTGGATAACCTCACAGCAGGGATACACACATGCACACACGCAGATTCACTATCTCACAGTTGTTTCACTGTTCACATAAATCCTGTAATAAGGTTCCATCTGAGATAACTGGACTGCTCCCCGCAGGGCCCTTTTCCCCTCGCTGAGACCCACAACAGCTGCACTCTTCATTGGATACAGCAGTGGCTGGAGAATAATCAATGATACTGAGTGTGTATGTGTGTGTGACAGCAAGTTTGTTTCCCGAAATACAATCTAATGGATATGAGGGCTGCAGCTAACCATTATTTTCACTAGCAGTTAATCTGCTTATTTTTCACCGATTGACTCACTCTGTCAAAAAAATGCAACAAATCCTGACATTTAAGAAGCAAATGTTTGACATTTCTGCCTAAAAAGTGATTGAAACTACTATCAGTGATCATAATTGCTGCCGATTAAAGGGTAACTCCACCAACTTTACACATTAAAGTGTGTTCACAGGTCTTGGGGAGTTCTACTTTACAGGTGAAAAGTGGTAAATAGCCTTTTGTGGCTTGAAAAGCAGTCCACTGGTCTGTTGGACTCATTATGGACTGTTTAAAAACAAATGATAAAAATCAATACACCAGAACCACCTGTTTTAATCCCACGCGCTCTTCTACCCACAATGCAACTAAGCCACGGAATGGCATCACTGGAGGCAATTTATCAGATGCAAGCAGCTTCCTGTGGAGCCACAAAAGTATTCACACTACATTTTGCTGTAGTTCGCAACAGAAACTGTAAGTTGCCCTTTAATTTTCTTTTGATTGATAAATAACTTGATTGATCGATCGTTGTGGCACTAGTGGAAACGAGATGTTAAAATTGAAAATCCTCTCTGCGAATAACAACAGCCAAAACAAATGTGTTGAAACAAGCCAGACTGTTTTGATCACGTCCTTTTCAACATTACATTTAGATAATAAGCAACAAGCGTGCTGCACTAGAGAACTAGAACTTGTTCGATCTCTTGGGTCAGTCAGTCTGCAGACTACATAAATACAAGATCGAATCTATCCCATATCTTTCTCTTCTATCTGTATCTTCTACTAACAAACCTTAAGTTCACCTGAGGAAAACGCTCCCATGTTTTAATAGTAGCATATGACGTAGACTGTATCTGCAGATATGACTGTAATGATCAGCAGTTCAACCCTCGCACATGGAATATGTGGCATTTTGAATTTTAATATCATCTTTGTTTTCGGTTGCGTGTTTGTGCCTAAACATAATTTGAGCAAAGAGAGCATAAATCTATCGGCGTGTATTGTCTATTGTACTTGAGCTCTATACCGTATCCTAGGCGGGAGCTAATTTGGAGATCTGCTTTGGAGTCCCATTGTTTGACACAGTGGAGTGCACACTAGGGTCAGCTTCGAGACAAACAGGTGAGCGTGCTGGAGAGGCGAGAGACGGCTGAAGGTCACGGAGATATGCCGAAGGAATGTAGTTCACACACCGCAGGGCTGAAGATAGGTTGGGTGGAGGGGTGGTGTAAATAAGAGCAACAGATAAGGAGGTGAGCACACGCTGAATAAAACATTCTCTGATTCCTCACCCTCCCTCCAGCTGTCTCCCCCGTCCCTAGCGAATGTGTGATACCATCCGTTCAATAAGACCTCATCAGTTTAATAGGGCTCTCATACACCTTCCAGTCGCTTTCTTTGTGTGTGTGTGTGTGTGTGTGTGTGTGTTTGGGGCTTTTGGTTGGCTGTAGCTATTGTTCTGCAACACCCACAAGTTGCTCTCATTGGTCCAGCTGCTGATGAAGCCCATATATCTCTCTCTCTGCCAAAACTGACAGCATCCTGGGCTCTTTGTAGGCAGCAAAGTAGGAGAGAAGACTTTTCCACCTCACTGCAAGTCTGTGACAGGTTTACTTTCACTTCGGTAAGTTGATATCCTGCGTGTTTGTGGCGCCCGCTTTGGTCTCTTTTTTTCCTCTCGAGAGCAGAGTGAGATGTTGTGTTCTGTTGTTATGCTGTCCAGCAGAAGTAGTCAGAGACGCGATATCTTAACAGATAACTTCAAAGCGATTTGATTTAGTCGCATTTTAATATCCGCAGTGTTTTGTGTACAAAGTTAGATATTTTTGTAATTAGTTTTGGGAGACTCCCAGGCTCATTTTCTCCCAATCAGTGAAAACATTTTTTTTTTTTCCAAAGCTTTATTGACTTGGTAGGAATAATCCATCACGAGGAGTCAGTTTGCGCCGAGTTTCATCAGAGCGATCATATAGTTTCTGTACATAAAGTTCCAGTCGCTGTTTCATTTTCTCCAGCACACTCAGGGACATCGTGAGAACTGAGATGAGACATTGATTTTCCCTCTCTTTTTCAGACTTAAACCTTCAACAGCTGGTTAACATTCTCTGCAGTTACTTTAGGACCTTCCCTCTGTAAGTCTTAACAACCAAGGCCAGACAGGCATCAATTCATCTTTAGCGAGATGTTGCAATCCAGAGATTTAAAGCAGAGGGGGAAACAGTTAAGACATAAAATGGGTACCTTTAAAAAAAAAAAAAAGAATAAAAATATGACTGCCATTTCATATTAACAACAGAATTAAGTTAATTGGCCAGATTCACACAGACTTGAATCAATTAGTGGCTCTAAATATGCTGTGTCAAAACGATAACATACAGCTCAACAGAGATAGCATAATATGTATTGTAGAGGCAAATAGGCAGAAAATAGAGATAAACAACAGCTGGATAATAAACAGTGATATATAAAGAGGGTGCTGGTGTGATTGGCAGCTGGTCTGTTCAAACATCTGTCAGCGCCAACCATTTTTCGGTGGTACAGTAACGATTTGTTCATTTTATACATATTCTTCTATGTTTATCTGATGGTGCATGAAGTTTATGTAAATACCGCCCACGTGAACTTTAATGAGGTTTTCCTCAATTAACCCATTGACTAATGGGTAACTAATTAATTTCTGCTGTGCCTGTGTGCTTACCCTATTCTGGTAGTCAGCATCAAGTGGCAGACATGATTTGATCAGGACGTTTCAGCCTGACTTATTCACAGTCTCGATTTGACATTTGCTTTGTCTGACAATGGATGAATTTACCTACATTTTTATGAAACACCAGTCAAAATGTTGTTTTTAGTTATTTTTTTCACTGTGAATTCAGAAGCTCAGGAAGTTAAGTTGCGTTATTATCAAGAGATGTACTTGGATGTTTTCGACTTCCATATGATTTGTTTGTCTACATCTGACCATTCCTAAGCAAACTACAGCCACTTATTATAATATTGTCCATATTATATAATAATTCTATATTTCATTTACTGACCATGTGGATGTGTCCAAGAAAGTTTAGAGTAAGTAGAAAGGTTACTAAATCCTAACAGAGGACATTGGAGCAAAAGTGACTTTTAGTATATTATCCACTGACCGTGAACATTGCCGGCTGGCTGTTACATGATTTTTTTTTTTAAATCATATGGATAGGATTAGCGATTCAAAGGTTTAAATGTCTTTTTAGGACAAGTTAAGAAAGTTACATTTAAATATTCACTTTGAAAAAGAGGACAGCAACAAAAAAAAAAGGGCGGATTAGCCTACATGACATATAAAACAATAATAAAAGCCCACTTAAGCAGTGACATAAAACAGTCAAGAATCTAAAAAAATCTACTTTGATTTGAACGTTATAATGTTTGTCACGTTAGATACATTGATATAGTACTGAATTGATGATTGAGCACATGGATGGATTTTTTTCTTTGTATCTTTCTTACCTTTTGTAACCTTTCTTAACTCCCCCTCCTTCTTCCCCCCACTTTCCTCTCCGAGTCTTCCAGTCCTCTCTATTCCCAGCCTGTCCCTAGTCAAGCAGAGAATCGATTTCTAAACAGGCGAGGCTCTGGGGACCGAGCAGAGAACCATTATTGGCCTCATTTAGGCTCCATTGCCACCACGATGGCTCCTTTAGACAATAGGATAGACTCTGTCATGGATACCAAAGCGTAAATGCACATTCCAGCTGAAAACCGCTCAGGCCAGCATTTCCTGTCTTCAGGGAGCTTTGTTTCAAGAAACTGCTGTCGGTTTGAGAGGATGGACCGCAGTGCCTCTCCACACACCACTAATATAGGCACATCCAGCACATTTCACAGCCGCAGGCGAGATAGGACAGGAATATAGCAAATGTATGGGTTTTTTTTTTTTTTTTTTTCGTGCTATATACACTGCATGCCACCTTTCCCTTTTTCATCACCACCATAGTTTTTTGTTGCAGTCTGCAACATATGGCAATGTGTTTCTACTCCAGACTGCTGATTCCTCATCAGGGGACTGTGTTCCTCTATAGCAGCTATGTGTCTGTCAGGCAGCTGAAGCGTGCAAAGCCAATCACGACACTCTTTCTCTTTCTAGGATTGAAAGGCTTCAGGAAAGCTCCTGCAATTCCAGTTACAGTTTATCCGAGACAGGGATGCATTATGTCTTGACAAAACTAAGCTGATGGAGGTGAAAGATCCACTCCTGGGTTGTGTTACAGCGTCCCCAGAACCACATAAATACCCTCAGGCTCCCAGTTTGTTTCTAAATATACAAATTTGTGAATGCCTGTTACACTAATGTCATCCAGTAATAAATCTCAGAGTCTGGAAGATGGCAAGCGTGTGGTTGCATGAGAGGGAAGGCAATGTGATGCTCCAGAGCCCTGAGGTGCAGGACAGATACATGCACCCTACTAAGTATAAACCAGAGCAACCGTTTGGACACAACATAATGGAGAAATTTCCCTTTAAAGATGGTCTGAGGTGGATGTATTTGATCTCACAGAACAGCCGAGAGTTGAATCAATAGTAGGTTTGTTCCTGAGAGTCAACATGTTTGGCATGCACAAATGGATACACATCGTCAGTCCCTGCAGAAAATAACGGTTACACACTCAGAAAACTCTGTTGGCATCACACTGAACACTTGGATGCCCTCTAATAGCAGCTGTCAATATCAGACTGCAATTTGGCAAATGAAGGGCATTTTGTTCCCCGACTAGTAAAATAAGAATCTATATGAACTAATCAATAACCATTTGGAGGTATTTTTATTTACTTAAGTTGATGAGAGGATACAATGTTGCACATCTACAAAGCCCAGCTCAGTTGCTCGGCTACATGATTCACCTCACTTCACATATGTGTTGTGGGAGTGTGTTTTTAGGCCTCTCAAGGGCTGAAAAAGAAAAGAGATGGGAAGAGATCGAAATGCATTACACTGTATAGGAACCCATTTACACTTGGTATTTAAATGTGATCTTCATCTGGATATCCACATAAGGAAAAACACATGTTAATGCAACATGTACAAATTTTTGGAGTGTGATCAGATCTACCTGACCACAACTGGAAGCTGTCTTATACTGTGTTCAGATATAAGGTGGATGAAAACACAATTTGTACAACGTGCCGGCATCCCTACTCAACATAATACTAACTAAAGATATTCAGATTATTGTAGTTGTTTAGATTCAGAGAGCGAGCAAGCAAGAAAGTTGATAAGGACACGCCTCTGTGCCTATTCAACAGAACTGCTTGAAAAATGATGGCAAAAGTTACTTGGTTAGGTCTCGGGAACTAAAATGCAAGGTTAGGTTCAGGGAACTCAAATGTTTGGTTAGGTTTAGGCACTAAAAAATACCAGGGAATACTAAGTAAAGCATGGTTTTGGCTTAAAAGAGACCCTTTCACAACATTAACCATTACCTGGTTAGGTTTAAGCATCACAAAATTCTTGGTTGGGTTTAGGAAGCGAAGATACTGGGTTAAGTCTAGGGAACCAAAAAACTTGGTATGGTTTAGGGAATCAAAATCCTTGATTAGATTTAGGCAACAAAAATACTTGGAAATGCCAATGAAAGCATGTTTTTCACAACATTAAACGTGTGTTTGAAAGGATAACTCTCCCATGTGCTTATTTTTCCGGTCTTTGTCCCGAGTTGCCTGTAACATGATAAAAATGTGATTTGTCAGTTTTGGTCCTGGTGTAATAATAATTGTGATTTTCCCAGAAGAACACCAACATCATAATATCAGATGGTGCATATCTAGACACAGATCCCATTCTAAAGTGTAAATGGGGTGTGACTCCATCTGGTGTATATGCAACTTCTTATGATAATCATCGATAATTATGTGTTATAATTATTATTCCTTTAGGACAATATGCACAATAATTTAAAAGAGCTTTTACCCTATTTGAAGTTCAAAGGACACTTGCATTGAATTGTGTTAAATAATGGAATATTCCTGTGACCTAAACCAGTTTGCTAACAGCCTGTGTGTATGGGTCTGTGCTCGTGTTTGAGAGTGTTTTTTCTTGTTGGTCTGCGTGTGAGTGGTGGTCCAGCTGCCCCCAGTGGGATGTGTACACTAAATGGGTGAGGAGAGCGTTGGACCCTGCTCTCCATCAAAGGCAGTATTGACTGGAAGCATGAGAGTGTCTCCGCAGCCAGTCATCCTTGGACAGCTGACAATGGGCCTGGGCACCGGGGGGATAAGGCTGAAAGCAATCAACAACCACTAGAGGAAAAGGCTTCACTGCTGGTGGAATGTTTCTGAACTCAGACCTCATTCGCAAAAAACATCGCTCTGCTCTTGACCAATCATGTGCAAATGGCTCTAGTTTGCCTTGAAGCTCTTTTAATTAATTATGTACAGGGCGTTGCACTTTATGTGCCCAAATGTGCTTTTTTTTTTTAAGTGCATACAGTATCTGTGTGTCTACGTCCAGAGCTATTCTGGGGATTGGCTCACAATCGTGTGGTAATTAATCTCACTCAGTGAAGAGGTGCATGTTGGGACTGAGGCAGGGCTTAGCTCGCCGCACCTTGCTCGTTAACTTTAACCACCTATGGCCAGCCTCTGGAGATTAACGAGGGCTGCCCATGGTCAAAAGCGGTCAAATGTGTTTTAACGAATGCTCGTGCAGCCTACCACCAAGCCTATTTTTTTTTTTATTCTGAGGCAGTGATTCGCATTACTGCCGCAGAAGAACACTCATGGGACCTGACTCACACTGTGACACATCTGGCAAATGGCAGAGGAAACACACAGGCGCGTACACAAACAGACACACACATCCACACACTCGCCACATGGCACAGGCGCAGGAACAGGTAGACATACAGTGAGCAGAGTTGCAGTATGCGGTGCCATTTACTAGCAATCCCAGCATGAATCTGTTTGACACAGTGACACACAGAAACACCTATGACTCACTCACTTGTTGTGTATGTGTGTGTGGGTGTGTCTCTGCGCCTTCTGTGCGTATACAACTCGTCTTTGTGTTTGACTCTGGACGCTACAGTACAGATGGAGACAGAATAACAATGACAGTGTGAGAGTTGCATCTGCACACAAACATACTTTCTGACTTTCCCAAGTAATCGCTTGGTGTTTGACTCCAGTGTTGAGGGGGCGCCGTACCATCAGTCAGTTTACGTGTGCCTCAGAGCCTAGCTTCAAAGGTTACTGCTCATGTATATGAATAATGTAGTATTCCACAGAACGGAGGATGGTATGCATATACCCTGTAAATACAAATTCTCATCTCATGACACCAGGAATGTGATCTGAATACAGCCGGAGTATTTTTCCACCTGCCCAATCCTCATTTAATATTCAACAGTTATTACTCATGCAATATTGATCAAAAACCACTACTGGTCTTGTAATGTGCGTGTGAGAGAAAGGTTAATTCCTTGTATTTGCAGCGGTGTGCACAGAGCAGTTCACCCAGCTCTGCGACCTTACTATAACTCAGCAGAGATGGATGTAACAGATCTGTGTGTTTCTCCACAAACACTTGCCTTAATGAGCCTTTTTACGCTGATGGATTAACAGAACAAACCTTTATGAAAAGCAGTAGGACCGTTTGATATTGTTTTCAACAGTGAGGCAGACTTTCTGAAGTGGTTTTCAGGAAAAAATAGAGTTTTTACAAACACTGCTAAATCAAATTAAAGCAGATTGTGTATTACAGTCAAAACACTAGATGGCATAGTGAATATTTCCCAAACCAGATGAACACCAACGACACAGAGAAGCGTTTCAGACGAATATTTTTTCCCTGTCTGCATTTCTGGTCCTGTCAGGGCACAGAGCCACGTCTAGTGAATGCTATGAAGACATACTTTACCTAAGACTACAGCTCAGGCTGCCTTCAAATTGGATTAAATCCTTAAATCACATGATCAATCATCCACAGCTCGCTGTGCCAAGATGGCGGAGTGGTTTCCCTCTCCTTCTTAAAATGGCACAACTGCATTCAATAGCAACGGTAACGGAGCTGCCTGCGGGTTTTAGGTTCGGCTTGTTATTTATGATTGCTTGCGTCCTGTTCAGTTTGGAGAGATAACATGAATTAGGAAATGAGGGTAACAAAGCCACAGTCACACAACACATGCACACAGCAGAGGGAGTGTGCCAGAAACAAATAGCGTGAGGTGATAATTGAATTTGGGAAACATTAAGGGAAGATGGGAGGAGATACAGCTATCCTGGGAGATGCAGTCCCATAACAATGGCAACAGACTGTAAATTCCTCTGCTCCTCCGTCAGGGCGAGTCAGCAGGCGGTGCAGGGCCATGCCCCTCATTTTTCTGGCTAAAAAGCAGCAGGCAAACGGCATGTGTGCTACTGTGTGCATGCTTCATGCATCGCTGAAGCGTGGACATCATGCCATGCCGCTGTGTGTGCCTCCTCAAACACACCTGCTCCTGACGCCTCAGAGATAAAAGCTTGGCTGTGGTTCACCGTATACGAGCAGCGCCAGAGTGTTGCATTGCAAGAAGAATATAGATCTGCGCTACTTCTTACCTCTGCACAGCCCAGCTGCATAGCTTTTTATTAGTTGGGCATGTGTTTGATTTTGCATTTGGAGGTGTCAGAGATATTTGCAATGATCTGTGTCTTCTCTGCATGGCTGTTTTTTTTCCCCATGTTGCCCTGGAAACAATAAAACTTATATCAGGGTTAGGTCAAACACAGCTTGATGAGAGTCAGATTAGTCACTCTTGTTGAAATTTTCCTTGAATGTTTACATAAAATCACTCGATCCTTCTGTTATATGAAGCCATGGCCTTTTAGGGGAAAGAGCCTTGGAAGTGACTATTGTACCCTTTTCACACTGGACATAAAACCCACTAACAACAACTAACAAATTTCCACCCCTTTTTCAGCACAAAGCTATGACTCACGTTGAAGTATAGGATGTTGGAACATAAATAGTTCAAGCAGCACTCCAACACTCTTCAGTCAGCGTTGAGTTAAGAGAGAAACTGATGGAAAAGATATAAAAAAATAACGCTCACTGGCCTTCATGCGGCTCCAGTGTTCCGAGTTGTCAGTCCGTGACGTGAAACGATACACACTAGAGCAAAAATCAGAAGGGCAAACTCCCCTGAGGGGCAGTGAGGAAAAAACACTCAATTGCCTATTTTAAGCGGGTTTAGCCATGTTTTAAAAACCTGCATGTACTTGTTAATTTAGGTGTTAAAATGATAATACTCAAGAACCCTCAAGAGTGGTGTGATACAGGTTTAACTTTACCCTCCAATTGTTAATATCTACATTTTTTCCCTGGAATTGATCCGAGAAAGGCTCAGGCTTTACTGAGTCTACAGCCTGATGTTTAATGTGTGTAAATACCTTTACCACAGCCGTCCGTTAACAAACAGCTTGTCCGGCCTCTACTGAGAATTGAGGATTGACCTGTTTCAACCCTTTGAAGTTGCATTTTTCAAGTGCCATTGTGCAGCAGTTTCAACCTTTTCGTGGCCAGAATGCCGGGAATGGAGGGGGAGTGCAGACGGAGGAGAGGTGAGGGGAGACGAGGTGTGTTGGGTGTTTGTTGGACTTGTCCATGGCGCACAATGCCCCTCTATGTATGAGGATGGTGAGCTGGTGATGTCATGGCTGGCAGGACCCAAAAACCCACTGAGCTTGTGAAGGCGTGACATGATTGGGACAAAGAGGAGAGTCGCCGGCATTGTTCTGTTGAATCAGTCCGTGACGGGGGGCAGCTCTCCAGCCTGAAGCCAGAGAAACACAAACTGTCAATCATTAATGTTAGGTAAAACTATTTATTTAAGAAGCTTCAAATTAGCTTTTTTGGTTGGCGATTTGGTTTGCTCTTTGTGGTTAGCTTACACTGTGTAGAGAGGGTCTACAGAATAAGTAGCCATGCAGCAAGAATCCCTGGTTGGAATTGAACCTGCGATTCTGCAGTCATGGTGTGGGTCTTTGACCACGACATGAACCAAAATGGAATTATGGATCTTATTTTGGGTTTGAACCCAGTGTGGTTTCTGGAGTCAGTCCTGGTGGAAGTCGCTGTAAATCACCTCTGTGCTATGTTCCTTCATGTCAAACTAACGTGGCTGCAGAGCCTGGTTCCATTTCTGGTGTCCATTATGGTGCAACTCCCCACCAGCATTCCCTGCTGGGTCCCCCTCTGTTCAAGGCCCGGAAACCTCCTCCTGTCGGTCCAAAGCTCCTGTGCTAGCGGTGTAAGCACTAACAGCTAACAGCAGCTGCAGTTGGCACTAATTAGCTGTTGGTCTGTTGATATGCTGCCGCCCTATTTTTTTGGGAATATGAATTTTTGGGCAAATCTTACATATTGCACCTTTAAGGGAAATGTTATGATGAACAATGTTGACATCACTTATCATCTTGAAGAGAGAGAAAGGCAGCAAGTTAACTCAACTTAAGGCTCAATACAGCTGTCTCTAATATCAATATTTGTGTTTCGAAGCTTGAGTGATAATTATGGGTGCACATTTGAAGCCTCAGTAGAGTGGGGTCATTATGTACTTATATACTTTGTTGTCGTAATAACGAGTCTGATGCAAGACAATTACAGGCATCAGTCACTGTCTCCCCCTCCAACGTCTCAAAAGTCAACTTGATGTGCGAGTAAGTGCAATGAGGGTCCAGCTCGTCACAGTCTGGGGATCACGGGTCCGCATTTCTGCAAGCGGGGCAGAAATGCTCCCTCGCTGGTCATTATGTGGATTTGAGACCAGTCGAACGCTACGAGGAGCTCCATTTCTCGCTCTTTATCAGTCGGTTGCCACTTTTTCTCGGTCCAGCCGATGCAATGTCTTGTCTCTGCTGAATTTGGACTTTGATTTCCATGGCAACGATATAAGCTTCAAAGCATTAGGTTCTGTAAAGCTAGAAAAACGAGAGCTGCCAGGGCTAAGGAAATTTGCAAAAAGCAGGGAATAAGGTTATCCACTAGTATTTTCCGAGGAAGTAACAATGGAAAACTAAATATGCAGACACAATGGTGATATTGTCTGTTTCTCTTTTTCTCTCTCTTTATCGCTCTTCTGCTCGTGGGTGTGTGATTATGGTCTCAGTGAAATTCCCCTATGCCTCTTGACTTTCCAATTTCTCACTCTTGTCATTGTGTATTTGGTTGCTGCGTGTGCCTCCATTATGCTTGTCTCGTTACATTTCTGGGGCAGTATCGTAGCAATGGTAAGAGGATGTATTTACGTTAAAAAGGGGGTTATGATCTTTATAAACTGAGGACTCCGAAAATCTGAACCAACCTCTAAAGGAATTGGGACCTATGAGAGTGTTTCTGCTTGGTGATTTGTGTGCTCACATGGCCATAAACTGACCGTGGATATTACAACTGGGGCTAAAAATTAGACGCCTACCTGCTTATCGGCAAGTGATTTTAAAGGCCTTTTAGCCGAACAAAGAGGAGCCAATCCTTTAGCTGTGGAATTTGCCAGAATGTTATTGGCAGAGCAGTGTTTATCGACTGAACGTCGTTTCCTAGTAGAATGTGATTGAGGAGCAGAGAAAGGCTTCTTTTCACAGCAGGCCTTGCAAGTATCGTGTAAACACACACTGAGAGAGGCTCCTTTCATTAGCTATGCTAATCTGGAGTGCACGTGACTTGCCACAGAGTGCAGGGTCCCTCATGGCTCTGGCTCTCTGCGCCATTGGTTTGTGTCTCCAAAGGCCAGGGTCCTCGTTCTGTGCTTTCTGGTTCATTGGGTTAATTTGCTGAATGTATTGCGTTCTCCTTTTTCTCATAGTTAGACTGACAGAAACACGGATCTGGCCGTTGGTGAATCTGCTCCTCCCGATCACTGTGTTCTGTTCGGTTGTCTTGTATTTCTGGACACACACAGCTACCCAGACTGGCAGCTTTAGCAGAGTGAGAGCTTCGATTGTGCCGCGATCTGTCACCTTTTGTCCCTCTGTCGCCGTCTATGCTTATAACGAAACAAAGCAAACAAGGCAGTGGGTGTCTGCTCAACACATTTGGAGATGCCCTCATTCGCTTTGTTGCCTAGAGTTAGATAAGAAGATTGGTACCACACACATATCAGTATTCTAAAAATGAACCCACTGAAAGCAGCCAGCGAACCTAGCTGAGCAGTAAGATTGAAAACCGCTCTGTCCAAAGGGAACAGAATCTCCTGTAACCTGTAAAGCTTCATTTTCTTTTGGTTTTTGTTTTATTGCTCAGCCTGCAAGTGTACCAACCAGCAGCGACTGGGAAGGAACTGGTCTAAACCAAGAAATTGTTGCTTTTTGAGCTTTATAGCCTGGTTCCACCACAGGTGACGCCATAAGTTCGACCAGAAACACTGCAGCATGTTTCAGACTCATCCGCTCTACTCAGTTTAAAAAATGCATCTAGTCTATTTTTGACGGAAGTGGCATCGAGCAACACAAAACAGTGCAGCGAGTCCGTTCTCAAAATAAAACACCCTGCGCAGACTTCAGATCGTGAAAACAGACAAAAACAAGAAAGAAAAGTGACCAAAATAACCAAATCTGACAATCTGGAGTCAATAAAATTGGGACGTGTAAAACTCTCAGCTGTCTCTTCTGAAACACGTCCAGTCGCGATGTTGGTGGAACTAAACCACGTGCAGACGCGACACCATAGAGTTGTGCCTGGTATTGACCGGCTGGTTGGTAAATTTTCCTATGTTTGCTGGCAGTATCCCCCTGGTTCCAGTCTTCACAGCCTTTTTCACAAGTGAACTCCGGACAGTATCGAGTGAATCAGATCAGGATATTGGCCACATTGGCCTGTTCGCACATGCAGCACACAATGAGATATTCGGTGTCAGACGCGTTCATGTGGGAAAAACCTATATGTATTCGGCGAGGGCAAATGTTGAGCAGTTTAAACACCATTTTCATATGTAGACAATTGTCTGCACCCTTTCACACATGTGGCTCACTCTGACTTGGACAAAGGAGCTGGCAGGGTTAAGTCCAGGGCAAATAATGCAGACATTTGTGTTCACACATACAGCTCTTCCGGGTAAACTCCAGAGTTACAGTGTACAGTGTGGCTCAAGTTAATTTAAATGTCAGCAGGGAGTGGCTTCAATGAAGTAGTACGAGAGTGGCATCAATCTTCTCTGTCTTCAGGCAAGACACAGAATAAGCTTATCATTTTCCTTTTTTTTTTTAATTTCACTTACTAATGTCTTCATTTGAGTCTTGTTTTGTCTGTAAAGCTTCCATCATAGCGAGATGAGGGTTGATTTAAAAGAGTTTTGTCATCGCCTTGCGCTGTAAGATAATAAACTCTTTCCCTGATGAGTGTGGTTTTTTTCCATTTAACATCAAATTTATACAGCGGCATCGGCTCTATTTCAGGAGCTGACTATTAGAGGGTAATTACTACATGTTAGATTATGTCATTTACTCGGGGAAGATGAGGAGTGGAGAATGAGTCACCTCCGTCAATTAATATGATATATGAGTCGATAAGGGATATGGGTGGGATATTTGCCACATCTCTGCAAGTCACAAGGTGATAATTTGAAATTCCCTTCAAGGCCTCCCGTATTTTTTAATGAAGCTGGCGATTAAAAAGTGGTGTTTCTTACACGTGTAATTATTTCTTTATTGATTCGTCAGCATCTTAGGGAATGGTTTCTCATGAAATATATCGCTGCTATGATAACCCGTCTCAATTGCAATCATGAGAGAAAATCATTACAACAAAGACCCCCCCGGGGAACGTGCAAAATGGTATGTTGATGTGGGCGTCCAAGTGGGTATCTGTGTGTGCCTGCTTGCCGTAGTGTTTGGCCTATTACAGAACATCCGTCCACACTGACACTTACTCTTGTCTAGTAGCAACAAGGAGGTACTTGATCTCATGTAGAGGCAGTGACTGATTACTCTCTTTCTCTCTCTTCTGCCATCCCTCCCTGCTCGTGTCTCCTTTCCTTCAGGCTGCGAGGACGGGGGGAAGATGAGACCTCCCAGCCCTCTGCTGATCCTGCTGTACTTCACGCTGTCCAAGAGTGTAAAGGTGGTCTCCAAGAGAGGCTCAGGTATTTAACACACTGTGTCTCTTCTCCTCTCTTGTGTGGCTTCCAATCTGAGGCCTGTGCATGCACCCAGTGTTTATTAATATGTTTCAATAATCGGTCCATTTATGTGTCTGAGTGTGTTTGTTCTGCCAACTATGAATGGCTGACGCCATCACTGATGTAATTTGGAGGCTTCTGGTAAATTTCACTGACACAACAAAATCAAACTTAATCACTTTAGTGCTGATGTTTTATGAACTTCTGCCCGCTTAGTCTGGGTCTTAAATTACAATGATTGTCACCACTGAATTGAGTTTAGCTGATGAAAAATCTTTAATTATTGTTTGTTCTTGACATTGTACTTCATGGCACACTGAACAGCTTTTCCTGCAGGCTTCAGCTGCTGTCTGGTGTCTCAGCGGCCCGTATGCCGGCGTCACATGCTTTAAAAAGTGTTGTTCAGAAAGACAATGTGCAGGTTATTGCGAGGGATGATGCCCTTCCCACTTATGTTTGAAAATGACTCACACAGAAAAATGAGAACGATGTTGGGCTATTCAGACATAAGTGTGGCATTTTTCGCCTGCGTCCCAGGTGAGCGGGTGAATTAATGAAAAGATATACACTGTAACTCTTAGAATTAGTTTGACCTACTTCAATCTAGAGAGAGTGACAGCTACCAAATGATCCAATTGCTCAGTGACTGGGTCACGAAGGGTTACTGTGAAACTCATTTTGGCCCTAAATGCCAGCAAATTGAGCATCAATTGTGAACAAATGCAAAGGTCAAGAGAGAAAATGGAGAGCAAAAAGATTGAAGGTAGAAAACTTTTCATGACAGGAATACATATTGAGATTCAGGCAGTATGTTAAAATGGGTGAATACAGACGGCCGCTACAGTGAAAAACAAAGGTCTTTCGTGTTACAGTGCAGTTTTTGCAGTCAGCTTTCGTATACTGGTCTAATGCTGGTTCCTCTTTTAAAATAATACTTTAGCGCCTGTGTGTGTACACACCGGATGTGTGTTTCGGTGTGTTTGCACGGCAGACACGAGTGAGCATGTCTGAAGATTTAAGGACTGACCTTTAGCTAAAGGTTTTATATTGAAGGAAGCGCACTCACCAAACACCGCCTCAAAGAGCAGAAGGGTAACCGAATGATTAATGTGCTTCAACCAGCAGAGACGATGGGCAATGACACAGAAAACAGACACACTTACCTGTACACTTACTAAACAAAAGGACACAAACCTGAAACTATAGACAAACCACGTTATTGTGACTATGTTAATGTGACAGCTTCAGGGACATATAATCAGCTTAAAGGCCCAGTGACATTAGAGAGTGGCACAACACGATTCATCCATGTGTCCTGATGAAATGCGTGATTTGCAACATAGCCTTGTGAGCAAGTTATGATTATTTGCTTTTGGTTAGTGTTGCAAATTCAGGTGTCAAAGGTCACTAAAGTTGGCAGCGACATGAAAAACTTGCATGGATTTTCCACTTATGGTGGCAATTGTTGGTTGTAAGTGTTTTCACCATTTCTGTGTCGAGGCCTTTACTTTATGTCTTTCACTCGACCTCCAGCTGCAAATGAAATATTGGATGAGAGTAGGCCTGAGTTCTACTATGTTGTAAATCTTCTGAATGTCTGGACATGTACAATGTACAACAGTGCCATCCTTGTTAAGGACTACAGGCCTACTAAAAGATGACTTTATGAACTTAGACACCTGTAGCGCTGTAATAAATTGTTCAGTAAATAATCATTGCTTTAATTAGCTAAAATTAGAGACAGACGATTTAGACACTGTAGGCTGAGGTCGTGTCAGTGAAAGCAGCTTATTAGCCTGATAAGGCCCTCAAGACTGTTTAAAAAAAGAATCAATGAAATATAATTGATCCAGCATTTGAGTGGCCTATCACATAATTTGTATCAAACTATGTTGCAACAAAGTGTGTAATGGCTTTGGTAATTTGTCTCATGGTTACAGAACACAGTGGCACAATAAGAGAGACATTTAATGGAACTTAACTTGATTCCTGTTCCACTATTGAGCTGTCCTTAATAGGTAATTGACTGCATTCATGTGTCTCATTAGGTATTTGTATAATCAGAGCTGTGTCATGGTTTATGTAGGACTTTGAAAGCAGAAGTATGAAGTCGCTTGTGTGCGTGTGTTCTTACACACATAAAGCTTGTGCCTATGCGCACGTTCACAGATGTGATGCGAGTGCCTGCGTGGCCGGTCCGTGGAGGATTTCCATATAGATCGGAGACAGGACAGCACATCAGATCAATCAAGTGGGTCCCTCTGGGTCCTTTGGTCAAATATCGATAGCAGTAAAGTCAATATTACCCCCCAACTGAGGGGTCAAAGGTGATGGAGAGTCACAGGGTAGTTCGGCTATTTAATGGCACTTTGAAAGGCCTCTCCGCCTGCCTGAAAGATTATAAATGGAGGCCTGCGGAAGATCAGACAAGCACACATTAAACTTGTAATCTGGGACATGGACACTGTCACTTTCCCTCTCTCGTTCTCTCTCTCCCACTCTCGCTCTCTCTTTCTTTAACACACACACACACACACACACACACACACACACACACACACGGATAAAAACTGATATCTATGGCCGCTGGTTGCAGCTTCACGGTATAGAGTGGTAGGAAATTTCACAGTAATCATTCCATGGACATTTACTAACCTTTACAGAATTGAATTCTGCTGTGATATTAGCAGTGTTGTTCAAAATTATTTTGTCAAAAAATAAAGGGTTTGTTTAATCCAAAAATACCCCTGTTTGCCTTCCTGTAAGGGTCACTGTAACTGATAATTATAAACAGATTATTATTAATAATGGTGTAATACTGTGTTCTGTGAAGTGTGATATTTTCTATTTTTGTACTGTGAAACATCCACTTTAATGGTCATTTAAATGCCCTTACAGTCTTTCTTTTTAATCCTTTCTTGGAAAATTTGCAAACGTCAAGGCTCATTTAAACTGAGCCTTTTGACACCTTTTCGGGTATCATGACTTCAGCGTCGACAGTGACACACGCTGTATTCATTCAGCCTTTGCTCATATCCTTCTCTCCCATACTGGTCTCTGACAAATTGACCAGGAAGAAGGTGCGCTGTCTGTGTTAAAGATGAAATGTGGTGGTACGGGAGATTAATTGCCTGATAAAGTCCCTGGTGGGGGATTGTTTTCTGGTTCAAAGGTTTGGGATACTTGTCTTCATGTGCTGCTGGATGAAAGAGATGGAGCAGCTGGACTCTCATGACTGCTATCAAATTACCTTTAAATGAGCACCTCTGGCTTCATACATGTGCCGAGGTCAAAGTCATTTGTAGGTAGTTATTCTTATTGTTGGGAAGGAAAAGAAAGTTTTGGGACGAAGAGAGACACCTTTGTTTAGATTCCTGCTATGATGAATTGTTTGTGGAGCGTTTGGCATCAGGTGGGACTGTGGTATTGTTTCTGTAGGATTGCAGGTAGGGTGGGGAATTTAACTGCACAACCTTGAATAGTTATGGGTGAGGGAACCACTATGAAGGCTTGATTAGCCCTCAGGAGACACTGGATAAAGCAGCTATTCAATAGATTTTTCCTCCTAATGTCCGGACGGCATTCCCAGAGATTGTAGCACACCAAAATCCTATAATTAGTCAATGTGGAGCCAGCCTGGGCCTGTATTACCTGGACTAATGAGTTTCCCAAAGGTGTGGAGGCTGTGTGTGTCTCTTATTTCTTTTTCACCACACTTGGTGTGGTCATGGTTTTAATGACCAGTTGGATATTAATTGGGGCAGATTGCTGTTGTTGGTTTGTGAATTTTGTTGTGGACGCATACGAGCTGTTTATACACGGGTCATGTTTGACCCACAACCTGCAGTGTGTACCCTCTGCTGCTACAAAGGAGGGTTTTTACTCCAGGCACTCTGCTCAGTGTGTCCTCTCACCTCGGTGTGAATGTGCAGTGGCCGTGCAAGGCCGTGCTGACACTGCGTGAGATTCACTCCCAGGGACTCTGAGCAGGTTTCTGACAGAGACAAGCTGTCAGGGTCCATCCATCAGACCCCAATTGTCTCTGTCTTGGTCCATCCCGGCCCGGTTAGACCTGAGCGGACCTGTTCCAGCCTCTCCAAAGGAGATAAGCCCGTAAAGACCCGGACTTTAATCAGACAAGACAGGCACTCTTTAACTGGGGTCTCAGTCTGCTCGCAAACCCAATTACCAGTTTGCAGCCGGCTGTAAGCCACACTGAAGAATGTTGAATATGGGTGAGAACTATCAGACAAACCACTAAACCTGGTGGTCTGCACAGCCAAGCCAGGCAAGAGTCAGGCAGAATACTTTCAGGAAAAGGTGTTTCTAGGTTTTGCTGAAAGGATAAATGGATTAGATCAGTTGAAATACGAATCCATGACAGTTTAGATCGGACAGTTAGTCTTTTAATGACAACAGTTGTCAGCGTATTTGACGGTGACTTTTTTCCTCGATTAGGTTTCTGAGTCAATTGACTGATTCCCATTTTCATGGCTGCTCTGAGACAAAATAGAAAAATTGGAGACATGGCTGTTGACTGTGATAATGTCACAAAGACATTGCATCGATTTATTAGTAAAATTATTCGTTGTATGTATTACTGACCGATTAAAAACAATGGATTCACTGATAATGACTATACAGCAGCATTATTACAAACACATTAGATTAAAAAAGCATGTATGAAATGGAAAAAGTGTGTTATTTTTCCAACCTTGCATTGAAAAGTATGGCTGAGCGCATTTTAAACATCATATGCTGCTGCTGTGTTTTGCCATTTAAATGTCCTCATGGATGAAGCATTGTGAAGAGACCACCTCATCACTACCTGTCTATCCTGGGGAAAAAAAACAGCTTCCACTCCTTTGTCCACTGTATGGATTTGGAGAAAGTTTGGACAAACACCAATAAAACTAAATTAGACACATCCTCCTC
Organism: Sparus aurata; assembly: GCF_900880675.1. NCBI lineage: Eukaryota > Metazoa > Chordata > Actinopteri > Spariformes > Sparidae > Sparus > Sparus aurata. The sequence continues at coordinate 13,714,820 of NC_044195.1, forward strand.
ACACAACTGTCGGCACCGCTCTGCCCACTGGACTGAATCAGACTTTCAGCAGAGATCAGTCAAGAAAATGATCACTGTGTGAAGTTGGGGGTGGACCGGCAATAGTAACCGGTCAACCGAATAAACTTCTGTTCCTCTTTAGATCTGGGCCTTGGGCAGACAACTTTCCTTTAGTCTTCTCAAATACACTTGGTGTCATCCGAAGTAATATCCCCTGCTCAACTGCACACCTTCTTTTTTCGGGTTGAGTCCTGACTGTCATCAGGGCAGAGGCCATGCTCAGCATGTTTTGTTCCCAATTACAAGTCAAAAGGATATTATCCAGAGAGGGTTTGGAAGAAAGGGGGTCAGAACTTGATCAAAGCTCTAAAAGTGGCCACTTGGAACTGAAAAATATGAAAGGATGTGCTCTAAATTGGACTGTGCTTTGTCAGAGGAAAGAGACATTCTTGGAAACTAATGACAATTCAAGTTCCTCGTTTGATCTAGTGGCAAAAATCACACTCACAGCCTGATGGATTCAGACGGTCTTCAAGCGAAGGCATCAAAATATGACACCACATTCATTCCTCTGAAATACACACAGAACTGTGAAGTCCCATTGGACTGTGGGGTCAGCCCATGGGGCTTTACACTGTGGAACTGATGCTATTTCAGTAATAGCCTTTAATTCTGCTTTGATGGCTGTGTGCTCAGTGGGGTGATACAGCTTTTTGTGCATTGTTACACCAAAGATTGTTATAGTCATGAAATATGAGCGTCGCATGCCTTCATTCATCCTTCATGAAGATCTAGACTTTATCAAGAGAATACTAACACCACACACACTATTGTTTAGCCCACTTAGCTCGCACTTCTATAGCCTTGAGAGTGCAGCCGGAGCATCATATACTATGATACTTTTTTACTCACACTAGTTCCCCAAGCACAGGAAGTATCACCGTTAATCTTTTCCCCAGTTTCCGCAGTGACCTCCCAAGGAAACTGGCAGATTCAGAGAACGGGGGTGCCCTGTTTCAGATTCAGATTCAGATTCAGATTCAGAGTACTTTATTAATCCCCGGGGGGAAATTGTTTTTGTTCCAATGCTCCGTGCAGAGTAGAAAATAGAAATACAGCATGAGTGGAAACAAGCGATAAAGATGAAGATGTAAATAAAATAAGATATTAAAGCAGACATCAAAATAAAATAAAATATCAAAGTAGACAATAAAATACAAATAAATAATAAAATAGTAAAGTATAGCATACAATCTGAAATATATACAATATACAATGAAATGGTTGTAACGTTATAAGTTACATGAGAATGGATAGTTATATTGTTTGTTTTGTTTTATAAATAGCCAGATGAGTCTGATCATCAGAGGGAGGAGTTGTACAGTTTGATGGCCACAGGTAAGAATGGCTTCCTGTGGCGCTCAGTGGTGCATTTAGGAGCAATTAGTCTTTGGCTAAAGGTGCTCCTCTGTTGGATGGCTCCACATTTATTCCGGTTAATGTTGCTCATCGGTTGCATGCACTAAAAATTCTTTGGGCTTCCTTGTTGTAGGCAAACTCACTGCTGACTCCATGCACATACATGCAGGCACGGACTGGCCATCTGGCGTACCGGGCAATGCCCGGTGGGCCAACGCACGTTCTGGGCCGGGCTGTCATAATTTAATCAAAAAAGTATATTATAAATCGTTTTTATCGACCGCGACGGCCCATTGGTTGATTTTCTTGAAGGACATTGGGTTAATCCAATGAAATCTCTCAGCCCTCTACTTTTATTTAAATTTTTTCTAAAAGCATCCATCTTCAATATAGACAGTGGACTAAACCAATCAGGATATAGTATGATAGCGGCCCCGCCCCTTACCTGCGCTGTCTCCTGTAACTTCTGCGAGTTTCAAAGTGTAAAACGCGAGGAGTGGCAACATGGAGCAACCAAAGAGAAAGAAATTGGGTGCGGAGAAGTTGCGTGCTAAGAGAGTGAAGAATCTCACTGTAGATGCTGCAAAATGTGCTAAAATCACAGACATGTTTGCTGGAGGGGCTGCTGTAGCCTCCATGTCCTCTGTGAGAGCAATGATCCAGCAACAGCAGGTTGAAGGTGAAGACAGCAGCAGCGGGCAGGAGAGGAGCAGCCAGAGATGCAGGCTGACTGATACAAATGCATGTTATAGCTTTTTAAAGGAGGGAGCACCTTTTAACCTGAAGAATTAGAATTGAGCTGCTATATCAGGGAAATTCAGAAAATACATATTAGAGATGATTTCAATAAAAAGGATAAAAGAAATGAACTACACAGAGCAGATAAAGTGGTTGAGTTAACAATAGACGCTAAACTTCTGAGATTTAGGATGTTGTTGACATTATGCTTGAAATAGAATATACCTAAGGAGGTTGAACTAAGATTGAAAGGGTTTGTGAGCGTTTTTTCCAGTCAAGTGAGTAAACATATGCATACCTCACCACAATAATTAGAGTTGGGTTTGGGATAATAGTAAAATACATTCCTTCGGGGAACACATACATAAATTACTAGTCAGTTGTGCTCCACTAATTATTAGGGGCCGGTCTAAGCCAAAAATGCCAGGGCCGATTTTTTGTCCCAGTCCAGCCCCGCATACGTGTCAATGGGAAGAGAAATAAAATCCATTGAAATAGCTTAATGAGAATTCCGATGAGACCAAATGGTTATTGCTTTTCAGTCGGTCTTTTTGGCTCTCAACTCGTCACATGACAATCAATTACGGCTCTGGCCAGTGTCACGAAATCACACAACCCGGTGCTGTTCCACAAGGCCCTTAAATTATCCCTCTCGTGTCCCGTTGTCGCCACCGGTGTTTGTCTGACATTCTGCACAATTTCATCTTCAAAATGCTTCAGTGCCATGTGGCCAAAGGCTGCCTGCTACATGTTGAGTCATTTTGTGCCGAAAGTAGAGAGCATCATAGTGTATATTTAAGATCTGGTCGGATCAGAAAACCCCTGTTTGATGTTGTTAACATTGTCAGTACATGATTAAAGCGTATCAACCTAGCAAGCTACATCAGTCAATCAGTCACACTCACCAACTAATCCCAGTTAGGAGGTGCTTTAACAAAGATACACCACACAGATTTGTGACAGCCCACCTCAGAATTGTATAAAGTTTGTGATATGGTGGTGTGTTTGATAGTTTGTCATACCTTTGAGAAACTTTCATCATTTCCCAACCTTTTTCAGCAAACAAAGTATTTCTCGATGGCTCACCATGTACAGAAGGATGAGCACTGTGCCGCTGCTCGCGCTACCTGCCAATCAATCAGTGTCATTTGGTCAAAGGTTGAGTGTAGTGTATCATCCCGAGAGAGGTCCACAGCTCCCAGTGTGTGTTGTCTTTGGCCCCAGACACATTGCCAAGATATAAACAGACAACAACTGCGACTCTGCACCATCACAGCCTGCGCTGCCTCTGCTGTCCCGCACGGAGACAAAAAAATAAAATGCTGCATGACCACTTTGTCCATTTATACACTCGAAATGTCATGAGAGAGCCAGACAATACACATCAGTAGACACATCCAAGGCCTGCTGACCGGTCTGTTAGCTGGAATAATGGCTTTTAAACACAGCCTGCAGGGATGAGTGAACATGCTGCAGTGGAAAACAACACTCTGCACTCAGCTCAAGTACAAGATCGGCAGCCTCGCTATGTCTTTCACTTATCACAGCGGAGGCACCATCTTACAGTAAATATGTGGAGTGCTTGAGTTGTTTCAATTGCCTTTAATGGGATTATTGACTCCGCATTAAAGGTGCAACGTAAATAAAAGGACAGCTGCATAAAACTGGAACCTGCTTACACTGTGAAATTGATGTGTTTTAGTTTAATACAAGAACTCCGATCTATGTTTTTTTTTGTAACATTTGCTTACATTTGGAATGGTTGTGAAAATGGTAAAGAAATGTCAGCTGAAAAGCAAAATTCAATTCAGAATTCTTATTTTTTTTTCACTTTTTATTTTTGTTATACTCAAACTGGAGCAACGTATGTAAATTAACAGGTTACTCACAAAAATGCCCCAAAAGACTATAGAATGGGCCTTTTTAAAGATAAGTATTGTTGTATAATAAGTCTATACCAATGTCAGACAGAAAGTTTAATCGTAACAACAGATAAGACTCGGAGCTGCAGACAGTGGTACCAGCTGTGACTGCCGGTCTAATGTAGCGTGGCGTCCCAAAAGCCACTGCAGTCAGCTTGCTGTCTACATACCCTGATATGACGGGGCATTGCTACCCAATGATCCCAGCAGGATATGTCAGGAATGTATGCGTGTGTGTGTGTGTGTGTGTGTGTGTGTGTGATTCTGTTCATCTGAAAACGTCTCCGTCTGTGACTTGTGATAGCCCAACCTTGGCCTCTTGCTGTTTCTGTGAGCGGGGATAAAAACGATACGGCCAATATTCTAGATGACTCTGCAAAGTCCCGCTCCAAATCCCTGATAAGAGCCTGTCATGGATAACTGTAAATCTGACGTGGCCCCCGAGGCAGTGTGGGGGATGAAGTCCACGGAGCTGACACCGGAATAACCTCATGATGAGTGCGAGGACAGGAACACAAAATCCAGTCAGTCAGTCATTTAATTTATTTGTCAAGGCGCGCCCCTATCGTTTCATAAATCATACTCGTGCAATTTCACTGACGCTTGAAAACTGAAGTGTGCCTCACTATACATGTTGTCTGTCAAGCAGATGGGCTGAATGACCTACACAAATAAGATGTAGTGAGACCTTGTCTCTACTTGTCATGGCTGTCTCATAGCCCGAGGCTTCCAGATGCGTGTGCAGGAAAGACGCGTAATACTTTATTGACAGATCAACTGTCCTCATTGACACACCGATACACTAATATATGACTGTAGCCGCTTTCAAGTTAAAGGATTGATCGCCCCGAACCTTTAACTTGGCTTGTCTAAAATGATGCTACCATCCAAGAGTAGTTTCAGTATCCGTCTTTTCTCTCTCTCTCTCTCTCTGCATCGCCGTGCTAAGCCTATTTAACCCGACGCTCATTAATAATGCTGCCCTCGTCCATGGTGCCCGTTTTTTTGACGTGAGCCGCGAAGCAGGAATGTCTAGGTTAGGATGTATTGACGATAAGTATAGAATATGGCCAGCTGTATCAACCCAAAGGACATCAATAAGAAAACAGGCCAACCATAGCATAAATACACATTCGTTTTCCTGCTGTTTCTGCCCCTGTGATACACACATTCGCTTCTCTTAAACATGCCTACGCGCACATAAGTGTGAAGTCACACGACAGAGAAACAACCACTGGATGTGTTATATACACTGGACAGTTTTGTTCATTCTTCCCCGTTGGCCCACAGCACACACAAATGCGCTACGCAGGCTGCCCTGGCCTGGTCAATACCTCTCTCTCTAAATGATGAAGAATGGCCTGCGCTGCAGTAACACTGTGCTGGGAGATTGATCACATGCAGACTACTGGAGATTAAATGGCTTTCTTGTGGCGAGCCAGACTGCCTCTGGATGGTGCATTGTGTAGATAGGAAGCTGCTTTTTTTTTAACTACTTTTCTTTTTTTTCCTCTTCGCTCACTTCACAACAGCTGCACAGCCCTAGGATAGGCCAGCATATGCGGGCAATCAAGCTATAATGCATTGATTTTTATAGGACGGTGTACTGTAGGGTTGTGTTTTATAGTTTTGTTTGTGAAAGAACAAGGAAGTTGCTGATTGCATCATCTGTCAAAGATTTATATTATTGGTTTGTGCCTCTGTTATAAGCCATCAGGGCCTGGAGGTGTGGAGGCAAGAGGTTCTTCCAAGCAGTGTTGAAGTGTTTTACAGTGATACCCGCTCACATTAAGAGTTAGACTTCTGTCTAGGGTTACACTTCAGAAAACCACATGATGGTAAGTCATTTTTGTAGAGCAGGTCTTCAAATCTCCTCCAACGCTTTCCATTTAAAGACTGTCATTGCCTGAGATATTACTCCCTCCACTTAATGTATTCTCAGGGAAATAGCACGTATGCGCGTGTGTTTGTATGTGTGTTTGTGTATGATGGGTGCGGCGTGCGGAGGAGGGAGGGCGTCTAAGGCGAACAGATGATAAGAGCAACGTGCGCGCTGGCTTTCGCTGATAATGAAGCAATAATGCGGGGGATCGTTCATGTTAAGGGCACAAGTGAATATAATGTAATTATCAGCGTATGCGCTAATGTACGAGTGTGTGTGTGTTTGTGTTTAAGCGAGCGGTTTTTATATATACTACTGAGACAGGCTGCCAGGAAATTAAATGTCAGTAGATGAGGAGAAGTGCCACTAGATGCTTTTATAAACATCAAGGCAATTTAGTCCACATTAACTGGTTGTGATGCAGCAGCAAGGTGGGTGCTCCACCCGTAAGTGATGTGATATCTACTTTTCCAGAGGCCTTGAGCATCTGTTATATGTTGGCACAGTGATCATCATGCAATTCCCGTGCGGATTGCTGAACTTTGGGTGGTGCGTTCAAAATTCCCGAGTAGAGTTTTCTCCAGCGTCGGCATGACCAGAAGAGGCATTCAGAATATGTACAGAATATCTCACACAAAAAAGGAGTTTTTAACTGGTTATAAAACAGTTTAATTTTAATAATAGTAAAGTTTTATGTTGGACTTGGTACAGAGTTACACCTAGCTGTCTTTTAACCTTAAATATCCTTATCATTATGAAGACAGACCATTCCAATAAAATGTTATTGATTTTAGCTTTGTTAATAAAATGATTATTATCGAGCAAGGGGATCTTTTAGCTGTAGGATAGCATGTAGAGCAGGTATATTAACAGCACATAAACATCAGTACTCGTCAAGTGCCAATGCTTTGGGATTGTAGGTCAAGCATGTATGTATGTAAGTATCAAAAGTAAACGTAGTCATAGAGGAAGACTTTCTTAGCATTGTTTAATTTCTGTATATTAATATTGGATGCTTTTGACTCATCCTTTACCGTGTGAACAGCATTTTTAACTGTATGTCTGGTAAATAACTATATCCAGGTCAAAATGCATTAGATTAGAGGTTTAACAGAGCATTAAAAGAGAGTGGAGTAGAGTAAAAGTTCCCTTAAAATTGCACTTAAGTTCACCACTCGAGTAAATGTACTTAGTCACCTTCAGCCACGACATACAGTATTGGCATTTATTGACATAACTGAGAGGTATAATATTTGTTGGCACTTGGCATGTGGAGGTGTGTTTGATTGCGCGCTGACAGTGATGACTTCAGACGCCGTTGGAGAACCCAGAGGTTACACCGCAGGCAAGCAAACTACAAAGACCAGCACTCTAGAAAACCCCTTCAGGCCATTTAAACTACAATTATCCTCAGTCCTCTGCCATCTCCGTCTGTCAAAGTGATACGCCCTCAGTCGCTGTTGTTAGACCTTCAGAAGCGCAGAGCTACAAGCGCTGCACAGAGGAATAAACACTCACGCACACACGTCCCCGGTGTTTGTGTGTTTCTAGCTACCATCCCTCATTAAGCAAAAACTTACAAAAAAAAAAAAGTTATCTCCGTGCTGAGAGTGTGGGGGAGGAATCTGAGTGTGTCTCCAAATGCTAATGAGAGGAGCCTGCTTCAACAGACTGCTTTGTCTTTGTGTGTGTGTGTGTGTGTGTGTGTGTGTGTGTGTGTGTGTGTGTGTGTGTGTGTGTGTGTGCGCGTGCGTGCGTGTGTGCGTGCGTGTGTGTGTGTTCATCCCGGCGTGTTTGCGTGCGCGTCTGTGTGTTAGCGTGGCTCCCTCGTTCTTTTTTTCTGCAAAGGTAGGGCAAAATCTGAGCACAGTTATTTTTACATATCATTAGTAGCCCAGTGCAGCCCCATCACCCTGACAACTTCATCCCTTCCTTTCCCTTCTGCTTATCACCATAACAACTAATCTACCGTAAATAGTGCTGCCTCCCTGTCTGCCTCCGTCTCTCCCTCTCTCTGTTTCTCTCCACATCACTCTTTATTCCCTTCGATCTTTCTCCGCGTTCCTCGCTCTCTTTTCCACCCCTCTCGTTGCCACAGCACCTCCCTCGTCCCCTCCGCTGGCGCCGGTTTCTTCCACTCCTGTCTGCTCGGAGTTCATTTCTCTGTGCCACTGCAGATGTGGGTGGTTCTGGTGACTGCACAGTAACCTTTCTGCTGCTTCATGTTGTCAAGTGCCCAGGCTCAGATGGCGATCGATGGAAAAAGGCAGCGATAACAAGTTATCCGGCAAACTCCCCGATTCCGTATTGATTTGAAACTTTTCTAAATAAAGGGAGCTCACTGCTCGGCTCATACATATGGATATAAACTTCATGATTTTTCTATCAGATTAAGCGGAGCAGTGTCGTCAGAAGATCGAGCGTTCCCTGTGCCTTTGTCTTCGACCTAAATGTGTTATTGACGGTGATCCCGGCCTGACAACTTGATTGGCCTACTACGCTCCAGGATTAACTTGCCAGCCTGGCAAGCTTTTACAATCAAAGGTCAAGCCAATGGTCTGTTTGGCTGAGTAGCTCTGGGATTGACTTAACAGCCTGATGTGCTAATGCAGAGTTATCCCAAGGTTGAGCTGCATAGCAAGGACACACATGCTGCTCTGCGGCCCATGTAGATCCACAATCTTTAAAGAGGCGCAGGGCGTTTATAAAGGTGACAACAAGCACTCTCCTTTGTTGAGAAGAACCTCTCCCTCAGTCGAATTCATCTCATATTTTAATTATTTTCTCCGCCTCCATTGTTCCAACCGCTCTCTCTCTCTCTTCTAATCACAGCTTGAAATCACTAATTATTCTGGTTTATTCCCCCCCCCCCTTTTCGTGACTCAATCTTTTCATCAGCTGCATATGAGAGGTCACCTTTGCTCTTTTTTTCTTTCACTTTCTCTCTCCAAAAGCTCAAGGGAAGCCCTCCTGGATCCCCTCTTACATAACCGCCACCCCCTCACTCTCCTGGATAAGCGCGTGTGGTAAAAAAAAAAAAAAGCAACATGAGTTTTCGAGGCGGTGGGAATATTGATATCATCGGCGCTCACAAAATATTAGGTTCATCCTGCTGGTGGATGGCTGCTCCGGAGATCAACATCTCAGATTACAGCGCCGGGATTGTTTGTTTCGAGATTGACTGGCTACCATAGGGAAAGCCCCGAAGAACACAAACGGGAGAGAAAAGACACATGAATGGTGTTTTAGAGCGTAGCACTTGAAATGTCACTTGAAAAGACATTATTTGAAGGTGGCTCTTATGCCACACATATCGAAATTCCTACAGCGTCCGTTCTCTAGCTGGTTCCCATACACATGCCTCGGCGGCTCGCTGGATGTGATGTTGTAGCGTGTGACGACGTCGGGCCTCTTTTGAAGCTGAAATGCCTCTTCTGCTTTCTCTCTCTCTCTCTCTCTCTCTCTCCGTCTCTCTCTCCCTCTCTCTGCCTTCATTAAGAGGTTGTCTTAAGCTACCCAGCTTAACGCTATTTACATTTTCATTATTCTGCTGTTACCGGGAAGAAATGGCATGAAATCCAGCAGTGTTCAGGACATTAGACAAGCTTCATTCTCACAGCAAATGGATTTACATAAATAAGGAGGCTGATACATGGACGTGGCGAGAGAGAGAGAGAGAGAGAAAGCAAAGGAGATGAAGCAACAAAAGATGGGAGGCTGAGCGAAGGGAGGGGAGAACCTCTATAATGGACGGAGAGGACGAGTTGCGATGCAGAGGTGGGAGGAGCGGGTGTGGGGGGGTGATAAAGTGGTAAATGAGAGGGGATTGAGTCGGGTTCTCCGGCTGTATAAAGTGGGCTCTGAGGGACTGACAGAGGTCCTCTGATCCACCGCATGTGATCAATAAAGTACTGGGTTCTCTCATTACTGAAACAGACCTCCTTGTGTTTACCATACAATGGACTAGTGGGATCAAACTCTGCTCATGTGTATTTGTCACCCTGGGTGTGTGTTTGTATCAGGATATCTTAATTTCAGACTACATTATTTTCTTCTCTTTACATCTTCTGTTACCGTTTCATGTCATCCGTTCACACACTCTTCTACCAGCTTTCACTCTTATTTTACTTTAAATGAACTGTCTCTGGGTTCAGTTTGTACTGATTGAATCAGGGCTGCAACTACCGATAATTTTCGTCGTTTGGTTTATGAACATCAAAAAATGGTGAAAGGTGTCTCTCCCAGATTCCCAGAGCCCGGCGTACTATCTTCACGTTTGTCAGTCTAAAATCCAAAGATTTTACTTTTACGAGTGCAAGAGAGTCTTCTCATTAGAGAAGCCGGAATCCAAAACAAATATTCCCCCGAAAAACTGACGTAAGACTTAACATCGCACTTCTGCATCAAAAAATGACGAGAACTTTAGTTAAATTGTTGAGTTGTGTACTTAAGTTATCTCAAACATTCACCGACATTCAAACTAAGATAAATCCTGACTCTGAAAAAGAGAAGAGGAAAAAGATAAAGAAACGTCTGTTTGTTTGAATGAAAACGTGATGGATTTTAAGACCTGTCACATATGTTTTCTTCAAACTATGAAAAAGAAGGCTACGTCAAGTAAAAAGAACTTGGGCTTATAAGTTTGAGTAAACTGAAACATATAAAAGTTGTTTATTTATGTGGAGTTGATGAGAAAAGATCCATCGATTCAACAAACTACGGATCTCCCTGTTATTACAACTTCCTGGACAGAGTCAAAGAGAGAGGAAGGAAGTCAGCAAACATGTTGAAACACAACATGAGTAAAACTCAAAAACATGACCTGGTCTGTGAACACTTTCTGTCTGAGTCATAGAGATTTTCATTTGCAATAGTGATTTTTTTTTTTTAACAATAAAGACAACAACTCCCATGGTCCCTCTCTACTTAGAACATTTCATTTGACTGAGAAACGCGTAATTGCAGAAATTGCGTACTGTGCGTTTAAATAATGAATCAAAAATCGTCGCTGATACGTTTTCTATTGATTGATTAATAGACTCACTGGTACTGCTCTAGCTTTAATGCATTCTCGTTGGCTCCTAGGGTTTAGTGAAAATGTTCATAAATGTGAACATCAGACAGTGTTTGTGTGCCTGTGTGCATGTGTGCATGTGTGTGTGCATGCGTGTGTGTGTCTGTCTTTCTGTCTTAGTTCCATAGTTCCTTTAGCATGCTAATGATAGATTAGCCTCGGAGGCTTCCTCAAGCCTTGTCGAGCTTCCTCTGGGAATCTCAGCCATTGCTCCCTTTCAACCCCTCTCAGTTCACACATCCTCAACCGCTCTGACCTCGAGACCTTCTCTTCACACCAGGAATAAAGACCCAGCAATAACAGGAAAGGACTCAGGCCCCCCCCCCCCTTTTCTCCCCTTGTTTTGTTTTTCCCCATTCAAATTTCCAGAGGAATTTTCTTTTTTAAAATCCTTTTGAGGCTCTCTCGCACACCGGGTCCGTGTTTGTGTGTTGGGTGAACTCGTGACCCACGAGCCCACGGCCCTCTCAGCAGTCCAGAGTGAGGGAGACTTTCAAAAGAACAGAGAGGGACTCGGTGAACACATCAGAAACAGCTCATTTCCTCCTCAGAGAGTGCTCAGTTTGGCCAGCTGCTCCATACTGCTGTCTCCTCGTAACATATGCTATATGGCAATGTAATGAAGAACTGTCATTGTAATGGGGAATGTAGCTGTAGCTGTCTGAATGAAGAGTCTCATTTTCTATTCTTCATTTAAAATGCAGCCGTTTTTATACAGTCCCATGAGTCCTTCCAATCTGAAATTAGCACCTTCAACATGATTTACCAGGAATAAAAAAAAAACAAACAACATGTCTGCAACATTTCCCACCTTCACACGTACACCAACTGTCTGTTTGTCTAAATCAGGACTGACATCGTGCGTTTTTGAACCCTGATGTTGGATTTTTTTAAATCTGAGGAGAGAGACGTAGATCGTAATGAAAAGCGAACGCGACTAGAACTCAAGGGCTTCCACTGTAATAGACACATCACCTCTTCTAATGAAAGGTAAACAGCGCGAACACGCAGACACGAGGCGAACTGTTTGTGTGCTCAAGAGCTGAGTCCACAGGCTCTGCATCCACTCTCCAAACTTTGCTTTGTTTGAGAGGGTCAAAGGTCGCCCTCTTTACACACTGGAAGACTGAGATGAGAGCGCTGCTGCCCGCGTCTCTTCTCCCAGGCCAGATTTAAAATCAGAGATTGCGAGCTTCTGTTTCCTGATTTTTGCAGCTAACGATATCTCCTGAGTCTGTTTCAATCTTGGAATTCGATTAACTCATCCCTGTTTTAGCTCTGATTTCATCCCAAAACACACTAATCAAATTAACAGAGCGATTCAGCTCGCCCCTCGTAGCTTTCTGTGATTGCTGAGTTGATCCTGATCTACTATACTGTTCTTTTAGCAGGACATACGTCTGATGATGCCATCCATGCACACACACAAATTTGTTAGTGTCAGAGGAGACTTGTTCATCAACATCCCCCCCCCCCCCATCAATGCGTGAGCGAATGGGTGGGAGAGTGGAGCGTAATGTTGTAGGTGACAGGGTGAAGGACACCTCCTTTCCACGGATGCACACCAAGCCCCAAGCGAGAGAGCCCTCATATCCCTGATCATGTATTCAGTCCACTCGTGTGTCCCTCTCCATCCGCTGCTCTTGTAGGTTTCATTCATCAATAATTGAACCCAGAGGTTTCAACCAAATTAGCTGAATTATTTTGAAGTAGCCGGGCGCCTGCTTATCGCTAATGGGATGGTGCTTTCAGGCAGATGTTTTATTGAGAAGGGGGAGGTTTTAATTCACTTTAAATTTTTGATAAGTGGTGTTATACATAGATTATAGGCAAACCGATTTCCCTCCTCTAATGGGTGGGGAGAGCTGTTTGAGCAGCTTCGCACAACAAACACCGAATGCTCGCGAGCTTAAGTACATCCCCCTGCTTCCCATAGAATGGGAAATTTCTGTTTCATCAAGATTGGAGGAGATAGTAATGACCATAATTGCCTGCCAAGACTCGCTCACATCCACAGCTCAATAAGCTACCGGTTGTGTCCGCTTCCCTCTAGTGAATCCTGACTTTCTCTTGTTCTTTCCCCCTTCTGATTCACTCTGTTTGCTTTTTTTTTTTTTTTAAACTTCCAAATTGTTGATTTAGGGTGCAGCCACGGTTTCCATCTTATCCAACCCTGAGGAGTCTTTGCACAATGACCTTCAAGTTGTTTCCCAACCTTCCACCTCGAGCCGGTATCTTCAGCTCTTTCAGCACATGCCGTATATATAAAGCTTCTCTGCTCTCCGTCTTCCTCCTGTCCAGCACATATCTCTCCTCTGCAGTCCTAACAATATCTCAAAGCCTCCTGCCCTCCCCTGTGATGTCCACTTTAACATACGGCTCCCCCACCTCACCACCAGCCCGACTGCTCCGTGAGCCCTGGTGCATCACTGGCACGGCCGAGCGAGGCACAGCTGTTGCGGAGCCGGGCAGAGCGGGTATGGGCACCGGTCCAGTCTTGCCGGCAGCTGGATTAGCAGTGCATCCATTAGCATCTGAACTCCTGTAATGTGACAATATGACAGGGATTATGCCATCTGAGGGAGAGTGGCAGGAGCCGGCAGGGAGAGAGGGGCAAGCAGGGGAAGTGGAGGTAAAATGCAAAAGTGGGTGGCAGGCAGGTGGGAAGGTGTGTGTACCGCAGGATTATCGGATGCTGAGTAGAGGAAAGGGGTGTTAGAAGAGCGAACGGCCCGAAAGTTGCCGAGTGGACAGAAAAATAAGAGATTGGGTGGGAGAGGAAACAGGATTATGCAGAGCAGGGAAGAATGCTGAATTAATGAAAGGAAAACAATTGAATTTGTGCACATGTAGGAAGAAAAGGTATTGTCGGTAAAATGTGTTCACAAACTCCTGCAGATTTCAATTTTAAATACCATCTCGGCGAGAGATCCATCTTGTAGGTTTTTCCCAAAGACAGCCACAAGAAAGGAAGGAGATTTAACAAGGACACGTAAATATTTATGCGCGCGCATCGACACACATCGACATCAACTTATTTCACGATCAATTGACGTGCTGATTATAGTTTTTTATAGTACACGTCATTCTTGTTTCCAAAAGTTATTGCATTTACCATTAGGTGAAGGCAAAAAAATGTACCCTTCTTTGAGATAGTTGAGTGTGTGATGAGTGTCATCGGTCAAACGCTGATGCTTTCAGTTGCCGACGAGCCGCCAACCCGAAAAACCAGTCCATATTTGAGGAACTGGGGATGAGACTGCTGAAAACATTCATGCTAGCAACAACTACTGTGGTTGAATAAGTAGAAATGGCTGTTTTTTTTTGTTTTTTTTTAAATAATAGATACAGCTGGGAGTATGGGTTTTAGATTCATTTAATTAAATAATTCTATAATAATTAGATATCTTTGGGATTCTGCCGCTGTGGTTTGTTTCAGACAGGAGTGCCAAAAGAAAAAAACACCTGATCCCAAGTTCCCTGAATTGACTGACTTCCTGCTTAAAATGTAACTTTGCCTGCCAAGCTCAACAGATACATTTGTACCTCACAAAAAACAACAGCATAAACATAATTATAATTAATTGATAAATTGATTTTGATTTGCTAAAACCTCTCGCGGGCAAAATTGAACCTTGCGGTGCTCGACTCCTGGTTTTAGGAGACCTTTGAGTTTTATTAGTGTTTAAATTCAGCTTCATTACACATCACAAAATTGCACAGCAGAATGCATATAAAAAAATAACAATTAAAAACGGCCTCCTGGCATGCTCCTAATGTTGTATCTGCTTCGTGCTGCATTTAAAGACGGAAGGATAGTGAGTGTGGAAGCTTTGATGGTCCTCCTGAGATCTGGAGCTACATCTCCACACGCTTCTACCGTGACTTGGATGCCTTTGTCTTCAGCTGCTCTCTTTGTCCTTGTGGTATTTCTCCTGAATCTTCTGTTTCTTCATTCCTGGAGAACCTTTCAGTTGAAATAACTCTCACCACTGTCATTTTCCCAAACTTTCAACTTTCAAAGTTCCTGTTTATCCGTCTTGAATTAAAAATCCTTGGATCCTGGCCCCGACATGTTCAAACACTTTCTTGTCCAGCCCCGGTGATGTGCCTCCTCATGCAACTGGACGGGTTTAATCTTTTGTTGTTTGTGTTATCCATTCATCTTAGCTAAGCAAGTGGGTTTTTTAAAAGCGGGCCGGTAATGCAGACAAATCCCCTCCACCAAGCCTTTGTTTATACAACATCTTTCACACAAGAAGTGCAATCTAAACCGCTTAACGAGAACACTTATTAAAGCAGGTGAGGACATAAAACAGAAGCACAGATTAGGCGACTGAACGCGGAACAGTTTTCAGAGCGTGGTATCTGGACAAACACAGGATGACAGGCCGATACATATAAAAAAAACAAATAAGAGTTGTGTGTCATTGTGACGTTTAGAGGAAACAAACTCATAAAAGATTAGAAATGTTGGTAATCAGCCGGTAATTCAGTGAAATAAAACAGGAGCAATTTATGATTCAGTGTGGAGTCATTTGCTTTCCGAGGAGGTAAAAACTGCTTCGACTTAGTATGATTTACGTAATTATGCTAATGCTAATCTTAACAGAATTCTTCTGGGAGGCTCTTCTGTATAAGGAGCGTAGATACTAACAGCTGCCTCTGCACGCATCTCCGTCTGGGTCCAGAGATGACTACAAGGTCAAGTTATCAGTGCATATTAGCGATCTATTAAAGGTATGATGGATATTGACTATGCACATGAAAAATCAATGCTCCTCTTCATTTTCACATCAGCAGGAGGGAAAAAAGGGGGCAAGAAATAGATGTAGATGGTTTGGATGTATAAACTTCCATTCAGAGATGAACAAGGAGAGTTGGAAAATGAAGGGAGAGGGCTTAAATTGAGCTGAACCACGGCCTATTATACATCTGGACTGAAAAAGGAGAGTCGTGTTCGACAGATAAAGAGAGTGAAGGGTCTGAGAGGCAGTTTTACCTTCTTTAGCCTCCCGTGCCTCTTCAACATCGTCTCCCCTGAAGGGAAACAATCACCACTGACCTCCCCGACAGAACCGGCCTTCAGCTGCTGCAGTTGCCAAATCTGCTGTTGGCCTCCTTGTCCTCAGTTAAGTGGCTGGGATTGACTTCGGACTTCGAACGGCCCACAAAGGTGCTGCTTTTCGCTGGTGTGCTCAAACATACCTCAAGTAGAAAGGAGAGACGAGGCGCCGTTCAACTCACGGTCTCTGGACCAAAGTAAACTTCAAGCATCTTTTTTTTGCAGATCTTTTCATCTCCGTGTCATGGTGAAGTATTTTGACACTCCGAGCCGACTTCTGCCTACTATCACCTTGTTCAACTGACTAAGTGGCTATACTGGAGCATGTGCCTAATGATTGACTCATGCGTGTGAGAAAGACACACTGTACATGAGATGTAAGCAGTAAGAAGGACAGGGCACTAAACTAATTACTGCTGTCAATCACCTACATGCATTTGCTTAAAGTAATTAAAAACAGTGCTAATTAAATAAGGATCGGTCATTGGCAGCTCATTGGTTATTGTAGCCCCTGTGTATCTCGGGGCCAGACATTAGCCCTTTGTCCTTCACTGCTAATCTTCTCAAACAAGTATAGTTCTGCTACTGTAGTCGACCTTTTAACAGCCTTTCAGAGACAACGATGACTGACAATCTTCTGTCTATGCCAATAGAAAACACTGCTCCTGAAATGCCTCTTCAGAAGTTCCACCTTTAATTATCTCACTTCTTCACATCACTACGTCACCATGTCACACATTTGCGTAATTTATGCCTATATTTGCTGTAGAAGTGAAGCAAACCGGGAGCTGAAAACTTTAAAGAGCCGACTGGAGGTAGGAGAGAGGTGCTGGCTCAGTCGTGTAAACGGACCAATCAGAGCACACTGTATTGGGGCGGCGGAGCCTTAAAGAGACAGTAGCTAAATAAGAGCACTTCAGACACAGGAGGAAAGTATTAAAAAATGGATCTTTTTATGCACGTTTCGGGCACGTTAGCGCCAAGTCCTTTCAGTTATGTATAGATTATATGTATATTTGTATATATATCTGTTTTCATTTTCATCCTTTTAGACTTCAGACCCAACTGACATAAGTAGCCTGGCAGCGATATACTGTTTAACAAGAATGTTTTCAAGGTATACTGTGGTATGAAAATATCTGATTATTATACTGTGTACATTTGCTGTTTAACAGTATTGAATCTCATTAGTGTTAATAAAAAATAATATTTCAAGTTTATATCAGGACATGATATTTTGTGAAATTGTTATAGTGTTTGTTCAACCAAAGAACCTTCTGTTTTAATAATAATATACCATAATAAGTATTAATTCAAAAATAATGATTGTGTAATACTAGATGGTTATTGTGTCTCGTATCGCTGTGACCTTAGAGTGAAGAGACCTCACTTGAGTCATTTGAGGCTTTTTTCAGCTTATTTCCATCCACACCATCACTCCTCGAAACTGGAGACGTCCCTGAGTAAAATCAGTGGAGTTCTCCTTCAACATTGCAGCGCAAGGTAACAATTAAACAAGCCTCATTCTCCTTATTCAGAGCTTTCTGTTTCTGTATCACTCCATTATCTTTTGCTCAAGGAAAATAAAATTAGTCTAATGCATGAAACACTGTGAATGAGACAATTCTAAGTGGTTGAGTCAGGTCTGTGAAAATGATTTTTTTCATCATATGGTTCAGAAAAAAAAGAATTAACAGCCACAGTGATCAGCAGCCTCCTTCCTACTTATAGTCTTCACTTTCCATTCATCCCCAATGCATAGTTGAAATATTCAGCAAACTAAACAGCACGTTTGCAAATAGGGATGTTAGCTTTTAATGCTCGAGTGCTGTGGGGCTCAGAAATGGGCAGCAGATGAAATTGATGTTAAAAATCATTGGTGGATTCGGTGGGAGAAAGGTTCAGCATCCCTCATGCTCGCATGATGATCAATTAAAGAAGCATTTCACCGCTCGTAAGTTGATCCTTGCAGTAGGAGGACGTCAATATTTTTGTAACTGGAGCTACTTGACCAGAGAAAATAGAGAAAAAAGGGCTGTGGTATCCCCTTTTGCTCAAAAGGTAGAAAACCTTCAACGTCCATGATGCACTGCGTCACATCGGATCGTGGGTCATATGTAACCAGCACTGCCTTGTTGTACAGTATGATTCGATTTTTACAATACAGAAACAAGAATAGGATGGTGACTTCCAGGACATGCAGAGTGATAACAGAATCTTGGTTTATAGTGTGGCATTTGATGGAGGCTCATTCGCTCAATCCAAGAGAGGGGGGGGGGGGCAGTTTCTTGATTCAACTATACTCTTTGTGTCAATGGATGCAGAAATAAGAAATACTGAGGAATCATATAGTACAGAAGCTGAGCCCTAAAATACGCCAGATGACCCTCGTTTTTCATCATTTTGTGAATTTTTGTTGCCAAAACAGTGGGGGCACTGGCTGCAGGCGAAATGCAGAGAAGAATTAAGAATTACCATTGTTCACCTGCGTAAACTTCAAGCATTACAAGGATACAAAGTTCCTGTTTAAGGCATGAACTGCAAAATCAGTTTTAGAATCCGTCACTGGTGCAGTCTGTGAGAGAAGAACTGAGCGCACTCTTCTTTCTTCGTCTAATAACTCTCTAACTTCCTGCTGTTTTCCAGCAGTGATCCCGCTCCCGCTCCTTCTGTAGATTTTCCTCTCTTGCCTCAGTAAAACCTTATGGGACATTTACATGATGGACACCTATGCGGAAATATAAAACACCAGCCATGTTATATATTCCGTGTCTGAGAAAATTGCCTGCGATTCTTGCAATAAAGAGACCTAAAGTTCTTAGCCACAGATATCTGTGTCAGGCCAAGCCCAAGATAACCACCTGCTCAATCCTTCATCCATCCACTGCCTCGCCCCCAGAGCGAACCCAGTAGGAGCTCGCAGCCGTTGGCCCGCTTCCCCGCTTCCCTCCGGGCTGAAGTGCCTGTCACAGGCAGAGCTGCATTTAGATACAATGCTCCATTACATCAATAATAGATAGCAGGAAAGCCAAATAGGATGGGACAGCTCACTCAACAGGAGATGAAAAGTCGCAATGATGGGCAAAAGTGTGTGTGTGTGGGGTTGCGTGTGTTTATTGCGCACATGTACAGTACGCAAGTGTGTGCGCTCAGGGTCTCGTGCATGTTAGATGAACTATGTGAAAGGTGGGATGACAAGCGAGTGAGGGACTGTGGGATACTGAGGGATATTGACTTAGTGGCTTTCTGCTACGATGGCACCATTTAGGATCAGACTGACCCAGTTTCCACAGAGCCCATACATTTTAGATAATCCCTGAGGAAACTGGGTTTGCACAGTCTGCCTCCCCTGCATGGTTTTACATTGTAGCGTACAGCAGGTAGAGGCGCGGACACAAAATGAAGCACTTAAACGTACATGCTGAATCATGCACGGTTGTGTTAAAGAGAGGATATTCATTTCCCTCCCACTGCTAAACCACCTTCCTTTGCTCTTTCCTCCTCCTCCTCCTCCTCCTTCTTCTCTTCCCCCCCGCTCCCTCCCTTTCCCTTTTGCACCAGTTGAAGTGGTTATGTGGCTTTATGCGGCAGCCATTTAAATCATTACCTTTCCCACATTGATCCAGGCAGAAGGTAATTGGCTCAATCAAGAGAATTAAAAGCCCGCGTAAGATGGAATAATTCAGCCCACAGATCAAAAGAGGATGGGAAGAGGAGAGAAAGAGGACGGGGGGAGGGGAATCAGAGGAATGCCGATATTAACACGGTGGATGAGAAAGTGAACGCTGCAAGTAAAAGGGAGGGCGAGAAGGAATTAAAATGAGAATATTAGCATATGAATGAGGCGGAAGTGTGTGCCGAGTGAAAGACAAAGTGGAGCAAAAAATATAGCGTTATGATACATAAAATGGTATTGAGGGAGCCCCTTTTGATTGCACAGAGAGAGAAAACGGCTGAGGTAGACACTGAAGCGAGGATAAATGGGAAGATATACCGAATCTCAGGACACATTTTCATCTTTGGTAATCACAAAACATCCCCTTGACTGTGTTTAACGCGCTGTCACCGTCTCTTTTCTGATTTAGTTAACAATGGCACTCAGACTCTCCCCCAGAGCAGCCATACTCCGTCTGTACGTCTGCCTCAATAGAAGGCAGGCAGGGCCGTCTGTCCGTGGGTGAGGCTGAGAGCGTGCGGCTCTGAAGCTAGCAGGCCTCGCCTTGGTTAATCCTTCAATTAGAGAACAGACGGTGGTGATAAGAGTGTTGCAGAGGCTTCAGGAGGCGATAATTTCACTGGTGTGAGAATATGAACCGGCCATCTGCTTTCCTTCAGAAAGGATGGACACGGTTTGTTTTTTGTTTGCCTTTTATTTCTCAACTGTATTTTTTCCCGACTTGTTGTCGCCTCCGTAGTTTTGTCCATCGTTCTTATCAGTTATGGTAACACCGTGCTCAGCTTCATTGTTGAGATACGGGGGAGTCCAGAAGGGCAAGCAACATGAGTGATTAAATGTTAACTCTGGGTGGAAGATATCCACGGTCTAGTCGATTTCATAAGGGAATGCACTCGTAGTTATTACAACCATCCATCGCAATGTCGCGCTTTGTGAACCTACGGCTACAGCGAGGCCGTACTTCAGTCCGCTGCATAAAACGCTTCAAAATCATAATGGAGGTTGTCACTATACGGACATGTATGAGTCCAGTGAATAACAAAAGAGCTTCATCACACGGTGCAACAACAATCACCTGAAGCCATATTAGCTTGCGGTGGACGAATGCCGTGTGTGTTAGTCTGTAAATTCATTGAGAGAAACAAAAAAACGTCAAACTTCCGGTTTGTGTTCACATGTTTGGCCGATAAAGCTGATGCTGATCGATCACGAGGAACCTCGAGATTCTAGGACGTGGATGCGTGTGGCACACACATTTTGAACCCAGGCATAATAATCTCAGTTTTCAAGGCGTGGACCCGAGATTAGTTTAACCGATTCAGTATCCGACAAAATGTGAATTATAGTCACAATGTTTCCTTCTGTTCCCGAGTTGAGTAATGACCAGAAAAGAGTCTTTCGGGTATATAATGTCCTCGCTTCGTCATTTGTGCCAAATTCTCTCAGGAAAGCGTTTTGCCACTACCTTCATGATTTTATTCCGGGATTCCAACGCTCAATGTTCTAAATATTGAGGGGGAACGTGCGTCCACCCTGAAATCTCCACATTATTTGGTTGAAGATACATTGAGAGGTTTCAGACCCTTCTGATTATCTCACCTAACGTTGCTTGAACTTCAGACTTCTGTAAAGCAACAGTACATCTGGTGATGTTACCCACCTCCAGACACAATCAACGATGTCGCTGAGGTCGAATGATTCATATGAATGTTTTATGTCAAGCCTTCGTGTTCTTATACTAATTGTCGGACTTGCATCAAGTCAAATTGCACCTTCTCTTAATTTGATCAACGGCAGTCAAGAGCATTATGGAAAGAAAATGTCAGTTATGCAAGGTCTGGTGTCGAATAAGCTGCTCCCGTTATGTTACCCCTGTTATGTAAAGCCTTCAAGCCCACAGTAAAGCCTCACCCTAACCAGCAACTTTCACTTCCAGTGTGACGCTTATATAGCCGCACTGTATGGCTTTGCTATGTGCAGCTTTCATGCTCACTGTATGTGTGTGTGTGTGTGTGTGTGTGTGTGTGTGTGTGTGTGTGTGTGTGTGTGTGTGCGTGTGTGTGCGTTTTTGTGGGTGTGCGGAGTGCTGAGTCGAGTTCAGGGTCCCAGCATTTGCCCTGTAGGAGTCACAGATAAGCAAACCTGACACGGGCATTACCCCCGGGCTGATTAGGATGAAGGATGAAGGCATGTAGAGAAAAAAAAAAAGGAACAGGAGGTGGGGGTGTGTGTGGCGTGAAGGGATTGCTCCGTGACAATTAACGATGTCGATTCTTGCTGTGACATTTTGCAGGAGAAGGAGCAGGAGGAGGGTTATGAGAAAATAATGAGGGAGCGCGCGTGGTATTAGTTTGTTTTAGTGTGTGTGTGTGTGTGTGTGTGTGTGTGTGTGTGTTTGTGGTGAAAATGGGGTCGTGAGAAGATGCTGAAAATAAAGTCACAGCCTCTCTGTGATCCTTGCGTTTAAAACTGAAATGTTTATTGTTTATTCAGTCTCTGATGTAACGGGGAAGTAAAACACTTCCGCACGAATGTCAGCATTGTTTTAATTACAGATGGGGAGGTTTCTGCCATGCCCTGCCTCGAAGCGTTGCCTCCTCCTGTAGCTTTTTTTTAGGTCATCATCTCCGTCAAAAGCTCAATTACACTCTCGGCTTCTTTGATATCGGGGCGTTTCGGTCCACTCCGTGGTCGGTGCGTTCGAAAACAGATGCAAAAAAAAAAAAACTGGAATCCATTTTAACTGGGCGGATGCTTTCATGTAATGCAGCTCCAGCTCCCTCCAAGCATATCTGCAGCAGCCTCGCAGGAGTCTTCCTGTCGACTTAACTGCAGTCCCACTCATGTAGCCAGCCTGTCAGTTTTTCTGCCTCTTTCTCACCAGTAGTGAGTCACATGAGCCCGGTCCCCCCCGCTGCGTTCCCTTGGCTGCTGCGTGCGCTGCTACAGAGCGACTCCAGGGGAGATGTCTGCGCCTTGAAAGCACCATCCAGCAGGGCTGAGAGCAGGAACAATAGCTGGATGAATATATGGCACACGTAAACAGCCGCTAATCCAGGGAGGCTATGTGAGCCTTGATAAGGCGAGCGTGTGGGTATAAGCAGCTGATCGTGGTGTTTAACGTGGCCTGTTTGTGGATGGGTTTTAATTGAGGCTTGTAATCACCTTGTGAGTAAACGCATCGTCCTCATCAGAATGTTTGTTTTCAATTTCAAGCCGCTTGGTTAGCGTGGTCTGATGAGAGCACTCGACTGTTCTCTCAAATACACGCGCGCGGCCATGAACACGTGCGGCATCACCTCACTATAACCCTCAAAAAACCTTAAAATAAATGTTTAATTTTTTTTTTCCTCATACCTGTAGAGCTATTTATCCATCTAGACTGTTTTGGTGCGAGTTGTTGAGTACTGACTGATGTCTGCCTTTCCTCAAATATAATGGATCTAGATGGCACTGGGCCTGTGGTGCTCAAAGCACCAAACAAATACATTTGAAAAAACACAACATCAATGTCTCTCCGCTCAAGATGATCCGCAGATGTTGTTGTGCGCAGTTACATGTAGGAGCTATCTTCGCTCTACCAAACTACACCCACTAGCCATATCGCAGCAAAGACAGAGTGCATTTCTACTCATGGGCGAGAGTCGCGTGTATGTAAATAGTATCCAGCTCACACCAAAACAATCCAGATGGATAGAAAAGCATGTCACGGCTCCGAAGCTGGTCTGCCAGAGATTGCCCAGAGGAAAAAAAAGGAAAGAAATTATATCAATCACTTATTATGCAGTTTTATTTTCCATCTTGTGAGATAAATATGCTCTTCAAAAGGAAGTCAGTCGATCCAGGGAACTTGGGATTCTAGTACCAATTGGCATCAGGGGTTTTCTTTCAAGCTTTTTTCTTCACTTGACCTGTTTGGTAGCATAAGCCGGCGGGGAGATCACTTGAATCACTAGCTTTCCCTGTTCCACCATTGCTGAGGAAATAACACTTACAGCGGTTTTAACAGTTCAGTTGACACTTGCTATTAGCCCACCATTATGCTTCAGTTTTGACCCTCCAAAGTAAAAGTCTTTACATCCCTGCGTTCTGATAAGTAGCAGACCAGGCGAGCCCAGAGCATTTTTTTGCCATCCATGCTAAATATTTCAAGCAGCACGCAGCAGGCCTCCCCGTCCATTTCTGAACGCGCACCGAACAGACAAATAATTTTTCACTCAGCACTGACTGTACTAAGAAAGCCAATATCAGTGGAAAGTTGTGTTCAAACCTAAGTGTAACTTGTCACCAGTAATAGCTCATGAATTATGGACACGGTTCGTACACCACTCTCATGTTCTCACTGTGCCATGCCCACATTTGCATACGAGATTAGCTAAAGCTGCTTGACCTCTAACCAAGGGCAATGATGGGTGGTGGAAGGATGTGATGTGGGAGATGAAGCTCTAAAATACGAGTCAATTTCCTGCGGGGCTTATCGGAGCCGTTTGACTGGCGTGCGAGCAGCGAGCGGCCGTCAGTTGTCAGGATTTAAACTTGGGGAGGAAATGAGACACTGGGGTGCGCTCTGCATATCCTACAATGATAGGATAAAAGTGAGAGAGCGGGGAGAGGGAATCCAAACACTTCCTATCACGGCAGAGAGGAAGGCATGCTCCACTGGTATGGTTATTATTTACAAATAATCTAAATAGAAGTGGAGGGCTAATCTGTATCTCCTCTCAGCTGGGAGCAGTATTAGCGCATAGCTTTCCCTGGTGTGTTTTGAATAGATCCAGTTCTTCACTGGCTGCGGTGGCTGCATCAGACTGTCTGGATGACAGACACATCTTCCTCCCTTCATTAATCTCCATTTAGTTCTGCACTGGAGAGGAGAGAGGGGGAGGAAGGGCGGCGGGGGAGCGTTGGACAGGGGGAAAGGGGGAAGAGGAAGATTAAAGATATGGCTGGCCATGAAATCGAAAAAGGAGATGGAAGATGGGGGTGGAGAAACGATGGAGGGAAAGAGGATGTGGGTGACTAGAAATGAATATTGAAAGTGGAGGTATAGTTGGCTTGAAGACGAGTGAGGACAGTGGGGAGAAAGGTGGGAGCACAGACGAGCTAAGGAATATAGGTATAAATTGAAGAAAAATCGAGGCAGCGGAGAACGGCAGGAGGAGGGGAAAGGGAGCCTGCTGTTTGATCTTTAACAGGATTATTTTCCCTGCTTTCCTTTTTATTTATTAGATTTTTTTCTTCATATTTATTCATATGTAAATGCTGGCTGTGCGCCAGCAGAAAACCATATCGGGGTTCTGCGCTGCACTGAGCCCACCCTGTGACTGTGCATCACAGATACACACACAGCCATAATCCTGAAGGGATTTCTGTGGACCTCTGCAGCCCTGCAGCAGGCTGGGATGCAGCAGACTGGCGTAGTTATGGACTCACCCTTGACTGCATTTTTGGAGTTCTTTTGTTTTAACGACCCGACCTTTCGGGAGAAGATGTTTGACTGTGTGAACATTTGCTTGTTTGCTCTCTCTCTCTCTCTCTGTCTCTCTCTCTGTGGTCCAGCCTCTCTAAATTATCCATGAGCCCATATTGTAGGACACAAAAACAAAGCCAAGGCCGGCGCGTGCCCTTACGATTATTTTCATTCCCTTACCAGAACCGAGAGGCTTGGGATTTTTCTGGGAGCTGGCCCCTAGGGTTGATGGAGCTTTTTCCAGGCTCCTGTTTTGAGTGGGTCAAAGCCTCATCTGAGTGGTAGGTGCTGGACCCTGTGGTGGATATCGATTTTGGTCTTTCTCTCAGATTATACAAAGTCTGCCTCTGTCGATTGGAGGACAATGCTAATCTCTGTGGCCCATCGCCCTGAACAGGATTTACTGTAGTTATCTGTTTATTTGTGCTAGTTCTTGAAGCTGATGGTTGATATTTTTAGGATGCATAAAGCCCCTTGCTGAGGTTTCTAATCATATCCAAGTTCATTATAGCGCGTCTGTGTATATGTTTGTGTTTGTATGTGCATATGTTTAACAACCCTCTCATGTGGGATCCACAGGGTCATTCCGGTCACTAAGCAGAAGCAGAAAAAGGGCGCACTCAGTCCTCTGTGACATGACTGTATGCTTCACAGACTCTGTCAGACACTCAGTATATACCGCTTCCTTTGAATGTGTAAACAGACCCACATACATACATGCATATAAACATCCACAGCACCATGACCTATAGACCTATGAGAGACCGCTGCTGTACACAGATTACAGACATGTCAGAGCTTCACAGATGCTGAGTCCATAAACCAGATTCGAGTGTGTGTGTGTGTGTGTGTGTGTGTGTGTGTGTGTGTGTGTGTGTGTGTGTGTGTGTGTGTGTGTGTGTGTGTGTGTGTCTGTGTCTGTGTGTGTGTGTCTGTGTCTGTGCGTAGTGTCTATGTGTGTGTGTGTACACTGGGGAGCATTGCCATTAGAGCAGTAGATTGTCTGGTAGGGCGCTCAGGGCCACAAAATGCAATTAGATTCCAGTATAAAATATTTATTTCCACAACACCTACTGTGCACCAGAGAGGAGTCTTTACCCACTCTGTGCTTAAATATGAATATAGTATATAAAGTGCATGCCTGAGAGAGCAGCAGATACAATTTCTCAGTGTGGGTTAGTGTATTGGCTGTGTGTGTGTGTGTGTGTGTGTGTGTGTGTGCGGGCACAGATGAGTGGGTGCACATAAATTTGAGGACAGGGCATGCTCATAGATGAGTTCTGTTTTTTTTTTTGTTTTTTTTTTGCTTTCTTATATTACTGAATTGAACACATTATATTGCACTTCAAACAACTGGGGTCACACGGGGCTGCATATTGCAATGTGCGTTTCGATAAACTTAAAATTTATTTCACTTTCTCTCTGGCTGTTGCACACATTCCCACAAAAGGGAGGAAACCAGACCCCTTTATGAATGTGAGAGATGGTGTCAAATGATTGTTGCGTGCGTTGCTGTGCTCTTTGAATGCGTTATGCTTTCTATGAATTCAGTGGTGAAATGTAACAAAGCACCCTTTACTTGAGTGTTTTCATTTTAAGCTGCCTCACACTCGTACAACACAATATATTTAAGGGGACGTCTTGTGCTGGGTGCTTGAGCTGAAGTGTTTCTCATCATCTTGCAACACATCACAAAAGACATAAAAATATTTTTGTCCATTATTAGAAGGAGCCCCAGATAAATGGCCCATGCAGTCACACCATTTGGTCAACCAGATGACGGCCCAGTCAGCCGTCAGCTGCCCTCAGATTAATTGGTGACGATTTGGTGGCAATTGCGAGGTTAGATAGCATGAGTATTAATTTATTTATCTTAAGTCAGATCATCGACGCACTATTTAACAATCTTACTGTGCTGCACAATCTACATTTCCTCATAACGTGCATGGCTACTTTTTACTCTGCTACATTTATCTGACAGCTTCATAAGTACATTAAAGAGAGAGCAAAATATCTCCCTCAAGAGCTGATAGAACCCAAAATCAGAGCTTGAAGAAAGCGAATATTGGACTTGATTATGTGGCTAAAAACACGACTCCAAATGAACAGATCCAGGAATGTTTTCTATATTTCTTTACATTGCCAAATAGTTTAGTTTTCAACATAAAATGTTTGTGTCCAATCTTCCCCATTTCCTGATTGTATTGGTCCAGAGAGAGTTAGCTAAAGAAATTCTCTGGAGGACCACTCTCAAAGCTGAAATATTGAAATCCTGAACATTATACAGCCATAAATCGACTACAGCTTGACCTTCTTATTGTTAAGACGAGCTGCGGGGTCGATTCATATTGGGATGCTCGGACATTTAAGCTCAGAACTCACACGATGAATTCAGTATGTCAGCTTGGAATACACCCAGTGTGTGTCCCAACCCCTAAAGGACGGGGATTAATGGATTGTGGCTCTCGCCCATCTGAAGCTGCCGTCCTCTTTGCTGTGTGTTGAACAAGGACCTCGCAGCCGCCTCTTCTGACCGCTCAAGTATTGCGCGCTTCTGCAGTGATCTTTTGTGCCGTTCCCAGTTGAAGCTCACGTGCTGGTGCTAGATTTGGAAATATGCAAAGTGCAGAGACAGGTGAACCCTGACCGTGCGAAACTTGCAAGAGATAGAGAGTCAGCGAGCTGCGAGTTGGTTCTGCACTCTCACTGTGTCTCACCAGCCATGTGTCTGCGTGTTGGTGTGGGTGGATGAGTGGGTGGAGGCCAAATGTTAAGGAATGCGCAGTATGGACAGTAGTTTGTAT
Source organism: Sparus aurata (assembly GCF_900880675.1). Classification (NCBI taxonomy): domain Eukaryota; kingdom Metazoa; phylum Chordata; class Actinopteri; order Spariformes; family Sparidae; genus Sparus; species Sparus aurata. The sequence goes on from NC_044195.1 coordinate 13,742,870, forward strand.
AAGGAACCAAACTTTTGGTGACATTTTAATCATAATTATACAGACCTCAAGAGACGGACATGGGCACTCTGAACCTATGGATTCTGTGATTGATTTAAATGCAAAGATCAATAAGGATTGGACAGTCTCCAAATAATGCCAGGCATGTGGGCTGGGTGGATTTTTAGCCTTAAATTCTTGTGTAATCATTCCTCTGTTCTGCTGCATGCATGTGCAATGTTTATGTGCATGCGCTTATGTACAATAATCATGTGTGCTCCCGGCCTTCAGTGGGAGGATTACTGTAGATTTACAAGGCCTGCTAACAATGAGCAGACCCACCCCAGGGACCCATACTCAATCACAATCACAATGAAACGCTGCTAATTCCTATTTAAAGCTGCCACACAGGCACTGCCCTCCCTGCTCCCCGGGCCGAGGGAGAGCAGGAAGCACGGAGACGGAGCGCAGAGGAGTCCTTGTTATGTTAGTCCGTGTAATATCGGTTCATTTTTGCTCTCCAGTCTCCATTAATCACTCTTCTCGAGTTGTTTCCTGGATGTTTATGAGGTAGCTTCATGAGACTAATGTGCGTGCCACAGGAGAGCAGTGCATGTACAGATCTGTGTCATTTGTCTTGGAAGTGCCCACCCAAAGGCTCCGTCCCTTTGCTCGAGCACCGCTCCTTATTGGCAAGCTGCTGAATAATTCAGCAGTTTAAGACGTAAAGGGGATTGCTTTAATTCCTGGTTAGAAGGAAAATGTCGGTAGTTTGCCGTTGCCTTAAACGCAGGCAGTAATTCATCATGTCAGCACAGACACAGGAAATGAGCACACGGTGTCGTTTGTTAGCGCGTTGCATTCACGCTGAAGGCACCATACTGACTTTGTGTTATCGCCGCATGTGCGTACTGTAGTTGTGTTAGGAAATACAGGCAGTGGAAGTGGCCGAGCTGCAGTGTTTGTGTGTGCTGCTGTTGTGGACTGCGAATGCCTCCCCCTCCCGGCTCCTGCACAAGCACGTTCATTTAGAGATGAGCTTTAATTGGACTCCGAATCAGGGACAGAAATCTCCAGTTACATAAATATTTTAGAGGAACGCATCGGACAAGTCTGCCTATCTAACCGTTCTCTGCCTTTTTCATCTCTTTTGTTGCCTTCGCCTCTTTTGCTGCTCCTGCTCATGCACACAGGTGCACCAAACGATGCGGCGTCAGTATGCACGTGCACACGCAGGCTTTGCAGATTTCTGAGAAGCTGTAAAGCTTCTTTTTTTTTTTCCTTTGGCCATTAAGGGGGATGAATTATTGGCACCAAATCACTCGAGAAATCCATTTTACTTACACACCAGATGCACAACTGTACGCAGAAGCAGGCGGGCAAACACACATGCACACATACAGTGTCTTTAAACTGGGGCGCTATCGTAATGGGGGTAATGATTTTTGCATTATTAATGAAGCAGGCTTCATACTCATCTTAATTGAAAATGTTCTTTCATCTTCAGCACTTGCTCATTTATCGTCTCCCTCAATACAAGTGCTGTAATACATGTACTGTAGATAGCACGTATGCACTCGTGCTACTCACATACAGGCTATAACTGGAACACAGTAAACACACAAACACACACACAGGGATTTTTCTGATCTCCCTCAACCTTTTGCTATTTCTTGTGTTTTCTTATTACTTGGTCTTCCTGTTTTATCCGCTCTGTAATGATCGGAAACAACAGCACTTTATGCAAAATACTTTGTTGGAGCGAAAGGTGGGGTTTGGACGAGGGTCGGGGACGCTGGGATGCGAGGGGTTGACATTGAATGGGGGGATTAAATGAGGGTCGAGTACAAGGGGATGAACAGAGGATCGAACGAGGATCGATGGCGGGTATAAGCCGGAAGGTGTTGTGGAAAGAAACCAAGGGAGAGATACTCAGGGGGGCCTCACCATGTGGCTTCATCGTCAGTTCCTGTAATGAGGGGGGGGGGGGGGGAGCAGGAACAGGGCCTTTTGAGGGGAGGAACTGATAAACTTTTATCAAACAGTTATCAAATTAGCATCATAAGTGTGCTGTAATGCATGTTCGTGGATGTGTCTGCTGTTATCCACAGCCGAAGCATCTCGGTAGTTTATTTTGTTGCATATCTGCACATCTCTGACCCTGTTAAAACACGGATAACACATCAGTAACAATAACAACAGAGACAGTCGAGAGGTAAAGGTGGAGGAAAGGAGTGGATGGAAACACGGGGATGAAAGGACAAAGAAGAGAAGGTGAGATGTGAGACTGTTTAATATCTCACCTCGCACCGCTCCTCTGGAGGATACGGATAACATGTTTTGATTGACCTGTTCATGTGTTATCAGTCGATAACCAGCACCGGCTGATGAATGTGGACTGATGAATGGAGCTCACTCTGATATTGAATCAGCTCTTCAGTTTGATTCCTTTAAAGGGGATGCCAGTAAGGAAACAGGGTTGGGAAGGCTCCTAGTAGTCGCTGATTTGGCTTTTTCGGGGCTGATACTGATCAAGAAATCAAGGAGACTGAAACAGATATTTAGGATGGATATTCATTTGCTGTAAAAATGAATCTCTTTGTGCCAAAAAGTCAAATAACCAGTTATGGAACAAACCGTAATACATTTTACTGCTCTTAACTATAGATTCCAAGTACTTTACTTAAGTATTTCCTTTTTCTTTATTTATTTGACACAATTAGTATGTTTAGTTATCAGAGCCAAAAAAGCACATTTTTAAATGTGTTTATTTTAGTGGCAATCTGAGAGAAAAATCACTGATAGTGATAATAGGGAAAATGCTGTTTATTGGCCAATAATTGGCCTACCCTTAAAAGATACTTTTGAAATGTAATAGATTTAGTAATCTAATCACCCTGTTAAAATGTAATAAGTAATGTTATAATTTCAATAATTTCAGCAAAGGGATGTCACTTATTATGTGTCAATTACTTTTTCATGTCTTTTCCAAGGGAAAATTTGTCAAAAAAGCAAAACCTCAGATTGGCAGACGAGATGCAGTCTCGGCAGGATGAGGAAGAAAGAGGTTTAAAGGATAAAGCTCATCCAAAAAATATTATAATTAAATTATTATAATGGCTCCATGCAGCGTCATCCAAGTCTCCAGAACCCCGAGATCCCAAATTGATTAGAAAAGACGTTATTTACATCCTTATCTGAGCCCAAATCTTCACTGTAGCTGCTGTAGCGTTAGTGCACTCCCCATTTAAAGTGCACAAGTTCCACCACATGTTGAGGGTTTAAATAACGTCTTTTCATTTTGTAAGCTCAGGGCTTCTGGGGACTTGGATGACTTTGACTGAGATGTATGGAGCCAATTTTTCAAAACATTGCTACTTTTTTTAATTATTTTTTTTAGTTTTGAGTTTTATATGAAAACGCTTCGACACTATCTTACAGTGAAACTCCACAGATGTTTTGTGGACTAGGAAACTCATGGTGAGCAGGGTTGGGTTAACTTATTCATCAACAAGCTGTTCAGTGCTCTCAGATTAGAGAAGTCCAGAGAGATCTCAGAAATAAACTCTGAAGTGTACTGAAGTAGACCATGTGCCAGAGTCAAGTCAAAAGAATGAAAGAAGTGTTTCATAGAAATGTTATATTGAATGGAAGCCCTTGGTAATAACCAGCATTTTGTTAAGTAACTGCAATTTAGGAAATTTGAATTTCCTCTCTCATTGTAACTGATTACAATTACATTTATTCTGTAGATTACTTACATAACAATACTACTTGTAACTAGTTACTGGTCCCAAACACTGAAAGCAGCATACAGTATATAGACATAAAAGTTTCAATTGTAGCCACTTGTGGTGTGTGTGTGTGTGTGTGTGTGTGTGTGTGTGTGTGTGTGTGTGTGTGTGTGTGTGTGTGTGTGTGTGTGTGTGTGTGTATGCCAGCGGTGCCTGGGTCTAAGCCTGGGGCAGTAGTGTCATTAACTTCTCTGGCCCCAAGTGTCACTCCCACTGGAGATGTGTCTTTACTGACTGGATGGATGAATGGGTCATCGCCTCCACCCCTCCCCCACCCTCCCTCTCGTTGTCAATTCTCCTGCTATCACTTTGATTTAGCGTCACATTTCCTATTCAACCATGGACGTGATATTATTTATTAAATTTTTTTTTAACATTCCCCCTCTTGAACCGGGTTCTGCCTGTGTGAGGGGGTCAGAGGAGAGACAAACCCCGCAGGGAGGAAGGCTGAGAACGGATTCTTTCACTTTGCCTCCGGTGGCCCACCGAGGCGCCACACTGTTATGCCGCGTTTTAGTGGAATAACTTTAATTAGCGAAATGAAACTAGCACACCGAGAAACACAGCATTCTCATCTCCAGACAAAACAGATGGCAGAGACAAAGGGAACAAATGAGCAGATATATTTAACTCTTAAGCAAATTGTCAATGAAGACAACATACACGCAGAGCCACTAAGATTCTCTCGGATGAATAAATCATTCCAATGTATAATAAAACACGGTAAATAATGAAAAACACTGATGACCAAAGTATCATACCGGTTTATCTATAACAAACTTGACAGCCAAGTGAGGCCCTTACCATAAATATTGTACGCCGTGGTCTAGATACCTCTGTTCCACTCATGACTGTTCAGCACCATGGACAGAGTCACAGTGGACTGCAGATCTGAAGTTGAAGGGCCGATCTGCAGGGATTGGCACTGTTAACCAGAACTCCAGCCATTAACTATTAGTACGGTGGTGGCGTCTATTAAGACCCCATTTCCATTTGTGTCCCTGTCTACGGTGAGATTGGGTATTTCAGAAGTCACCCCCCCCCCCCGTCCCCGGGCGGCAAGTTGTACGCCTGGTAATGGAGGTCATGAGGAACGCTCGTTCACAAACCCCGAGGATATAAAATCCAATGGCCCACTAAACTTTTGAAGAGACGGCTCAGTTTTTAAGAAGTTTTTCAGGATAGGAGGCAACAGTCTTTTGGTCCGGATTTATCGGTGGAGTCTGCAAAGTGAGGGCCTGCGATTGGTTAGAATCTTAAGGAGAACAGACTTTGTTAAATGTTGCCTCTGAGCAAATAGACCCATGTCGTATTTTGTCATTTAATTTTGAGGACTCGGCGTGTGTTCAGCGAGGGTATAGATTTGACATTTTTTCTGGAACCCCATGTTGTCGACGTGTAAACTTTCATGCCACCTCATTTCATTGTGTCATTATTTTCTATTTGTTTCACCTGATATTTCATTATCCAGGTCATGTGAATGCCTCCAGATTGGCTGTTTCTACTACGCAGGCGGGGCCTCATCATGTAGCTTGATGTTTTTGCTCATTTTGAGTGCCCAGATTGTCTTTGGTTTCAGAAGCAGTGAACTCCCACTGTCCCTATCACTGCTAACTTTACTGCTGGCCTGAGGGCATGGAGAGCCATGTGCTTCCCCCTGTACATATGTAGCCACCAGCTGCTGCTTTCCACCACACAGCCAACAGCTTCACCACAAAGCCTCTCTGTCTGTTTTTTTTTTTGTTTTTTTTTAATTTCATAAAGGCCTCAGATTGACTTCATGAAAGATGTGAACTTTACAGAGACATCTGAAGCAGAATAGCTAAATTAATGAAAATAACAGTAATCCTCTCTTATTCTTGCTGAGGTGTTTGGATTACCTGATTATTGAGAGAACAATTGTCTGTGTGTGTCTGTGAGCTGAATTTAATGCCCTTGTTTTGTCTCCTCCAGTCCGCCTCCTCCTCCTTTTTTTTTTTTTTTCGTCTCTCAGGCCGCGAGAGGGAAGAGGGAGAGGAGCATGGGTGATAATGACTTGTCAAATTAGAAGCGATGGAACCTGCAGCGAGTGTAAACACAATTCGGAATGTTCAGATGACATTTTCTGAGCTGTATTTCTACTGGGGGAGATTAGCGGAGTGACAGCTCAGCCTGAATCTCATGGATCACAGCTGCACAATGGAGAGCACCAGCACACACACACACACACACACACACACACACACACACACAAAGAGAGACAGAGAGAGAAGAAATTACTGGCATTTTTAATACTACACAGCAGACTTACACCTGCATAGGCAAACACACAGATTTCCCCGCAGAAAAACACATGCGCACACAAACGCTCTGCATTTGGAGATCTTGTGATTTGTAATGCTTCGCTTCATTCTGGCCCTTTTTTTTTCCTCCACAGTCATGGTCCAGGGGGCTTGGCTCCGCCAGTCAGCCCGGGTATGGATTCATGTCTATGTAGCCTGCCCACAGCCCCGTCAGCATGATGGATGGTGTTCACGCACAGCCTCGACTTTATAACTTATTGGGACTTTATTTGCATGTGTTCCCATCACCAGTAAAACTGCACATGATGCAGGAGAGCCGTGGAGTTTTTGGTCGTTAAGATATTAGGGGCCCCCGTTTCTTAGTGTTCCATTTTACGCATGGCCATCCTCGCCAGTGCAGCGGACGGCCATGAGCGGTGTTGCTCATTTCCCAACTTCGCCTATGAAATAAAGAGCCATTTAAAAGGAACAATGCAGCGGCCACCGTGTCTCCCTCTATCCTGCCCCCACTATTGGAGAGATACCATTGAGAGTCCCGAGCGCATCAATTTGGGCCTCAAATGACTTTCTCCAGCTGGCCAAATCCTGACAAGCTTTCTGTTCTCCTTAAAAAGAGCCCTTTATCATCAAGAGAAAGGAAGAAAAGGACGAGCGAGGGAAAGAAAGAGAGAGAGAGGGAGAGAGAGAGAGAGTAAAGTCAAAAAGCTAATGTCTCGGTGACACCCTTTCTCACACAACAGGGGAAATTTCTTTTCTATAACGGGTTCTGGTTAATTTGAAGTCAATTGGAGAGTTATTAAAAGGATCTGAGTGAGCTGTGCTGAACTTGGTCAAGGGCAACAAACTCACCCTGGTTTCTATATGAAACAATAGAAACAGGACTGTCACCTTCAGGCAAACTTGAAAGTTTGTATGATTTGCCTATAAACCACTTTAAGTGCTGTACAGTCTGTGTGGACTTACAGATACCACCTTATTTTACTTTTTATGCTTTTTTTTATTCTTTTTTTTTTTTTTTTGCCTCAAATACATTTGCCTGCAGTTTCCATCCGAACACCTGCTTAGAGACTGTGGGGGTAAATCTCATCGTGGAGGATTTGCTTCATTTTTATTAGGTATTGTTTTTTGGGGTTTTTTTTTGCTTTATCTCGCAAAGCTTTGTGTTGCCTTTGAAATTACTCTGCCAATATGTATGCAAATGGTAACATCTACTGCCAGAAATTAGATTTACTTCATTTCCCCACTGTTCCTGTATCCTTTCTGTGCTCCTCAGGTGCAGGTTCAGTAGTTTAATGTAGCACTGCTGTGCATTACAGCATAATTTGCAGCGCATGCACAACAAATAATGCCAGGAATAAAAAAATGATAAAGCAAGACGCAGAGAAACGGAAGCTCTTATTTAATTCACATACAGTACTATGTGAGTGTGTGTGTGTGTGTGTGTGTGTGTGTTTGTGGACACACACACAGGTAAAGCCAGGATGTGTTTTCCTGAGCACAAGTTAATGGCAGTAATGGACTCAATGGGAACATGCAGGGAGTGATCAGCCTCTTATTGTCTCTTGAGTTATTTTAGTGATGTGTTATTGCACTTTCCAAACACCAAACGCAACAACAACATCGCACAACAACCTGCAAAAAAAAGTAATCAATATAAAATAAAGGGAAGAGGAGGAAAGACAGTGTAATTCAATACGGCTGCTGGAGCATAACAGCCATTACAGCAGACATTAAGGAAGTTCATTATCATACATTTACTCATTACCGAGGTTCCTAATAGTGGGTGGCCATCTTTGTCTGTGCTTGTACAGTCGGGCAGAACTTGTTTAACCTGCAGTTAAACAAAAGTTCACGATCAAAAAGAAGTTTACTCTGAATGTTTAGGTGGGAGCTAAAACAGACTCAAACCAGAAGATTCTCTGATTAAGTGTGACGCAGAGTCTGGAATTAACAACATGTATCCCTCAGCAATGACTTAAACGTTAAGTTTTAAGTTAGTTAAAGTGAAATCCTCGCCAAAATGCAACCTAGGGTCTTTTTGTGAATTTCCCAGAGTCAAACGTTTGTTTAAAAGCATAATTACGTCGAAAGCGACACTTTTAAGATGGACTGTATTGTCGTTTTCGGGTCAAAATCATTTTCAGTGGAGTAATTGGGCAAATATGTTAGCATCAAAATCGCTATTTTTAAAACACTAAGAAGGCTCGACACAACATGAAACTTTGCTTGTAGTATCACCACATGAACACGAGCATTGAGAACATTGTTTGTGTAAACAGAGTTTACTAAAAAGAGAGTTTATGAACAACTCACTTTAGCAGTTGCTTTTTTCGCTCGCCACCGTCCTGCCAGTAAGAAGTGTCAATCTCCAAATGCGACTTAACGTGGAGGTGAGTTAAGGTGGAGCGCTCTTAAAGCTTAGTTTCATATAAATGCACAGATAATTAGTTGTTTTGTCATTAGCGAAAAATAATATTGACCTTGAAGTTGAAAAAGGAGCCTCATATAAGAAACAATACTTAAATCAAAAGCCGGAAAAGTCAAGCGAGATATCGCGTGGATAGCTGTTAACAGAGACAGTAGCGGTCCACCTTAACTGTCCATTTAGAGATGGACACTTCTGGACTGGCAGGACGGCGGCAAGTGGAAACGCAACTGCTTACGTGAGTTGTTCAAAAACGTTCTTTTTAGTAAACTCTGTGTACACAAACAATGTTCTCAATGCTCGTGTTCATGTGTAGAGACCCTGGTGATACTACGAGCAAAGTTTCATGTTGTGTCGAGCCTTCATAGTGTTTTAAAAATAGCGATTTTGATGCTAACATAGTATTTGCCCTTAGCACTACATTAAAAATGATTTTGACCCAAAAACAAAAATATGGTCAATCTTAAAAGTGGCGCTTTCGTCGTAATTATGCTTTTGAATGAACGTTTGACTTGGGTACATTCACAAATAGACCCTAGGTTGCATATTAGCGAGAGTTTCACTTAAAGGATTTTTTCAAACGACAATTACTTTGTGATTGCTGCAGCAAAGAATTATAGCAATTACACAGATTTTCTTCAGAAAACTCTAGTTATTTCTAGTGTATTCTTTGTTTTACTTCTATTTAGAGGATAATTGTGTTCTAGCTGTTGAAATTACAGGTCACGTAATTAAAATTATTATAATTGGGGGGCAAAACTAGGTTGTGATCTGCAGTTTTTGTTCACTTTTTGGGAAAATTGGCACCATTAAGAGCAATGAGCTATTTGCTGTTTGTGTTTAAACACTGTGACATGAATTCTTGTACCATGATTATAATAATCCACATTTTCAACAAAGCACCTATCTAGGTCTTTTGATGAGTATATTTAATGTGTATTTCGTCATCATTTAAACTATACCCACTTAAAATATACTGTCAGTGGACTGAAAACTTAAAAGTGTGACGGAGTTGTAAGGAGAGTCTTTTGTGTACAAGTATTTAAGGCGGTATATTTGCCACAGACATAGAAGCTAATCCTCATGAGGTGTAAGTCACTCTGCATCTAAAAATATGAGCATCATGTCTGTGTGTTATGACTCTGACAAGGAGTGCAATGTTGACGCAAACCGCAGGAAAGCATCTTAAGATACCTTAATTGCCTCCGTGAGCTGTGTCACAGCTGGCGCCACATCAGCATCCAAACTACTATAAACTAACCTTTTTGTTATTTTCAGAACACCAGCACACAGCTGTCCCTTTCACCTTACTTTGCCTCACAACTCTCCCTCACTGCAAAAAGAGAGTATTTTCTTTGAGTTGTGATAAAAGAAGCTTCAGAGGAAATTGAGCTGAAATCGACTACTAGAGGGAGACGAGGCAACTTTCTGCAAACAATATGACGAGGCTGTAAAAGAAACCAAATACGGGGAGAATTACTCGATACTTATTTGAACTATAGGAATAAGCAGCCAGATTTGGGTTACAGTAGCCTCAGCCGTCTTCCAATTGGGCACTGGGCCGTTCAGGTGTGGGGGTTTGTGGTGGTGGAGAGCTGTATGGAGGCAGGCCTGCCAGACATGCTGCTTGTTTATTTTTTGCATATGCGGCTTTCACATCACATCCAGTCAGTTTCTCTTGTTGTTTTTTTTTTTTTTATCTGTCTGTTTGTTTCTCAGTCTGCTCTTCCAGCCCTTAATTATAATTACACTGTATGTGTATACTTGGGCGGAGTTTAAACTTAACTGACATGGAATCAGTGTTAACAGCTGGGTACATGCCTGCAGCGGGGCCTAAAGATGGTCCGATGTTTGATCGATGCGTCCAACATTTTGTCTCAGAGTGAGATGTCCTAATGAGCACTGGGAAGGTGACTTGACATTAAAGTACTGATTTTGTTTTGCTACCACAAGGGAGTAGGCATTTATAACATAATTCTTTGACTGACTGGTTTCAGTGTGGCAATCCTTAGAGAAGGAAAAGAGGGATAAAACTATAAAACAAATTCATTTATCATCATAAATTTAAGGTTTAATCCACACCTTTATTGCCACAATTGTTACTTGGTCGAGGCAGAAAGGCATTTAAATTCGTACAAAGTGAAGTGCTACTCCCTGTGGAACTGTGTCTTTGGATAGGCAGAAAAAGGTAGTCCGCTACCATCTTTTGAGAGAAATGATCATTATTGGTCCACATTTGCATTTAAATGGACAATGGTTGAGTGTCAGTGAGATAGGAAACAGAGAAATAAGGAGTGACAAAGCACAGACGGAGAGCTAAAACAGACAGATATCGAGTTACTTCTTGTGGTAAAGGAGAAAAACACACAACACTGCTTCAGTAAATTCTGACTTAAAAAATGACTTCATTTGACCTTATTCGTGATTATTCTACTTACATGTAAAAAAGCTGCAATGTCATTGTCAGTTCAGGTCTTGACATTCAAAGAAAATCCAGATGTTGGCCGCTGTCGACCGGTGGAAGACCGGCTAGGTCCAAAACAAAGTAAACAGTGACTGTGGGGCTGTTTGTTGTGGATCCCAGAAAACAGAGACAGATGACGCAGAAGCTTGCTTTCCTTATCAGGTCGTAGTTTGCTGGAAATGGCAAATGGCATTTTAACTTCAAAGGCATCTGTGGCTGCACTCGCACAATACCATTTATTGTTCTCTTTGAACAGAATCAGTTGACAGTTACCATGGAAGCATTTACATAAATGGATCTGATATGGTCTCCTGTTCATACGCTTCATGGTTTGCATTAAGAATGATTATATGCATGAGCTTTATAATAACTCCAGTGGCAACTAAACCAAACTAACACAGGACAGGGCAGACATGAATAGCACAGTAGCATTGTGTTATTTCAGGCGGAGCAGTAATTGCATTAGCTGATTGGAATCAGCTGTTGTATTCACGCTTCACAGTGACACAGTCTCAGCTGTGGCTATCAGCTGACTTGTTACACCCAATCACATTCATACAGGTGTGCAGGGCGACAATTAGTATATGTTGCTTCCTGCGGCTACCCTAGTCATACGTGCCATATTCAGGGCAATGTTGACTGTGGGAAGACATAGTGTTCATGCACATTCTCCCAGCAGAATCTTGCTTACTACTCTGAGCCTAAGAGCAAAGCCTTTCTCGGCCAAATCTAAAGCGTGTAGCTGTTTGCTGTAAACAGACAAATCTTTAATGGATGTTAGAGGGAATTTAAAAAAGTTGCCATCCAAATATGATTTTAAGAAAATCTGACTTAATTAATAATGAGCTGGAGACAGTGAGATAAACTGCTGGTGGCAGCCAGTCATGAATTGTAACTGAGTACATTTGCATATAGGTACGTAAATACAGTTTCGAGTTACTAGTGCTTTACTTGAGTATTTCCATTTTGTGGCACATATATATTTCCACTTCACTGCATTTTAGAGGCAAATATACAAGATACAAGGTAGATGTATTTATCATTTTGAATGCAACATCTATTAGGAGAGTTAAGGATGAGTTTAAAGAGTCTCACAGCTTGAGAAAAAAAGCTGCTCTGTAGTCTGGTGTTACGGCAGCAGATACTTCTGTATCTTTTGCCAAGTGGGAGCAGGGTGAATAGACTGTGGAAGGGGTTTCTGATGTGTCTTAGTGTCCTTTGGGCTGTGTGTAGACATCTCACCTCAACGATGTTGCTGATGCTCTGTAGATGGGTACCAGTATAAGTACAAATACTGTACTTATTCCACTAGACGTTGCAGATTGTATGCGGCATCACAGCCAAAGTATTGTATTTTCAAATCAATTTTCAGATAATAACCACTGTTCCAAACGATCTTAAAAAACTAAAACTAATTTCAGATCCTTCAATCTGCCAGGCCAATTATCCCTCAGCACGGAGGATACAGTTAAGACAGTACATGCATGTAAATATATGTTTAATTTACTTTTAATTTCAGTGTTTGATATTTAGTACATTTGATATCAGAAATGATTTGTATGGATGACTTCCAATTAAAGTAATATTTTAGCTGGATATCTTTATTTTCACTCAAGTATGACTTTTGGCCAATTTTTACAACACTGCTAGCAGCCAGTAAACAATTACAGAAGAGGAAGGCGCAACAAGATGACATAATTAAAATGAAAAGTGTCAGTCAAACGATGCGTGACTATGTAAAAAAAATTGGGCGTGAATGTTGTTGAATTTTGAAGAGCGTTACTGTTCTACTGTACCTGACGTTCTCCTCTGCTGCCATTTTTTATGTCTTCAGTGGACGGGCAGCTCAAGTGATGTTTGCATCACATGCTTCATGCACACCATGATTTATTCACCAGGTCCATTTCCATTGCACTTTGCAAACACTGTTGCGGCATTTCAACATCTTTCAGTGTTTACAGTCATTTTTTTTTTCTTTTCACAGATTGAAAATGCGTATAGAAAACGGGTTGAACATACTTACAGCTGGACAGAATACGCCCAAGTAGAACACCTACTTCAATTGTGAGGCCTGTCATAAACACTGTGGTGATTGCCTCAGACATCAGACAGCTGTTTCCGTTTGTCTATGTATATTTTATCTGTCCCCATCAAATATCCCGTAAATAAGACACACGCTGGTGGTTAGAAAAAGGCAGGGATTTACATGTGGTCATCTGTGCTTATCTTTTATTAATTAACCCTTGATGCTGAAGTAGAGAGAGAATGAAGGTAATGAGCCTAACAGATCAAAGTGTTGTGCCTGACACCCATTTTGTAGGGTAATGCCAGAATCTTTTGTTACAACACAGGAGAATAATTTGCCAAAAGATTATGGGTGGTGTTTTTATCTCATCCCGGGGGGTTAAGCAGTGCGGTCACCCATTTACTATAGATGCTGCGCAATTACCTTGAGGGGTCAGCACGGCTCTCAGCCGCAGTGCCTGCACTTGTGGAGCTAAAAGACCGTGTAGATCTATTGTACATAATTAGCCTCTGACTAATAAAACATAGGTACGTTTCCAAAGTATAATACTGTTGGTCATACACACAAGCTATACAAGATGTTTGTTCCGCTTCCTATGAAAGAACAAAGAAGGAATGACTCATTATTACACTAAAGATCAATTAAAATGGAGGATGGAAAAAGCATCAGCGCCAAGATAGAAGGAAGGAGTCGGCTGGATGCGGAGACGGAGATGGAGTCATGTGTGCAGAGTGGGTGTCAACCGAGGAGGAGAGAATGAGAATGAGAGAGACGGCAAGTTATTAAGAGTCCTTATCCACATATAGATCATTGAATGTCTTCCTGGCCCTGCGAGAACCCTGCCGCCCACCCAACATCTGATAATTACACTTCATTAGGAGAGCAGGTAGTGATGAGAGAAGAGAGGGCGACATGAGATCCAGCAAGAGACGCTACGTAAGTAGGAGAAAAGGGAGGCACCCTCCAGTTGTGGAAGGATAATGGGAATTTGATTATGGAGGAGAGAAAAAAAAACAGGAGTTGATGTAGATGACACGTAGGCCGCTCTGTGATTTTGTGTGTTTGGGGGTTGGGGGCTCTTGTGAGTTCGCATTTGCTTGTTTATGCATGAATGTGGGTATATTTATAGTAGCTCAGGGGTCTGTATTTATTGCCTCGGTAAGATGGACAGGTCTGGCTCGACGCAGAATCTAATAAGGTTTCTGCAGCACACACACACACACACACACACACCCCTCACTATTTCTTCCTTGCATCATCCAGACCTATGTCCTCTATGTGATGTAGCAGTGTGAGGGCATCAGCTGCAGAGAGCAAAGGAGCGCTGCGGCTTATAGTGCTGCAGTAAGATTCACTGGAGCAGTCCGACAGCCATGTGGGAACGTGTCCGTATGGAAACATCCTTTACAGTATGGGCTTGTCCGGGAGAGGCTGAACAGAAATCGCTATTTAGGGTGTGATATCCCAGAGGCGCAGAGAGGGGGGGTGAAAGGGGAGAGATCCCGTGTATGTGTGTATAGATGTGTGCGTGCTGTCAGCAGAGAGAGAGTGAGAGGTGAGGACTGCAGTATTCCTCCAGCGGGAAGCATCGATTTTCCGGCCCAGCGTGGGGATGTGGGAAATGTCAGCCTCTAATTGAGTTGATAAAACCGTTCTGAGTTTCAAACGTAAATATGGTTTCCAACACAAAGGGGCCACTGCATTAGACAACTCCCACCGGGAGGTCCGTCAGGAGTGAAAGGTCCCCCTGTTGTGTGTTTACATGCGCACGCCCTCGCGCGTTTCGTGAGCTTGTCGCCCGGACATCTGCGGATCCGCCCGGTGAAAGCAAATGACAGGCAGGGGCACCGCCGAATGAAATGTTTGCTTTCACCGTGAATCGGGGGGTACGAGCTCGTTAGCATAAACAGTTTTTGTCGAGCAGAAATGGAGAGCGTGAGAGAGAGGCAGAGGTCATATCCATTAGAGGTGTGGAGGGTGAATAAAGTAAAGGCTGAATGAAGCCCATGCTGCCCCTGCTGATTAGCAGATTGATATGCAGCGAGGGGGACTCACCTGCTGCCTTCAACGGAAATTCAGTCTGATGTCAGAGGAGGAAGAGGCAGTCTGTTGATTAGCGTGTCTTCAATGATTCTCTCTTATTTCATGTCTAAATATTCACAGGAGATAGATTCTCAAAATTGAGCTGAATCCTGCTGGTAATGAAATAATAATGGCGAGGTTTTTGGGTGATACTTGAATAATTCAATCGCATAACTCAATTGCCAAAAAAAAATAACACAGCTTGTCTTCCACGCGTAAATTCTTAACAGTGTTCATCAGCGCAGATGCTTAACAGATACAAATGTAGTTTAAAGTTACGAGGAGCGCATGTGTGCATCTATAGGGGCCCTGCTCTCATTATTAGGAGTGATAATTAGACAGGGTTTCACACATTATAACGCACACACACACACACACACACACACACTTTCTCTTGCTCTCACATTCCTATGTAAACGCATGCACGCACACATTTACGGGATAAGCCTACTGGTAATTAACAGGCATAATTAGGCAGACAACCAGTCATATAGGGAATGCACATTCATGCAAACACACACACACACACACACACACACACACACACACACAAAGACACACATTACTTCCCTGGTAATTAAGAGTATTAATTACAAGCATAGCTGTCCCTGTGAGGCTCTGTATCACTCACAGACTGGCACGCAGCAGGGTTCTTATTACTTTATCTCATCGCACCATCACTACTTCTCTCCCTCTCCATCTCTCTGGTTACACATGCCCTAATACACACCTGCTGGATAAACAAATGGTAGCTAATTAGTCAGAGACTGATAGCTGGCCATAGGTTAACCCCCGGTAGCTTGGGAATTCAGCTGCTCGCTAGAACTGGAGCAGACCCGTGTGCCTGCGGGGCCGGGCCAGTGTCTCTGATTTTTGTCAAATGTCCTTTCAGCTGCCGGGCCCTACATGTATGTGTTCACAAACTAGACTGGGTGATACGGTTTCCGTCTGCGCGGCACGTGTTAGCCTGTGATTTTTATCTGCGAAATGAGCTACCCTACTTTCACTGATGCACGCTAACCTGGGCGGACATGTAGGCCAAACTCTCAGTCCGGTCCAGTCAGGGTAGAGAATTTTTAATGAGTGGCATGCAGTGCATAGAAACTGGATGATAGCTGAGCTAGCCTGTTAGCTCTGTGACAAAGAGCCGACAGAAAAATAACTGTCGATAGAATTGTTAGACAAGGAACACACTTTGCTTCAAGCGCTCCAGGCGTATTCCCAGTTAATGACCTGGGCTTGCACTCTTTGACACTGGAGCTGTGGAGCACCCTCAGCACTCAGAGGAGCCTGACATCATTTACGGAGATGTCTTACAGTTCTGTCCCAAATTTCCCAGTGGTTGCGTGTTTGGATATTGCAGAATAGTGTCTAAGCTGTCGCTGCAGAGGCCAAGAGGGCACACATGCCCTGAATGTGTGAGCTGGAAACGTGTCTGCCCCAGGTGCCGCGATCCTCCAAAAGCTAACACACAATAAGGAGCAAAAAGAAGTTGAACTACATTAATATCCATGCAGCATACACCTCTAAACATTTTGTAGATGCATACTGCACACATCTTAGTGTTTCATTGCTGAATAAGCTACATACACAAGTGTTTTCTAACCAAGAGAGGATCACTGTGGCTGATATACGACCTGGTAATCAGCATCCCTCTCATATGTTCTCCCATGTAACATGAAAATGCAGAATATTGCTTGTTTGTTTTTACTATAAATATAATGTTTATACACTCTGTTTATGTGTTCTGTGTGTGCTCACACATATTCTATTACATCTTAATCACTTAAACTGATCAAGTGTTGATGAATATCTCCCTCTCTCTGTTTGTTTCTCCGTAGTGGATGGCTGTACAGATTGGTCAGTGGACTACCTGAAGTACCGGGTGCTGCAGGGTGAGCCGGTGCGGCTGAAGTGCGCGCTGTTCTATGGTTACATACGGGCCAACTACAGCCAGGCGCAGAGTGTGGGCCTCAGCCTCATGTGGTACCGCAGCTCTGGCCTGGGCCACAGCGACTTCGAGGAGCCCATCTCTTTCGACGGCATACGGATGAGCAAGGAGGAGGATGCCATTTGGTTCAGACCAGCTGACCTCCAGGACGCGGGCCTCTACTCCTGCGTCCTACGGTAGGATAACACCACGGAAAATACATTTAAAATGTCCCCTTTGACAAGTTGTTTTGCTGTTTGTAAAGAAAATATAGTTCGAGATTTTATTAGAAAAATTATAAGAAGAATATGATAGACATGTCTGTGCAAGTATTGACCTGGAAATTGAAGGGCAATTAGCCTAGCTTAGCATGAAGACTTGAGGCCGTGGTAAGCAGCTAGGCCAAGCTCTCTCAAAATTTATAAAATACACACTAAAAACAGCTCTTGAGACCTACTTATTAATGCAACATAGCACAAACAAAAATAACAAAAGAAAAACAATTGTAGTTTGCTGTTTCCCCACTTTTTATGCAAAGCTAAAAGCTAAGCTAAATGCCATTCCAGAAAGGAGAATAGCTTTGAGCTCTTGGATATAAGTACAACAAACATATATCCCAAGCACTTTTTAATCAGTGACAGAGTTAATACTGAAATCAACGTATGATAAATGTCTTCAGTTGTTGGTAACACTTTAGTCCACCCATCAGTAACAAATAGTGCATTTATCCTCATTTCATCTGTTAACATTATGTGGATGGTCATAGGGTTGCAACTGATGTTTATTTTCTTCATATTGGTTTAAAAAACAAGTATTAACTAGCTACTAACGAAAGGTTAAGTGAGCATTTATTACAGTATATTATAATTATCATTAAGTTTTTCCAGCTGTCTTTGTGTTCTGAACATGTGTGTCTGTGTGTGTGTGTGAGAGAGAGAGAGAGAGAGAGAGAGTGAAAGAGAGAAATGAGTAAGCCAGTGAACTATAAGCCATGTCAAGTGGGGGTGGAGAGATATATGGACAGAGAGAAAGAACTGAATCCAAACAGAAGCAAACACACAAGCAAACACACAAGCACGCACACGCATACACAGGCTTTAGCGGACCGTTACACAGAGACTCTTCCTAATACAAGATACATAATTATGTGGCAGTAACTTATTAACCTTTACAGTAGAGAACATCCCTCAATTAACGCCTCATTGCAGCTCTTGATTTCAGAGAGTTTTTAATAAACCCAGTTAAAGGCCTCTTAAAGACCCAGAGAGGCTTGCAGGATACATTGAGTGTGACGGGAGGAGTGTGTTTGTATGCAATGATACCCCAGCCTCCACTTAATGTAATTACTGCACTCTGTAGGACGAATCTGGCACAAACACTTTCCAGTGTTGTCTCTCTATTAATTCATATTGTCTTTGATTATTGACAGTCTCATCTAAGGAGGCTTTGTCTCTACTCAAGTTGTGTTTGGGAATTCAGTGCCGTAATGGTGGAGTGTTACTCATAGTGTTCTTACTTTAATTCAATTTAATGCTTCTTTACTTCTACTCCCTAACGTAACAGAGGGAAATAATATACTTTTTTTGTACTAGTTACTTTGCAGATTTAGATTTTTCAAACAAAATATATATCAGCTATTAAATTATGATATGTTAATAGAGGTTACATTTCCTATCAGCTTATAAAGTGGTTCAAAATAGGTCCAACATTAGCAGATGCAACATTACAGTCATGTACACATTAATGCAGCAGTAATGATATTACTTAAGTATAATATTAATTATTATATGTTTGGTATTTTAAGTTTATTTTGATTCTGGTACTTTTAACTGACATAACATTTTGTGTACAGGACTTGTACTGGTAACACTTATTGATAATAATAATCACAATAATCATATTTAATAATAGGTTCATTTATAGTTCATTAAACTTGAGTTGAGTTATTTGGCTGTTGACAAAGAATGACATGTGTTATAAACCATTTATAAAGCAATTGTAACAATTTACAAACATGACTTTCATAAAAACCAGTTGCAACTTTTCAGTAAACAGTTATTAACAGTGAAGTAACTTTTAACTTCAGCTTGATTTTACGAGTGAGTACTTCTGAGTACTCCCCCTACCACTGACATACTGTAGTTCTTCAGAGTTGTCAAAAAAAAAGTGCTCCCAGCTCTGTGTTTCTCAGTCTGCTCGCGTTGAGCTGGGGAGATTTCAAACTTCCAAGATACTCTAATCAAAACACTGCAAGAGATTTCCCTCTGAGCTGAAATCAATTGTCTTTTTGTTCAGGAGTAAGCTTTTGACTCACACATCTTCACACGTATATGACCCAAACACTCTCCCCTAAAACTCCCTGCAGGCAAAAAGAGGAACAGATGCCTTTGTTTTCACTTCACCCAATTGGAGTTTTAGAGTACATGCATGTACCTAATCTCTGACATCTCACTGATACCTTATATTGTAACAACTCCCACTGGCATTGCTAGAGATGGACAAGTATTACAAAATCATACAGTATGACTATAGAATTTAATCAGTGCCTCAAAAATGGAATATACACTGTAAGCTTCATGAAGGTAGGCTGTATTGCTGATGTATTGGCTTTTTGTTCCAATTTCCTTAATATGTATTTAATAAACTGGCACCTAGAAACACCATACCATAATGAGTTACACTAAGTAAGAATGTCATCATGGATGCATGCAATTAAAAGCACATTACGTGACACTGGAACGCATCAGCTCTTCAGAATGAGCATGCTCTGTATGTGCCATATTTCACAAATGTTATTTGAATGTAAATTAGTCCTGAGACCTAATTTTACGGCTATAAACATCTCCGCTGCCACGTCTTTCAATGTCATAGATGGTTTGCTTTTCGCTCAATCTGTGTTTACACATTAAGATTAGAATTTTCTTTTGTTTAAAAATATGAGTACTATTGCAAAATGTCAAAACAGGGAAATCCTAGTTTTATTTTTCTTATTTGAAGTCGCTGATGTGAAATCATTTTGAATGAAACTCTACAAATCATTAAAACATAATTAAAACTGTATGCCATTGGCCTGTTTACTTAGAGACTGGCCTTCGTTTATAAAAGCTATCCATGTTTTTACCACAGTATGAAACATGTAATCACATGTGGGTCTGTTGGAGGATGAGAGGTACTGCAGGAGCTAATGTGCAATGACTCTACATCCTCGAGGTTATGTGTTACATTGATATTTTTGACACGACGGCACAGATTGGGATACTCGCAGTATGGGATGCGTGGAGAGTGTGAGCAGAAAATGTGGTGGTTGTGATGGCAATGCGCTATTTAGAAGAGAAGATGACCGCACACCATGCCACGATGATTTTATTGCATCGCAATTCAATCTGATCTTGATGAAAGCGCCGTCAAATCAAAGTTGATAGCCGGCACTTTAGAGCCATAGCCATTGTTTCATTTGAAATCCAGTGCGCTGGAGCACTAAAGCCAACGCAACAAAAAAACTGTCGTTGCCCTGATACCTTCTGACTGCACTGTGTAGTGTATGGCAGGATAGTTTCCAGTAGCTCTGGGCGTGTTGTGTTGTGTATCTATAAATGTAGGTAAATCCCTTTGTGTTAAGTTCAGCTTTTCACTGAAGCCCTCCAGATGTTTTTTTTCTCAGAAAGAGATATGGAAGGAGCACCGGAGTGTGTGCGAATGTTTCACTGCTGCATAAATATGTGCATTTACCGTCGTGTGCGCACAGCTATCTTTGTCCTTCTCTGTCTGCAAATTTAAGTCTAATCGCCAGTTTTCATGTGAAGGTGACTTCATTTACATAGCAATCTCCATGTGCTTCCCTTTGCTCTCCTTCTCTTTCACTCCTTTGCTCTTTCTCAGCCTCTCTCTTTCCCCCCGCATGTCATCTCACATAAGGTCCGTAACATCGATTCACATCCATCAATCTCTCTTCCCCTCGGCCTCACTCCATCTCTCATGCACACGCTGCCTCAGCCGCTCGACGTTTCACCTGCTCAATTATTTTATAATAATCCTAGTAATGAGTCTGTGTTCTGGAGTGGGTAGAACCACGCGTATTTCCTTCCCATGATTACATTATCCAACATGGGATTATAATGTGTGGAGAATTAAAGCTAACGTGAGCTGCAGATTAATATCCAAAGCAGCTACACTTGAATAAATTGTGACAGACGTGAAAGACACCACAGGATGCATCGACCCCCGGCTGTCCATCAATCAAGCTACACCACTGACATCTTCCCACAATGCCACAGGGCGCCTGCTGTGAATATTTAACATGTGGCGGTTTCTCCCATTGGTTCGCTGGGGACTTAAGCGGCTCAGGTGCACCACTGAGAGAGGTCATTTCTGATCGTCTTCCCATTACGTCGGCGAGCGTGGGGGTTTGACTTCGTAGGTGTACGAACGTGCCTGCATGTCCACGTACGTGTCCACATGTGCGTTTTTTTTGTTCTATAAACAAGTATATTATCCAAGAGTGCTCTGTGAACCTACAGCATCGCGTCTTCCCACTCTGTTCCCTCTAGATAGTCGATAGTGTTAGATTTCAGCACCGAGAGGGCATACCTCTGTTGCAATATCTTGCATCTTACTTTTGCTTCCTACAGCATTTTCCAGATGCCCTTTTAGTCATCTTCTATGTTGTAGACGCATACAGTATCTTTTCTTTCTCATTCCAAGCAGCCATTCTCCTTCTGCTCTATCGCTACCCACTCCTCTATTGCCGCATGTAGCCACATTTGTCTTTTAAGGCACGTGTGTGTGCGTGCCGTTGTGTGTGGGTGTGTGTCTACATCTGTGTTTTATGGTCCCAGGGGGTCAGAGGTGTTTATACGAGAGAGGTGACTCCCTTATTGCTTCCATAACCTGAGTAGATCATATGAAACCCTGTCATTTACAGTGAATGGGAGCATCTGGTGAGCCGTAAATGTAATGTAATGAAATGAAATGAAAGCCCATATGGCTGTGCGCACGGCCTGCCGTTCGACCGACGGAGTGACTGACCGAGTCAGATCACAGTCAGGCTGGACCAGGCCGGCGGAGAATAAAAACACAGACAGACAGACATTATGAAAGCATGCGGACATTAAGTCTGGGGCTGTCTTTTATGGTTTGGATGGGGCTGTTTAATTTAAATTAAAGAGAACCACAATGCTACAGCCAATAATGCTTTAGATTACAGTGGTGCTTCCAAGTTTGTGGTAACAGTTTGGATGCATTCACTCTGCCCATCGTTCTTATCCAGGCTTTCATTACCTTCAGGCTCTACTTCACTATGAATTTTTTGTCTGAAGTTCTTAATAATCCCCAGTACAACCTGTGACCGCATCACTCCCGTCCCAAAGTTTGCTGGCTCCCCGTGACACAACAGAATCAAGCAAAAATCCTCTATTTCACTCACAAACTACGCCGGCTCCTCAACGACCTTCTGCACCTCCCCACCTCTCACAGCCCCTTTAATCTGGTGCCAACCTGCTGCCCCGAAGGACCCTAACCAAAAGAATGAACTTTTCCAAACCCAGACCAAGCCTTTTTGGTGCCTAATCCTAACCAGGATTTACGCCAGGATTTATCTCTCACCTTCTGTGGCCAAATGCTCTTGTGGCTGAAGGGAGCAAATCCCTGCAGCAGAAAGTGGAGTCTGACTCACCAGATGTAGACTGTTGGTGTGAACCTGCCTTTGGCCAATAATTTAATTCAGCATTCTGAGTTTAAAGTCCTCCTCTCTACGAAAAAACTGAAACAACCACTAAGCAACTTACATGCTGAAAATGTCAATTTACCACAACACTAACCTGGTTGCCAATGGTACAAAGCTAAACAAGATGGCAGCTGTTACCTTTTCTTGTGCTGGGATTTTGTCATTGTTATGCTAGGGCTCGCCAAAATGGAAGCTCAGTGTGAGTGGTACTGGCCGTTGCTGCATACACAAGCCTGACTCCACTAACTCCCAGCTAATGAAAAATGGGCAAAGCCTTGGAGCATGGGGATAACGCACGCTACGGCTAGCTAAGGCTAACAAGCTATCAGTGTTTAGGCATTAAGATTAGCACATTTTGCCTCACCTTATCCGCATGAGTTTGATCACAGACTTTTGGAACTGGCCTCAGGTTGCCATTCGAGGAACTGCCGTTTTTTCGTACTTCCGCATTGGCTTCACTTTTCAGCACCGGAGGTTACCGCTTGTTCCAATCGCGCAAATGTTCCACCAAAAACAAGGTCACCAAAAACTATTTTTCAGGGGCACTGTTGCTTCATCCTGGGCCTAGCAATGCCTGAGATGATTGTGATTGTGAGGCATTGTGGGAGATAGGCCTTGGCAATGTGAGACTTAGGCTGTTTTAGCAACAAAGTGTGTCCTCCTTTTAGCCATGTAGCGTGAAGCAACACCTCATCACAGTCACTCCTGGGCGGGCAGGTGCAGTGGGACGCCATCGTTTCAGCGGTGATGGGGGTTGAAATGATCGTGGCTTTGATGATAATTATTATGATGACATTGATAAAGATGTAAAAGAGAGAGAGAGAGAGAGAGAGAGAGAGACATCCCTCTCTGTCAGCTAGCGTGGATCAGAGGTAAAGTGTGTTGATGGTTACTGGGAGACTGGGGGGGGTGTTGCGGTTTGTGTTGGACCATCTGATGACCAAGCAGCTTTCTCCTCCGTCATGTTGTGAGGCCCTTCTCAGCGCTTGTCTCTTCTCTGATTAGCATTCCCAGGCCCGGCTGACTCCCCCCATAAATCCATTAGTGGTCGTGAGTGTGAGTCATTGACTCGGTAAAGCTGCTGAACAGGTCATTATTGCTAACCCCACAAACATAGGGGAGGGGGAGGGAGGCAGAGGAGGGATGGAAAAGATTGAAAATAAATAAGAAAGGAGCGACGTTACATATCACTTGTTTGGACATGTGTGGTTGTGTGAATGTTCTTCTGCAAGTGAAGTATTTTTCCACCTTACGCTCTGTGATGTAACATCAGCATCAGTAAGTAAAGATGTGTTTTAACTGAACTACCAGATTCTCTCAAGTAAGGATGGATGGATCTTAATCCGGTTGTATTGTTGTTTTCTGCCCACAGGAACTCCACCTACTGCATGAAGGTGTCCATGTCCCTGACCGTGGCGGAGAATGACACAAACCTGTGCTACAACTCCAACATGAGACGGGCTGAGAAGGCTGAGCTCAGCAAGAGTAAAGACATCCTCTGTCCTGACATAGATGACTACGTTGAACCTGGCAAAGAACCAGACATCACCTGGTACAAGGTGGGCTTGCTCTCTGACCGATCTGGTGTGTGGTGTGATTAGGATTTTTGTATCATCATACATGTGTGTATGTGTGTGTGTGTCCTGATTACTGGTATTTGTTGTGTTAGGGAAACGTAATGAGGAGGGAGTCTGTCTTTGTGATTATACAACCGTGGAATATTCTTGAATGGTTCATTGGTTTGTTTTCATCTAATTTCCGGGCTGTTTATGTTTAAAAGCCTTGTTGGAAACGTGGTTCCAGATCACTTAGGCAGATAATGCACGGATGCAAATGATCGTGATGAATTACATAAGTGCACTGCGAGAGTCACCCAGACAGAACAAGGACTGAGCAGAGGGCATCCACAGAGATGGCTTTTATAATGAACACAAAACTTCTACGGGGAGAAAATTGTGCGATGTCACTCGCTGCCCTACGGAACGAGTGGATGTCCTCTAAACACTCCAACTGTAGTCCCTGATCTTTATTCAGCATGCGCCCTCTCCTCGCTCACCTGGGCTCTTGCCTTTCCCAGGTCAGGCACGGCCTGCGGACAACAAAGTGCATCCCGGAGAAGGGCTCAGGCCAGACTAATCACAGGCAGATCAGCAGTAGATTAGCTCAGCCGGGCTCGACCTCTAGGTTTTTCCAGAATTCAATTACAGTCAGGGTAATGACTGGGAGTGCTGGAACCTAGAGTTATTTGGACCACTGCGGAGCCACCGTGATTGAATTCGAAGGTTGCCGGGAGCAATGGTGGAATAGAATCCGCCGAGCCATCGTTGTCACTGCCAGAGCACCGTGGGGCTGGAGAGAGGATCATGTCATAGAGTCACCCACACACACACACACGCACACGCACACATACTCACACACACACACACACACAGACACACATACACTGCTCAAACACACTTATTTTGCCAGCAGAGAATACTGTAAATAACATTCCCTGTCCTTTGTGGCTCAACCAGAGTATTGAATGGAGAATATTCCGTTCAGTGCAATAAATCTTGATCAGATAAGTAGGATAATGGCTCAGCCTTATCATTTTACCGTATGGAGTTTTTATGTCAGCGCGCCAAGCTATGCATCCCTACCACTTCATCCACCCTCGTAATGCTCAGTGATGTTTGAAAGCTTTTGTGCCCAGCTCAGACCACTCGAAACGTGATGGATCTAATTCATTATGAAGCAGAGTGGAGGTCTTAAATTTCATAATGTCAGGCTTGCCCAGAGTATTTCATGCCAGCCTACATGGTACAGCACACGGTACTTTTCCTTCCATCTGCTGCCAGTCGTTTCACTTCTCATGATTTATCAATAGTAAGATTTGGGCAGAAATTGTACGTTTGACCTGCCTGTCCTTCTCTAATGTACAGGAGTGCCGTCCAAAGCAGTGGCGTGTCAGCATCATCCAGAAGAGAGATATTCTGTCCATCCAGGAGGTAAAGGAAGATGATATTGGGAATTACACCTGTGAAGTCCAGTTTGGTGGCTTTGTGGTCAGGAGGACTACTGAGCTAACAGTAACTGGTAAGTCTTCGTGAAAGACGAAAAAACATGAAAATTCAAATGTGGTTTTATATGTGAAACATTCTGAGGGTGTCTATTGTAGAAACTCTACGGCTAATGTTGTAGGAATCAGTGGAGGAAAAGTTATAACAGGCACATACACTTGAAGAAAAGGAATGAATGTTAACAAAGACACACTCACACATACACACACAAAAACACACACACACACACCACTGAGCACTGCAGCGATGCCCTGCTGCTGTGTTAATTGCTGGGGGAGGTTGAATGCTGAGGCCTGGCCTCTATCCCTTCTTCTAACTCAGCACTTTCCAGCCAACCAAGCAGTGTTGAAATATTTAAGGCTATAGGCTAAACCCCTTCACACAGAGAGCTAAAGAGCCAGGACCAAGGTCAGGAGATTTACAGTGCTCTTACTCTGCTTCCTCTCGCTCTCTATCACTCACTCTCTCTCTCTCTCTCTCTCTCTCTCGCTCTCTCATCTCTCTTTCTCTCTCTCTCCCTCTATCTCTCCCTCTGCCTTGAGCAGCTGCAAGGTGAGCACATGACAAATAAATGCATTCAATCATTGGTTTGAGACTCCCGGATGAGATCTGGGGATCGGGGGGGCTGAGCGTGTGCGCTCCTGCCAGGTCAACTGCTCTGATTAGCATTGATGAAAAGGTCAAGTAGTTTTGTCTTTTTTTCTTACTTCTCCGCTCTCTCTCAAAACTCTCTTGATTGCACAATTTTCCTGTGCTACCTATTGTTATGTTCCCACTGGAGTCACATTATAAAAATTAAAGCCTAAATTGATGTTGCGCTCAGTGCAGGTGTCGCAAATAAGATGAGCATTGCTTGACTTCAAGTTTGAACTAATCATATCATTATTAACAAGAACAACTCATACTGTACGTTAGTTACATTAGTTTGGCACTATTTATGATGCTGTGCATAGTAAAGAGCATATAATTAGATTAATGGATTATAATCTCAAAAAGGTATCCTCCATTATTCTATTCATCTACTTAGAGAGTTTCTTAGTGTGAGTGTGCTCCACGTTGGTCCACACAGAGGTAGTGTTCGCATTTGATTAGTATCTCCTCTGGTGTTTATTTGTGTGGCTGGTCATTGCTCTTGTGTGATATGAGGGTGATAGCAGCGCGAGATAAACAGACGGTTTGCTATCTAGCAAACTGGGAGATACATACCTCAACCTGAGCATGGCGTGTTATTGGATGAGGCTAAAATGCGATCCTGGAGATGTGGCTTCCAGATTGGCATGCTTATGTGATTGATGGCTCCACATTGTATCCCCGGTCGGGCTCAATCAGTATGAAGCAGATAGGAGGAAGATCCGCTAGATTTTATTTGAACGCCATTACCCACAGAGTGGAGGACCTCAAGTCCCTGCATGGTGTCCTGTAAAGTGCCAGAGAATTTCCTTAGAACAGGCAACGTCACCATTTTATGATACCTTGAGCGACCACCGGCAGAAGGTCCATATAGTGAGTGCCCTTGAGCAAGGCACTTGGTCCACTAGCGCTGTATGCTGGCTGCCCACTGCTCCCTTTTGGATGGGTTTAATGTGGAGAACGCCTTTCACTACATCGAACATTGTGTGATATATATGTGTACGACGTCTGATTTTATATTTGGTTACTACTTGAATAGTTTACATGCTAAACCCAAAAATCACAAATACTGTCCAGTGCTACTGCACTATTTTCTGTCTGAGACACTCCGTTTTAGCTCCTGTCTCTCTAAGAGCCCCCCCCCCCAATTAAACAGTCTCCTCTAATTGGTCAGCTCACACATGTCCGAGCAAGCACCGCTAACAGCAACAGAGGAGCTTCAACAGATCAATTCTTACATGCCAAGCTAGATCCAATGCATAAATGATGTGTATGTGTGACATGGTGACTCAGAGTGATGTCACTAAATCACAGAATTAGAGTTAGGACGACTGACGAGGCGTTTCAGGTGCAGTGTTTTCTGTGGGGGAGAGGAGATTCTGATGATGTCGATTTTTTTTACATGTAACTTTCAAGATCTCTTGCATGCAGACGAACCTATAACCATCGAGGAAAGGCAAAAAACAAAATAGGTCTCCTTTATAATCACTCAACGCGTCTGTCCAGAGACAATGTTCCCATTACTCAAGATTGCTGAGGACTATTTTTTTACCTTTTTTGCCAAAATTCTTTCTCAGGTCTGCAGATTTTATCAGGACAATATTTATGGGGAGACACATTTGTATCTGTGTTTTCATTTTTTGAGAAATACAAACTAAATCTCTCTCACCTTTTGGTGGCAGACTGTCTTTGTGATTCAGGTGATTCCAATCATTTCGTCGTTTATTTTTATTTTGATTCGTCATGTTACCTATCTGCTTTACCTATCAGCAGATATTAAATGTGTGCAGCTTTGTTCTGTAGAGTTTGTATGTCTGGGCGAGTGAGTGCGTGTTGGCTATTTGCTGTATGTACTTTGGCTTTATCCTAGTGTGTTTGTTAGCCTGTCAGCCATGACCTCAATGTTCTATAATGACGGTGGTCGTAAAAACTTTATTGCGTTATAAATATACACAGTTCACACTAATGACATCACAGAGAGGAAAGAATAGGGACATGTACAGAGGGAGAGAAACAGCACAGAGGCAGAAAGAAAGAGGCGTGTGCAGCTGCCATTTGCTTTCTATACATGAGCCCTGCATGTTGCCTTGGTGCAGTGCGAGGTGTGAATGTCCAACTAACTGGGCCAAACAGTGTGAGCCCTAGAAGAAGAGCCAGCAGAAAATATATAACAACGGACGATGAGCTTCAGAGTTAAATTTAAAAAATCCATTGTTCCATATTTTTAGTGTTTGCTTTTGCGCTTTTGTGTAATGCTTGCACGCACACACACAGCCACACACAGACACCTACACACCGGCAGAGGAATCGTGACGCATGTTCCCCATAATGAAACGTCAATAAGTCATCAAAAATAGAGGATGCAATTTCATGAGATGCGGCTTTAACGCAGCAGGTCCACGCGGGGATCAACCTGCCCTACATGAAATCATTTGCATGAAGCACGTCTCCGAAAATGAAGACTATGTTCAATGTCCCCTAGTAAACTGACTGGCCAAGTGTGCTATGTTTATTAAGAAACATGCTTCCAGCAGCAAAACATCAATATCTATGTAGAGGAGGATTATTCTTTTCTTCACACATCACAATAGGTGCCTTTTTCTTAGTCACCAATTGTGTTATTGTTATAATACCAGAGGGGCGCCTCCTCCTTAAAGCTGCAGTATCCTGGTAGAATTAGATGAGCTCACGCCGACCATAGGCTCATTTCCTTTAATAAACCTACACCATCATCCCCTCAAGTGGGCGTGAGATTATCCACATTTTATCACATCCTGTTAAAACCGACATTGCCTGGACGGCGAGCATAAAAGACCAAACTATGTCTGCGATCTGAGGGCTAATGTTGTAGTTTATATGATAGGCCTAGGGGATGAAGGAGGTCATTAAGTTTAACTGATCTTAAATATAGCGCAATAGACACTGGCCCTTGCTTTGACCCTGCCTCGCTGAAAATTGTGTTTGTGCCTGCGTATGTATGTGTGTGTGTGTGTGTGTGTGTGTGTGTGTGTGTGTCTTCTGTTCTGACCCTGCTGCACGGCCTCCATTAGAATCGGTACAGAAGCTGATATCTGGACTGAGGTCGGCCTTGTAATAGAGGTTAACTATGGGCATGAACACAGGCTCACCCACATCGGGCTGATCGAGGAGCCCCTTAATCAAGCGCCGGTGCTCTTCAGGTTAATAGAAATGTAAAAGAAACAGCGACCCCTTCCCTCATTTTCATGTTCTCTCCACTTTGTGTCAAGCCCAAATTTGAATGTTCTTATCTCATTCCGGGAATGCGGACGCGGCCGCGTACAGCCTGCGCGGCGCTGGGAGTGTGCATTGAGAGCTAAAAACACCATTATCAACAGATGGAAAGATTTTGTTTTCCCTCTCCCCTCCGCAGACCTTCACCTCAACCTCCCAGCTGTAAAGAGAGTGCCTTTTTGTGTACTCTTATAATTGATTCATAGCAGCAGCAGGTTCGCTTTTTTTCCCGGGTCCTCTGAGGAATACAGAGCGCGGTCAGATTAGTCTACTCTCGTGTTTACCATTTTCTGCTATCAGAGACACAAGAAGCAACGCCTCGGCTGAAACCACCCGGCTATGATTAATTGATACTCACATGTACAGTTTGGGGCTACCTTGTGTGTTTGTTATACGTGCATACCTGCGTCTGTCTGGTGCGCCGTGATGTCTGTTTTTTTTAATAGAACATCTGAATCATTTCCATTCAATTTTTATGGTTCTCCTAGGCCTCATTCCAGCACCGGGATGATAATGCTACACTAGTATAACACCAGATAAAAGCCCTGTTCAGCTGATGTATGCAGCTCCCTCCCGCGTTCTGCAAGGGAGGAAAATATTATACAGAGAGAGCGGAAAAGGGATAAAGAGAACAAGGGAGTGAACGTGACTGATAACGGCGAGGAAGAGAGAGGAGAAGAGATAGAAAGAATGAAAGAGATAGAGAGGTTGCCGCTCCTGTATCTTATCTGTATTCCTCGCCAGTGTTTCCCAGCAGAAACAGTGTGTCCAAGACTATAAACAGACTATTATCCCAGTGTTTATCACAGTGCACATTACCGTTTGCCTCTGTCCGACTTACTGTAATGGAGTCGTTTGGTTTGATGGATGCCTCGGGCGTGGGTTTCTATCTATTGCTCCCATTATACCTCTGTCTGCATCCCCTCACTGTAGCAATGTCTGTCTGCACATTCAGCATAGCCTGCGAGCATGGTGATTGAGGTTACGACCAATGTAAATGTACCATTTGGCACAGTGAATGTGGAGTGCAGAGGGCAGGAGGAAATCGAGGGGAGGATAGGAATCATCTACTTTGCATTACCTCTTGTAGAATATCCACGCTGAGAGGGGAGACGCTTTGGAACCTCGCTTTAATACGCACGTGTGGAAAAATTAAGTATGTGACTGCTTTCGGTTTTTCGTTTGATTCCCTGCTCACTTTTTTTTGGGACTGGAATTTACATCTCCTGCAAGCGCTGTTACAATTAAAGGGACAGTTCACCTCAATGAGTCAGGGAGCCACATGTGTCCTTCTTATCTGCAGAGCTATTTACCCATTTAGATTATTGTTGGTGCAAGCTGCCAAGTTTGGGAGATGTCTGTCTTCTCTTGTATAATGGAACCAGATGACACTCGGCTTGTGGCGCTTAAAGTGCCAAAAAAAATACTGCGAAACACTCAACAGCAACGTCTCGTTCCAGAGGTCATGACCCGATTACTCAAGATGATCCACAGCTCTTGTTCTGAGCAGTTTCGTGTGGGAACTACTTTCTCTCTACGGAATGACAGCAAATATCGAAACTCCATCGCAATATTGAAGAAAACAAAAGGCATTCCTAACCTAAAATTCATTTCACATATTGAATCTTACATTCATACTTCCATACATTGCATACTGTGTGGAGGCTCGGGTAAAAACCTATAAAACGATCACAAGCCTGATTGTCTTGCTTCAAAAGAGAGCAATCAGTATCGTAAACAGAGCTGATTATCGCCAGCCAGCAAACACATTATTCATAAATTCACAGGCAATCAAATTCAGTGAAGCTGGAGACTTAAATTTAGCATCACTGGTGTATACAACAACATGTTACCAGACTGTATCCAAATAAGAAAATGTCCATATGTACTGAGAGGTGACTGTGTATTCACAAAAAAAGACCAGAACTTATGCATAACAAAAGTGTGTCTCAGCGTATGGAGTAAATCTGTGGAATGATTTAGAAACATAAATGAAAGAGCGAAATACACACAGTAGATTTTAAAAATGTTTTAAACACAAGAGGATTAACAAATATAAAACAGAAGTATGAACACCAGAGTGTACATAAAATTAGTTTGGTTTTGTAAAATATATGTATTCTTAGTTGCTTTTATTGCTCTGTATGTTTTTAAAGACAGCTGACAAAATATAATTAATATTAAAAGGGTAGCTGTAATAAGCTAAGGCCTACAGCCTGAACCTTTTCAGTCCTGTTTTGTTTATGTGTTTTACAGTAAGTTTATTTATTGTCTATCTACCAGTGTATTTGCGTTTTATACATTTAAAAATGACCGCATTAAACTAAACTGTGTGTGTACGTTTCCCTCTGTCCGGTGATACGGCTCAGCTTGGTAGAAAAAAGTTCCAACATAAAACTGCTCACAACAAGGCCTGTGGATTATCTTGAGGAACTGTTTCATGAGCTCTGGAATTTTTCCAGTGCCTTGATTTTGGTGCTTTGGGAACTACAAGCTAAGTGCCATCAAGTTCTGAGATATTGAGGGGTATGAATAAGAAATTGTATTTTTTATTTTTTGGGGGGGGACCGTCCCTTTAAGATTCAACCATGGGGCTTGCACTACAGTAACCTGATTGTCCTTGCCTCTCTGGTCTAGATCTCACATTTGATATAGGACAACATTGTATGTATGTGTGTTGTGTGCGTGAAAGAGAAAGAGAGAGACAGGAATTGTGTGTGTGTGTGTGTGTGTGTGTGCGTGTGTGTGTGTGTAATGAGGAGCTGAGGTGCGGGGAGGTGATCCAGGACACCGTCTCATTGCAGTAAAAGGTTCCTTACAGTTCTTCTGCTACAGGGTCACCTTCAGAAGCATGAACACTTCACAACCTTATAAAATGTTACGGCCTGTGTGTGCACGCGTGATGCAGGACTTTGTGCGCGGCTCCTTGTGATTTATTTATTTATCCATCGTGACGATAGCTCGACGTTTACCTGGCCGGTGTGGTCTCACCACTGCAGAGGCTGGAACTGCAGGAGAGGACGGAGGCAGAAGCGGGGTTGTGGCGTCCGCACCTCCTCCGTCTGCTCTCTTTCCCCCATCCACCCAGCTGCAGGTGGATAGACAGATGGAGCGGCTGCGATTAGCCCTGATATTATCCTAGCGAGCGAGTCGAGATAAGAGGTGTGGGGTGACAAAATGAGAGTTTCACTCTCGACTGGAACCTTTTCCTTCTCGCGGCCTGCATGCTCGAGTCCTGCGTGAATACATCGACACTTGCAGCGCTCCTCCACCTCAGGCACATGTCCTTGGGGAGAAGACGATAAAAATCACACCTGAGATAAGTGTTACTCCTGCAGTTGACTTTTCCTCACTCCACCTACACACATGTGTGCACCTGTGTACACATACACACATACATCAATCACAGCCATGAGGGGCCACTGCACGCACTGTAAAGTGATTTCATATGTGTGAAATGTACAGTGTAAGCTGCTGTCTGTCACAAGCAGTCCTGGGAGTAATGAACTGCAAAAGTAACGCATCACAGTCATATATTACTTTAAGCAGTAACAGCTCAATATAATGTGCCTCCAATAGGATTTACAGTACTATTATTACAGCAGCTATGTCCAGGTATGCGTTACCACCTGGAATCAAGTGTTTATAGAAGTTTTTCAACCTGGACAGACCCATCAGTTCACCCATTTAAGATTGTTCAACTACTGACTTTTTAACTTTAGCCAGTATTGACATGCTAAACATTCTTCGATCGGTTAGATTCTCCAAAAATCAGTCGTTTAGTTAATTTAACTTGAAAGCCAAAAAGTATATGTCTTCGTATATAAACATTTGTTGGCTGGTTAGTTGCTTGGTTAATTTCAGCAGGATTACAAAAAACTACTAAATGGATTTCCTATTAGAACCAACTTGGATGGAGGATGAGTAGAGCCCATTGACTTTTGCGGAGGGTCCAGATAAAGGCAGACAGAGATTTTATTTTTCTCACTCTCTTCAAAATTTCAAGAATAGTGAGTTTTTTGATGCAGATCCAAATACAAATTTGGAGGTAAATTATGCACAAATTAAAGGGGACTGTTGGGCTTTGGGAGAAGCTCTACTGTGTGCCATTTGGTTCTTTCTGATTTGCCAACACTGGTCAGCAAAACAGACAGAAAAATTGTGGTGACTCCCTACCTTTGAAGTGGTCATACAGTCCTGATTTTGGTTCATCCTCTAATACTTTATATTCCTTTTGTTCGCAAGGGTCCACTGATCAAAAGAATCAAATCTTTTTTTTTTCTTCCATAAAATGAAAGTGAAAGAAGAAAGAAATTGTTTCCACCTTTTTCTGTTTAGTTGTCACCCCAGGTCTGCCCCCGTTGCCCCCAGTGTGGAGGGCCTTTTGGCTCTTTCATGCATCTTTGCTTGAAGGAGCTGTTAATGGGTATCAAAAAATGAATCACTCAAGCCAATCATTTGTCCTTTCCAGCGGTGTATGGATGGGTAGTTGGGTTGCATGCGAGCGAAGCTATTTCACTGTGTTACGGCGCAAAGGCCCGCCTCGTCAGACAGTGCATGTTTTCTGCAGCGAGAGGCGTCTTTTTCCATTTGTTTTGTAAAAACAGCTGAACGCAGAACAGAAAAGAAGTCAAGCAATGATGGTAAAAGGCTTTGTAATCAGTACAGACCAGGTTAACCTGAGGCTAAAATAGTAGAACAATGTGAGATCTTCCGTTTTATAATGCCAAGTCGTACTTCAGTGGTTAATCTGGTGAAAGTAATACTGATCAGTACTGATTACAAAAGTAACCTATAACTTGGTAGAAATATAACAACTCTGGTTAAAATGGTGGTAACTAATAGTAGTAATATGTCATGCATTACAGAAGTAAGTAACTTGCCGAACGCTGGTCACAACCGACAGTTATCCATCCAGTATGTCAGAAGTCTGGTACGTAGGTCTTCAATCTGTGAATGTCTATAAATTTGCTCATGAAGTGGCGGTATTACCAGTGTAGGGTGGGGCATAATGGCTCATTAGTTTAAGGTCAACCAGCACTGTCATCATCAACTAATCTCCCTCTCTCGCTGTCTTTCTTCCTCACCCCTAACCTCCCCGCCCCCTCCCCCCTTCTCTCAAGTGGTCTCCGACTCACTTCATCACTATTCACCAGCCGTCCTCCTAGACTCCGAGCAGGCCAGGGTTCACATTGTTTTAATTCAATTATAATTGACATCAATCTGCATGTGACGAATGAAATTTACATCCCCCACAATTAATCTTGCCTGACCTACCCCGCTCCACCCACACACACACCCTCAGTCCCTGGTTATTATCGTTATCTCGGCCTATAGGGCTGGTACCCGAGCAGGAGTGGTGGAATTAAAATTATGAATCTGTCGTTTGAAGCCTTTTGAAGTGTAGGTCAATAATTAAAAAGTGTTTTTCAGTAAATGGCAATGTACATTTGCTTACGTTGTCGAGGCCAGTGAATTAGTCTCCTTTCAGTAAAAGCATGCTATAATACCTTGTTTAAATGAGACACTTAGTTAGCAAATATTTTCAAGAGTCCTTGAGATAAGTTATCACAGCTATGCAGATGACGCACAACTCTGCATCTCACTGTGTAACATGAATGTGTCAGACTGCTTGGGCAACGTCCCTTAGTCCCGGGGACAATAGAAAAGAGGCAGCAGATTAATGCCTTCCTGCAACTGATGCAGTGAAAAATCTAAAAGCTGTTATTGATGCGCGCCTGAATTTCTATTCACACAACAGCTCATAACTAAAGTAGCCTTCCATCATCTCAGGGATATTTTAGAACACAATCCCAGTTAGATTCGGAAGCACAGACCAAACACTGCCTTTTCCTAATAACTGGTCGTTTTTGGGAAGCAGTGTAATGGTTTCTGCTCAATGTATCTTAACTACAAAATACAAAAAAAAATGTCAAACATGACGCCAGTTCTTAAATATCTCCAAATGGCTTCATGTTCGTTCATGACTTTAAAGATCTGCTCATAGTGTTTAAAGCTCTAGCTCTAACACACGCCTATTTGCTTTCTTGTCAAGATGAAAATTTCAAGAATTCACCCCTGGGAAACACAAATAGTTTGTTTCCCTTTTTGTTTTTGGGCAACCTAAACAAACGTGATATACAGTATCAAATTGAGTATTATGCTTTTGAGGTGCTGGCAGGCTGAAATACGAGATTAGATCGATCTTTTCACCTTTTTTCCCCGACAAGAAATGTCCTAAAATGTTGAACTATTCCTTTGATGGTGTGGCCCCTGATTATATGGCTTATCTGACATGCTTCTATTTTATCAGCACAACAGAAAGGCAAATTTGCAGAATTCATTCAAAGAAGAGAGCACCCTAAGCTTCTTTTCTATGACATTGTGCTTGAGACCAAGTTTGAACTTGAATTTAAATAAAGAAATTAGAATCAAGGCCTCTCTTTAAAGGAGTCATCACCTGGTTTTTTACATATCCAGTCCCTCTTGGATCGCTTTGGATCAATTCTTAAAACTTAAAAAAAAAAAAAAAAAAAATCAAACATAGAGCTTGTTTTGACACTTTTTCATACCGCGACTTTCTCACGCGAGATTATGCGCAAGGTTTTGACCGGTCCGGATGTGTATTGTATTAATATGTAATGAGGCGCGCGTTGATTGGCCGCAGGAAGGACAGAGCCGGAATGGGGGGCGAGCCTGCATGCACACACGGACTCCAAAACATAAACAGCCCCCTGTCATGGCGCACACACTAAATGACAAACCTTAAGGAATTCAGGCATTTATGTACGAGCCAGAGTCGGAAACCGAACGGGAGAGTGAAGAGGCAGAGACGGTGGAAGATACACATTTACAGCAGGATGTCTCTGAATGGTAAATTCTTTATTTTTTCTCCTTCTTACTTTTCACACTCGTGTTTTACATGTAAGACCTGAGTTTTAATGCTGACGGTCACGATGTATGGCGTGAAAATGACAGAGAAATAAGCAGATTCGGCGTGCTCACTCTGGCTGAGGACGGCTGTGAGCCGATGCTTATGCAAGTAGCCTCCTGTGGTAACGTCACCACAGGAGCAGAGTCAAAATCTCGTGCTTTAGGAACGCGCACTACTGTGCGCTATTCCTGTTCGGAAAAAGAGCCAAAGCGAAAAAAATAAGCCACTTTCAAACTCCAGCTTTTCAGGCAAGTTTCAACAGAGGTCCAACACCAATATGCATGATTTAACAAGAGAAATTGCGATTTCCGGGTGATGACTCCTTTAAGCAAATTTTATTTATTATTTATTTATTTTTTCATTAAGGCAGTTATTTTCTTAACACAATTCTTCAGTGCTTACTTACTTGCTTCTGGCATTTCTAATTCTTTCTAATAGTGTGAAAGACAAGGTTATGATGAGATGTTGTGGCGTAACGGCTCAAAATCTAAAAATGCATGAAATACTGCATGAAAAAATGATGTTCTTTTGTATATGGAACAGCATTCACGATCCCCCCGACCTCAACCTCTCTGCGTCTTCCATGAGAATCAAAGCCTTTTGCTGTTTAAAATGTATGGATCTCTGCGGGAATCTACAGGATCAGATACGGCTCGGCTCTTTTTTTGCTGAAGTTGTCATGACAAATATTTCCATGAGTGCCGCCGTCATAAGCCTGCTGAAACAGTGCAGGTTGCAGTGTGCAGCAGTACCGTCCATTGTGCTGAATAGAAAAACAAAGCTTTATTGTCATGTGTTCTCCTTCTTGTCCCCCCCCCCGCCTCTCTCTCTCTCTCTCTCTCTCTCTCTCTCTCTCTCTCTCTCTCTCTCTCTCTCTCTCTCTCTTCTTCTCCCTTCAATTCAATTCCATTCAAATTTGCTTTATTGCATGGATGTCACAAAAACAATATTGCCAGAGAATCAGGAAGCAGTGATACAAAATGAATACATTTGACAAATTCTAAGAAAAGTGTTGCACAGTTTTGTTGAAACAAGCTCTGCGTGTGTGCCTCGGTGTGAGTGTGTGTGTATACAGTATAAAAGAGCAAATAGAATGAAAAGGTCTTTACCTCTATACGGTACGTAGCCAATTACCTTAGCGCACCACTTATGCTGAAGCGGCTGCTGCAAAGCTGTCATTTTGCTTCCATTTTGTGTCGACTTCCTGCTATGTAAGACAAGGTCTCTTCAGAAGTGCACACTCGGACAGTGGCTCAAGTTTGAAGCCTGCACGTGAACACAATTTTGTTCCACTACAGTACAATTTTGTACTTAAGAGCAAGGTTAGAGCTGCTTCTAGAGTCTCGTTTTCGACACCTAGCTGCAGTAGCACTAATGGCTTCAACGTGTGGTTTAATTTGAACGACTCGTGGGGAAGTTTTGCGGGTGAGCTTGTTGCTTGCAGCATGACACCTTGTACTTGCATCAGCGTTTTCATTCTCTCATTCTCTGCTCATCTTCCTTTATGTGTCTGCTAATGATGTTACAATTCTGTGAAGGCCATTTTCGCACTGATCATGTTACGGCCCTTCTTACTCTGCTCTCTTCTGCAATCCCTGTTCTCCTCGCCAGTAGTCCGGTTGTAATTGGCCTCCTTACATCCTGAATCACTTCTCCCTGCAGACATCTCCTCTCTTTCCTCCAACGGGCGGTGGAGGCCACCTAACTTTGGGCCTGCAGTTGCTGTCTCGACAGAATAAGATTAACTTGCAGTTGTATTGTAACAGTGCCATCTGCAGCATGGCTCTCATGGCAGGATATGAAAAAAGGCTGAAGGTCAATTAGAGGCCCTTAAATAACCCTCTCATTATACAGTGTCCTCAAGAAAAGAGCTCTCTAGAAAAACCTCTGTCCAATTAAAAGATAAGAAGGTGACCATTAGCAACCACAGGGGGCGGTAGCAGAAAATAGAGAGATTCTGGCATATTTGATCTCATCCACGGAGCAACAATGGACACGCTGTTCAGCATGCCCGTAAGAGGCCAAATAAATGAAGGGTTACGATACACAAGCGTCTGTGCGCGTATTTGCATGCACTTTTAGACATGTGTGAAATGTGGTATGTTATACAGAGAGCGTGGAGAGGACGGGATATGAAAGGATTTTTTTTTTTTTTTACTGGCGGAGGTTTTTTTCCCGTCAAACCCTACAAACCAAACAAACCAGAGGTCCAATTATGACTCACGTCTGACATCATCTGTCTCTTTTCAATGTTTTCCTGCGTTCCTCTATTACTCTGTTTGCCTTCACCTCTTCCTCTTTTTCTCCCGGGAGTTATGGGGCCTTATGAGGTTGATGCAACCCTCGCACTTTCCTTGTCACTCAGTACTCGAAATCATACATATAGTGTGCAGTCAAAGCCTCTCAGCCCCGGGGTGGAAGCGCAAAGAGATCTCTGTAAGACTGACTGATGTAGAAGAGCCCTCCCCCTGACATTAACATGTGTGTGTAAGCGCTACTGTCCTGTAGATGCATGTGTGCCTGTTTGTGTATTTTGTCTTTCCCCACTGGAAAACAGGTGCACTGAATGCCACACAGTGTACACGTTCTCCTGCATCATAGTTATTTTGGACCCCGTAGCGGTGCCTCAGAGAATGTCGGTTATGTCAAAATGAGGGTGTTTGGTTTTTTTTTTTCCAGCTCCTTCCAGTGAGTCCGTGACTAAACGCCTTAACTGTCATTACCATTTTGTGTTGCCACCACTTTCCCTGGTACACAATGGAAATGATGTCTTTACAGCAGCATCGCAGCTTCTCTTGCTCTCTCTCTCTCTCTCTCCTCCTCCTCCTCTGGCATCCCCTCACAGCGAGAGAGGCTGTCCAGGAAGCCAGTGTCAGCGTCTACTGTTTGCTTTCTCTGCGTGTGTGTGTGTGTAGGTGTGTGAATACAGTCTGTTGTCTGTTCACATATAAGTGTGTGTGTATGTGGACACATCTTTGTACACCTGCTGTACGTGCATACCTGTGTGTATGAACTGGATGTGTCCATGCATGCCTGGCCAGCTCTGATAACTGCAAATGAGTGGCAGATTTTCAGTTCCACCTGTTCCTCCCTGAAGCCAGTTCCTGCTTTGGGCACATGTGTGTAAGTGTCATCGGTTCCCTCACACGAAAGTCCAGGTGGTATTTTTCGAGTACATAGCTTCAGTGTTGTGACTTGTTTCTGAGTAAAACAGGATAGCCAGGCAGGGTTTGAATGCTGAGAAATGGATGTTGGTGCAACATCCATTGGAAGTATTACAGTAGTAGGTTTTTATGTCTGTCAAGGGGGTGTATGTTTTCGTTGGATGGTCGGTTGGTTGGTTGGTCAGTTGGATGGTCATTTGGATGATCAGTTGGTTGGTTGGTTGGTTGGTTGGTTTGTCTGCGAGTTAACACAAACGGATCCAACTAAAAATCCAGATCTAGCAGATTTTAATATGTTTAATTTTTTTATATTGGATCAGCCTTGATTGAATTAGAGGGAACTGTTGGGCCTTGGCGGAGGTATGAGTTCTGATGAGTGCCAGTCTTGAATAACAATACTGTTGGCAAGCCGGCCTAATCACCAGCTTATGTGATTGGTCTCTGCAGCGTGACGAGTCGGGTTGCATTTCTCCAAAAGACGTTTCCGTCATAATTCTTTTCACTGCGGGATAACCGCGTTTTTTTTCGGCAGCCCCTGTGGTCAACACTGCGGTAGCCTCAAAGTGCCCACGCTCAAAATCAATTGAAGGACTGGTGCTTTCACCAAAATGCCTGATTTGGTCCAAATGAAGCCACTGCAGAGTTCATATTGTGTCGTACAGGAAGAAAACCCGACTGGATTTTGATATAAGATCTAAAAGGTTTTAGAAATGCATGCCTAATTTAATCTTGAATTAAAAAGGTGCCAGCAGCCTTCATATATGTGTTGTTTTGATGATTAGGTGATCGTTTGCCAGGCTACAGATGGACAGCAGGCACAGTAGGCAGGCTGCTGATGATTGCCACATTTAACATACTTAGATAACCCTGGTGTTGCCGTCTAGCTACTCGAATGCTGAACAATAGGAGACGTCTCCCTTGACTCATCTGTTGTCTCCACGACCAGCTCTGCCACTTGCTGCTTTTAACTCAAGATCAGATACCTACTGTACCTTAATCACAGGTGTGTGGAACAAAGAGAGAGGCAAAATGTGCATCGCTGGAGGAGGGTTGAGTCAGCCTTTATTACTGACTTGCCAGTTTGCTGCAGAATGATGTGGGTGTCAGGGGTGTCATGGTGATTTTTCTCCTCCTGTACGTGCTCACCTATTTCTCTTCACTCCTCTCCTCCATCTGTCTCCCGTCTCCCCTCCTCTTTCCCAACTTCTTTTGTTGTCGCTCAAAAAAGATAGGAAGTAGAGACAGGTAATTACTGTGGGCGAGGGCTCTGTCCTCTCATTTTCTTTATATTCTCTCCCACAAACCCCCTTCTCTCCCACCGTACTGCTCTCTCTCCTCCTTTCTCTGTAGTTATTTTTAAATCCTCTTTAATTACCCTGTTTAGAGAGAATAGAGGGAACTATCAGGTATTGTGGCTTAAACATTCTAGACAATACTGTGTATGAATTCTATCTCGCCTCTGTGCCTGCCAGTGTGGCGCAGTGTGAGGGCTGGGCCCATTCCTGCAGTTGTTGTTTAGCAGTGCACTGGAGCAGGCTTTATGCTGATTAACTGCATCACATCTGATGGATTCCCAGCGACCTCTCCACCCTTCAATATAGCTCTGGGAGCCTTTCAGGGG
This sequence comes from Sparus aurata, assembly GCF_900880675.1. NCBI lineage: Eukaryota > Metazoa > Chordata > Actinopteri > Spariformes > Sparidae > Sparus > Sparus aurata. The sequence goes on from NC_044195.1 coordinate 13,784,237, forward strand.
AAAAAGGCTTCCCTTTTTAATTAGACAAGAATAGGAAATCTATTAGTGAATACGGAGAGGGCTCAGCAATGAATGAGGAATTGCTGAGTTCAGTTGCTGTTGAACTAACTACAGTCATTTCCCCTGCCAGTACTACATTCATAAGTAAACAGTGGATGTGCACTCTGTCTCCCCCACCTATCAGAACTTAGGTATCAGGTGGATTTATTATAAAAAAACATGACTTACTTATGTGGAATCAGGTTACGCCGGCGGCCAACTGGCGGTTCTCTGCCTGCATGAGAGGATACCTCTGCATACCGCGAGTTGGCGGAGTATTCATCGTTTAAAAGGGAAACGTGAAGATGGTGGATAAACACACCGTTGTTACGATAAAGCGGTGTTTACCTACCATTTTCACACAATTCTTACTAATATAGCTGCTTCAAAACAAGAATATGTCCGACAAAAAGTTGCAAATGACATTTGTGAGGAAAAAAAAACATGGAGAAAATGCACTAAATGGGTGAAATTACGGACACTGAAGCAACCGGCCTAGGAGACGCTCCCCTACATTTTCCATCTTTCTTCTCATGCACTGATTCGCTAAGCTGGACAGCCAATCAGAGTAATGTCTTAGGTGCCGAGTGCCAACATTCTGGGCCACAGGTGCTAACCAACAGTCCGGCATTTGCCATAGGCAGACTGTCAGCCAGGTGTGTTCTGAACAAACTTTCTTTCTGACCACTGAACTGAAATAGCAGGTTCACATAAAATAACACTACAAAACCATAATCTTTAGTTCTCCAGACCTAGATCAGGGCTCATTTAATAACAACATCTGTGTGCACAGACTTTCAACTGGTTATTTTACCAGACAAAAGGATGGACCATTTTTACCCACGTGGACCAATAAGGCATTACTCTCTACTAGTCAAGTTAGACTTAAAACAATACTTTTCTAATAAAACAAGAGATGGTAGTAATACCTTTTGAACAGATTAAGTCTTTTTATCTGTGACTGAAAATACGTCTGTCCACTCCATTTGACATTATGCACTTAATGAATTGTTCTGCCTATTGGGCCTATATTTAGATAATTAGGTCTGGATGAAGATAAAAATCTGAAGACTGTTTAATATTGCTGTTTAATTAAACTATTCAAGTGTTAATTATATCATAATTCAAATGAAACATGTAAAAATAGGGTAATAAAAATAGGCAGAATATACCCTTTGGCGCATAACGTCCACTGGGGTGGACAGATGTATTTTCAGTTGCAGGAAAAATGTACATGAAAAATGTAATTAAAATCTGCATTAGTTGGATATTTTTTATCATCTGGTTTTCTGAGAATAGGTGGATATTATTTGAGTTATTTGATGCATCTTCCCTTTACCATTTTGAATTTATGATGCCATTTAACAAAATGACAACAGGCAGCGATAATAAAGTGTGGATAAAGCTTTGGGGGCCGCCCCCTGGTGATTGGGAAATGGTACCCCAACTTAAATGGTGAGATATTTCTTCCAAATAAGACATAAGACACAGCTCTTCATCCACAGCTGTGGGAGAAGAGGTCTGTAAAGTAAAGACCCAGAAGGCTTCATGTCTCTTTAACCGCAAGTCAATATCACCACCCCCTAGGTTCATGACTACCTGACTCTGACACAGCATTGCACCAGATTAAATGAGTAAGGGAACTGCAGATTATATTGACTTAATTCCACATATAGTGTCCTGGTGTCATAAATACTCTATTGCACCAACTGTGTATCCATCCGTGGCAGAAAATAGACCCCATCCAATGCATTATTTACTGTAGTCTAAAGAGAATGTTTGCTAAAACTCCTTATAGAAATAAAGCTATATATATTTTTTTTTTTGCCCGCATTTAAGGATTTACCTCCCTAGGAGGAACAAAGGAGCTCACGGCTGAGTGCCACCGACAAGGTAGGGAGGTGAGAAAGTATTGGAAGACGGAGCAACACATTGTGGGTTCGGGGCTTTTTGTGGGATTTGTTGACAATAACAAAAACATAGAAAACAACAGCCTTATCCCGGGAAGTGTCACGCTGCGTTCCTACGGCACGCATATTAACAGTGAGGTGTATGCACACACAGACTTACGGACCCTGTCAAGTGTTAAGCAAGAGCTACACACGGACACACACATACACACACTCCTAAATCCTAAAACCCCCTCTGGCGACCACGCAGAGTATTCTACAGTGTATGTTGTATAAGGCTCCATGACTTTGATAAATAAATGAGCAGAGAGGTCTTCTTCATAATCATATTATATTTATGTTGAGCAGCACACAGAGCAGAGGGAGAGGAGAGCTTCAGTGCCACAGCCCTGTCCCTGCCACTCGCTGCCAGCTTTACTGTGTATTACTTTCACAGTTAAAGAAAAGTCTTTCATTTTTAATGTGGGGGCCGAACTTTTGCGGAGCAGTGTTTGTTGAATGATTAATTCAAAGAGTCTCGCTTGTAGAGAGGAATATTTGTTTAACAATCAGCTGGTTCATATGAGGATTGCCCTATTAGCGAAAATGCACACTTTTCGCTGCGTCTCTTGCCTTGATTGAATGCTTCTTAAGGCCAAATGTGTGTTGTTGTTATTTTCAGCATTGTGACTCACTGAATGCAGGAAGCAGATGCCGACTGCTTCTCAAGTAGCGTCTCCCTAAATGCTTTGCGATTCTGCACACTCTTCCACACGCCTTTCGTCTCGTGGCATCTGGGGCGTCTCACTGGGATAACATGTTACATAATTAGCACCAAATTAACACTCAATTAGGCAACCCGTGTTGAGAGGGTGGGGACAGACTGTCTTCAGAGGCTTCAGAAATCACATCAGAGCCTCAAACTCCACCTGGCCTACTGAGAACATACTGTAACATATAGCATATAAAATTAAACCTCCGGCCTATTTGTCCATTCATACAGTACGCTGTATGCAACCTTTGCAGACTGTCTCCTTGGCTCAAATGTTCAGGAATCCCCAACAGAAGGCGGGATCAGGGCTGATGTGTACCAATAAGATGTCCTTTTTGTTGTTTCGGCAAAAAAGCTTTGATTTATGAAATTGAGTCACTACAAAGCCAGGCAGTGTGTGATACCTGCGCTCCTCTTGAGAGTAAAGTGATAAAGAACTAGAAGAGTGGCCTCAGCAGAGAGCAGATCCCTGCCAAGCATGGAAATCTGGACAGGAACCACTCCTAAAACATCAGAGATGCTCCCCAAACACTCATGTCTCAGCAGCCTGAACATTTATTTACATGTATTTACATTAATTTAGGGGTTGGTGAGACAAAACTCCAGCATTGAGGCAAACAGGATTGTTTTATGTGTCACAGCATAACCGCTGTGACACATGAGGATGGACTTGTGTCGGTGACTTTAACAGCCAGCCGTCAATAAAAAAGGTTTTATCAAATAAAAAAAACTGGAGGCACCACAACCACGAGAAAACCTCCGACATACAGTCATAATTGTGCACAAGAAAATTGGGCTGATGAGCCAAATAGTATGCAAGATTTGCTGGCAAAAGATGCACACAGACACTCAACCAAAGACATCATCCCTCCAGGAGTACACCCGCAGAGATACAGAAGTCAGAAAGTTTTAATGAAGTTCATCCTGAAAGTGTTCTTCTGCCGATCCTCTGCGATGGGACCGTATGCAAGATTCATCTGTGGTATTAGGCCAAACATGAAGAAAGAAGACTTCACGTGGCGTTTTTTTTTTTTGTTTTTTTTTCTGGAAGCTTTCTCAGTCACAAGCAAAATAACTTTCAATATCCCTTTTCCCTTTTAAGTCCATAAGTTTTGTTTGCACTCTAGTATCTCCTTGTAGCTGTCTCTTCTCTCCCCAGACTCCCTCAAGCAAAAGATTACAAAGAGCCAGAATTAACATCCAATCAACATGGATAGAAAGTCCTTGTTGTCCCAGATTATTCCTGTATTATGCAGCCCCTGTCTGCAACCAAAACATCCAAAGCTTAAGGGAACAATGTTTCTTGCTTTGAAAAGTGATACAGGAGCACACGCAGATCCAGAAAACATGCTCAGACAAAGATGCAAACGTTTTTGGGGTTTTTTCATTTCGCAGTCACAGCCTCCTTCCCCTCTCCGTCATAAACTTAAACAACTCTCAACTGTCTACTTCTCTTACTTCTTCCGTCTTGTCCACTCCGTCTCTCTTTTTGCGCACATGCTTACACACTCCAGCACACACACACACACACGCAGTCACACCTCTGGTGGGGTGGGGTTCTTTATTTCATTAACAGCCGCTTGCACGCCAAATTTCATCATGCCAACCTTCTGTTCTCGCGCACCCAAGCATGCCAGCTAACGTGCGGAACAAATTTCTCCAACCCCGCCTCCCCCTCTCCTCACCCATCCAACCTCACTCTTTCCCCCACTCCTGCTAATAAGTATGTTTAGGATGTGATTCACCTGCATCAAAGGCTCCCTTTGAAAAGGCTCGCTTTGTATCGCTGGTCCATGATTACTCATTACTGTCAAACCCCTCGGTGTTTCCCTCTTCTTCTTAGCTTTGAAGCCAACAGGTAGCTGCATCTGAAATGCAAATAATGCACATATCGTTACATCCTATCGTGACTCCTCGCTCTCAGAGAATGTGATGGTATGGTTCTGATGGGGCTTCTTTGTGAGACATAGCTCTATGGAGTGGCTGCTTAGAATTTGCTGTTTAATTCTGTTTTATCAGAGCTGGAGAAGTTGGTGTCCATGGCACAAATCTCTGGCGGATTTTTTTTGTGTGAATTATACATGCACAGAAGGATGTTAAGATGGCTATTACTACTATGTTACTAAAGGGAAGCAAGTTGAGGAGAAAATCCTGAATTGTCAATGTTAATGGTGAATTCTAGCCTGTTTGCAGTGAAGCTGATGTTGTATTGGATTAAATGTAGCAGGTGATTTTGTATTGTTCTATTTTTTATGTCTTTGTTAGACACACTAAAAGGGGTTTTGAAGTGGTTATGAAACATTCTCAATTTACTATGGATGCCTTTATATGACCTGCTTAAGCAAACAAGACCATGAGTACAAGATCTGATGTTTATATATGCTAAATACAGTATAACTTTGTCACAAAGTTTATGTTCAACTGTGTCCATTGGTTGGTTGGTTGGTTGGCTGATGGGTTGTTTGGTTGGTTTGTAGGTCGGTCGGTCGGTCGGCTGGGTTGGTTGGTTGGCTGACGGTTTGGTTGGTTGGTTGGCTGATGGGTTGGTTGGTTGGCTGACGGTTTGGTTGGTTGGTTGGCTGATGGGTTGGTTGGTTGGCTGACGGTTTGGTTGGTTGGTTGGCTGATGGGTTGTTTGGTTGGTTTGTAGGTCGGTCGGTCGGTCGGCTGGGTTGGTTGGTTGGCTGACGGTTTGGTTGGTTGGTTGGCTGATGGGTTGGTTGGTTGGCTGACGGTTTGGTTGGTTGGTTGGCTGATGGGTTGGTTGGTTGGCTGACGGTTTGGTTGGTTGGTTGGCTGATGGGTTGGTTGGTTGGTTGGTTGGTTGGTTGGCTGATGGGTTGGTTGGTTGTTTGGTTGGTGGGTTGGTGTTCTGGAGTTACAGCACTAAAACAAGGTCTACTTGTTTCACTCTCATCATATTTCAGTGATAAGACTTACATGTCAACAAACAAAACACATGACCTCATTGCTATGCATCCTGCACACAGCTGTGTTTCAAAATATGTTATTCCACTCACATTCTAAACAAATACATGCACCAGCCAGATCAAGATCTTTAGGATATGAAGTGGTGGAAACACTACACATTTTCTCCACAGGGAATGAACACCAAATAAAAGACCCTTGTAGCTGCCTTAATTAAGTACAGATTTAATTCTATAAACGTATCAGCAACTGTACTCGTACCGCACAATACCTCATCAAAACCTCAGGAGACTGCCCTAAAGAACTGCTTACTATTGTCGATCCCACCAATCCTGTTGCCATGGATATTGATAGGGTGGTACCTTGGGTCCGGCTGTGTTGTGACAGGTTATTCCGAGTGGAATAAAAAGAGGCTTTGTCTTGAAACAAAGCAGTGGCTAAGGAGGGCTTTCCATACCTCTGGGAGTTGCCTTATTTATGAGAACACACTACCATGGAATAAAACATCTGAAAATGACTGCCACACTGGCCTTCAGTCTCCACTGCTTTTTCCTGGGGTGGATGACTACACTTGAAATATCAGCTTGGGTTAATTTGTTAGTTTTTTGTATCAGACATAGTTAAGTGGACTGCATGAAAGGTTAGAAGGATGACACATGTAATCACTGCAGTTTGTGGCTAAACTGAAGATGTAACTATGAATGTAAAGGTCAAAACAAAGTAACACACACTGCTTGGCCTCATTCATAGCTCTTCATACATGTCCCGACTCATCCGTTCAAATGCTCTTGACTCTCATTCGCCCTCATGTTTTCCCCTCTCTATTTTCCCCTTCCTACTTGCCATTCCACCCTGTACTACTTTTCCTGATATTACACTTAACCTCTTTCACAAATATATTGCCTCGCCTTTTTGTTTCTGGTCCACACAGCCGCACCGGCCGGCCAGTACTGTGATAGTGTGTGTGTCTGTGTGTACTGTGTGTGCGTGAGCAGGTTTGTGTATGGTTGTAATTGCTGGTTGATTTGTGGTCAGAGAGGGTCAGACATCCTGCAGGGAACATGTCAGGCTTTTAAAAGCAGAGAAAGAGAGCCCAGCCCTGCACCCGTTTAACCTATAGCACCTCCAGGGAGGTCAGAGCACTCAATCAGCTCCTCCACTTTTATTAGCTTAGGATTCAATGTAAAATACTGGAGTGCGCCTGCTCGTCTACTCTAATGTATGTGTACTATTAAGTTTGCATGGCAACTCACATTTGCACAAAACTAGGAATTAGAGACGGATTTGGGGAGATTTCCAGAGACTTATAAGGGTATGGTGTGGCGTTGAATACCACAAATTATGATATGACAATTCTTGCCAAGATCAACTCCGTTCTCCAGGGACAAATATCCATGGGAGCCCAGACTTTTTAATGTATGTGTGTTCACTCGCCAAAGACTGCCATATGCACAGAAACAAAGACGCCTTCTCCAAATCTCATGAGTGCTAGCACACCACTGAAAGACGCCAACTACTAAAGTCTGACCTTGACATACTGTTATTACAGTGTACTGCTCTATCAACATTTTTGCTGCACTCGTTGCTTTCAATTAGTTTTTAACGCTAAAACGGCATCTTATCTCTAAGCTACGTGGCAAAATATGTTTGTTATGGAATTATAGATAAATCCAACCGTGCCAAAATCACGAGTGTTAGAGCAGCATTCAGTGGGTTGAGCATGGAAGGCAGAAGATAGCCCAAAATGAAAATTGAGTCATGATCTAGCACTCAGTTCTGGAGCTTCACATCGATACAGTGCTGCAGCATTGTTCTATACAACCTAATTAGACTTTTTAAAAAATGTTAAAAAAAAAAAAAAAAAAACAGTGTGCAAAAAATGTGAAGCCCCTGTGTCCACTGGACACAGTAATAACCTCAGGTCAGCACTGGAAAGACAGTTGTCAGCTCCCATATAAAAACGATGAATCTAATGAATATGAAAGAATATCATCAAAAATGTATGTCGTAAGGGTATTGTGTTTACAAGCAAACTCTCTCAAAATCATTCTATGGAAATCAATGTATATAGGAGGATTTTTGAATCACAGGATGTATTATTTTTGAGGATGCATTTTGCTCTCTAAAATAATATCACAGTGACAGTCAGCTAATCGGTTTGCGGCTAAATGGCCTCAGCTATAGCTCGTCCCGCAACCACTGTGCCATAATGAGAAATAAGGAGTCGGGGACACAGAGGACATGCTGGAAGAAGTGATGGATTCAGTCCAGATGGTCACCAGTGCAGGCAGGACAGCAGGGGCTCTGTTAACACTTTTCAACACCACTGCAAACAGGCAGACCGCAGAAACGGCTACAGAACTACTATCAATCCTCGCTGTGTGATCATTATTGAGCCTACACGTGTCTCTGAATGACGCGATAACACTAACAGTGTCGGAAATTAATTCACAAACGTAAGTCTTGTGGCTTGCTGGAGAATAATAATCAGAATTTTGGGGCAGATGCTGTGATGATTACAGTTGTTAACATCTGTCTCAGATAAAAATACTGCACGGCAAAATGTTGCGACTACAGTGCATGTAAGTGAAGGTGCGTTTGATACGTGACTGAAGAACGGCCGGTGTCCGTGCCCCACGTCAAGGTGTGGAGGATTGCAGTGATGGGGGCCGTCCCGTTCACTCCAGGACCAGCAGAGTCTAATGGCCTCTCATCAATTCCTCCTGTCGGGGGAAGTGTGTGTCATGACTCCTGTAACCACTTCTGACAAGAGTGATGAAGCACTTGTTAAAGTTGTAAGATTCCGCAGGAGTTTGAAACCTTTAGATATAAATCTGTGTAGAGGGAGACGGACGGAGACAGTGAGCGAGGGGCAAACAGAGGAGGGGATGAGTGAAAAGGCGAGAGCGGCTATGGTTTAGACATGACAGATCGGAGAGAGTGGAGAGAGGGGGGGGAGGGAGAAGGGGGGGGAGTGAGAGAGGCTAATGATCTCCATCTGTCTTCGAAAGCTGGGAGAGAAGAGCATCGTTAGGCTTTTGGAATAAGGGGAAGCAAACAAACACATGATTTGCGGATCTCACCCTGGCACTGTGTAATGTGACTGGCTTTGTTTGAGTCAGCTGGTAAAACGCAGCTCAGAGACAGTTTAGAGTTCAGACGATCAGTTGTGTCACGCTAATGATTGCAGCTCTCCAGTAAGAGGGCCTCTGTAACAATATGTCTCTTTACTTTATGGTGTACGAGTGCCAGATTCTATTTTGGCATGTTTTTGTGTTGAACGTGTGTATGGTATTCACATTAGCGTATGTTTGTTTGTTCGGTCCGAGTGTTTTGAGCGTGCATCGTGATCTCAGATGAGACGACTGAATCCCTAATTAGAATCTGGCACGGACACCCTATGGTGGCTCTCACATCAAGGGGAGGAGGTAGCGACCAAGTGTGTGCGGCCACTCACGCCAGAACAAAGTATTTGTAAGTGTGTGACTGAAAGTATACTTTCTCCTTGTCTGGCGGGTGGCCTCGGTAAGAGGAGAGTGATTAATGCCGGCGGTAGCGCCTTCCTACTGTTGATCTGATTGGTTGAAGTTAGCCCATGACAGACGAAGAAAGAAACATGGTTCGTCCTGTCACTAGCCAAGTCGTTTTTTGAAAATGCCTGCCCATTTCCAAACGCTTTCCTAGCGGCACCTTTTCCGACTCTTCTTTGCGACATCATTTGTCCGTGCCCTGAAGAGCAACACAAGGAACTTCTGACAAATAATGATGTTGTAACACTGTGGTTAGAGTTTGCCGAGGTCTAGGCCATGCCTGCCAACACTTCTGATTTTCTCGGCACTCTCTGTATAACCCTTTCTCCCGCTCTGATAATTGATAATTTCTCCCCTTAATCTCTCGATTTCATAGTGAAGCGACGCAAAAGGGAGTGTCTCAGTTTCTTGGCAACCCAGAAGCAGAGGCGGACGGGCACAATCAACCCTGCCTGACGTGTGTCACCCGTCCCTCCACTCAGTTTGCCGCTTAAATTGTAACAGGCGCCGAGAAGAAGAAATATGCTTCCAAATTTCACTCGTTCAGTTATTTTAATGTGGCACAAAAATGACGTGGTGAGGTTTAGTGAAACACTGCCACCCTGTTCAGCATAATAATTTGATTACAGCCAGGCATCTACTGTGGTCATATAGAACAAACAGTTCAACTTAACACGGTCTATTGTGCACAAGTCCAGTGTTTGGCTGACTCATCTATTCACCTCTGTCTCTCCGCAACGATTTTCTAATGTCAAAACTCCCGCAGCTGCGAGACACAACGCTGTGAAGATATGTCGTCTCACAGCACTGGCCGAAACCACTGATGCTGTTTACCACCACGCTGTCACTCTTCCTGGTAGACCAGCTACTTTAAGTCAGCTTTACTTCAGCAAGCATGTATGTAGGAGTTTCACTGCTTTTCACTGCTGTAAAATGGAGACAAGCAGAAAACAAATGTGTTATATAAGAACGAGATCCAGCAAATCAGTCAACCACACTTTCTGTATTGCGGGCAAATGCAAGAAGCCTCTCTTGGCTCATTTTGGGATATTGCTGTGCTGCTGTATGTCGAGCTGGTTTCTGTGTGCATTTCAAATGGGTTCCTCGTTCTTTGAAGCTGTGAGCTGAAGCAGAGAGACCAGTTGTCTCTCCCTTTCTTCTCCTCAGCAACCCTCCCTTTCACAGGCGCTGCCTGTTGTCCACCTGTTCTCATCAGCTAGTCAAACATCACTACCTGTTTTACCTGAGCGAGACCCATTTTGCATGTCTGCCCTGTTGAAGAAGAAGCAACGGGGTGCCAATTGACAGTTAAACCGCTCTGAGAGAGACGTAAAAAAAAATAAAAATCATTTGGTCCGCTGAGAGAATTGGCTCTGCTGAAAAACAGCTCTCACTGGTTGAATAATAATGGATTCCCTTTGTTGACTTGTCTGAGGCGGCTTTTTAATTCAATTTTAAATGATTTGACAGAATCAAATAAACACATGCGCAGGCTGATGGAAAATATTAAGTCTCATTCCACCATTTAACCATTTCCAATTAGAGCGGCTGTCTCCCACATAACCCCCCGTAAGAGCCGTGTTTGAACAAATAAATGCGACTTAGACGAACCAAATGTATAGCAAGATAAACAAAAGGGGTGCCCACATCACATTGTAAATCACATCTTGACAGCGACATGTGACATTATGACAGCCAAACAATATGACAATTAGCCACAATAAGGTGCCACGTTTGGTTGGAAACTGCATTCAATCTTGAGTTGGTTCCTGCTGGAGATGCGCAGAAGGCTGTTTAAATTCTGTTCAAAACCTTTTCATTACAGCAGATGAAAATCATTCAGACGCAATGCTGTGAAACACTGTAAAAATTGTCTCAGAAACTATTAAAGAAAGTTTATGAGTTTAGCTTATGATTTCTTTATTTGGGCTTATTCAGCTTTGAAAGGTGTCACAGCAGGAGCTTTGCATCTATTTTCATTCATAACTTTCCTTAAACTAGCCAAATCAAGGTCTTGTCAAAAACCCTTTTTCAAAAGACACCTGGCAAAGGGTGCAGCATCATCAAAACAAAAAAAATGGTCAGCACCAAACAACATAAACAGACGACGACAACTATCATGCAGTACAAAAGAGTATACAAAATATCCAGCTATGTGCACTTTATAGCTGAATGAACCTCAAATGTAGCAGCCTATTAAAAAATCCTTTGAACTCTGAAACAGATGGCTCACACTGGATGCCAAAAAAAGATAAAAACATTTTGTTACTCCATGAAAAAAAAACTTGCAATAACACAAATATAACCCACTTTAGCCACACTCAGCATCCTGACTCACTGCTAGTATGGGTAATGAGAAATGTGGATTAGTCAGATGTGGTTTCACATAAATTTTACAGTACTTGATCTGCCAGAATGTAAGCATATTATACAACATGCAATAATACAATCACGCAGTATTGTCTCTATTGCATTAATGCCAATAAACCATGTTGAATTAAATTACTTGTGTCCTGTTAAGATGGTGAATGTAGAGCTGTACAGCAATGACTCCTGCAGGTAGCGCTCTGTGCATTTTTTCAGTTACTGCATTGTAACTCAAGGCTGACACTGATGTACCATCTTGCAGGGCGAACAGTATCATTCAGTTTTTTCATAATAAATCATACGTGCATGGTGCCTGTTATCATGGCGTCGCAGGATAGAACCCAGCTGGGTAACATCTGCCCCGGTCTTCTGTCACACTATGTAGTCAAACTTAAGCTTTTCCACATGTCAAGTCAAGAACAACATAGACAGGTAGACTTCATCACATGAAGAAGAGAGGGGAGCGGTGGATAGTGTGAGATGCTCAGGTTGCTGTGGAGAGCCGGGGTCAAAGGGAGCTGATGGAGCAGATGGCAGTGAGGGGAACCTGCAGGCAGCCTATCTGTTCCCCTGTAACTTCATGTAAAGCTCAACCCTACAGGTGTCACCTCAGGTAAAAATCTGCTGGCAGCACCAGTGTGTTTACACACCTGGACAGACCTGAGGCTGCTATGCACACATGCACCCTTCCAGTGGGATTATACGTAATGCGTGCTGGTTGTAATGTGCCAGGACTGTGTTAATCCCATCCCTCAGGTGTGTATCCACCTGCTTCAGCTCTCCCCTGCAGTTGACTGGGTCAGCCTCTTCCTCCTGCTCTGACAGACTAACAGAATGGAGACCAGGCCACTCGGGCTTCCCTCTGAATAGCCCACGGAGATGGGCACTGATTAGAGAGCTAATCCTCTTTCGTTGCCCGCTCTAGGACGAGCTGCCCGATGGTTTGATGGTCAGGATCTGTCCTGTCTGAAAATGGTTTTCTGTCGAGTGTCGCACATGTCCCTTGTCGATTCTCCCCCTGCCTATCAGCATAAGCTCCGCACAGGTGTATTCATTGTACAGTCTACTCTTTCATTTAGCAGGAATGGCTTCTTTATCGCCACTCCACCACTGCGCTCTGTTATCTGAGGCTGGCAGAAAGGTGTGTGTGTGCTATAGGAGCGTGTGCGCGCCCGCTGTGTGTGCCGGCAAGAATCTGCAGCCTACATGTGCTTTGGGACCACGCGCAAATGTTTGCATGATGTGCGTGTGTGGGTGTGTGAATGCACGTGCGCGACACAGGGTGTATCCTGATGTTGCACACCGGTCAACGTTAAGCACTGACCTGCATTATTGAATGTGTACACGACGTCTAATGGAGGAACAGTGTAGTGTACACTCTACCCATTGGGGAACATTAAAGTTAACAGTGATATCATCCAAGATACACTGCACAGACACACACATGAAATGCTGTCAGGGAGGGGCCGGGGCATAAACCGGGTTGAGTGCAGAGGAGAAGAAGCCAGGGAAAGAAGTGGAGAGGTTTACTAAAAGGTAAAAAAGAGTGTGCTGGGGCCGATTCGGGGACAATGACAAAAGGATGAAAAGATGACAGTGGGGGAGAAAGGGACACGCTTCTTAGTGAGAGGGAATGAAAGAGAATCTGGCTGTGTGCTTCAGTGAGGGAGGTTAAGAACAGAGCAGAGTCAGAGAGAGATGAAAAGAGAGAGCTGTTGTGCTCAGAGAGGGCACAAAGCAGAGCAGTGCTAAGCTACACCCACACAGATTGTTGATGTGTCGATACTTCATCAGCAGCGCGGCTGAGGCTGGAGCCTCGCAGACTTCCTCTTACTGTAAGCACACGGATCTGCTCCCCATCAAGCGGTCCTCCTGTTTATCCTTTTAATTTTCCTCTCCTTCTGTCTTTACCTCCTCCGCCCCTCTCTGTCCTCTTTCATCACTCCTCCCTCTGCCTGCACTTCCTCTCCGTCTTTGTTTCCTTCCACTTCATATCCATCCAAGTTCCCAGAAGCAGTAATGTTCGGCACTCAGCTAATAAAACAAACACAGACAGACGCGCAACTACTTGTGCAGTGCCCTCCCATTTATTCATTCTCATTTGAACTCTGAATTGCTTCACAGGCGCGCACATCCTCGCATGCTCCGCTTTTCTCTTTTTTTTAATGTATCCTCACAGGCACATAACCCCGTGAAGATCATAAACGTGCAGGCGAGTGCTTTTCCCTCACACCTTCTCCCTCTCTTTCTTTTGCTATCTGTTTGGCGAATGTCGCTGCCTGTCTTCTCTCCCAGCGCATCCGTACGAGTGCACGCATGCATGCAGACATGCATTCTCAAGAGTTCACACATAGACATGGCTCCCTCCTGCGCTCATTATGGCTGGTTCGCTGGCTTTTCTGATGTCTTTGTTGTGTGACTCAAAGATCACGCAACATTTTTTGAACTCTGCCTTGTGAATCTTGCTCTTTGCACCATGCGCAAGTGTTTGGCATAGAGCATCTGGCAACTCGAACTGTAACACAGCACAGGGGGACCAGCAGCAGCAGCAGTAGCAGTTCCTAGTGTTCAGGATTTTCTTGAGTTTCTTGATTTTTCTGATTTTCTTGAGGCGGGAGGATCTGAAAAAACATTTTTTTGATATCAGTAACAGCAAACAAATAAGCAATACATAAACCATTTCAATGAAAGACTTTCTAGCCAGTAGATACACTTAAATCTGCATCAAAAGATAATTATTTATCTGTGAATGAACACGAGCGATATCTGTCGTCCACAGCTGCGTAACGCCGAATGAAAAGCTTCTCCTTCAGTTCATTAAATCCCAGCAGCCGTCTGAAGGCAGCAGGACAGATGTGTTGATAAATCGGCTGCCTCTAATTTGAGAGGTGCGCGGTGGCATTACGTGCGGCGTCCACTGTGTTTACTTTCATTTAATGCCGTGTAAACGACAGCGGGCGGCTACATAATAGATCCATACACCTCTGCACACATCACAGACCTGTGTGAATCAGTATTCTGCTTGTTTGTGAGGGAGACATCAGATTACCGAAGCTCATTAATCCTCGGCATCACAGCCCCATTTCCCAGATGTAGTATTCATTTCTATCATCATTGTGCTAATTAGCTGTTAACTTTGTGTGTATTCATTAATCACCACACACACTGATCTATACAAACCCTTACCCAGCCATTTTGCACCTTGCGCTGTTGCATTTGGTTGAACCAAAAAGCAGGGGCCTCGTTTCTAAAAATGTAAGATTTGTACTCAAACTTTATCTTAAAATCATGTCTTTCAGTGTGCTTATGGTCAATTTAGAAAAGATACTGTGCATTTAAACCTTTGCTTAAGCAGGTTCTAAAAGACCCACTCAAAGCATACACAGATCTTAAAGAAGACCTATTATACTTTTTTTTTTACTTTCCGCCAGTGTTTTATATATGCTCCTGTGCATGTAAAACTCTTGAAAGTAAAAAAAAAGTTCCACTCACCCACAGAAAAAACTGCTCCTGAAACGCCTCTTCAGTAGCCCCACTTTATTTCTGTGACTTTGTGACATCACACTACACCACCACGTCACACATTTGCACAATATATGCCTAGCAGTTAGTTTGGCCACAAGAATCGATTTTTCACTGTTGATTTCAGCAGTCATGCTGAGTGAGGTTTGAGTGAGCTGACCAATCAGAGGAGGCTGGGTATTTGAGGCTGGGTTTGTAAGCCTGTTCTATTAGCAACTTAAAATATAAATATGAAGATGAAAATGAGCATAGCATGTCTAATCTAAATCTATTAAAGCTGACGACGCATGAGTTTCCCTCAATATAATGCCAGCACAAATAAGGGTATAGTCAGGAATGGCCATGGAAAAAGAGAAACTCACATTTTTTGGAAGATTACAATAGCAGTGATGGCAGAGGAGATTGAAGTCAAGCAACACGTTTTATGAGATGGACACGATAGTGGGTTGACAGCTCTAGACTTTGATTAGAAGGGTTTCATTTCCACATTGAAGCAAGTGCTTACACTGCTCAGATCACACTGAAGATCAAAAATTGATCATATGTCCCTTTTATAAAAGAGGCCCCAGGTACGCTTGGTGACTCCCAAACAGCCTGCGTTGCAATTTGCGAGATTAAAACAGAAGCCCACATGTGTAATATACAGTTCCCCCCGGACTGTAAGAAGAGATGATTGGGCAAGCTGTGTGTGTGTGTGTGTGTGTGTGTGTGTGTGCGCGTGTGTGTGTGTGTGTGTGTGTGTGTGTGTGTGTGTGTGTGTCATGTGACAGGGGTATATTTGTGTGTTCACATAACGCTGTACCTGCTTTATCAGTGCTTAATTTTTGATTTAATTAAAATTGGACACAAATCATTATTGTCATTTCAAATGTGAAGCGAATCCTGCCTATCACCAGCCATCAAAGTCTCACCGGTCTATTCTGCAAACACTCCCAGGAATCCGAGGGTGAATCACGCCTGTGTGTGTCAGAACGTGCGTACGTTTCGACGGCGTGTTTCCATATTTCTGCTTCGTCTCTGATGCACAGGAGGAAACCATAAAATCTTGAGGGCACCTCTGACTCACCACCCACTCCCACCTCAGCCTCTCTGCTCACTATTCTGTAAACAACAGACCCATAAAAATGCTCCTTACTCATTTCAAACACACTTCACATTCCCCGGCCGCTTAATTGAAGCTCTTACTGTGACACTACAATGCCAGTTATTCTATCAACCTGCGTAAAATATAATCCTTGTTGAGCGTCTGAGAAACAAATTAGGACTGTCTTAATGAGGTCGCTTTATACGTAGAGGATGATGCATTATTATACCACATGGAGGCACGTACTTCCTGAGCTCCTTGAAGTATGACTCAGGAAAACGCTTCGGCTAATTGATGTTGAGTTGCAGAAAGGGGGCTCAGTGATATTTGGGATGGGTGGAAGCCCGGGGACGGCTCTGCACCCCGGGGATACACCTGTAAGATTACTGGGCTGAGCGAAGGCATTCATTAGGGGGCAGAGATCTGCGGTCGCACGCACACCCGACACATACATGCACACGCACACCTGCTGAGAGGGCAGAATCATGGTAAACCGTCAGCAATCAATAACACATTTTCTCCATCTGCTCCCTTCACTCAGTGTCTCTGCGTCGCTCTCCGCTCCCTTCCATTCAAGGCTTCCTCCTCTTTTTTTTTTTTCTTTTTTTTGGGGGGTAAAATTCATCTTTAATTGGTCTCCTTGTAACACTTATTAGGTAATGAATTGTTGAATGTGCTTCTCATTGGTTAGTTAACGTGATCTGCAAAACGGGCGAGGAACCGACGTGTAGGCAGCGGCTTTTAATTTCCTCTTTCTCCTTCGTTCACAAAGATATGGATTATTGAGGCCCCGCGGCTGGAGCCCTACTTTGAACAGCTTGATCACTGCCATGTTTCATCATCAGATAGTCTCTGGTAATCGGAAGAGCTCAACTGGCCGGTCGGGCCAATTGTTCTCACTTTTCGTGATGATAGCCATTGGACGGCGCCGCTGACTGTGATGCAGGAGCCTGTCCGGCCATATTTGCGGGACAGAGTACACTCCTCTGCTGCTTTGATGTTGAAGTATTTCAGCTTCGCCAGAGGCAGGGCTCTTAGAGGAGAGCACAACAGTGGTGGACAGTAGGGGAGCGTGATGTGGTTTAGGATGAATATAGCTGCTTTTATTAGCTTCCTCTGGATGACACCATTCAGCTCCCTGCTCAGCCTCTCTCATGTGGGAAATGGTCGACTCTGGAATTGAATTCTGTATACTCCGAGGTGACTTTATAAGGGTATCATACAGGATGGTTATTGCACCATCAGGAATGTAATGAAACTGGCTCAAAGGTGACAACTGTACAGAGGAAGGTCACCACTAATATATGGTGATCTCCTGCAGTACAATATAGGAGTCTACCAGCCGTAGAGGAGAACCGAGACTTCTCTAGTCGAGCTTAGCGGTCTTGGGAGCCTCACAAGGACTTTGTGTTTGCTCAAATCTCCGTCCTTCTATTTTTTTTTAGCTTTTCTTCTCTGGCTCGACTGCCTTTGTTGGTGGAAATACTGAAAAACCTTTGGGAACCAATTTCGTGAGAGCAAAGGACAATGGAGGCCTGTGTTCACGACTTCTTATGCCTCTGTGTGTGTGTGTGCGTGTGTGTGCGTGTGCGCGCACGCGTGCATATGGGTTTGCGCCTGCCCATGCATGAATGTGAGCGTGAATGTCCGTCACTGTGACCGCATAGGTGCTGTGTCCATTACTCTTCCTGTATGAGTCGCTCATGTGCCGGCAATTATACACACACAGATTTGTTCTTATATTCACCTTTGTCACCAATTTGCCAACAGCGTATTTCTCTCTTGCAAATCCCCCACAGCCGCCCCCACAAATTGAATGACTAACAGAAAAAGCCCAGTGATCCAAGTATCTCAGCTCCATCCTTAATTCATTAATTTGCTGTTTCCCTACAGTCACTCACCCAGAATAATCCATCTGGAAAGTCCAGTGAGCTTTTCCGCCACCAAGCAGAAATGGGATTGTGGATGACTGATCACAAAGCTTATATCCACAGAGTCCCATTCTGTGCTAATGTATCCACATGTACTGTCGGACTGCACACGCACACACACACACACACACACACACACACACACACACACACAGACAGACACACAGAGACAGACACACACATATAAAAGTTAATATAGTCTGTTCTCAACAGCACTTAGAACCTACTCACAGTGAAGCATCTCAGGCTTTGGAAACATTGAAAACATGCTCGAATTACATTTGCACTCGAACAGTTAAGTTTGTGAAGAAGTTTAGTCATTTTTTCTACTCCACCTTACAAGTGCCTTATATGTAAAGCAAGCATCCCAAGTTAGAATAAATACAGGTTGACTAAGATGTGTTTGAAGGTTTACAGAGATGCTTCACGTCACCTCCTGATATTAATCCAACCTGGTTTGCGGCAGAGAATAGACAATGCTTCTGCCCTGAGGGCACTCAGACATCAATGTTTAAAGGGTGAATCATTGATCCCAGAGCATAAAACTTGCACAAGTGTACCAGGTCAGCCACTGGTGAAGTCAGGTAGGGAGGGGCAGCATGGCAATGCTCCAGTTTTTCAATCACCATTGAGCACACTGAACACAGATCCACACAGGAGACGTTTACCTAATCTGTCCACGACTAAGAATAGGCAATGTGGACAAAATCTCCCATCACAGTGTATGTAGTTTTATATCACAGTAGCAGGATATATTGAGACAGATAACAAATGTTCTGTTAATTCCATTTATAAATATTTTATATTTTATACCATACTTATTTCACATTTGATTATTTCCTTGTTTTATTAGAAACTTCCATTTAAACATTAACAACCAGACAACACAGAAGACCTGAAACAGTAAAATATCTTTTCAAAATGGGAGCTTCTACCTCATCTTGGGTTGGTTGCTCTGCACTTAATATTTTGCTATCCTCCTCCGTGTTTTCTCGTCTCGCTCTTCTTCTGCCACCAAATGTTGCTCTTACATCGGCCCCGCCCATCTTACCCTGCGAGGCAGCTGGAGTAGTAAGATCATGCCAGAGTCGCAAGATTACGCAAAATATCCATCCCTGATTTGCTACAGTTTCCTGGGGGGAAATGCTATTTTCACCTCTATACGCATTTCTCGCTTTGCATGGTATATTTACTGTCATGCTGTACTGCACAAACCTCCAATGTAAAAAAAAAAGTACAGTAACACAGTATCAGGGAGGGAGCACAAGTTTTGCCACCACTAACCGACTCTCTAACTAACAATGCTTCAGCTTCTGCAACATCGAATGTATGCGTAGAACTTATCCCCAGGCTTTGATTTTGTGGGGCGCTGTGGATCAGGAGGTAGAGGGTGTTGTCCATTAATTACGGGACTGGCGATTCGGCCCCCACCACATTTCAAAGTGTCCTTCATCAACACACTGCACACCGAATGGCTCTCGATGAAAGAGCGCTCCGTCCTGCAGACAGGAACTTTCCACCATCACATGAACACAGTTTTATAGTGTCACAACACCAATCAGTCCAAAATCTAGTTAATCGAGTTAACTTCATATCGAGAAATGTAATCCCAATCAGTTTTTTTGTTCCGCGTGTCTGTTGGAGGAGCAGATGAGACAGCGGTCAAGATAAAACCACACTAACCTTGAAAATATGCCACATAATCACTGAACGTCTTTTGGGGAGGATAAAAAAAAAAAGCCGTAAAGCATCCATTTCTTTTCTCATGATGTTCACGCAACCTTTCATTAAGTTAAAAGCTCACCAGATATATTTGCGCATTTAATTACCTGTTTATGTCTGCGCGTTGCTTAATTCCAGACTTCGCCTTTTTTCAACGGCAATCAGAGACTCTTTCCTTTGTTCGGAGGTGCTCCCGATCCTCCACATTTTAAATGGTGTCCCCCCCCTGAACCGTGATAATTGATGTATTTCCCATAAAGGAATGGTAATTAAGATAATGAGATTTTCAGAGGCGAGTGTAGCATGCCAAAATGAGGGGGAGCATGTTTCTTGACGGGTTCACTTTAGCTTTATAAATTTCCCTCTTATATTCTCTTCATTTCACCGCCTGGACTTTTTCCTTCCGCTGAAGTCTGCCTCCTATCTGTGCCCTCCTTACCACATCTGCCTCCCCTCTTGTCTCCCGTACACAGCTTGCCCTCATTTGTTTGCCAGTGCATAATTGGCTATAGGATCACCCATTGTGTAATTATGTATAGCAGTTTGATATGTAATTAAAATTGTATCAGTATCCACTGTAATTTGTGCTGTGTGATTACCTATTACCAGGGCAAACAGTTGTGCCTAAAAGCCCGTGACCGCCCCTCTCGTAGATGTCACCGTGCGTCTCTGTCGGTATTTGCATACCAGCAGGTGCTGCGCCTGAACTGTATTTGCATCGACACGTGAATATCTACTGCATCTCCTCACGTCAACACTCCTTTCTGACGGCTTGAGCAGTTGGTAAATAAGCCGTCCTGCATCCCTTAAGCTGAGCGCTTTACAAGACCGTGCACTTCGCTCCGGACAAGACCACACACTGTACCGCGCATCACCGTCGCCGCCGAGTGAGTGAGCACGGCAACATTGCGTGGCTTGTTTCTCCCAAAAAACACAGACACTAAAACAGAGCGGGGCTTTCAAATCGCTTGTTAGAGCCCGTTGTAATAAGGCTAAAGAAGAGGGGCTTGTGAGGACACTCTAAGGAAACATCTTAATGAAAGCGCCAGGCTACAAACTGGCCTGAATAAGCTGCCGTTGCAAATTCAGCACTAAATAATTAGACGTGCCTGAAAGGTCCGCTGCTGGGAGTAGCCTCTGTTTTATTCAATAAAGAGGTTTTTTTTTTTCTTCTTCATAGCTGATTTAGGAAGTGCAGGATTCGTTTTTTTTGCCTCCTTAGTGCTTATGATAGTGCGCAGTGTGTGTGTCTCTGTGTAGCGGTCAAAGGTCAGGACAGTGAAGAACATAAAGCACAGAGTTTACCAGAGTTTACTACCGTAAATAAATACATTAAAGTCACTTTGCACACAGGCGTACCTGCAAGCCTACATGCTATTACATCAAACCACTTTTATTCAATCTTTATCTTTATCCTCATAAGCATCGCGGTGTAATCAGAAAAAGGTCGACTTCTCCACTCATTTTAATACGGTAGAAGAACTAAATGGTCTGCAGTTATATCAAACCGGTCATGCTCGCTAGGAGATAAATGTGGGTTATGATGAGTTTAACATGCCCCAGTTCTTCCTCATGATGTAATGCCACGGCAACAAAAAAACAGTGTCGTAGGTTTGAACGGATCACTTAATGTGCCAAACTCAAACAATGTGTTAGAAATCAGCGGCGACAGCGTGTACGCTCAACTTACTTTCAGAGCGTCCATGAATATTTCAGATCTTCTTTCTCTTCATCAACTTCAGCCGTTAATTTGTAAACTTTGAGAAATTCTTGCCAGCTAGCATTAGCAGTAACGTTGCCATGTCGCAACTTGTCACGGTGTCATCATCTCACGACACTGCTCTTACAGACGCTGACAGCTCTAAACACGAGGGCACAGTAAACCACAGTGGTAACCCACACACACGGAAACGTCTCCTTAAATTCAACTCGTCAATGACGAACGGCTGTTTTACGGCTGTTTAGAGAAAGGCTCCAAAAATTCAACTAAGGAGGTTTATGTTTTCACCCCTGTCAGTTTGTTGGTTGGTTGGTTTGTCGGCAGGATAATAGAGAAACTAGGGAAAGGATTTTCACAGAACTTGGATGAAGGATAGGTCTTGGTCCAGAACAGACCCCATTTACTTTTGGTGCCGATCCGGTTAAAGGGAAAGATCCCGGATTTTTCTCTTAATTGCTTTAACATCGCAGGATTTTTACATTTTTTTTATTTCAGTTAAATTCTCAGCTAATAATGAATGGATCATGATCATCAGGCTTATGTATAGGTTGCTGGTATCAATGAGTACAATTTGTTTGGGATCCAAATGAGACTCGGGTCCAGCCCATTTAAAAATGTTTTATTTGACATTGGATGAGGCTAGTTTGCATTGAAAGGGGACCGTTTGGCCTCAGCAGAGGTATGCGCTTTACTAAGTGCCATTCTAGTTTCTTTTCTACTGAAGGTGGAAACACGAAACTTGGATTGATTTGGATTTCAAATACCACTCACACTCCTATCTAGCAGAAGGTCAACTTTCTTTTCACAAAAAGTGAGTTTGACATTTAGAAAAAAATGTTAATAAGAACTTGCACTGTAGCCTCATTCTCAGAAAACATTCAATGGATTTGGCTTGCTTCAGCCACTTACTTGGAGTGCCGTGGTGGAAATAATAAAATTCCACTGTGGACAAAAAAAAAAAAAAGAAAAAGCCTGCATGAAGCACGATGTGCTCAGGATGAACTTGAGTTAGATCTGGACTTCCGTTAGCAGACGCTATAAAGCAAATCTCTGCGTGCTGTCTGGAAAAAGTACAAGCAGAAAAGCAATACACATCCATAATTAAAGTTGGGCTTGAGCCCCTTTGCTAACACAATACAACAACACTTTAAGATAGTTTGCCCAAACACTTATGTAACCATAACTACAGAAGAATTCCCCTTTTAATGCGACTGCCAATATGTGAGAGGCCTCGAAGCACTCTGTTGAATTGATTTCCAGTTGCTCCAGTGCAGCAGCTTAGTTGCCAGCGGTATGCCGAGTGGTGGTTGTGCAGGTCAGCTCCCACCTTTTGAATATGTGTGAATGTGTGAGTGTGGAGAAAAATACAAAGTTTGGCTTTGTCGTCCTGAGTGGGAGGTTACCTCACGATAGAAACGTCTAACACGTAGACACAAGCCCCTCCGTTTCTCCCCCCACCCCCCCACGTGTTACCGCCTAGTCATGTACATACGAGACCCTCTCTCTGTTCTCTTAACCCCCAGAACCCTGAAGAGCGCAGAACACACAAACGCTTTTAACAACAATAAAACTGCTGCTTGTTCTGGCAGTCCCCAGAGGAAGGACTTCAGCAGCAGGTCTGACATCCGCCGTATGGATGATTAGCATCATTAGAGCCTCAGCTGCTCCCTCTCACTCAGACACACACACACACACACACACACACACACACACTCCACGATGGCTCTTCAAATACCTAACACTTGTGCAGATTAAATGGTGGCATGTTCTTGGCAAAGCAGTGATTAATTTATGATTAGAAGTAGGCCGGATGAAAGGTCTTCAGACACCGGAGAGAGACGTGTTTGCAAAGACACAAAGAGCAAGTCGGAATGAGGACAGGCGCAGAGGGGGTGAGCTCTTATTCGGTTTGACGAAGAGATGGGAGATAACCTCTCGTCTTTGCTCGGTTATCAAATGTTAAGAAATCCCTTTAAGGCAGAGGGGGGATGCAAAGAAAAAACAACCACATGCAGGAAGGGCAAACGGAACCAGCTCAAAACTGCTCAATCAGAAAGAAGTTTGCCTGCATTGTTGGACTGCCTTATATAATACTATATTTCATTCGTGTGTCTTTTTCTCCTTTTTCAGCTCCTTTGACCGACAAGCCGCCAAAGATCCTGTTCCCCTCCGAAAACAAGATTAGCAACATGGAGCTGCAGCTAGGTAAGAGCATCATGGGATTTCCTCCAGCTGCACTCAGTTCCATCCGTGTCATTTCCAAAATGACAGCAAACGGATGACTTTACAAATCCTCTCCAACACACCTCCGGGCGCTCAACGCAGATTGATGATGGCACTTTTATTTGCAGGAGAAAAAAGACAGCATAAAAGAAACAATTGTAAAATGCTTTCCATATATGCAAATGGTGGGCGCTTATGTCCCCAAGGCTGTTTTGTCAACAATGAAGAGCCCATATGGTGCCAGGGTTCCATACGCTGGCTCGCCACATGGAAAGGCGGCTGCTTTCGCTCGCCGCTGTTTGTCTTCTCTGACGTGAGGTCACGATGGGTCTATACCAAGTGTGCGTGTGTGCGTGACTGAATATATCCACGTTGTCCTGTCTGTTTCCGTGACAGCATATTGCTCGATTTCTGGGCACAGTCCGCCGTCCACATGGCGCTCGCCGCTCCACCAATGGCTTGCGCGTCTGTCATGGCGAGGCCGGTGGGACAATACTGAAGGGTCCGGAGAGCGGAGAGGGATTGGATGAGTATGCGAGAGACAGAGAGGGGGTGGAGAGAGACAAAGAAGGGTCAATGACTCACTGAGAGGTTACCTTTTGTCTTCTATCCGTGCTGTTGGAATCCAGGTAGTCCATTTAAAATGCCTCCACGGTTGGCTGATCAAGAGTGAAAAATTGCTGCCGCGGCTGAACCGACAAGCACGTCAGCGTGGTCACACCCGTGAATGGACGGGTTGCACACTGCCGCTATTTGTGTCGTCCGCGTCCGACCCGATTTCGCTGTGCTGATTTTGAGGAAAGGGTTTGGTTTGCCCCTTTGAAACTTTGCGGAAATGATTTAAAGCCCACATGTCAGTTGTTTCTCATGTGGGCTGTGTGAGGAAGTGTTTTCCTGTGTTGTGGAATGTCTGTGCCTGTGTTCAAGGGTTAAAGGGCTGGTGCGAAGTGATCTGGAGGCTTGTTAGACACAGCTTTCAAGGGAAAACAATGGTGGGGGGCGGTCTGCAAAATATGTGATTGGACCACCGCGTAACACCGGGAACACAGACAGACACAGTGACATCACTCGGGGTTATTTTTTTCTCCGAGAGCCAGAGAGGACAATATGAATACTTGCCAGTTAGTACTCCCGGCTATTTGAGTAAATTGGACTTGATGCGTAAGTCAGTCAGTTGCCCTCTAATGGTATTTTGCAACGGTGTTTGGCACTACCGTGTCGAAAAGAGATAATCAGCAAGGCAGAGGAGAAGATGAAACAAAATGCATGATGTCGTACAGTAAGCCCTGACGGACTCCCAGCAGTGTCTAAAGTACAGTGACACCGAGGTAAATATTTTACAGCCGGGCTCCATTTTGTGTGCAGAAAAGTTGTCTCTCCCTCCAGACGTGAGTTTCTCTTTTATTTAGCCTTATTTATTTATTCTCCTCTTCCTTAATATTTGTTGAGTCATGCCCTAAGCAGCTTTATGGAGCAACTTGGCAGATTTATGGTCGCGAGAACGTGCGCAGAGCGAGGCCGGTCCCTCGTGGCAAGTGGGAGATAGAGAGAGGGAGAAAGAGATGGGATCCAGCGGAGGCTAGTGGATGGGCAGTAAAATCAGAGCCGTAAGCAGAGAGATAAATCTGCAACACTGCCGGGAAACACAGCCCCACTTTATCTCCTCGAGCTGCTGCAAACAGTGCAGGTCTTCAGACAGCCGCCATCACAGTCAGCTCCAAACAGCGTACGCACACACGCAAGACATAAATAAAACACATATGTTACATAAAGTCTCACTAAGGACACAGAGGGGGATGTAGTGGAAAGTGGAAAATTGAATTAGAAAAGAAACGAGTGGCCGTGGAAACAAAGAGCGGTGTCGGAGAAAAGAGGAAAGATGTTGGGGAAATGGAGACAGGGCCGTGAGAGGGAGTTTGTTTGTCTCAAGAGACCGGGGAGGGGGGGGCTTGTCAGAGTGTCCCTTCCCCTCCTCTCCAAAGGTCTCCTCGCATGCCTCTGCCACTGTGTCCCTCTCTGCTGAACGGCCAAGATTCTGTCACTCAGGACTGAACACACACACACACAGACACACACACCACCACCAAATAGCAGCGTGTGTGTGCTGCTATCATCACAGATCTTCAAGGCTTCAGGGCTTCAGATGTCCTCAGGGATGTGTGACTGTGCGATCGCTGAACACAGGCCTGTTTTTTCTCCCCATCTCAAATAGTGCTTTTTGGACAGCCTGACATTTTCGATGTCACTTCCAAAGGAGCGAAAATTAAGGTTGTGTAGGCTGGTTTGGATTCTGTCCGTAGCCAGCCAGCTTTCACTGCTGCCAGATTTACTGCTGTCCCCCAGTGGTGAGTTGATGCAGTCCACTTTGCACCTCTACAGAAGAGGAGGATGATTCATATTGTGGGGTTTGGATTTGTGTCTACGCTTTGGGCTCCATGAGACGGAGCTAGGCAGAAATACACACACGCTTACAGTATGTGACACATTACACAAAGCTCGGAATTTAAAACACACACAACCCACATGGCCCCACGCACAGACACACTTACTTGGTGTTGATTCCCTCGGGATGATTTGTCATGGATTCGCTGTCCCAGAGGACGGGTTGGAGGGATTCAGCTCACGCTTACGCAGCATGTCTCCTTCTCACCAGCTCTCCCTCTATCACACACACACACACACACACACACACGCAAGGACACTTTCACATGCCCCTGCACCACTCGGGGTGGAGAGGTCACACACACATGCACACACACACACGCGTACTTGCAGGGCAGTCCTCGGTAACTGTGGGATAATTGTAACTGATCGAGGACTCTACTGTCCCCCAAAGCCAGCAGATGGGTGCACTCTAGTGGAAAGGAATTAGAATCAATTATTTTAGAGTGGAGGACCCAACGGCAACAGCATGGGCAGCAGGAGGGGGATGAATCTTGTACAGCAGGGTCAAAAACCACGAGTCAGAATACTTCTGTTTTCCATTTCTATGTCATGTAATATTTTTTTTTACAAGTGGGCTTAACGATTTAATTGAAAAGTTGGATTACTGAAAAGAGTACCTTAGTATTTGATATGCCTCCCTCTTTCTTTAATGACAGCATACGCTCGAGCTGGCATGGACTCCACAGGCTTGTGTAAAACAGAATTCCTTTATTAGTCCCGCCAACGGGGAACATTGCGTGTCACAGCAACCGAAGAACAGCTCAGTTTTCAATGATAAACAATAATAATAGCAAAAAATAAAGAACATAATATAAAGGTAAGAAATAGAAACAGACTTGGATATACACATATATACATGAACCTGGTGACTCATGTTATCCCAGCATGATTTGACGGTACAGCCTGACCCCATAAATGTTCGATGGGGTTGGGGTCAGGTTACTTTAAAGGGGGGCGTTTTCCTATTTTTGGGACACGTTGCTATGACGACTGTGTGTGCATAGGTACTCATTAGTGACATTTTACATCAAAATTGGTTCACTTCAACTAAAATTGTTTTGGTTCGCAGAGCTCCTCCGTAACCTTTACTGAAACCACTTACTCTGAGTTTATGAATGAATCCGCCCCACTGATTGGTCGATTATGCATTTGTGGCACTGATACTGTTAAGTAGAGCAGCAGTGAAGCAGTGAGGTGCACCAGCAAGCTCTGGCTCTATTTTTTTGTTATGTTATTTGAAGGTTTGCAGCTGAAGCACACTTGATAAACCTCCTCACACATAGAACGCCTCAGTTTTTCCCCCTTCCTCCTGCCTAACCCGTTACCCATGTCCTTGCTGTCTCCCTCCATTTTTCCACCCATGTTCCTGCAGCCTTTCATCCCTTGCCTCTCTTCTCTCCTCCCTGCCGCACACATTGACCTCTGCCTGCTTGAAGATTTGAGGATTGGTCGTCTGAAGTCCGTCGAAGTACTCCATCTTCTTTTCCCTTCCTCGTTTCCTCTCTTCTCTTTTTCTCTGTGAAGTCTGCAATACTGAAGACATCCTCGATCATGAACACCTAGCTGTGACATCAGACATGTCACCTTTCCGTGGAGGAGGGTGAAATTGAAATTGGCATTGCTCTGGAGAGTTACCAAAGGTCAACGCGGAGTCACTTCACTAAATTACTCTCTATCTCTCTCTTGCTCTCTGTCTCTCTGTCTCTGTCACACACACACACACACACACACACACACACACACACACACACAAACACACACATGCAGGAGCGGACTGGCAACTGAAAGCAGCTGGGGATTTTGTTGTCAAGCTGCCCCAATTTGATAAACTAAACTCAAGCTGACTGTTGTTGATCAACAAATTATTACTTTAAAAGAACACAGTCTGTTGATGTGTATTGTTTGTGATTCGTTATGCTTCAATTAATTTTAAAACTCTATTCAGGTCAATGTCTGGTCGTATTGGCAAATGCATGCAGCATGT
The DNA here is from genome assembly GCF_900880675.1 of Sparus aurata. Taxonomy (NCBI): domain Eukaryota; kingdom Metazoa; phylum Chordata; class Actinopteri; order Spariformes; family Sparidae; genus Sparus; species Sparus aurata. The sequence goes on from NC_044195.1 coordinate 13,812,393, forward strand.
GGTGTCTGATGAAACATACTCACCATTTATTCCAGTTCTTGTAATGCAACAATATATAACTTGAATTATCATCTGAATGATGCATAGGCTTTTGTTCACTCGTGTACCCCACAGTCACACAATGACATTATCATAATAGCAAATACTATTTGCCTTATAGACTAGAATGCAAAAAGAGTTCATGAGTAGTCTAGAAGGCCATAATCGAATTAACTCTTTTTTATTTGCCCATTTATTGTCTAAGTTGATGAGCAATTTTTGAAAACTTTTCGGGGAAATTGAGCATAATTGCTCTAAACATCTAAACGTGCACTGGCTAGTAAAAGCCGCTGTAAACTTTGCCATTGTTTAAGATACCTAAGATAATCCTGTCCATCTTGCAGTTAGCCGCCCCCTCTCTCCTCTCTACAGTACATCACCACATAAACGTGCAGCCGTGATCAAACAGGAGGATCCTGTTCTCTGTGTGTTCTGTCCAGAGCTATTCAACTCTTATCGTGAAAAGATGAAAAAGTGGATGAAGGTGTGATGAAAAGATATCACCTACAGCAGCTTTGAAATTTTGGGTCGAACCTGCAGCTTTGAAACCCAGAGGTTAACAAAACCATTTTGGTGTTTAGTTACCTAATTTGGCTAGTTCACAGCACATAGCATGCAGGCATGACCGAGCACCTGCTACCTGCTCAATCATCTTTGATGCTTCTGCCTCTCCATCATCAGCTGCACCTGCAGACTACAGCATCAGCCAGCTTTTTTCTTTTTCTTTTTTGATGGCACACCTACTCTGCACTGCCGGCCAAGGGTTTTCTCTTTCATGTTTCGGTAATTAGTGTTTGGTAATTTAAACGAGTGCTAGATAACCTGATAACTGTCCAAGCGCATCTTCAAGAGTGATGGCAACTGCTCCTCGCTATGATGGATGGCACCAGCCGTGTTGCTGCAGCTCAGGTGACCTACTGATTACTGTTGGTTTATTGGCTATATGTACTGTAATGTCAGGGTTTGGAAAGAAAAAACGACCCTCACAAGACCGACCCCCTGGGAAAACCTCATGATTGCCAGTACTTGCCCACACACACACTTCCAAGCTCTCACGTGAACACTATATCTTTCTATATGTATCTATATGTTTCTCTCACTGCCTTTTTGCATTGTTTGCAATGTACATGTTTGCAAACAAAAGATTTTTATTTCTTTAGGTTTAATATTGATTTTAAATTTCTTGATTGCTTCACTTATGGTTTGGTTAGGTTTACGCACAAAATACCACTTGGTTCGGGTTAGGAAAAAAAGATGTCTTAACCCTGAAATACCTGTTTTGGCCAACGTTAACTCAGCCGCACATGTCACAACATCTAGCCCATGATATGCACTTGGACGCCATATCTCTAACAGTTCCCTCTAACTCACTTTTTTTTGTCAGCTCAAATATGCAAGAAAATATTAGCAAAGATATGGTACATTCTGTGCATTTATAGGTTTTCGTGTGTGTGCTGATTGACTGTGGTGTTTGTATAAGAACGGGAGGTGTTAATGGTGTTGGCGATCGTGTCGATAGTGAGGATAGCAATCTTACAGGGAATCCATGGAAAAGACAAGAGCAGCATGCGGTCCAGCTTGAAACAGTCAAAATGACTCATTAAATTAGATGAACTCTGTCAGTAGAAGGACGCTGTAGGTTTAATTAACCAGTTAGACGTATATCTTTAAGGCATTGGGCAGAAAGGCCACAAGGCACTTCACCAATTGGCCATGTTGTGTAGATATGTTAATTTTTTTGTGATAAATGACACATTTACATTGTAAGACAGAGAATAAAGTCCAGAGAAAAGCAGCCCTTAAAGGTCACACCGCAGATACAGAAAAAAAAAATCTGCCGCCATTGAATTTAGTTTCAGTCCCACGGTGACCCAGCGTTAAGTAACCCGTGGTGACTGGTATGGTAACTAGCGTGTCAGCAAAACAAAGCTAAATGTTTAAGTGTGTGAACGGTCGTCATTAATCACTGAGTCTGGCGCTGAGAGCAGGAGGCTGCAGTATGATAAATGAACTAACAGCGCCTCTACACATGCCTTACCGGAGAGGGAGAGGGAGGGAAGGGAGCAATGAGAAAATACACAAAGGCAGAGGCAGGAACAGCAGCACATAGCAGGCAATAAAGACAGAAACAACACCCCACTGTGCATCACGTACAGCTGCTTGTTTATTGCTGCCTTGGCTTTACTCACCACATCCAGCGAGGCTGTAAGATGATGCAAGGAAGGAGTGAACCGGCCGTTGATTCATACCGGGCTGCTGGTTATTTTCTCTCTGAAGCGCCAGGCCGACGGTGGACTGTCAGGCGCTGCCTTTCAAGAGAAGAGCTGTCTCTGACTGGCTGCGCAGCCCAGTGAATCAGCGACTTCACCCGTTTAGTTTTTTGCTTTTTTACGTCTTCCAGGCAGCACAGAACAGCAGCGCAAAGCAAAGCAAAACTTTTACAGTGACAGTACCAACTTTTTTTTTTGTATCTGACACATCCCACTTAGTCGGCAAAGGGATTGTCTGAGATTCGACTTGTGTTCCTTTTCCAACTTTATCACATATTAAGCAGTGTACACATCAGTCCAGGAGGCAGAGAGAATACTATATGAGGGTTTACTGGAGGTTTAAATCACAGCCCAAACTTCTTATGGTATCATCACCTGTCATAAATAATGCAAATGTTTGGACCTGTGTGTCCTGGCGGAGAAAAATAAAAAATATAAACTTAACCCTTATGTTCTCTACTTAGAATGTATTTAGCAAAATACATGTTAAACTGTTGTATGAAGTTAATTGACACGAGGAGCTATGGCGTTGTTTAATCGTGGAACATGTGAAAAGGAATGAATTGTTTCTATCTGTATGATCTGTATCTGTATCGTTTCTTTAGGTTAAATTTCATTGTCATTTTTGCTACAACGTGTTTATGCTCTAGTGAGATTGAGAGGTTGAAATGTGCAGTAGGTCAGCTCATATACAGCACATGTCATGTGAACACCATACGACACATACGCAGTACGTATGTGGTACGTATGACACAGAGATCTGAACGTATACGTGGCGTGCACATGTGTAAACTGACAGTGATTTCGATTTTGAAAAGTATTATATGTCTGCATTGGCCTGTGGGCAGTACAAAAACAGTAATCATATGAAGATGTTAATTCTGTCATTGGAGAGACTTGATGTTCTTTGCAATTAGGTGGGAAAACAACAATATATTATATTGCTGTGTATATTACCAGTATTCGCACGAGCAATTTGGAAAATATCATCATGTAGAAACAAAATCCAATATTGTGCATCCCCACTGCTGTCATGCACACACAGTGTGCATGCGCGTTGGCTTGATTGTCTGCTGCAGTCTTAACCGCATGTTTAAGTGCTACTTAGCGGACGTGAGGTGATGCGAGGTGACGCAGCAGTCGGTTTTGGTCAGCACTTTTCTGTTCAGCGTGTCAGGTCCATAAGGCAACAGATCTGCTTCGTCTCTCTCTCTCTGGCCTGAGCTCAACTTTATGCTCGCTGTCAGTGTGTGTGTCCGGTTTTGTCAGTCATGCGCATGTGTGTGTGTCTCTGTGTGTGTTTGTAACACAGCCATTATCCAGGCCGTCCCGAGCGGTTGTGTTAAGTCAGTCGCCGGTGAGAGTTTCTCCACCTTTTGAGCCAAGGGATGTCTTTAAAGAGAGAGGATTTAGGTAATAGTAGCTTTTACCTCGTCTGCCTCTGATGCTCAAGCTCACTGACAGGTAATCAAAGAGAAGGAGCACCACACTCATCCCTGCATCACTCTGTATTTGATACAGGAAGGGCAGACAGGAGGAAGAGGCACACATAATGAGACTTGTCTCCTCTCAGATGCTTCCAGAGGCCGCCCTTTCATCCCCTTCCTCAGGTCACTTCCACCACTGTTTGGTCGAGGTCTGAATGACAAGAGGAGCATCTCCGCATGCAGGCTAAACACGGGAAATGCAGCGAAAATTGAGTAATTTTCCCAAATGGGCAGAGCTGAGGTACAGTAATCCGAAAAATACAGAGGGGAGACAGAGCAGTGTGGAAAGAAAGGCGAGGGTAGGGAGAAGGGAAAGGGGAGAGGGAGCTGGCACTGGAATGACATGCATGAACGGCAAAGCGAGCAGGGGAAAAGGCGGCTTTGCCATTCACTTTGAAGCTTGCTCCACTTCTGTCTGTCTTACGTAACAGAAAAATGAAGAAAAACAAGCGTCACAAAAAAAAAGAAAAAACTAGGCAGGGTTGAGAGGGAGAGAGAGAAAAAAGGGGAGACAAGACAGAACTTCCAAACTTCAGTCCTGTGATGTTTCCGGCGAGCGAGCGAGCGAGCAGCTGTACGCGGACGATGGAGTTAGTCACCGCACCACACCGGGCTTTGGTGTTGAGTGAGGGGTAAAAAAAAGGGTTAGCAGAAAGAGGGAGAGGGAGAGAGAGATCAGTCAGCGGTGCGCAGAGACAAGCGAAAAAGGAGGGCTGAGGGGAGGCTGTCGGACAGAGGGAGATAAGGAGACGGGGGAGAGAAACAGAGGAGGAGGGAGGATAAATAGAGAGGAGAGGGAGAAGGATCACACTGAGCATTTGAACCCAAGAGAGCGATCTACAGTAGCCCCGCTATCTTTCTGCTCGTTACGTAAGCCCGTCTCTCCGTCCTCTCCGCTGAGTATTTGGAGACCAGCTGAGGCCCTTTCACACATGCCTGTTCCTCATTAACCAAAGGAGACCCCCGGCTCGAGGCCACGGCTCCAACCCGCAGTGAGGAGAGCTGCGGCTGCACTTCGGCTAACACCTCTATTACGGTCGCCCTCTTTCTGCTGTACTGTTGCTTTTTTATGACAATCAATCTTCATGATGTCACCATCGCCCACGGCAGTGAATGTTGCTATGGAGATCAGTAGATCTGCACCGAACTGCTGCCTTGGGGAGAGCGTGTGCAGGCTGAGCGCGCGCGTTTTGGCGCCGCGCGTCTCAACCGCGCGCGCCCGTGCACACAGTTCATCTTTAATTGCCATCCGCAATCTGCATCCTGAACACAGTCAGTAATTTGAGAAGCCCAGCGTGGGGTAAATAGCTGAGACTCATTTACAAGTGTGTTAATGGACTTTCTCTGTCTTTGTCTTTCTAGTTTCCCTCTCTCGCCCTCGCTCTCTTCCTCTGCCCCCCCTCCTCCTCTCTCGCCACACATTAAATCAAAACATACTGCAGAGTAACAGCAGCAGTATAGAAGTGGTTTGTTCATGATTTGCATAATTTTTTGAATAAACACTGTTTTAGGGGGATAATTATCATCAATTTGGTTATTAAACATTGTTGGATTGACTGTGATTGGCTGTTGTTGATTCTGTGTTAAAGAATAGAAGTTAATGGCCGCCGCTCGCCTTGGGGGGGGGATGCTTGGAGGAAACAACAGCCAGCAGGTTTCTTTTCGTTGACATACGTTGTTATTCTCAGTAATGCTCAGGAAACTGCCAGGGATGAAAGAGGAATGGTATATTTGAAATAAAAAACAGATAAACATTTTTGTTTATCCCGGCGAAAGGAGGAGAGAAACCCTCACTTCCTTCAGCTATTTTCACCTCGCCTTGCAATTTCTCCCTTCTGTCTGCTCTTCTCTCCTCCCCGCTTCTTTCCTTCCTCCATTAACTACTCTCTTCAACCTCTGAAATGTGTTATTAGTATTAAACAATGGAAGAATAGGCATTTTAAGTACAAGCTTTACTTTCCTTAATAACTATCCTCATTGGTAATAATTACCCCCTTTGAAACAAAAGAAAAAAGCCTTCTTGGGTTACTAGGCATCAGGCGTGCAGCTGGGATTTGTGTTTGTGTGTGGGTGAACACATACTCTGACATATATACATACATATATATGTTTATGTATATATATAGCTGAGCACATCATTGCAGATTGTAGACTCATTCAGTTCACTCGCTTTTTAGTGAAACCATATTAAATAGATATTTTTCATTTAGTAAATTGAACTGCTGGACACAAAGTCCTCCACCTCACGGTGTGTGTGTGTGTGTTTGTGTGTGTGTGTGTGTGCACTTAGAAGCTTCAGGTTTCCACATCACACTTGTTCACACTGAATATTGGACCAGGATTGTCTTTCTGATGTTATAAATCACGCTTGTTGGCGTGCCTCTTCAACTCAAATTTTTCAGTGAGCGCAGAGAAAATCTGCACTTTCAGCAGATGAATGTGAAAAAAGACTTCTAGTGTTGAACCCTACACATAAATCATTGAAGCCTCGTATCCCTCCGCTGTCGTTCAGCGAGGAAACACTGTTCCAGGAACCTCAAAGAAAGACTCACTTTGGTGGATATCCACTCGATTTGTCAGACTGCTGAAGCCGCATATTAGCTTCTGGCAGTTAACAAGAACTGTGCATTTTGTCTGTTATCTAGTTAAAAGTAGAGTAGTGATGGGAAGGTGTCGCTTCATGGGCAGTAAGGAGCCGAGAACGATTACAGCTGGGGACGCACAGGACCGACTTTTTATCTCCCGGAAGAGATTCTGATACCTCAAACTCAGAGTGACTTTCATGTTTCGGGCTTCTGACTGGAAATGAGAGCAAACTCCCTGAATATCTATGAACAAAATCTTTTCCTTGCTAAGTGCCTCTTCCGTTCCACCTATGGAATGCCAAAAAGCCACACCAGACTTGATACGTCCTGGTTTCACCAATATCACTCTCCCCTTCTTTGAATTAAGTATTCTCCTACACATCTGTCTTTAGTTAATTTCATGAGATTCATACAGATGTGCACACTTTGTCGTGTTTACCATGACTGAATGACGTAGGAACGAGTCCTACGATTAAACTAAAGCACGTTTTTGCACTTGCGATTCCCTCATCTCGAAAGTCTATTGTTTTTTTGAATGTTTTTGGTTAAATGTCTGAAATTAATAGTCTGAAGAGAATTCAACATTTTGTTCAGCGACATAAAATACATCAGCAGATGCTCTACTTATGAAATTGGTTACGTGTCTTTAAAAAAGGCGGTTTCTACAATAACAAGTGGCTAAATGAGACTACAGAGGTTGTAGCGGACATTATAGTGATATGTGTCATGTTAGTGTAGAAGGACTCTGGGTGGTGGTCACATTAAAGTGTTTGTATATAAGATAAGCTTTTTATATCTTGCAGTTCAAAAAAGTCGAAAGTGCTGAACCAAAAGCGATAGCACCAAAAAAACATTTTTTAAGCCACAGAGCTTATTTTCTGCAACAATCCCAAAATGCAATTGAGAAATCACACAGGCTTTTTGTCGAGGGAACCACGGTGATGCTAACTTCCGGGTTAGCCTGTAAAAATACATCATCTTTGCAGCACCCTATAATTTTATCAAGATCCAGACCCTTCTCAAGATGTCTTTTTGCAAATAGTTTGCCGGAAGGTAAGATGATATCATTAGTTGTTACTTGTTAATGCAGTCAAGGAAAATAAAAAAGGAACTGCTTTTAGAACCGGTCATTTGTTAAGCAGCGGTACGATTAAATATGTCACAGTTAAACTGAAAGTCTGAATCAGCTCAGTGGGTTAACTACCAGGGAGCTGTTGATTCTTATGTGTGCGCAGCCTTGTGTGGATTCATTCTCGCAGCAGGAGCAGAGGCATGCTGCTGCAGTGTGCTGCGGATCCAAACTAACAGAAGGTGCTGCATTTAGTGTCCTGAGCAGACCCTCGAACAAGTGCTACATCATCATCGTCGTCGTTATCGTTATCATTATCATCATCATCGTTATCACAGCGTTACGTAAAGTAACTCTCGACAGGTTTCATTGTGATGACGTCTCGCAGTCAGGAATGGCAGTGACTTCTTGGAAAGCAATGGTAAATTATCGTTGTTGTTATTGCAAGTTGCTGCAGGTTAAAATGGATTTGAAGGCAGTCGTCCACTGCCGACCGTGAGAAAGCGTCACACACCTCCTGGCCTGTCCTGTCATCTCTTCTCTCTCATTCTCATCTCAGGTTGTTGTCACTGTCCCCGTGTCAACACCTCAATGAGGTGTTTTCTTGAAATTCTTGTCCAGCTCTCACCATCTGTCCAGTCCCGCCTGCTGCTATCAGAACCTGCCTGTTGTGAGGACTCCACCAGTGTGTGCCTCAAGCAGCCAGCGAAGTTGGCAAAGATTTTAACTCTTCACTTTAATCTTCATTTGTCTGTTGACATTGTGCTTTACAGACAGCAATTTGTCTTTTCTGGTTCAGGTTTTGAAAAAATGTGTGGGAGAATTTGATTTGAGAAGAATTTTTGAGCTCCCGGCACTCTGTAGTTTAATTATTTCTTCTTTTTTTTATTTCCTACAGGCACTCTACGAATGCAGAGTTTGCAGATAATTGTATTCCCATTTGTCTCTTTACTTTCTGTCTTCACTGTAACCACGATGAACAGTGTCCTCTTGCAAATCTTGCTGAACATCAGTACAACCAAAAATGACTGCATGACGCTTTTGATTGGACTAGAGCTTCATCATCTGAGTATTTTTTACTTTATCTTCTGTTCTCTGTGCCAGCGCTCCCTCAAGCACTCCAATTTAGGTTCTGCTTATGGACGCACTTAAAGGTGCATTAAGTGGTTCTGGAGAAAGAGTGTTGATTGTTGAGCAGCAGCACAGCCAGAAATATAACTCTAGGTGGGCCTGTAGGATAGAAGGTGTGCAGAAAACCAAAGCAAAAAGTGATCTGAAGATCAACCCCGACAGCTTTTCTACTGTTTACTTTAAGATCTCATTCAAACAGTATTATCTCAGTAAAAGTACCTGCCTACTTTCAGTTTTATACATCGCATCATTGTTTACAGTTCCTTGGTTAGCTTCAAGAAAATACAGTGGTGGAGGCTAGTTGCACCTTTATTTCTTCATCCAATGCTGCAATAAATTCCCCAATAACATTCTGGCAAAACTGTTACAGAAGTGTCAAACATTTAGTTGTGGCGACTGCGATGGTCTACTCTCTCAACATCTGCACATTAGACTATTCCCGAACAGTGAGAGCAGCATCGTATCAAGGGCCTGTGGATGGGGCAGTCGGGTTAGAGGAGCCTGGAAGTCCTGATCCCAATGCTGGAGGGTGGAGGAGGTTTTTTGACAGCTCTTTTCTGACTGTCGTTACCTGTTCCTCTTCTTCGATGCATGGCCTCTCAAAAAAAATGAAAAAATGTCCAGAGAGCTTTGTTTTGTCATCTTTCCCAGAAGGATCTGTCAGCACTTCCCAGCTAACTAACGTAAAGGCAGGACGAGCGCCACACTCTTTCATTATAAGTGACGTGAAGTCTCCGTAGAAGTCTTTTTCTTCCAATTAATTTCGGTAGTGTGAAAAATAGTGTTAATATTGTTTTTTAAAATGTGCTCATATTTCTCATGATTTTGTCGGGTGTGCCGGCACACATCTGTGCCTGATATTTGGGTTGGGGCCCAAAGTATTGGTGTTTGACAACCTGGGAAACAATTAACCTTCTTTCTCGAAAAGTGCTTGCGTGCACTATCATGCATGCACAGCTGCACCTGCTATTAAAACAAAGAACAGAGAGGTTCAGATGGAAACACACATGCAGGCAGTGTGAAACTATTTTCTGCTCAGGACACCATTGCTCCACTATATTATTTTAGCAAAAAGTTGTAGAAAAAATCTCATATATCCAACCTGTAGGTGTTAAGTATCATGATATACAGTAAGCGTGACCTTTTTTATATAAGGTTTTGCCAGGCAGACAGTAGCACTTTAAACAGTTCACCCTATTTGAAGAAGATGATGTCCTCCAATTTTTGGGTTGTGCCTCACAGCTGAATTCACTTATTGTCCGTCGCTTTGGATAAAAGCGCAACTTCATCTCCTGACTTTCTACTACATTATCTCAACTTTCCCCTTCCCTCCCCCCTCAGCCGCTTTTCTAATCGCATGCACTCCCTTATTAGAGATAACGTGACCTTTTGTGTGTTGGCAGTTTCCTGTGCGACCTTTAAGAGTGAGGCAGACTGCGAGCAGCTGTGGATCGAGTGGAGCATAAAGTGAGGGGCTCCATCACGGAGTTCAGCCAGTGTGAGCCATTACAACTCTTTGTCCTCAACTGGAAAATGAGAAAATTAGTCACCTTTACGTACGTGCAAGTGTAGCCGAGCTTACAAGGACTCCTCTGACCTCATCTCTTGTTCTCCCCAGCAGAACAGGCCCTCCATATCACGCCTTGTTTCACAAGTAATCTGTCACTTTCACTCTTTCGTGGTGTTCCTCCTCATCACATTCTTCGCCGCCCATTGGTTTCGGACCCCTGCTATTATTTTCTCTCTACAGCTCCATCACGCTTTCAATGTATCTCTCTTTTTTTTTGTACTTCCCATTACCGGAGTACATATGTTAAGTTTGAAGGGTTTTTGTTTTTTTCACTGAAACCAAAGTGGCGATTGAGTCCTCATCATGTGTATTTCTTTTATAACCTTCAGGGCAAATGTTCACCTTATTTGTAGCACAGCAGCAAAAATTAACTTGGACTTGTTTGTCTCCATGTTTCCCTTTGCTACGCTTCCGTTTTATCCCCTCTGCTCACTGTACTCACTCACTCAGGTTTACATTGAAAGTAATTGAGGAGTAAGCGTACTGTATCTCTCATATTCCAGGCTTTATGGTTGCAGTTAAGTTGAGTGCCTGGCTGGAGACAGAAGAGAAAATACAGTATATATAGTAAAATATAAACTACTTTATATGGGCGTTGCATCAGCACTGTACAGTCTAATGCTGTGTTTCCCTCCTCTTCTGTGTGTGGTTGTTCAGGCGTGCACTCATGTTGTTTCCAACAGAACAACAGTATTCCCTTTTGGCCTTAACTCCATTTGTGAAACAAATAACTTTTCCATTACCCAGATTCCCCGCGCTCTGCAGGTAGTTCGGCTTTTTCACCTATGTGAATTAACAGCTCGCGCACACACCGGTGAGCACACATGGAAACAAATACACACACGCACACACACACACACACACACACACCACCATGCCTGATTAAAGAATGATTGTTGCTGTTTAATGGATTGTCCATTTGGCCGTATTCTGAGCCTCAAGACTTTGTCCTAAGGCTCCTGGAGTCGCATCCTCTTGGTGTGTCACCACAGTGATACTAGGCAACAGGCGGGAGTTAACTAACATTACCAGACAAATCATGGTTTCGTTGGTTTTTTTAGGTAAGCTTCATTGACAGTGCAGTTTGCTTTTGCATAAATGCCCTGAGCAGCAGTTTGAGTCAAGGGCCGTACCCAAGGGCACCTCAGTGGTGGTAAAGAGGGAGGGGTAAGCTCCCTGTCCGGATATATACTGCCAAACATGCAAAGCAGCGACCTTCCTGTCACAAGTCCACTGTCCCTTTGTGGTTTATACACCAAATCACGCACATTTTGATGAGCGATTGCTCAGTTTGGACTCACTACAGATGAGGACCATGGCTCTTACACTTGCTGGGCACAAGTTGCTTTGTACCCGGTCTCTCTTTCGCCACAGAAAAAGAAGTCTAGCTGGCAGAAGTGTAGCTGGCTTGGCTTTTGTAAAATTTCCATCAGAAGTATTCTAATTAGGTACGACATAATGATGAAACTAATTGAAATTGAATCTTGAATAAGGAAATAAATGAGTGGCAGTCGACATGCTGGAGGGATGGAGCCATATGACACTGGAGCTGATCAAAAGGTGACAAGGTTCCGTATGTTTTGGAAAAAATTATTTTCCAGTTCTACAGTTTCTGCACTTGAAGAAGCACTTAAGTTATTGTCAGCCATCCTCAAGGGATGCCATCATCCGTCGCTCAATGTACGACGTAAGTCTCCATGTTCCGTTTACTGATTTCATATTAAACCAGTTAGTCAAATCCAAGACACTCAGCTACATTGGTGGCAGCAGCATGTTTAAGTCTGTCAATTGTGCCGTGGTTATTTGCATTTTCTTAGTTTCAGTAGTTTTCCTCAGGCTGATTTAGTTTGAAGCTAGTAAGTGAGTTACAGACATGTGGGGCAGAGACAAAGACGCCTTTAAACCAGCCACACGATAGAGATTTTCGAGATCAGTGAGTCAAAGCAGCAGTGACAACGATGTCATCGTCCATCACCATGTTTGGTGCACATCATAACCCTCACTTGAACATAACTTGCATTTGTGGATCGCAGGCGTGCGAAGAGCGTCAAAACCACACAAAGAAATTAAATCCCCTCCACACATTCACATGCACAACCTTCACTAATATTTTCAGAACTCCATAATCACAGGAAGCTTTTCAAAATATCCTATTGGGTTAATAAACTTGAAGTTGGAAATATATTTGTAGAATACTGATATTTGTTGGGCTGCATTTGTTTCATGTAAAACTGGTGCAGGTTATTTGTTTGTTGATTAGAGAATGCATTTGTGATCACCATAAATTACTCACAAATCATCATACACATTCTTGAACCTTGTTTTAACCTGTAGAGCATGACAAAAGCATGTCGCCAGTACTGACGATAATTTCTCGCCGCATTCTTTCACCTTGCCTGCTGATCGTGCTCACCTGACACTCGCCCCTCCGACGTCACACATGCCAATTTTACAGCTGTACATTTCGCCTTATTTCTTTCAGACTGCATGCATATGCATGCTGTATGTACAGTGCATGTCTAATGAACACACACACAAAGCTCCAATGACTACATAAAGGGAAACAAATATTTCCCAGTTGGCTGCAACGTGCTATATATAATTTTCATTTTGATAGTTCCAGCTTCTCTGGAGTGATGCAGTTGTCTTTGGTGGGAACGATAGTGCAGTGCAGTGGAGAAGCACAGAATGGTAATGATATCCTACAGGAGAAGTTCCAGGCGTGCAGCGATAATCATTTCTACAGGATTAAGTCCTGACCCACATCAGCCCGGCATATTAGCATTCTGAGAGAGTACTGCGGCAAGATTCCACACAGACTAAATGCCTGCAGTTAATAGGATGGATGGGAAAGAGGACGGGAAACTGGAGTGGGAAAAGCAAAGAAAGATTGGATAATGTGGGAAAGAAAGACGGCGAGGACGTGTCGGGACTTGAGTGCTTGTTGTATGTGAGTTTGCTGACGTGCTCTTTAAGGTGAGCCCTCCTGCCGGCCTGTGTTTGGAGCCGCACGCTGCGGATTTGCATCTTAACTCCTGCGTTGAACGAGAGAGGTACCTGAGAAATTCGCCGCACCACAGCGGCATTGGAAAGCTGATACTGAACTTCAGAGGAACTTTATTCAAATTTTCCTTGGTTTTATAATTTATTTCTTCTTCTGCTCATTGACGTTTAAGTTCGAATGGCCTTGAGGACCAAAGAGTTTTTCCAGGCTGAGCAAGCTCGATCAAAGAATGACAAAATACAAACAAGCAGAGGTTTTATGTTCTCTTCTTCACACAACAGCAGCGCCTCAAGCCTTTTTTTTTTTTGTTATCTAACCGAGATCCTGCTTCATAGCACTTTTCACCTGTTTCAACTTTCAATGATGGTGCAGCCTTTGATCTCTGACATAGTCGCAGGCTTCTAAGACTAGAACGCCTCCAGTTGTCATTTGTGTGATAGAAATTTTGATAGCGCAACATCTTGTAATTACAAAGTTCGGCAAACACCTTTAAAGTGGTCCTCTGCCTTGAATCTTTCATTCAGATTAACATTTTGGGTGGGTGTGAGCTCGCAGCAGATGGTTTGTTAGAAAGAATGAAAACACTCAACCCCAGCCCACTCAAAGCTATTAAGAGAAAATTATGATTTTTACACCCAGGGTTTAATAGTTTGGCCTTCTTTGCTGTTGGTGGTGCCAAAGTTTCATAAACAGGACTTCCAAGAAATCTCCTAAAATCTTGAAAGAGTTTGTCAACTAATCAAAAGGCCATGGTAACTGTGACCTCTTCGAGCTGCTTTACAACACATTCTTAGAAGGAAACAACACTGTTGTGAGAGAACTCACAGCTTATAGAGGCGTGTGGCCAGCATACATCAAGAACGATAACAAATTTAAAAATATAAATCAAATGATTCCATTCAAACGAACACCTGCGGCGAGTGATATCTTTGGGATAGCTTTTAGAGTCATCATTTGATGACAGCCAATCAAAATCCATCTGAAATTACAAGGCATCATGATCACAGAGCTTTTAAAATGTAATATTAGGCTGCAAATGAGACACAAAAAAATGTCATCGTGCCTGAGAGACGCTGCCAAATTGACTTTGGCACCGACGAGGTCTCTGAAGTTTGTTTTGTCTTGACTGATGTCGTCTATGACGATCACCAGGATAATTGATATTGACTCATACGAAAGTGTGAATAAAATTTGTCTGCAAAAGATGACAAGTCTTGAAACAGACACTAGATTTGGATTCCCCTCACTCCTCTCATCTTTGAAGAATTACATGAAATCATATCCTTCTGGTGGGTTTTTGATTGTTTGTTTTATCTTTGCAACAAACATCTGGTAATCAGTATACATTTTTCTAAGCTGCCAACACAGCTGGAACGTACACCGCATGCCTGGCGCCACTGTTTCCCCAACATTATTGTTCATCAGTGTGGTTGCTCACATAATTATCCTTGTAGTTATGATTATAGTTATAGCTCTCTTCCTTAAAGGGGCAACACACAACTTTCCTACCAACCGAGCCTTTCCGAGTGGTATTATTTTTGGCGCCGCTGTTCCAAAGATGACTATCATTTCCGTTTTATTTAGAGTTGCTAAAATAACATCAACAAAACGACAAAATGTGAGTTTATTCAATCATCTAGTTGAATTGGACACGTAAAAGCAGACAGAAATGTCCCCAGGTTGCCAACCTGGCTGGATCGCCAGGTAATCTTCATTATCTAGGGAGATTTTTGTGTGGTTGACGCAAGGTTTTTAGGGAGCCAATCTAAACACCAAATGCTTTCATTACCTTATATCCATTACATTGTGTTATCAACATGTACTTCATAATGATTCATAAAAAAATAGCCAGTTTAACAAAGAGTCCCAAGCAGCAATTGCTATAAAGGTACATAAGACAAAAAGATGTGGGATCACTGCTCTTTTTCTGATTGGGAATGAGGGACACTGCTTTGTTTTGCTAAACAATGGTCTCTACCGGGAATGGGGATTAATGTAATTATTTGATATTTGTACTGACTCAGCCCTCTATTAAAACTCATCTACCATCATTCTATATCTCACATGATGCCCTCCTCTCCATACTCCTCTTCTTGTCTCCTTCTTTGGCCCCTTCTTTATCCCCTAACATCTTCCCCTTTGCCCATCAAGACCTCTGTATCTGGGTGGTCCTCCGACCTACAGTATAGCCTGACCTACTATAGGGCATGGGGGATGTGAACCTTTTCTCCTATAGAGGACAGAGATAGATAAATAAGTCAAATTGGATGCTTAATAGAGGCTCCCAATTCACAATGAGTAGGTCGCTTCCTGACAGTTTGGGGATGTTCAAGGTGAGTCAGATACAACCTAAATGCCTAAATCCTGTGGAAGAGGAGCCTGACTTACCCTTGTCCTAGTTGTTTAATATAAGATGTGTTTGCCCTTGCGTCCCATTTGTTGTCGAAATAAGTATATGTATGTAATGTTATTTCTCACAATAAAAAAAAGGACGTTGATTACAAACACATATAAAGACTCCATCTAACTGACTCCTTGGTGAAGGAGGCAGAGACGGACAGAAAGCACCAACATGTGGGCAAGCGAAAGAGGGTTTAAATGTAAATTTAGCACCATTTGGTAATTATAGTGTTTTGTGTAATTCTGCGTTTTCGCAGATGTGCCCAAAAGTGTGACTCTTGGTAAAGAGGGGTAATTAAAAAAAAAAGTTTATGAAAGTGGGCCGGTGTACACAGGTTTGCAGGTAGACGGAGGAGGTCGGGTGATTGGGAAAGGTTAGAACATTTACTGCAGGGACGTGAGTGGCAGGATGGGAAAGGACGGGAGAGTCGGTAACACAGCAGATGAAAAAGCAGGCAATGAAAACTGGGATTGGCTGGCACTGTGACGGCAGTGAATCGTGGCAAACAAAGATAAACCTTTGAGAGCTGCTCCGTGCAGTCTGAACAGTCCATGAATGGATCATGCATTCAGCAGACACTCGTCATGCAATCGTCTCCTGCATCCTGCTCATCAGCTGCACCTCTAATGGCGCCACTCTAATCTCATCCTTCCTATCTGGCCCTGCTTTCTTGGATTTTGGGTTTTTTTTTTCATTTCAGTCTATTTGGTTTCCACTCCACTGTAAACAAAACTGTGTGCTCATGAATACTGTAGAGACTGTAGGCCATCCATCAAGTGGAAATAGATCTGCATTGCAGTGGCCAAGTGTCAAAACTTTCAATGTTGAGTGTGTCAAAGTTTTGGAGTCAGTTCCTCTGGAAACACCACTAACTAAACTCGAACAACTGTCTCACAACTTTTCTTCAATTCCTCCGTATTATTGCCAAATCATACAGTTCCTTTCTCCCAGGGAAATTATTCGGAAATTACAGATCCATAAAAGAAAGTGTTCTGAGATCAGCAGGTGAAGGAACAGTGTAATGATTTTCATTTGGTCAAGGTAAAGCAGTGTTGGCAGGATCGTGTCCGGATGCTCTGTGAAATCCTCGCTTTAGTACCATTTTTATATCCGTTAAGGAGAGAATCAAGATATAGAATGTAAATCCCCGGAGGTGGAACAAGTACTCAGATCTTTCACGTAAGTAAAAGTTGCAATACCAGAGTGTAGAAATTACATTTTCACACAAGTTAAAATACCTTTAAAGTAAGTCCCAAATTAAAGCACACATTGTGCCTTTTTCAGAATATTATTGGATTGTCATTAATGATGCAATAATGTATTCATCACATTGACGGTGCAGCTGATATAAAAGGTGTTAAACACTTAATATAGTTTATCTGTGGGGTAGCTTGTGGATTTCGCAAAACATCCTCATACTTAAATGATCGTTGCATCATAACCATCGTCATACACTCACTGTTCGGTTTGGTTCATGAAAACATTGTGGCTCTCCTAAAATAACCATGTTACTTATATAAATTGAGTTACAAATGTACCCATGTTTTGGACATGACTTCATCACAGAAGATGTGTGATGGAACTCCACAATATTAGAAAGTTACACTAACTCACCGTTTACTTTTGCTACCACACATGGTCACCAACAGCGGTGAAGGTCCTGTGCCTATTTAATCCAACAATCCGTCCCCAACCTCCTGTTTATGCAGACTTTCTAGCTCTTTACACTACTACGCCTGACTTCCTCCTTGCTGGTGTGGTAATTACTACAGCCACTGAAAGGTCTGTGCCAAACAAGAAATGTAAATACGGGACGTAATGAGCTGCTTTCACAGTCAACCTATATAACATATAAAAGACGGGCTGGAATTTCTTTGTGATGATCAATGAAGTTCAATCAAAATCTGCAATGTTACATTATCATTTATGTGTTAATTATATTTTCTGTTAGCCTTCTCTATTGAAGCAGCAAAGTGACTAGTAACTTCGGTTGTCAAATGAATGAGTAAGAATACTTTTTTTAACCACTGCAAATAACTCCTTTTAGGTACTTTTTATTTAGAGGAGTAGAGTCTGTTTACCAAATTCCTTTTCATAAAGAGTTTGATTGATTCAACAGTGCAGCCAGTTTCTGCTTGATGCCAGAGCAAAGCAATTTGCACAGCCACCTCAACACATCGTACAATATATATATTGTTTCAGAGTGAACGGGTTTCATTTTTATACAATTTGTGTGACAGGAATGTGTGACAGGCTGAAGGGGGCTTTCAGTGATCAAAGCTTCATTCTTGTGTTTAGTCTATAGACAGGCAGGCGAAGTGTGTTTTTGAGACATTTGGGTAACCTGCTGGCAGACAGTGGCAGCTTTGGGTAAAATGAGAGTTATTTGAGACTTTCTGTATATGAGGGATCTCTTTCATCCAGGAGTGGGATTTGGGGCAGCGTCATTTCTGATTCTTTAATAATTTGGGCATTCAGCGACAAAATAGTCTTAGTGTGTTTCCCACTGCACACAGAATGCTTCTTTTAACTTCGTCCAACCCCTGTTTTCAGTAGCAAGCCGGCAATCACTTAGTCTTTATTGATGTAAAATTCATCAGCGTACAGGGATTTTAATTTGAATGAAATATGAGGCTAGTTGTCTGTCTCCTCCCAAACCACTCAGGTCATTTTTAGAGTCATTGCTCACATCCCACAGTTAACTACTTTAATTATGTGTTTTTCGCCGTCCTTTTATGCTCAGCATGTTTTCAGTGAGCTTCGGTGTATCTGTATGCACATGGCCGACTTTGTGAAATCCGGGATGTGCATTTTCTTTATTGTGATCTCAGCCGTTTGCCTTCCTAGCCAGACACTAGGGAAAAGATCTTCATTTAATTCTTTAACTTTAATTGTCCTGACAATATTTTCACTGCTCATATTGAAAATCACTGTAAGGCTTGCTTTCGGGTGAAAGAAACTGTTTATTGCTGCCGCATGTTTACCTTAAAAGAACAGAGGCAGGTGAGAACTGTAGAGTTTGCCTGACAGGGAATTTAACAAGCAGTTCGTAGGCAAGAGTTGAACAGTTTCCATCCCATTTTCTTTACTTGCTGATTCATCCCTGCCTGAAGGTCAAGTAAAGTTGTCAAATCTGAGACTCTCTTTAATCCCAGCCTACTGGCGCACACGAACACACGTGAAAGCACACGCACGCAGCTACTCAGGAATGCACCCACACGTTCAAATGGCACTTAATCTTCTTTTATCAAACCAAGGATATTATGCGAGTCAGCAGCACTCACACCGAACAGAGCTTTTCTGTGTGTGTGTGTGTGTGTGTGTGCATGAGGATGCCTCACCGTGAAACAAATTTGTTCAGGAGATAATTGCTCAAATGTGACCCGTACATATATTGTGTATGTATATTTAGGCGTACACACACAAACGCCCAATGGCTGTTTATATTTTTGAGTGTATCTCAGGACCACTTGTGTCTGAAATGAATTACCACGCTGCCTCCGTGGTAATACCTGTCTCTTTATGGAATCAATTAGAGTCCACCATAAGGCCCGGCTTCTGTTGTCACACAGAGAAAAATCGCTCTCACTTTATCTGAGCCCAACGGACCATGGATAAATGCGGACTACTGTATAGTGTAGTGATGGAATGCTCCTTATTCATCATTCAAAGATTGCACATGATGATAACTGAGTGGACGTGTGTGTGTGTGTGTGTGTGTGTGTGTGTGTGTGTGTGTGTGTGTGTGTGTGTGTGTGTGTGTGCGTGCGTGCGTGCGCGCGCGCGCGTGCGCGTGCGTGCGTGTGTGTGTGTGTGGAGGAGCGTAAGCATTGTGCATTATGTTCTCTGAAGATGTACAAAAGGCGAGGCAGTTTTATCCATCATGATTCAAGGTGCTGTACAGAGAACAGGCAACACATTTCAAAAGGGCAGAATGGAAAGGGGAAAGTAACTCTGAATAATAACCACGGATAATAAAGGGGCGAATTTGTGGTTAGAATAAACTTCAGTTGATAGATCTTGAAAGTTAAAAAAAAACGTCCCCAGCAACTGAAGCTCCTCTTTCCCACAGACACCACTGCTCCTGAAACGCCTCGTCAGTAGCCCCATCTTTAATTCCGTGACTTTCTGACATCACACCACGTCAAGGTTTCACACGTTTGCATAATTTATGCCTGGTGGCTAGTTTGACACTCAAGAATTGATTTAGACCAGCTACTATGTTGTTGTTAGCATTACCAATTAGAGCCCACTGGATAAAACACTGACTGAGCATTAAAGCATGTAAACCTAATCTCGTAGTAACCCAAGATAAAATGATGAACCTGAAGACGAGCTCAGTACATCTCCTTTAACAATTTACAGAACTATAAGAATCAGTTGCAACTTTACAATAAATAAACCCTTACTAAATGTTGCCTTGAATATTGTCCGAAAAGTTTCAGATAACGTAAGTACACAACTCAACTTAATATATGGCAAAGTGCTAGTCATTGCAGGAATGTTGCATATTTCATCTTTTAGTACATATACAAAGAGAATAAGGCCTTGGGTTTTGAAAACATTCAGTAAAAACACTTGATAACAATAAGGTTTTCAGTCTGGATTCAAAACTGTGGTAGTTGGGGTATTCCCAAGACCATCAGGCAGCCAGTTTCAGCGCTGTGCTGGACAATGTCTAAAGACTGTTGCTCAGAGTTTAGAGTTTGCCCTGGGCACCAGCACAGGTTCACTCCCCAGTGATCCAGGAGGTCTCACAGGGTTATATTGCTCAAAGCGTATCAGTCATATTTTCGGACAAGTTACACGAAGAGAATTATAAATAAGTAATGATGACTTACAAATCAATTCTGCGGCTTTCTGGCAACCAGTATGGAGATTTAACAACTGGGGTGAAGCAGGCTTTCCTTTGGTTTTGGTCAAAAGTCTTGCAGCTGAATTTTGAATAAGTTGCTGAATGTTGAATAAGTTAGAGGCCACAGTTGCTGGGTTTTAATATTTGAATAGAATAGATTTAGTTGGAGGAAGTTGCTTTACCTATTTAACCCCTAAAATGAAATCTGTACACACAATATCTGTTAAAACCGCCACCATGTTTTCACAATCGCATTCTGGTGAGATCTGCGACCTTCTACTTTACAGTTTCTTCACTGTTTGGTGATAAAGGCTCGTACATCCACGTTAGAAGCCACATAAAAGCAGTTTCACCTTAATATAATCAAATTTTATTCACAATCAAAGCCAACCCAAGTAGAGGACTATTTTTCAATGGCTTTGTATCAAGTGGAAATGACAAACAGAAGTGAAATCTAAAATATACACGGCTTTATTTGGTTGGTTAGTGTTTTATTATCCCAGAACTGAGAATCTAAAAACCCGGATCTCCTCAATTTGATCAAATCAAGTAGAGATATTTATTAATGTCTTTAAAAATCTGCAGACTAACTAAATACTCAACTTAATAATAAATAGCTTCCTAGCTGAGACGTGTATTGAAACTACAATTAGCTTGCGTGTGATACAATTCATTTGGTCCAAGTCTCAAGCAAGTCCCAAATCTTTTGCTCAAGTCAAGTCACCAGCCCCTGAAAATATGACTGGACGATCTAGTCTTTAATAGAAGACACATGGTATTACAAGTCATTTTAGTAATCATATCACATGTTTAGTCCAGTAAAGACTTAACATCCAAGTCCAAGTCGAGTCTTGAGACATTTATTTTGTGTCAAGTTCGAGTTGCGAATCTCAAAACAGTGACTCCAGTCCACATGTCTGTTAGCTTGTAAATAACGTTAATATCAGCAACACAGCCGAGTTTTCAAATGGCTTGAATCTGAATCAGATTGATTGGCAAGAAGACTTTCAGAAAAAAAGGATTTTGCCTTGGTATCAATAAACATGGTAAGACAAAGATTTTTTTTTTCATTACTGCAAAAGTCAATAGACGTACATTGAAAACAGAACAAATAATAATGAGAACATGATAACCATGGAAAATAATAAATTAACGCTTTACAGTGTTTGCTAATTATGTGTAACAACAGTAGTAGATAATAGGTTAATCATGCTCAAGGTGAGAATCACTGAAGCAATATAAATAAATATCCATTATTAGGCTGTAACAAAAGGAGACCGCTTTCTAAACAAGTCTGACTCAGAGCCTCTAATTAAACTTATAAATACAGAGCGTGTTTGAAAAGAACAAGCTTTACAAAAGTCAGTGTTTTTATCCTTATACCACACATTGTGTATTTTAGTCACATTTTTAAAAGCATGTGCATAAACACTGTGGACACTTTTAACACACTGCTCAGTTGGCTGAACCAGCTGGCTTGCAGTCAAGCACATTGTCTGTATGTGTAGGTGTGTGTGTGTGTGTGTGTGTGTGTGTGTGTGTGTGTGTGTGTGTGTGTGTGTGTGTGTGTGTGCGTGTGTGGGTGCGTGTGTGCGTGTGTGTGTGTGCGTTTGTGTGTGCACTCACATCATTTTCATACGCAGGTGATAATTGAAAGTCTTGATCTTTCTGTTTGCGGATTAGCGAGGAAGGCAGGAAGTGAACTTTTTACCTGATAGAAAAAAAACAGATTCCAGCTGTTTTCTTTTAAATGCACGATCCTCGGGGACAAGAGTAGAGAAGTGAAAATTGGATGTATTGTGTTTCGATGTCTTCAGAGAACGTGTGATGTTACAGTAAAAGGGGATGCAGACTTATAGTTAAAGTGACATTAAATGAGAAATATGAGTGATGAGTCATCATTTCAAGGATTAGTGTGCTGCAGCTCATTTAGTCTCTTTTGGAGACAAGGAGGCACTGATTGATGCTGATCTCTCCCCCGGGCATGATGGAGCATATATTCTGTAGGTAGACACACACACACACACACACACACACTCACACATGCAAATACACACACAAATCAAACACAGCCTGCCTCTCGCAGGAAATCATTGTAATTAACGTCCTAGTGCGCTCCTTCGCTGCCACTCTGATTGGCTGAAAGTCATCCTAAGAAGCAGCCCTGCTCAGTTCCCACAGGTATTCTGGCGGAGTGAAATTATCCCAGCGCTTGGCAAGTGCCAGGGGACACCATCAGCCTGTGTTAGTGTGTAAACATTTCTGTTTTCCCCTGCGCACCCTGTCCCAGTGTCGCCAGCACATTCGGCACATGTCATTTGTCAGCGTTGATTTAGATTTATCAACACATGGCCCTCCTGCGGCTGGAGCTCAATCTGCACTCCCACTCAAAAGACCCGAATATAGCGGACATGCTCTTTGGAGGGGCGGGGGTGTGATGGAAGGGAGCAGGCAGAAATTGAAACAGGGGAGGGAAAGAGATGAAAAGGGGGGGAGGGTAAGAGAGAAGTGTGAGACAAACTGAGAAGAAGAAAGATGGGGAGGAGAGGTAGCGAGGCTTACGTGTCTATCGAGGCCTCAGTTGAAAGAAGGTGATCTGGTGTGTTGAGATTTGAGGGTCGAGTTCCAAAATCAGAGGGGGGAGAGCACGCTAGAGGTGCAATAAGAGGCTGAGGTGTAGGAGGTGAAAATAGGTGGGCTACCTCCTGTGTTAATGAAAGAAAGGTGTGTGCATGTCGGTGTGTGCACATGTGTGGAGGGATGTTCTGTAAAGCCGCGAAAAACAAAGCAGGCGTAGAGAAAAAGCAGGGATTGGGGCGACATTCAAAAGACAGGCCCTTTGGAATAGTTTGATGAACATCCACAAAATGATTGGCAGCCAAGCAGAGGGGCGACACATCTCGAGGATACAAATCGATACAAAAGGTCTATGTCTTCAGGAAGTGAAGATATGTGATCTTTTTTCATGGCGAAAAGGAGATGAAAGAGAAAAATGGTAAATTAATTCCTCAGATCCGCTCTTCTCAAGACTGCGTATGAGTGTAACGCCAGGGGTGTGTGTAAGGCTCCATAGGGATCGCAAAAAAGTCACAATTTGTGCATGAATTATTATATTGTCACACTTAAGCACGGGAACGAACAAGCCTCATCGCTGTTAAACTGCAAATTGGACCGATGTGTCTTCATGAATGTGTTCATGAAGTAAAAAAGTGCTAAAATATGTTGACGTTTAGATGGACTTAACTCTGTCCAACAACAATGTCTACATATCACTGTAGTGCCTCTGGTCAACAGATACAAGACAGACTACTGAGATCCATGTAAATTGGTATATAACCAAGTGTAGAACTTAAAAGACAACATGAGCAGTGTATTCTGTATGTCTTCTAACTACACATACTTGAAATAAACCGATCTCATATTGCACACGTGCATTATCAGTCCCGATGCCACTCAGCCCAGCTTCCCAACTTCTTACCTTCATTGAACCAAAATAATTCAGGAGTTAATTTAACCCAGTGCTTATAGGATGAACTATAAAGGTCAAGTGTACATTTAATGGTTGTTTTGAACTGAAGTTGAGTTCAAGCCTTGAAGCGACATTAGAAAAAACAAACTAGTGCACAGGATGTGTTCAGGGGTCTCACAGCCTGGGGAATGAAGCTGCTCTGTAGCCTGTTGGTACGGCAGCGGATACTTCTGTATCTTTTGCCAGATAGGCAGCAGGGTGACTTGACTGGGTGTGGGGTGGGTGTTGCTGTCGGCATATGTTCTGATGTTCTGACATTTAAAAGTGAGGATTACTGGATAATGCATATCAAAAGCAGTAACCTGCACTGTTGTACAAATCTCTCCCCCTCACTTATGGAAACTCATTAAGGCACACTGAGCTCGCCAATGCTTGCACTGCTGCATCCTGCAAAACCATGCCATTAATTAGCACTGGACTGTTCATTGTTCTTAGCAGTAAATCCAAACAAGCTGAAGTGGTTTCATTCGAAGCTTAAATGTATTTGTTTCTCATTGCTTTTAGTCAAGGTTTTTTTTTTTTTGTAAGATTTGCATTAAAACTGTAATTAATTCAATTCATGTTATTTATTCTGCCGTTTTTCAAGAGTTACTATTAATTACTTTGTATTACTTATTGTGTTGCTTTATATTTGTATATTTGTTGTGTTGTTAAGGTTTCTTACACCTCTCATTAACGCTTCAGCAAAGGAGACGAGACGAGACAAGATGTGTCATTTACTTTGCCATACCAGATTATCTATCTAATGTGGCATTCATCCCACTGACTCATCAGTCACAAGCTAAACTCTCACCACAGTGTGACAGATCCCTTCAGATCTCACTTCTACCTGACTGGTGTATATTTTGTCTTCATAGAGCTTTATTTAGATAAAGAGTTATTAAGAAAGTATATATTACTGTGGTCATCATGTCCCTAAAACACAGATCCCAACTCGCTCTCCATACAGGCGTCATTTGACCTTTCTGTTGACTGAAGTAAGATGAAAGGAGTGCGATTAGGTCCACTGTGTTTCATGTGTTAGTAGCGGATGGTCTGGGCTGGTGATGACCTTATCTCTATACGTGAGCGCTGGTTTTGATCGAGTTAGTCTGGCCTCGGTTGATATTCTGGTCAGTGGGTCAGCGCCTGCAGTCAGGCCTCCCCTGGGTCGTTCGTTAAAGTGATGTTCCTCGTCAAGTGTTCAAGTCACACCGTTTAATTGGCCTCCAGCCCCCTGGACAGGAGCCAATTACAGCTCCCTCTCTTTTATGCTCTGCATGTCTGAATTTATCTTTTAGCCGCGGTGTCCACACCATTCTTTGTCTCTCCTCCTCTTTCATCGTTCATTTTCATCATCACAGGTATCGACACTGAATTTTCACTCGCAAAATGTTTTCTTGGTCAGTGGCAGATTGCGCCCCGGCTCTCTTCAGGCACTTAAAAGGCACTTTTTACAGAGGTGACTCCCAGTGTCAGCGAGGCAAAATTACATTCTCTTTGCTCTCATTTTGACCATAAAAGGAGGAATTTTTTTTTTTTCCACGTGAACCCAGAGCAGTAGGAAAATTGGTCCCCAAACCCTCTGGCGTAGAAATGAAAGAAGTATAAAAGAAAGGTATAATGTGGCGCACGCAGCAATGATAAGGCGCGTGTGACACAGCAGCGTCTGAGTTGCAGTTGTACCAGTGTGCAGAGGGGTTAGAAAGGCAAGGGTGCACAACACGGGTGACCTGGGGTGTTGGGAAAGTCTATCATTTCGCCGTGGTGCTCGGTGTCACGCTGTTATGGGATATGGCTGAGGTTTTGAGGAAGAGGTGGGGCACCGGCACTTGTTAATTGATCCCTTAGTCAGTATGAAATTGCTGGATAGATGGAGTGTTTTTTTAGTTCATCGCCA
This sequence comes from Sparus aurata, assembly GCF_900880675.1. Classification (NCBI taxonomy): domain Eukaryota; kingdom Metazoa; phylum Chordata; class Actinopteri; order Spariformes; family Sparidae; genus Sparus; species Sparus aurata. The sequence goes on from NC_044195.1 coordinate 13,838,212, forward strand.
CATCATCACATAATCCCCCACAGTGCCTCTTGTGGTATAATGGGCCTCTGTCTTCCGCTGCCTCGGACAGAGCACCTATTATGTCATCAAAAAGGGACGATTAGCAGACGAAAGGGGAGATGAAAGCGAGGGCACCAACTACCTGTTCACAAAGGCCGTAATTTTTTACCGGTAATTAAAGGCTGACATTTCCCTGATGGATCATCAGGGGCCACGGAACAAACGGGGGAGAAGGAGCGACAGAGAGGAGAAGGAGCTGGATTCTCCCTCTGTTAAAAGCTCTCAGGCTTGTAATGGTAATTAAGGGCTTGTCTCTGGAGAGGAGACGATATTAGAACAGAAGAGAGGCTGAGGTTGTGGAGCGGGTGGGCCCCGGCTCTTTCATGTTCTCATTGCCCTTACTCATGCCTCCACTTATTCTGCCCCAAATCCTCCCATCAACTCTTTCCACTGTTCTTCTCACCCGTCCTCCTCCTCCTCCTCTTTCTCCCCACCAGCACCACCACCTCACACCGACCTGCACTTCTCCGCAATGCAGAGCAAAAAAGAGCAATCAGTTCAGCCCATCGTCATTGTTCCACACCAGCTCGTTGCTTTCCCATGAACAAAAAAGCCTCGTCTTTACGTACAGTACTTGCAGGTGTAGCTGTTTGGTAAAACAAGTACTTTCCACTTGTGTGCGCCCAAGATTTTTGTTCTGGCCCTCCTCCAATTAAAGCTCATCGTGATTGCCGTTTTTGCCGTCGGCGCAAAATCCACAGAGGTCCTAATGTGACACAGTACCTGTCTTTGCTGTATTTTCTGTCCTGACGGAGCCTGCAGAGCTGCTCCTATCCAGCACAGCAGGCGTTGTCATGGTAACCTGCAGGCGGCTAAAGGAAAGGGATGTTGACATAGATTTGGACTTTTCTGAGCTCAGCAGCCGACTCCTGATACAAGCAGATAACAGCGAACACACCTCCCCAGCTGTGGTTCTCCGTAGATGCCCCCTCTTACATGGGGAGATGAGTGTGGATAAAGGGAGCGGGAGCAGATATTTATTGCGACAGGGATTGGATTGAGAGTTTCAAGGAATCTATAGGGGATGATGTTGATGCCGACCGGCTGTCGTCCGCCGTCTTTGCTCAACGCTCCATTATTTTTTTTATCCGCCTTCCCATAACTCATCTCACTCTCTTGTCCTTGACTAGAGAGTGCGTATGATGTGTGCCGCGATATGATTGTAGGGGGTGAATTTGAGGCTGCGTGTAGTTTACATAAGACAACATACAGATTATTTATGTGTTGTAATATGCAACATGCACTTGGGACTTTCGTCACTGCCCATTTCCATAGTGATACATCCATTTTTAAACACACACACTGATGCACCTTCCTCTGCTACATTAAACAGTCAAACACTGTGATACACACGCACAGCAAATTCCTGCAAACATACCACAAGCTCAACCTAAAGATTGTTTCAAATAAATCATAATTTTGTTTGCGGCAAGCAACACATGTCTATTTATTGAGTGTCTCGTTTGCTCTCTTATCCCTCCTGTGTGCAGAAAAAGGATTACACAGTACCATGTGCACCATTTTTTATGCTTGTTTCACACCTTGTGGGGGAAGAATCATGACTGACAGGACTTCAGATTCTCCTGCAGCGATATCCACAGGAATTCTTCACAAACACAGTCTCTCTCTCTCTCTCTCTCTCTCAAAGATACACACACATACAGTACATATGTGCACACGAGCACTTTCTGCTCGGCCATTCTAATTAAGGCTCGAAATACCCAAACTCTGAAATGAAAGTCTGTGCTGAAGGCAGGGCTGTAGAGAAATGCTGTTTGATTGAAAGCCTTGTACAGTAACTCCTAATTCTGGTGATTTTTCACCACAGATGACGGATTATGTGGAGTTACATGAATTACTTGTTGAGGTTTATTCTGTTCTTTCTTAAAAATATAATGGCTCAAGTACAACAGATTGAAAAAACTTTGACTGGGATTTGCCACAATGGAATGCCGTGTTCAGACCAAACGCAACGCAAATTTTTCAAGTCAACGACAGGACGCAATTAGGCGCGAATAGGCGATTTTGCTGTACGATAACACCTGTACTTGTACTAAGACAGGACAGATAACTAGCTGCTGTGGCGAGAAGTGAGTGAGAATGTCAGGCTACCTGGTAGGTTTTTGAAATGCCTCTCAGCACCGCATAGCATAGCTCTTACGGATACAAATTCCATTCGGGGAACAAGCATTTTAAAAGTTGTTCGCTTGCAGCCTGGTCGACAGACCTGAGGCATTTATGTTTTTTATAAGACGGCATAATGATGTTGTTATTTCGTACTTCTGTTCGATTTATTGCAGTCAGATCACAGAGAATATCTTCCTTTTTAGTTATACTGATGTGGTTTGGGGTCATTTTTATTCGCAGTACTCGCACAAGTAGGCGCGATTAAAAATGTATTACTACGCGATCAAACTCACGCAAGTTATACAATTCAAGCATTTTCTCCTATTTTAATTTGTGTTAAACTTTAAAGCTTTTTAAAGTCTACTTTACTTCTGAGGTAATCGGTTTCCTGACTTTTTAAAAGTGAAGTCAACTTTTAAAATTTACAGTCCAGTTATTATCCAGTAGACACCGAGTGGCAAGGTCCACACATACTGAAGTCAAGATTCCTTTGTATATATATATATATATATATATATATATATATATATATATATATATATATATACATATATATATATATGTGGGTAGTGAGTGCTCTGTCCCATGTTTTCATAAAGTAATGATGCATTGTTCTGTCATTAAACACAACAAATATCAATAAAAACAATATGCAACAAAGTGCAACAGAAATAGGCTCAGCAAATAAATCATGACATACTGAATCACTGAAGTCCGTGCTCAAAACCAAAGCCAAATTTACATCAAAATGTTCCACTTCGACGTTCGACTGGCACTCTTTGAATTTTGTCGTCTCGTTGGGCCCTCCTCTTCAGCAATGGTCTTAGAAAATTCATGAGGATTCATCCACTACTTCACAAACATTATTTCTGATTTGATGACAATCCGTCTGATAGTTAATATGTTTAAGTCTGACAATACCATCCCCTGTGCCACGCCTCTAACATTAAAAAATGGCAAACAGCAAAATAAAGTGGTTTTAAGTTCATTAAAAAAATACTACTTTCTAAACGATTCTACCAACAAGTGGGATATTCATTTCCAAATAGAGCTCGATAACAGATATGTCTTATGGTTGCTTTCTTTGGATGTTTGACCTTGACTGACAGTTTGTCACTAGAGAGCTGTTTTCACATTCATCTGCTGCGCTGTGACATCCCAACCAATTTGGAAGCCAAACATCAGGACCAAAAGAACAAATTACACAAGCACAGGTGAAAACAGAACAGACGTTAGAGTCGACTGGAGTCGAGTTGGTAGAGATTTGAAACATATTTGCACTCGTTTGATTTTTATTTGTTAATTTTTTGCTTTGTGCGACATATCGTGTGTCCCGTGCACTTTTTTTCAACCCTCTTTAGCATCTGATATTCTAATACTGAGTCCACTGATTAGTCTAGTCTTAGGTGGAGATTGAGTAAAGGAAATAAATGTTACTTCACAATGAAAGTTTGATGAATTGATCTATGTCATCATGTAACTGAGGTCTTTTAAAATCTGGAAATGTAAAAGTGACCAAGCACTGTTCTTTTCTGATATTTATGTTTAAAAAAAAAAGGCTTATATTTTGAGTTACAAAAATGTTATAATCATCATGTACTCCTCATAATAAATAATACATAATAAGATTAGTAGTCTCTGAACTTGAACATTAACAAAAGCGAACACATTCATTTGCAGTGATCTGGATAAAACCGCCGACTTCTAAAAGAATACCTACATTTCATATTCTGGTAGATTTCTTATGTGTTGTGATTGAAGCTGCAAATGGAACATTATCTGCTGATGTTGCCGTACATAATGTAACGTCTCGCAGACCTGTTCTTCAAAGTAAAGCTTATATTCTAATTGAGCACCTCGGCAGGTAATGTTCAGTGAGGTGATGGGTTAAATATGCAGAGTAGGACATCTTTTCTTTGATGTATATTTTCCACTTCCCTAGCAGGATGCTTAAACAAAGCGTGATGGCTATCGTAATGGGTTGTTCTTAAGTAGTAGTGGCATGATAAAAGCATGTAAAACTGGTAATCAAGTGCTTTTTTTTCCCTCATCCCCCGCTTTAATGTGTCTCCCTTACTTATCGGACCAGTGTTATAGCCCTCGCATATCTCTGGGCTCTCAACATCTCCCGCATTACATGCTTTGCAGAGGTAACTGAGTTTAAGTGGGATAATGTGTGTTGTGTTTCGGATGATTCTGTTGCAGCAACGGCAATTTATCACTGTACATAATGGCACCGCGTTATGGTGCAAGACTTTTTTGTTTATAATAGCGAAACTATAAGTAGCTGCTAAAATGGGATCAGGAAGCACACGTGTGATGAATATTTCTGGAATGAGCAGGGTTGCTGGAAGTCCATCATATTTGGTTCTGCTGAGAGGTCGGCCTGTATGACGTCAGAGTAAATGGTGCATGTGCTGTTGTAAGTAATGGTTTTCATTCACATTCTGTTAAATAGCTCTTTACTTTAACAGTAATCACAGTATCCTTTCCCAATTAATCCAATCAGGACAGAGAACTCCTTAATGAGGCAGTCCTGTCTGCTCTTGAATGTTTGATACTAACAGCAAAACAGGCTGGAAGTTTAAAAAAAAATGAAGAAAATAGCTTTAACTTCAGTGGGTTTGCACTATGGCAGAGGAGATGAAGATTCAGTGGCGTAATTCATGACCAGTTCATCAGGTGCGTTTTATCTGCCAACATTTAGCACAATGTCAAGCACATTTATTTCAGAACGTTGGTCGTGGTAAACATATAATATTTTTACAAATGCGGTCACGACCGGCTCAAAGCCATGACAAATGGCTAAAAGCAATACAAAACGTTGAAGCTGAAACAAATTATTTATTTGAAACTAAAAAACCACAGTAAACAGTAACCAATAAAGGCAACTTATTTTTTATGTATAACTTCTGTCTCTTTCTTATGTTTTTAGTGTGTTGTTTTTATTAATTTTTTTTTCCTGTCAAGTCCTGGAGAGTAAGAGTACCGTTAAAAGCTCTATATAAAATAAATGTATTATTATCATTATTATTATTATAATTAGTATAACTATTGTGTCACCTATGGAAAAATTCCCCAAACTCCTTTATTAAGTCAGTTGTGATGTTGTCAGTAGTGAGCTGTTGAGTTAGGAGAAACAAAATGCTGTCTGGGACAAATTCCTTATTATATGTGCCTTTTCATAAATCCATGTCGTACATTAAGTTGTCCTTTTTTTTGTGTAGCAAAAAAAGAAAATGTTCCAGTGATCTTTATTTGTATATAGCGCTGGGACGTGAGGGCCCATCACAAGATGTCAATGGAGATGCATGTGAAGAACGTCAAGGTGTGAAATAACGGACTTAGAAACTGTCCGCCCATGGTCCGAACACCAAAGACGTACGTTAATACCGGGGATAAACTGTCTCATAGTTTAGAATAATGCAGCGCTGTGAGGATACGTAAAAAAAAACTGAAGAGAGGAGTGTATGTATAGAAACGTACAGAGACTCTGCAGTGTACTTCATACACTACACTGATGAACCGCATGATTGTACATTAGCCTTTGTGATCAGAGGAAGTTTGAAGGCTATTTCATGTGGACGCTTTTGTTCAAATTACCAAGTTTCCTCTCTCTCTCTCTCTCTCTCTCTCTCTCTCTCTCTCTCTCTCTCTCTGGTGTTTAATCAGTTGATGGTTTTCATATTTGCCCCATTTCTGGAGGGCGCTACAGCCCCCTCGGCACCCCTAGTTCCCACACCCGTGAAGATGAGTGATATTTTAATGAAAACTAGGATGAATAACCAAACACCTTAACTTGCCTGTTTCACATGGAACTCCCGACTCAATGTGCCTCTCCTCCCACCTGCACAGAGCGAAGAAAAAAAATCAAACAAATGAGCAAAGTGCACATCGGGGTGAGGAAAACACCAACACGCTGTATCGCATCTTGTGCCAGACTTTCGCCCTGCCTTGAAAACAGTGCACAGAGAGAACATTGGGTTGTGCCGGAGATCAGAGTGTGTTACGAAATATCAAACACACTCTCGACTGTGACTTATTCAGAGAGCACTCCAGATTGTTTCTGACTCTACAAATAAAACATGTTGGTGGCTGTCACACGCTGAGAAAACACACAAGCCAACTCTGCTCTGAGCGGTGGCATGCAAGAGACAAGGGGCCTATTCAGCTGATCGTCGGAGAAAAAGAGACGAGAAAGAAAAGACCAAAATTGACATCTGACGTGCATGTGTGCGTCTGCCCATTTATAATCATGTTTGTATGCGCATGGTCTTATTGTTTCTATTTTTTCTGCTGTCTGTCTGTTCGTTCGTCTGCCCCTCTGTCTGTGTATCTGTCAATCTCGCCGGGTCCGCTGTGCATCTGTGCTGAATTTGGACAGCATCTGCGGAGTGTTCTCTGTGCTTGGTTTGTTTTCCTCTCCTCTGGCTCGGAAAGTATTCCTCTGTCTGAATCCGAGTGCCAGCTCTGTGAAGCCAAATTATCCCAAATACTGTGAAATCAGCTAAACATGCACCAAGGGTTGATGCAAATCAAATGGATGCCCCTGTGCAGCGCACGTCATTTTATAGTCCTTCTAAATACGATCACCGTTCCTAGTTTCTCACACACTCAGTCATTTATTCAGGGTTCGCTTCTGTTCCACTAGATGCTGTTGCTGAAGGAATTTTCTAATAAAGAGCTTCTTTTATGATTCTTTTTAAAGGCACGATGTGTTTTTATGTTCATATCCTTTTTTGCTTGAACGCATTTTTGTAAGTATGTTCAAGGAGCACATTCATTCAGCAATTGTTAGTAACTTTAGATGTAAGAGTCTGCCAGATTCATTTAATGGGAATGTAAGGGGTAGCTTGCCACTTTAAAGGAGCAATTTGTGAGCTATGGCCAGAATTTAAGTTTGAAACACACAAACAATGAGTTTACAATAACAACAGACTGTGAAGAAACAACAGTGTTGACGTTATGTCAAAGACATCTATGTACTGTGTTGCAGGGATGTCGACCGAAGCTTGCATGCTAACCAGCTAGCTCTGGCACGCCCTGTCTCATAATATCACTTTGTACTCCAAGAAGCTGATAGCCCCCGTAGTTTCAGCTGGGAGATGCAAAAACAGGAAGTTCCCTACTAGGTCTGATAAACAATGATAGGATGGAGATATCTTTATACCTAATTACCACGCTAAACAGAAAAAACAACGGCACACCTTCTGAATTCAAGCTCCTGTCTTTTACCGAACTAAGAAGAGTTTAAGCAACACATTTCATTCAAATTTTAAATAAACACAAATCTCACCAAAAAAGTCTTGGTTTGTTTTTCAATAATCACATCTGATTTGGTTGAAATAAATCCTCAATAAGATATGAAAATATTCTGACTCCAAATGCCATTTCAGCCTGCTGCTGAGGTCCGACTCTCATTCCTTCCTTGGCCACTTGATGCCCAGAATCACATTCCTGGTCAGATATGCTGTAAATCACCTCTGTACTGTATCACCTTTCTTCAGTGTAGCGTCTTTTGGTCTGAGACTGTGCTCACTTCCAGTCTGGTGTCTGGCCATGTTCACTTGGAGGCCAGTTGGCTGAGCCCTGTTGCCCACTTTGACTCCAAGCTGGTGTTGTGGCCTCATAGCTCCCAGGCTAGCTGAGTTAATTGCTAATGGCGGCTAGTCGCTACAGCAGATAATGAGCTCAGTATAGCGAGCAGCAGTATGTGGTTATGCGAACCCCTGTAGTTTTTGAGCAGTACGCTGTGACATCACTGCAGCAAGTTCAATTTACTGAAGATTTTCAAAAACAAGATTTACACCTGGTCTTAGTTACCCTTCAAAGGAATAGGTTGACACTTTTCTGAATGTCAGATGAGAAGATTGATGTCCCCCATGTTTGGCGCAAAATATGAAGCCACAGCCCTCTGGTGGTTAGCTTAACTTGGCATAAAAAATAGCCTGACAGCCTGGCTTTGTTTGAATGGAACATAATCTACAACTGCAAAGCTCACGTTAACAGTTTATATCTTGCTTGTTTCATTTGTACAAAAACCAAAGGATAAAAATGACTCTCCATTGAGTCTCAGCTGGTTGCCTGGCAACCTTACCGTGATGACAAACCTCCACATGCACCATACGAATGAGTGAAATCTAGAGTTGCGGGTAGGCAGCGACTCTCTCACTATTTTTTTATGTTGAGCTAACCAGCTTCAGATCATATTTACCGCACAGACAAGAGAGGGATGTCTCATTTAACTCTCAGCAAGAATGAAAATACAAATTTTTTTCCAAAATGTCTAATGACTGATTGTGTTTTTTAGCTTTCAGATTCCACATTGCCAAAGCTTTGACAGCACTTTAGTTTGACTCGTAACGTGATGTTTACAAAATAATCATTATCATCATTATAATCATCAGTAATGAGCCACATACATATGTCTGTTTTGGAAACAGTTTCAGCTTTATAGACAGACCAATAAAAGAAACCCTGCATGAGAAAATGGTGTTATGGAGGCCACAGGTACATATTACAGAGGGGATAAGCACACAACGTCAACTTTCAAATGATACTGTCCTCCACCAACAGTCATCTTTAATGCGAGTTGGAGTCATAATCGGTCCGTGTGCGCGTCTGTAAGACTGGAGGAGACGCTGGGCAGGGAAAAAAAAAAATGGGTGGATCTTAAATCTCATTTCCATCAGGCACTGTGACCAACTCACAGCCGGAGGGAGTATGTCAATCACTCAGATTACATGGATTTGTTCCACACCCACGCATGCGTGAAGGCAGAAACAACACACAAAGATGTGCACATACAAAGAAACACACACTGATGAAAACACTTAATCATGCTCTTGTGCTGTACAAGGCACACATTCAGTCAGCGGGGGATATTTTTCACACCAATTCTTGCCAAGTCTTGTAATGGCACATTTATTTGTGAACGTATAAAATGACACAGTGATGGTCTCGAGTTTTTGAGTTTTCACCAAAACACTGATCTACAAATTGATCTACAGAGAGAGGAGCAAAGTGGTACCTCGCTAATGTAGGTAAACTAGTGCCGATGCTTATTTTCTTTGTTGTGTCAACGGTGTATCAAAAGCAGGTTGTCAGCATTGACTGTGGCGATGTTGCGCTGTCTGTTGCGAGCTGGGCTGTCCCCATACACATTAACACCTAGCAGAAGTATCGTTATGATAAAAATCAAAATGGTGATAACATCACAACATAATTAGAATTATGTCAATTAAAAGTCATCTTTGTTTAGAAAGGTTTTATTATGTAATTGCCAAAGATGTGCTTAATACAACATCATGTGTTGATAAAGATTTGAAAATGTGATACTCTTTGTTGCATTAAAGCCAGAATATCTTTGGGTTTTTGGACAGAGTAAGAGCCGTTGTTGTGTTGATTAAAAAAAAAAAAATGTTCACAATTCCTAATTTATTAAATTGATATGAATTTTTTTTTCTTTGACTTGATGCCAAGTTCATGTGATTAATCAGAAGATGATCAGCTGTGATGAAGAGGCAAGCGTCTGTAGGTACAGTCTTCAACCTCACATTAGATTTAGAAATGTTTTGGTTTTTTGTTTGTTCTGAGAGTAAATCAGCCAAATTAAAGCAACAGAGATGGCCCAGTTTGAATGACCTTCAAAGAACACGACAGACAGTTGTTTGTAAAAATGAACCATTCCAAGCCGTCACATTTAGCTGTAGGACATTTTAATGCACATTTTTCACAATTTTCAAACCAAATCTTTAGACCAAGCGATGAAATGATTCATATGAGAAATAACCGATAGATGAATTGATAATGAAAGTGATTTTTCATTAGCCATGAACTATATATGTTATCCAAAGTGAACACGTTGTGAAACTTCTTGTTATGTTTCTTTTCACCAGGAAGGTAAACAATATAAGTGTAACATTTATAGAATCATTTAACCTGCAACCGTGGCCACAGCTGCGAGTACGGGTTATCCTAAAGGTGTGAAGCTGGCCTGTCTAAAGGGCTTGATCTAACGCCGCTTCGCTGCCTTCGCTGAGACATGACAGATTTTTTCAGTTTGGTCTTGTATTTTCATGCTGTCCTCTTGAAAGCTCCTCTGAAGCATAGGGTCATAATTTACCTTTTTTTTTTTTTTTTGGCTTTCCTCGCCCTCTGTGCTGCTTTTACCTCAAAATGACTATACTCCTGTCTGACATGTGTCTGCATTTCTTTTGCTGTGAGTCGTGGTTGGACTCCATGATTAAGAATGAATAATGTCATCCCATTCTGAGGTCTGTCGTGCACATTACCACCTCACCCATTCAAAAAACAATAATGTCTCAGTTATAATTCACCCTCAAGATCAGTGAGAGTCAACAAAGACGCCATTCTTGTGAGTTACCAAGTGTTACATACTGCTCAGAGAATAATAATAGATCATGATAATAATGACACTGCTGTGGGGTTTGACAGCAGGAGAGAACAGAGGGATTTAAAAAGCTGCTCCTCCTCCTCTGCAACTTGATAGTGTGCAAATCATTCACCTCATTGTTCAAGTCCTGGTTAATAGTCTTCCTGCCATCTGTTCAGACTTCAACCGGCTTGACATCATAGTAAGTTTGCTGGCTCAGAGGCTAATGGCGGAGTCATGCTAGCCTTATGTAAAACGGCCTTCTCTCCATGCTTGGCGCTTATTTAGCGTGTATTTTTTTCAGCAGCCTTGCAAACACAGTCATTCATTTACCCACCAACCTGGCAATTTAAACTGCATCTGTAGTCACATGTTAACACCAGGAGAGGATATGTGTTATTTCAAGCTGCACACTGCAGTGTTCAGGAAATAAAGCGTGGAGCTCAAGAGGGAGTCGAGGGGACGTTTAACGTAGGCCGAGGACATGATGTGACCGTGGATATGTTGATAGAGCTGCATATGGTGTTGAAGTCAGCCCTGCAGCCAATTTATCCCCACGGCCAAGTAATTTCACAGCAACAAAGACAAGTTCTTCAGCAGAGCTCACCACTATAAAAGACTCACCGACAAGCCATCTTGAATTGCACACGCTGTCTTTGTGTTTGTAGTCATTTTCTTGGAATATCATATTTAAAAATAATTATATATCTTTGATACTTAGAGCTCCTTCTTGACATCTGAAACAGCAGCAGCTGGGACATCCATCTCAAACGGAGTCCTCATTTTTCATTCTTTGAAGTCGGGAATAACTTGTGAGCCAGTCCTCACAGTGCTCAGGGAACTGGAAATTTGAACAACTGCAAATCCTTAGGATGTTGTTTTGGCTTGTAAATCTTTAATTCGAGCATAGAAAAGCTATTTTTATGTGTGACATCATGGCATTTGAAGTATACATGAGGAACAGACAGGACAGGAGAAAGAGACACTTAAATACATGTCAACGCAAATGACACAATAAATGCAGGTAATGTACGTTTTCTGCAAACCAAAAATATGATGAAACTTTACATCTACAGGTTTCAGTTTAAAAAAATTTAGTGCTCCGGTTAGGTTAAGGCACAAAAACCACATGGTTACTGTCAGGAAAAGATCATGTTTTGGATTAAAATACCTGTTTTGGTAGCTCAGCAGCTGGAGATGTCACACCCTGCCACTAACAATATTAATCAACAGTAACACAGGTGGAATGTGGTGTCCTGAAATATATCCAGTGTCGTCATGCTTACAAATGTTGAAACAGTCTCAAACTGTGGTCACTGGCTTGGCAGACTTTCAGTTTTTAACTCCACCGTCATACCCTCCAATAGGAAAATCAGGTCATAAACATGTAATGTGTACCTGATATGACATGTGCAAATGTGAACATATCAGTGGTCTGCAAAAAAAATTATAAATTGTATCTTGGCAAATGAGTTGACTGTGGGGCTGTAGGGTGGGGGAGCAACTCTTGTAAGAACGAACAACCACCATCTTGTATCACAATGTCCATTCAGCAGTCACACTGCATCGTGACAGTGTGGGAGAAGAAACAAAGGTTGTTGTGAGAGTGTTTGGGGGAGTTTTCGGGGAGTGCTGCACATGGATTAGAATGAAACAGCATGAGGCCTTCAACAATTTCCTGTGATTCCCAGGGAGCTCAGTGGAGACTTCCTCTCCAGGCAGCGGCTCCCGGCAGCATGACATTCCTAGTTTGTAATTGATCTGTGGGATAAACGAACAGCATGGGGGAGATTTATAAACAGAGGAAAAGGGAAGTGCTGCATCTGTCTGAGATCCAAAGTTGTACAATATGTGATTTGCACAGTATGGTTACTTTGCACGTTGGCTCCAAAAATGATCTAAGTGTGACTATACAGTAATGAACTGCTGCACCAAAATCAGTGTGCGTAGGTGTATGTGCGTGTGTGTAATCACGCGCAGGAGGTTCCTATTTTGTAGGTACAGCGTGTAGCCTTTGTAGAGCCCGGCTGTGCACAAATACCAAGCTGAGAGTGGCTGTTGAACTTTGGAAATGTCAGCCTTACCGACAGCACTATCAGTTCATTCCTGGGTGTCCTCCTATCCTCCTTCCCTGCATGCCTTAAAAACTTTCCTTGTACTCCAAGTGACCTACTGAAATCTTTTGAAGCTGTGCCTGGGTTGTGGGCAGGCGGCGCACAGAGGATGCATGCCCCTAGTTCAAATGCAAACATTCTCTCAGAAATAACCTTCCCAGTTCTGTTGTGAAGACGCGTGTGTCACTGGTCACAACAAGGGCATCAGACAGAAAAGGTGCAGAGATGTGAGTGGAGTGCGACGGGTTCAATGAGCATCACAAATAACAAAATGGTTACCCCAGTGAAATGCAAACCGCCAGGACAGTCTCGCAAGGAACACTTACAGCTGGGGTGTGTGAGATTGTAAAAATCAGCAAGAGCTAGTCTAGTCTATTTTAAAAGATACAAATTTAACCAACTCCTCCCTCCAGGCCTCCATTTAGAACCACTTCACCAAAACACAAATGTGCCTGGTGAAGACTATGCCCATAGCTCTTCCAGCTGGAAGATATGTGTTTTGTTTTTTTGTTTTTTTTTAATAAACACATTATTGATCAACTCTGTTAAATGCCACTATCATAAAAACACTAGCAAAATAGCCACCACAAACGCGCCTTGGGCTAAAAAGGCTACCTTTGGCCTCTGCAATTACTGCTCTCTGCTGTAGTTGTGTGCTTCGTGCTAACATTAGCTTCTGAATTAATCTGGCTCTTGTGTGCTTTGAGCTAATGTCAGTTGCTGAATGAATCTGGCTCAGGTGCTGTGTCCTTTTGCTAACATTTGCCACTGAACGGCCGGCTCAGTGTGCTTTGTGCCACCAGGTTAGCTAGCTGCTGAATAATAGGCTAAGGGGCCGTGTACTGTTAGCCCAGCACACCTGTATCAAACATGTTTCACGTGTAAGAAAACACCACAGTAAGCATAAACAACGAACATGGCTATTGTTAGTATTCACCTCTGGCAAGCTAGTATGTTGATAATCATTTTTGATACAATTTCTCTGCTATTCTTGGTTGACTAGCTCGCTGTTAGCTTTAGCAGTATTTGCCAGGAAGACTATTGTTGTGATTTAAAACAGCTGCTCTGTTGTTAGCGGTGATGGCTCAGGCGTGTCAGCTGACCAATCAGAGGAGACTGTTTATTTGGGAGGGGGACCTTAAAGACACAGGGGGTAAAACACTGTTTCAGACAGAAGGGGACAGTATGAGAAAGCTGAGAGTAACCCCAAAATAAAACTATGAACCTGAAAATTAGGATAATATGTCTCCTTTTTCTGTACAAATGTAACAAACCCAACCCTGCTGTAAGCATTTTCTTTCGACTGTATCAGACAGGATTTGGCACAAACATATGAGGCTGTACCAGAGTTTGCCTTCCATTCCCTCCACTAGACAGTGGGGAGCTGTCCATGGTGCTGTCACTTGTGACAGCACCATGGACAGCTCCCCACAGTCTTGCGTAAAGCAGGATTAATGAATACATGCCCCCGTACCAGTACAGTTTACCTTGCACTCCTATACATAAATCCTGCTGTGAAAACAGGGAAAAGCATTTGCTTCACCCCCATCCCTTACATGCTTTCAAAACCACATGCCTCAGAGGCAGACACAGCTCTGGCTCTCCAGAGAGAAGCATTCCCTCCACAATATAGTTGACAGTATGTGCTGCATGATGAGCCTCCCTCATCTGTGCGTTGTTTACATGTTAATGCGTGGTTCACTGAGAGGCAGCAGCATGTGATTGCTGCACCCCAGGCCTTTTCAAGAATGCCACTTCAGGGGAATGCAAAATAAGCATGTGCATATCACTGTATATGCAGACAATGCTCTTTTTGTATGTTCTCCACCATAATACATGCACAGTTCACGGATGCTGAAGGTCTCGCATGAGCGGTGAAAAAGGGGGCTTCTTTATGCCAGCTGTGATCAGCTTACACGAGCGCTACATGTAACGGAAGGTTTGGGCCTACAGTTTTCTCTCTTTACCACAAGCTCAGCAAAGATTTTGAATCTGTAATCTTTATCAAATCGCACAACTGAAATGGATTGAAAGGGAAACCTTTTTATTATTGATATAGAGCTGCAACAACAACTTCGATTAATCCATTAAAATGCCAACTGTTTTGATAAATGATTAATTAATTATTTCAGTAAATTTTTCAAGCAAATTGTCGAAAATAAAAGCCCTTGGTGCCCCCATGTTTATAAAAACACAGTGAAAGTGCCCTCTTGGATTCCCCTGAGTTAAAACATGTTAAAGTGCCCTCAAGGGTTCTCTTCCAGTGGACAAAACATGTGCCCTCTCTTCACTATAAATGTTTCCAAGGCTTTCTGTGCACTGATTCCCCACCGCATACAGCTGGTGCCCTTTTCATTTATTTTTTTAACCCTTGCCCTCAAACATCCTGAGTCCACCACTGGTTGCACCCCGAGATTGGTCTATGGTGTATCACCCCCTTTCAACACTTGCCCCCGTTGAGACATAACAAAGAGATAACACAGACCCTACTGGCTTCTCACTGAAAATTACTCCTTCTTCTTCTTCAACACATCAACTCTCAGCAAACTGCAGTTGTTGACTCCTGACATTCCTTCATACCCAGCAGCAGCTCTAAATAAAATAATGTTAGTGTCAGCCTCCTCTCACTTCCCCTCGCCTTCTTCCCTCTCATGGACACACAGTCTCGAGGGGGGCTTAAGGAAGCTCTTGAGTGCCCTCATGTGTTCATTACTGTTTACTTGCTTTCAGATGAGTGTACTGTGTGTGTGTGTGTGTGTGTGTGTGTGTGTGTGTGTGTGTGTGTGTGTGTGTGTGAGTGTGTGTGTGTGTGTGTGTGTGTGTGTGCGCGCTATTAACATTTCCCGAGACTCTGTGTCAAAGGAGAGACTGTCTTTTTTAATCACAGCTTCACATTTCCTGATATATATTGTGTGTCCAGCTTACACGTTCGCTCATGCGACCACTTTTGACGTGAACTTTGAGCGATAATATTTGCGTGCCTGTACATGTCTGAGTTTGCTGAGGGAATGTCTGTGCAAAGATTTTGAAAGCTCATGTCACTGACAAAATAACATGAAGTGTTTCTGCAACTGTCACTGGCTTTGAAGGCAGAGATATGATATGGTGCAATATTTTTGGGGCCGTGCACATGAAAGGCGTACCTTTAACAAGCCAGCGGGACAATCAAGCGTGACAGCATGTCATCTCCTGTCTTCGCAGGAAGTGCTTTGAACCTGACTTGCCGGGCGTTTTTCGGCTACAGCGGTGACGTCAGCCCGCTCATCTACTGGATGAAGGGAGAGAAGTTCATAGAGGACCTGGATGAAGAGAGAGTCCAGGAGAGCGACATCAAGTAAGGAACACTGCTGGAGTCGAAATCATTTCATTGGATGAGGCAGTAATGAGGAATTAATAGCATACGGAGATAATTTCACTGGAAAACGATAAAGGGCAATACCAATGGTTTTGCATTGTTTAGCCCATTAACTTCAAATTGAACACACTTAAACAAACACTTTCCAGAGAATTGTTTGCAGCTTTCCAAGCAAACATAGGTTTCCGTTTTATATGCTATTGTATGAGCATCATTCAGAGTCTTAAAGCTTGTTTAAAATCATCATTAAGTAATTTTGTCACCTTTCTTTTTGTTAAAATTGTGTTATTATCCTGTGGAAATGCACCTTTCATTGTGCACCGCAACAATGCATACAGAACAAAATAATCGTCTGTTATATATATCACAATATATTTGAGTGAACACACCCCTGGAATGGGAAAGTTGTCTTTAAACAACAGGAGCAATACCACTTACTAAAAATACACAACAAACAGTGAGAACAAGCTCTTTTTAATACAAACACAAAACATAAGCATGTATATTGGCATAATTTGCAAAATGACAACCATAACCTGATTTGTTGCGTTTTTATGGCTCTACTGTATGATGTGTCATCACAATTTACTGCTTCACGACTTGTGCTGAGTTTCATATTGAGTATTTGTCCCATGCCTCACTGCATTTACTCGACAGGTGGTTGACAAAGTCAAAAGCCAAAAGTCTATCTTCACATCTTGTTTGTGATCAGACGTCAAAAGTGATTTGTTTTTTGTACATTACCAAAATAAATTATATCTGAAAACAAAGAATAAATATTCATAATTATTCATTTATATTACGTAGAACAAGGTAAGCTAATGTACATTTTTTAACCCAAAACATGATCTTTTCCTAAACGTAATCAAGAAGGTGTTGTACCTAACCCTAATCAGACTATTTAGTCCAAAGGTCATTATATATCATGATATAATAAGCTATATTTTGAAAGTCTAACCACACACTTCATATTACAGATTAATGTAACTTTATTTGTCTATCAGCTGCAGAACAGGTTTGCACGTCTTCTGGTTTAAAGCAAAACTCTTGCCAAAATGCAACCTAGGCTTTTTTGTGAATGTATATGAGTCAAACCTTCGTGTAAAAGCATAATTATGATGAAAGAGGCACTTTTAGACTTACCGTAGTTTCTTTTTCGGGCAAGCTCATTTTCAATGAAGTGCTGGGGCACTCTTATGCTAGCATCAAAATTGCTATTTTTAAAACACTAAGAAGGCTCGACACAACATGAAACTTTGCTCGTAGTATCCCCAGGGTTTCTACACATGAACACGAGCATTGAGAACATTGTTTGTGTACACAGAGTTTACTAAAAAGAAAGTTTTTGGACAACTCACGTGAGCAGATGTTTCCTCCGCTCGCCGCCGTCCTGCCAGTGAGAAGTGTCGATCTCTGAATGCGATGTAACATGGAGGACAGTTAAGGTAGACCGCTCCTAAAGCTTAGTTCAATATAAATGCACAGATAATTCATTGTTTTGTCATTAGCGAAAAAGAATAATGACCTTGAAGGTGAAAAAGGAGCCTCATATAAGAAACAATACTAAAATCAAAAGCCGGAAAAGTCACATGAGATATCGCATGGATAGTTGTTGCTGGAAGACAGTAGCGGTCCACCTTAACTCTCCTCCATGTTACGTTGCATTCTGAGATCGATACTTCTCGGCTGCCATGACGACTGGGAGCAGAACAAGCTACTGCTAACGTGAGTTGTTAGAAAAACTTTCTTTTTAGCAAACTCTGTGTACACAAACAATGTTCTCAATTCTCGTGTTCATGTGTAGAGACCCTGGTGATACTACGAGCAAAGTTTCATGTTCTGTCGAGCCTTCTTCGTGTTTTAAATACAGCGATTTGATGCTAGCATAAGATTGCCCCAGCACTCCATTGAAAATGAGCTTGCCCGAAAAAGAAACTACAGTAAGTCTTAAAAGTGCCCCTTTCATCATAATTATGCTTTTACACGAAGGTTTGACTCATATACATTCACAAAAAAGCCTAGGTTGCATTTTGGCGAGAGTTTTGCTTTAAACTCACCACCATATTGTGAAACCATAGTTTTACATAAAAGAAACTCCACATACCGCTCTGTCCACATACATGTATGTGTTGTCTAACATCCCATTTCAAGGATGAATCTGTTAATGGCTGTTTGTGTGACTTCTCCTCTCTCTCCATTTCCTTTTCAATGCAACATTGTAAAAATTGCCCAACAAGCCTTACTTTCAGGGCTAAGTACACTTAAAACAACCCCATTTCCATGTCTCTCCCCTCTCACGGTGTAACACATTCAAACAAGTCCATTCCCTGGTCCATGCGCATGTTTCCCATTAGGGCTGTTTGGAGAGGCTGCAGCTCTTGGGAAACAGCCCTGTCAGATGGTTAACAACTGCCATTTTTCACACCGCCGCCACTGTCGCTATCTCCTTCGCTGCACGCACGTATAGCAGCATGCAGATGGGCCATGGGGAGCCGAGGAGGAGGGGAAAAGGGGGGAAGAGAGGGAGAGGCAGAGAAAGAGAGAGGGAGCAGACAGGGAAGAAGCGGAATAGGAGTAAGAAATATTGTAGGAGTCACCGAGGAGCAAAGTAAAGAAGACACATCTGTGATAGTGAGTTTGCTTGTGCGCTGATATGAGCATGCAACAGAAACAAATCTCATTTTAACCACCAACACCGCTCTCCTGTCTGTTACTTTTTCTCTGTCTCCGTCTCCCTCCATTACTCCCTGACACCAGGGCTCCCCATTCACTGGCTGAGAGGTTATCTTTTCTATAATTCATACCGATATTTCATGCAGCGGATCAATAATGTATTTGATCATTCCGCTCTCTGTTGCTGATGCTGCTGCCATAAGCTATTCTCACATCCAACGTGTGCCCTGGTTTCACCTCCATGACGATAGGCAGGGTTATGGACCAGGGAGCGATGGGGAGAAAGGAGAGAAGAAACTACACATGAACAGTTCTCTGCGCTCATCCTGCAGTCCGGTCTCCTTTTCAGATGAAACACTGAGCATGTTTCTATTGGTTACCTCTCTTCTTCAGGCTGGCACCCACACACTTTTAGCTTTATTACTAATGCATCGGCAGCCCAACTTGAGCTCACAGACGAACACTCATACCTTAGGCTCAGAGTTTCTGCAGGCATTTATTTACCCAACTCTGCGCCTATTGATCCGGAGGAGTTCATTTCTATGGTTACCTGAGCCCATAAATTCTCATTTGCGCCACCAGGACAGGGCTATTATTGTTATCATAGCATGGATGACTGGACATTAGCATAGCATGCAGAGATTAATAAATTAGCAAAACAAATCTGGCTCAGCATAATGAGGAAGGTGATCGATATGTTATTGACCCAATTCAGTTGGTGTTTTGCAGGTGTACGTCGAATGTATAAAAGGAATGAAAACGTTGGAAATTGATCAGTAAATGAGCAAACATAGTGGTTTTGCTAATGAGCAAGGGAGAGAATATGTGCTTGCAGCCATAGCTTGAAAACACGTCTGCGATTTACTCATTCAGCAAACTCTATATATTTATAAACTCAATCCCCCAAAGCAGAGGAGTTTTACAAAGATTTATGTGGAATCTGTGTTGTAGTCAAGACAACCAAAAACGAGACCACATCATGACCGCAACAAGAGTGCACAGAGACCAAGACAGGACCAAGACCAAGCCCTAACAACACCGCATCAGAACCAAGACCGATCTTTAACAAGACTGAGTTGAGACCAAGACCAAACACTAACAAGACCGAGTCAAGACCAAGACTTTGAAGGGATCAGATCAAAAACAAAACCGAGGCCTGGCAAGAACAAGTCAAAACGAAGACCGATCCTTCACATGACCGACTCAAGACCAAGACCAAACACTAATAAGACAGAGTCAAGACCAAGACTTTGAAGGGATGAGATCAAGACCAAAACCATACCTGACAAGAACAAGTCAAGACCAGACCCTAACTAGATCAAGTCAGGACCGAGACCAAACCCTAACAAGACCGAGTCAAGACCAAAACTAAACCCTTACAGGATCAAGACAAAACCAAAACTAAACCGTAACAAGACCGAGTCAAGACCAAGACCGGTGCGAGCCCCACAATGAATAATACACAATAAAAAGTGGAACATGCAAACCCTAGCCACTCCTAAACCTGATCTGATCCACAATTGCCTAAAATATCCATATTCACATAAAAACACCCACAGAAGACAAACAAAAATTCCTCTTGATTCATCTCTTATTGTCATATATACACTACGTGTGTATGTATAAGTGTCAAATCATCAAAAAGCATTGCCGACTTCAATTTTATGTGTGGGGAATTTTACGTTGATGTCTATAAGTAAACAAATACGATCACAAAGGAGCTGAAATCACCTCAAATATATTTATTCAACTAGCCCTAACACTTCAGACCAAGACTGATCTTGAACACTGCGTAGAATCCTACAAATATGGCACTAAGATCAACAGATGTAGGTGCATCTTGGAGAAGGCTTATGACACACTAGGCAGAATTCACACTCCAGCCCAGTTGTACGTGTGTGTGTGTGTTATCAGCTGTCATTCAGCTGTCATTTATATCTCTGCGCTTCACCTGGACCTCGTTATCCAAGTCTATCTTTAGTTCCTCATCATGTCCGTTCGAGGCTCACGTCGAACAGCGCCGGTCATTATTCATCAGGTTGTGTGTGGCAGCGAGCTGTGTTGGCTCATATTGTGTGATAATGTGAAACTGGACGATTCAAAGTACCCACCGCTCCCTGGAGAGACATGAATTATTCCCGCGCCTCCTTCTTCCAAAGCAGCCCCACCACCGCCACCCTACCCCACTGCACAACAAACTCAGCTGAAACTACAAATATCATCAGCACCGCCTCAGCCTCTCCACGCAAAGCCCATGATACACTTTCAATTACTGATGCCAAATCTTCCCAACAGTCTGTCCTTATGTGGAGTTTATCGGCTCGAAGGCGAAGAGAGAAGAGAGATGCTTTATCCTACACACTTAAAGACTCGCTCACAGTGCACTGCTCTCCTCTTTCCTCATCCCACTCCTCCTTCTCAACACATTATTAACACATACAGTAGATGATACACACACACAAACAGAGAGAGAGCGGGCTGTTTCTCATTTGCACTTTGTTTCCTCCAAAGTGTCGTTTGTGCTGAGGGTGCTGTAAAAGTGGGCTAAGTAGTGTGTCTAAGGTACGAGGGAGCATTATCTCCCCATTCTCTCCTCCTCCATCAGGCTCAACCAGCCCAGCGGGGGACACTCATTTACTTTATGGAATATTACTTTCTCTCCTTCTCTCCGTTACCATGGCATCCGCTATAAAAAGATTTCTTCTGATTGCCAGTATTTGATTCCCCCCCCACACACACACACACACACACACCCCCTCCTCCTCCTCCCCCCTGCGCACACTCCGAGGAAGAGCCCTTATTGATTTTCATTTCTCATATGTTTTGAGTGCAGAGAAAGAAATTAACATACCACGAGGTACTTAAAGTTACATAAAAGGGGCTTCATTGAGCTAAAGTTGTGCAGAAAATCGCCGCTCACGGGCATTCCATGGCTTGTAAAACAGTACGTTCTGCCATCGCTGCACACGGGATCATGATTCTTAAGCTACCATCACATACATGCTGCAAGCCATCACATTCACTTAACATTACATGTTCTTTGAGTGCAGATCAGAGGAATGTGCTAAAAACGGAAAGCTACTCCCCATCTTCTGCTTCCAACACAGGTGTAGTGAGTATTGCTCAGGATGTTTTTGATTGTCTTGCAGGGTTGTCAAGGAGCATCTTGGCGAGCAGGAAGTGGCCATTTCCTTGACTATTGACTCCTTGGAGGAGGAGGACCTGGGAAACTATTCCTGTTACGTGGAAAATGGTAACGGCCGTCGCCAAGCTACCATCCAGCTCCTCAGGCGCGGTAAGGGCTCTTTGACGTCTCCCACTGCAGCAAGTTTTTGCATTTTATTTCCGCCTAAGTGGCTTTGAGGTTGAAAAAAAAAAAAAAAACATCTTCTTCACTATCCAACACTATCATATATATTCCGTATCAGCTGTTTCCAGCTCTTCATTAAAGCTATATGATGAATGAAATATTTAAAGCCTGGCTGCACCACTTCATCAAATGGAAATATTCTATCTATCTTGTGTATCATTTTACACACGTTTCCCCAAACTTCAGGCTGTTATATATTCGGGCTCTTTGGGAATTGTAAGATCTCCACTGGAATTCATATAAGTTCAGTGTTTTGTGAACGAAGTTTGGCTGCAAATCATTCACTGTTTCATTGAGGTTAAAAGGGTTAAAGCTGCTATAATCAATATTTTTATATTAAACTTCCTGTGAAACAGCTAGTAGAGTGCTATTTGACGCGGCACATTTTCATGGCAGCTAGCGGGACCTGTTGTGGACATTGATCGGCATTTACAGTAGCCAATGTGCAGTAAATGTGTGTTATGTCCCTCCGCCATGGAGCTTGAGGTTCGCCTACTCTTCTCAGACCTGCTGCTCAAGTGAATACGGCCGGACTGGGTTCAGACAACACGGTCTCCGAGGGGGACAGAAGCCAGATGGTCAATGAGGAATGCATTATTGATTGTGGTTTTCCTGCTGGTTTTTGATGCTGGCTTCCCCCCGAGTCAGCAACTAGGACCTGGTAACGGCAGCTACAGTTAGCGACAGCAGCAGTTAGATCACAAAGCCAGTAAGTCATTACAAAACTCAATAAATCCTCACGGTACTGGCAACTGGTGATGGAGGTGTTCATTGAGAAGTTCCTTGTTATCAATAGTCAGCAGGCACTGTAGCAACAAGTAAAGCTATCTGGATAGACTAGAGACAGCATGAAATACTTTTTATTCCATAAAGTAAGATCTAGTTTCACATAAATCAAAGATGAAAGTTCAACAGTTGGTCTTCTTTTCATACCTCCATGGCAAACTGGGGGTGTTTATTGGACTCAAAATTAGAATACGCCCCAGGATGAATCATTAACATTTTTTATAATTTTCCATACAGTTACAAACGAATGCACCATTAAAAAAACATTACATGCCCTGTCCCAAACAGCAGCCAAAGTCCTAAAAGACTTGGAGGAAACCAAAACAGAGCTAAAATGGAAAAAGAAAAATTTATTGGATCTCATTGAATACCATTTATTACAGGTGTAAAGCATATCTGTTTCTTTAAGATCACTTCAGATATTGGATTTTTTTAAAAACAGGATCAAGCAGACTTAATATACCTCCTTTCAAAGACTTAACAGCTCCCTTTTAAACTGCATCCCTTTGTTCTGCCTTTCTTGTCCATTTCCATTCCCATCCAAGCTCGTGTTAACAATCTGTGCTTAAGCTCCATTTGGTTGTGTCGCTTCCTTCTACAAGTGCTCCAGCAGCTGTGTAGCTATTTTGGCTTTTCTAGCATGACTTGTCTGAAGCTCTTTTCATGCACTGGTTGTCACCCTGCAAAGAGAGGTAATTTGATGGCTGTTTAAACAAGCAAATTGGTCCCCAGCTTTTCCCAACAGGCCAATAAGTTCACCATACAATTACATTATAAGTCTTTATCTGTCTGTCTGCTCGCTTTAATCTGTCTCCGTGACCGTCTTATGTAGATGGCCCAATTCCAAGTGAGTGGTCTTTGTAGACTCGTGACGGCTTCATTTAACTCTCTCCGTCACTGCAGCATTTTCCAAAGAGAGGGATGCTGAGAAAGACTTCAAGTGGAGCTCTGTATCTCTCTGTCTCCTGCATTATTCTGATGTTTATTTCATGTTTCATCACTCATAAGCCCTGCAGCAAGTCTATGAATGTCTCTGCAGGCTGCCTTGCCTTATATTTCAGAAGAAAGAGAGGAATGGAAAGAGAGATGGCAGAAAGGAAGTGGCGGCCAGAGAAACATAAACAACTTAGAGAGTGAGGATGATGGCTGTTCATTAGCTGAAAGCATTAAATTGCAGACATGACATATAACACAGCCAAAACAACAGTGCTGTATTTCCGAGATAGAGTATTTATTGTTCTTGAACAAACATCAAGGATAATGTGCTGAATGGTCCAGAACTTTACAAGTACAAGAAGTACGAAATGAAGGCATACTGCCAGGGGCCGGTTAGCTTAGCTGAGGAGAAAGACTGGAGACCTGATCAAAAACAATGCAATCTGCAGAACAAATGTCAGCACTGCACATTTCTGCAAACAACATATATGTACATTTTCATTTGAATGTTTAATATTTCAGTGTTATGTTTTGACTAGGCTGTGGTTAAGGTTAAGGTTAAGGTTAGGTTCAGGCACAAAACCTCTTGGTTAGGGTTTAAATATCTGGTTATGTCGACACGTAAACAGCTGCTAAATGTCTCCACGTCACGTTAAAATATCCAGTGTTGGTGCACAGGTGGTCGAGTGGTTAGAGCGCATGCCATATAAAGCAGCCGACCCCGGTTCGATTCCGGCCTGAGGTCCTTTGCTGCATGTCACATCCCCCTCTCTCTCTCCCATATTTCCTATCTGTCTGCTGCTTAATAAAGGTGTCTATGCCATAAAAAATCTTAAAAACAAAAATAAAAATATCCAGTGTTTTCATGCAGACAAATGTTAGCAGCATTTCAAACGGTGGTCTCTTGCTTGGCAGCCATCTCTGTCACACCACCTCCTGCTCCCGACATGAAAGTCTGCACATAAACATGCATCTGAAGTGATCGTCCTATGAAAATGAAAATGAGCATAATATCTGACCTTTTCGGTGAATCCTGTTAATTACTTTACTCACGCAGCCTCACATGTTTTAGCAATTTACTGTTACTATGACATGTAAATGTATGTACTATCTTTGCAGAATACATAAGTTAGGGTCAACGGGGGGGTGTTAGTTGGTGTAAGAATATCACCTAAGTAATATTGTAATGTGATATATTACTTTCAAATGAAGGTAAGTGGAAATATGTTATATATTGCATTTTGAAAGTAACTTGCCCAACACTGGTTGTGGTAGCCATGGCAGCCATGCAGTGGTCCAGTCCACACTGAACCCATTCTCACTGAGCCACCAGGGTAAATGACGCATTCATACACAACATACACAACTCATCCTTCCCCATGCTGGGTTCTCCGGGGAGATGGACAGGAGATAATAGAGAAGAGAAATGATTGTGAAGACAGAGGGAGAAGA
The DNA here is from genome assembly GCF_900880675.1 of Sparus aurata. Classification (NCBI taxonomy): domain Eukaryota; kingdom Metazoa; phylum Chordata; class Actinopteri; order Spariformes; family Sparidae; genus Sparus; species Sparus aurata. Next base: position 13,863,480 of record NC_044195.1, read on the forward strand.
AAAGAAGGGGGAGGAGAGGTGAGGGACCACTGAAGAGAGACAGAGAAGAGGTATGATGGAGAGGGCTGTAAGTGATATGAGTAAACTGAAGCCTCTTGTTTTAAAGATGCCTCCATCCATGTCCAGGATTGTCACGAGTCCCAGCGTGGACGACAGCCAAAGTGCAGGCCTGTGTCATCGCGGCGCCGCTCCAAAGAAATGAACCCAATTTCTCATCATCGCCTTCTTTTTTTCTTCCGCGTGTCTCCTGGCTCTTTGCCCTCTCATCTTTCCCAAAGTCATTATGAGCCGCCTGTCTCTTCCCTGAAGATTGTTGCTGCACCACTCTGAAAATAAAGACGATTTTTCCATTTTTTCGGCAAATGCAAATGTGTCCCATAAGTGTCTCATCCTGTGAATTTAACTGGGGAATGGGAAAGAAGAAAAAAAAGAGTCTAACCTAGTGCAGAAATAAATCAATAGCTTGTTTTTTGTGTGTATTTATAATACATCAAGCATGGTTGTCTCACCAGTTTTTAAATATCTTCTGGTCTGTGTGTGTCGTCCTCAGCAGAGCTCATGTACACGGTGGAGCTGGCAGGAGGGCTGGGAGCGATCCTGCTGCTACTCATCTTCCTCATCTCCCTCTACAAATGCTACAAGATCGAGCTGATGCTTTTCTATAGGAGGCACTTTGGCAGCGAGGACGTGGATGGAGGTAAAGGCGGCACAAAGCATCACAAAGAAATCTTCTCTCTGTTTTCAGCCGGAAGCCCTTTAACCTGCAACTTGTTCTCACTTTACTTTCAACCTGCTTTTCTTATCCAAAATTCAATGTCGAGCGAGCGCAGATGACTGTGTACGTGTGGGTTTGTTTTCACGAATGCGGATATTTTTTTTCCCCCCTATGCACATAAGGTTTCTGCATTTGAGTGAGTGTATGTGTGTGTGTGTATTCTGTCAGAGCCTCTATCCATAACAGACTCCCCGGTAGATACAAATGTCTTCTCCGATCCTATCTCAGTGACAGCAGCCCATTTCCGCCCGCTCTCACTCTCTCTACCGTTGGTGTTAAGGTGCACGTGTTTGTGTGTGTGTGTGTGTGTGTGTGTGTGTGTGTGTGTGTGTGTGTGTGCGTGTACTTTGCCGCAATGGCTGCATAGGAAAGAGAGGAGACAGATTTTCAATTTGTTGCCCATTTAAAAAGAGATCAGTCTCAATATGTCATGGAATGATCCCCGCCCTACGCTGTCGAAAGTCAGATAGCGGCACATCGGGACCGGGTAGCCTCGAACCTCATTCCCTGAGCGCCAAATCGGGGTGTAAACAGCCTGAAATTGGAGGGCAACTTTCTGTTTTCTCTACAGAACATAGTTAACTTTTGCTTCAGCTAAGGGTTTGTCTGTTCATGTCCCAGTATCTTCCCTTTTGCGCTTTGTGTTTTTGTCTGCTTTCTTCTCAAAAATTCTGGAAAGACTGAGCTCATTTTTGAATCACTGCATTGTTTTATACAGTAGCATGAATTATCTATTACACACTGTTTTGTTGACTCAAACTTCCACATGATTAAGTCATACCGTGAGGGACCGCGGATACAAGCTGTTTTTGATTCGCCAAGTTTGCTAGGTGGTTAATTTGCAAGGTTGGTTGCTAATTTGAGAGCCTTGTTTGATGCTTGGATCCTATCGAGCGCAGCCGTGGCCTTTCCAGTGAGTTTCAAAGCTGTCTGCGCTCCTCAAAGAGTTTGTGAAAAAGCCCCTCTTCCCTTTCTGGATGGCCCACACTCCAGTTTCTACAGAGAATAATGACTAAGACTTACTGAACATGTCACAGTACTGCTTTTTTCCCCATCTTCTATTTTTTGCTTTTCAGTTCTTCCCACTGTCTTTGGGGAAATCATTTTTGAGGTGGGGAAGAGAGTATTGCTTGAATCTTGATTTGGGTATTTTTGTATCTACCCCAATTTATTTCTCAGATACACAATGCAGTATGGCCAAAGGTATTGGATACTATCCAAGTCTGCTTGTGTACTTCTGTTGCGTGCCTGTTCTTTTGATCTAGGCCACTTTGTTCCAATTAGGGAAGCAGTTTTCCTGTTTCATGACAGTTCCTCTGTGCACAAAGAGAGATCTAAAAAGAAGGGGTTTTCTGAGTTTGGCGTGTAACAACGTCACTGGTCTGCACAGAGCCCCGACCTCAGCCCCATCCAACACCAAGATGAACTACAACAAGTCAACTGCTGACCAGGCTGTTCACCTATCACCAGTGGCCAACTTCACAAATGCTCCTGTGGCAAACAAATAAACCCTCCCTAGAAGAGTAGCGCCTTTTAGCACAGCTTTTTTTAAAGAAAACATACAAGTGATTCAAGTTTCAGTGATTTGGTGTCTTGAATTCAAACAAACTTGTTCGATACAGCACAGACAATGTTCACTGATACAGCAGAGTACAATCTCATTCAATTCCTTTGTCTTGTGTGAATGTTTTACTGTGGTCAGGCTATATTTACAGTTCATGGAGCATATTCAATTAAAAAAATGGCCCTTTTAAAAAGTAATTCTTATATAGCATAATTTCAAGAACTTCTGCATGAATTAGGAATTTAGGAAATGACCATTATATACTTTGTTAGGATGAGAATCATCTATCTAGTTATCTGATATGATTATTTGATCATATTTGGGAAATGATCGTGACCCTTTGATAAACTAAATGTCCAAAGTGTTACCATTTTCGATACAGACATTTTAGTTTTGTGTGTTATGTAGAAGAGATATTGTGCCCAAAATGAATTTGTGTGGTGTTCTGTGCAAAAAGTTCTGCAATTGATTTGCATACTTTTGTCCATCTAATACAGTGTATGTGTGTACAAGTCGTGATTGTGCCATAAGAACGCAAATGAGTTCAATTGCGCCTTTTGAGCAGGATGTGAATTTATTTAGAGCACCTTCATCATGAGCCTATCCGTTCTGTTTCTCCCTGTCTTTCAGAAAACAAAGACTACGATGCGTACCTGTCCTACACCAAAGTGGACCCTGACCAATGGAGTCAGGAGACGAGGGAGGAGGAGCGCTTCGCACTGGAGATCCTCCCTGATGTCCTGGAGAAACATTACGGCTACAAACTATTTATTCCGGACCGAGACCTCATTCCAACTGGAAGTAAGCACTGTGACTGTCTGTGTGTACATGCTTGTACACCTACAGTATGTTCATGTAACATACTGTGTTGGAGTGTGAGGGCATTACAGTTGCTTGTGTACTGTAGTTGCTGCAGTGTTTGGCATATTTGTTACACTTTTGTGATTCACCGGGAAGGACCACGCCACAACATCGTGAGTTTTTAAGATTTAAGGATACGAAGAAGTTTTAGTTGTTGAGACTAGATGGATGGATGTGAACAAGAGGATGAACATGGAGGAGAGTCGGTGTGTGGGGATCCATCGCAGGAAGGATTCAAACAGAGCCGAGGGGAGAATGACCCTGATGAAGATCATTAGGATTGTTGCAAATTGCGATCTGGAGCGAGATGACCCATGACCAAGGACTGCAATGCTTTGATTTGAGATGTCCAGTCTGGCAGCTGTGGACGTTGTGCCAATGCGGAAAGAATTAAATTTAAATGAGAGCTTGCTTGCAGAAATCCTTGTAAAACCAGAACCACGTGGCCATTCTCCCTGATTTGGAGAGAAAGAGTGGGTCTTGAGATGAGCAGCAGACCTGATGTATTTGCTCTGCAGATCACATTTGAAATACAGCAACTCATATGGGTGGAGACAGAACAGGGTAATTAAAGGAAGATGTAGATGGGGAATGATCCTACATGCTCATTGGTTTTACTTTTCTGTAGTATGAATAGGAGAGAGTAAGAAGTATGAATTGCAATGTCAGATAGACTGGGGTGAAGGGAAGGATTATAGGTAGATGTAGTTGGGCAATCTGAGCACCACTTGAAAGTGAAAAAAGCCGGCAAGAACATGGATTTTACCTCATAAGCAGAAAAGATCAGAAGCGAGTGGCAAGCGTCTTAATGTGAGAGTGGTTTCCTGTATTCGCAATCCTATTAATTAATATGGCTAACAAGTCTATCACGATAGTGAGTTTATACCGTACAGGTTATATCGTAATTATACTGCCATAACGGCGAGCTGACCGTCCTTTTTATCCACAGTTTTATCACCCTGGTGGTAATGAGTTGTGCGAGTACTGAGCCGGTGCAACGGATTGTGATGCCGAACTCTTTGTCTTATGCAGCTGCAGTGTCTCTTGACTCATGGGTAGAGAAAACAGGCCAGGTGGCAGAGCAGGGGCAGCCAGAGCCAGCCTTTCCTCTCTACCTAACAAGCCCAGAGACAATCCGACAGTGAAGAGCGGCTCCAGAGGATGTGTGACAGGAATAGGAATAATGTGGCCTGGAATTTGCGCTAGTGATGACTGCTTTAGAATGTCAAGCTCCATCGGCTGCCAAATGGATTAAGATTATGGCGTGGTTGATGACTGCATAGTTCGAGGAGAAATCTGGACTAGAAATGATGCTGTCAGTTTATAGAATGAGCGAGCTGTGAGGGGGAGAAAAGTCTATTGTGAGTGTCTTTTTCCCAGAGTGTATCCAACTGGCATCACCTGTTGGGTTGATTTGTAAGACTGGGAAAGGCAGGCTGTACACCTCTTTAGCACTAGCCATTTACTTTACCGTGTGTACTAAAATTGCTCTGCTGGTGTCCAGGCGTTATTGGGTTGTGAGGGCAGCTATTCCTTGTGTGGGCACGTCTGCAGAAGGTGCAGGTGTGTGGAAGGTGGCGGTTAGAAAGGGTAAAGCCCAGGTGGTCGAAATTGCTGCACATAATCCTGCCTCTTGGGTTGGAAATTGTTGCTGCCTTTTGTTATGGGAACATTAACAGGAGAGCGTATGTCAACAGGCCTGGAAATGATGGGAGCAGGGGGTGCACCTGACAATAAATGGCCGATGACTGGAGGGTAGTTGGGGGAGGGATGGCCACTTGAGAAGAATCTCTGAGCTGTGAAAATGCTAAAGTTCTGAATCAAGCGGTTCTCCGGTACGTTCCCTATTTCAATTGGTGGAGCTGGACTGCTGCCTGGGTAGCGAGAAGCACATGGTAGCTGTAAAAGCGGGTCCCTCCGAAATGTAAAGCCATGTCGCGAATGATTTAAATATAATACACCACCCTAAATATTTAGCCAACTTGGTTAACTTGTAGCGCGCTCCTTGAGTTGCTGGCTGGAGTTACAAGTTATAGTGTCCGCTGTACAGAAATAAGTGGGGTTGCTCTCTACAGCTAAAAGAAGGGTAGAGAAAGGAATGATGGGATGAGGTGTGTGTGTGTGTGTGTGTGTGTGCGTGGGGATGCATGTTTAAACAAGCTTAAAAAGGTAAGACACAGAGGGAAATATGACCTAGCCTCAGGCGCGAGGCCCTGGAGTGGGTGAAGACACTGTGACATCAGGTGCGACAATCCTGGTGATGAATGAACCCAGCGAGGATGCCACAAGGCTCTGTCACTGGAGTATTGATGGAGGCTGAGTAAGTTGAAACAGACTGGCTTTACTGAATGCGTTTCCCATTTAGAGCATGTTGGAGCTGGCTTTGGTCAAGTCTACAGTGTCGGTTTGAGATTTGGGGTATTAAGACATTCGTTGTGAGGAGGAGGGCTCACCATGACTGCGCTGTGGTGTTGGAATCTGTGCTTGAGGGAGGCAGATCAGAAGAGCACTGAAGCCAGATCCAGCGGCTATGCCTATGGCGAACACAATTCTCAGCCCTCGCAGACGGATAAGAGAAAACATTGGCTCAGTCCGGTGTAGGAGAAATCTCGTTACGGGAGCTGTAGTAAAGATGCCCACGGGGCCGATTTATGTGAACCACAGAGCTCAAGCTTCCTCGCTGGAAAGTTTGGCTACGCTCTGACTGCGGTGGGAATGTGAAGGCCGGAGGAGAATCACTTTGAAAAAGATAATTCCCGGAATCGGAGAGATTGAGTTCAGGACCACAGTGAGTTGATCTGTTGGTGAGATCCAAGGTAGCGCTGAGACAAACAGAACAGGATGGGTTCTAAGCAGGATAATCTTAGGTGTGGTTGAGGCGTGGTCCTGCTCCCGAACCGGAAGTACGTGTTGTGTGTAGTTTGTCTTCAGTTTTGTTTTTCACTGTCACTGTCTTGTGTTTCAATGTTTTGTGCTGTTCGGGCAGATTCAAGCAGAGTACATTCACACTCACAAGTGATGAGTGGAATATCATTACAAAATTACAAAAAGGGAAGAAGACAAATATTCAGTCTTTCTTATATCCTCTCTGGATAAGAATAGAACATCGCAGTGTTTCACATTGGGTGTTTTCAAATTATGTACTACATACATGGGCATACAGTACACTGTGTGTACCAGGAGTTGATATATTGGACAAATTTATCATCCTCCCTGGTTTCCATCCATGCATTAATAAATCCATGAAAATTCTGTCTGAACATATTCTCATGCGTGCTAACTCTGCTTAGTAGTCCGTCTGTGCCAGCGGTACACAGTGTGCTCTAGTTAGTAGTGATGCTGTGTGTTTGTACTGTAGGCTTCATGTGCCGCAGATAAAACGCAAACACGTCCTAGTTGGTCCAGACAGAATTAAACATCAGTGGGAAATGTGTGAAGGCTCCGAGCCCTGCCGACTGAGCCGCCTCTTTCCTTTAATCAAAAGAAAATTGCCGGCAGCATCAGTGCCAAGCAAAATCATTGTAGATGAATGTCCAATCAGGGAAACATGATATACGATGAATTATATGTGAAATAAGAAAGATGAGTGAGGGGAGACGAGGCCACTCCTTAAGACTGTGTTGAGCATGTTTCTGTGTCTGTACTGTGTTCTGCCTGTGACCTGAATGTTAACATGTTTATGTTTAGGTCTCACCAATGAGCATTACCAGGATGACACGCGACTCTTTGGAGGTACTCGCCCTCAGTCTTTTCCTCTTGTATCAGCTGCTGTCATTTCCTGCTCTTAGGAGGTTTCAAAGAGTCGCTCATAAGTGGCGCCGGCGTGTGATCTGAAGCATCAGGCCCAGTTCAAAAGACAGCGACTCAGCTTAATCCTAGAGCCTGTGCAGCTTTATCAAACATTGCCATGTCGTGCAGCATTTAACTTTGTCTGTGGGTCTGCCGTCTATAGTGTACACAGAATAACACTTGACACTGCACCAGAACAAGACGCATATTCAGCTGAACGAACACCATGCTTTTAGATGTACTGAAACACATTTACACAGCCCCTATGCTTCTCTCCACACATGATTACGTGCATTCTAAAAGAGGTGTGAATTTGAGCAGATATTGAAGTGGACAGCAAAATACCTACCTGTCATCGTCCTGTGTTTGTGTCTGTTGCTGTATGTTCATCCGTCATCGTTACGTGTTGCAGTCCTGTCCTCATTAAATCATATCTTTAGCTCAAAACATTCTGGATGTACATGCCTCTACCATTTTGCCACTCTTGTGTCTTATTCATTTCCTTTACCTTTTACCTTTACCCCCCACTGCAGCCTACATAGAGGATGTCGCACGCTGTGTGGACCAGAGCAAACGTCTCATTATAGTTATGACGCCCAACTACGTGGTGCGGCGAGGCTGGAGCATCTTTGAGCTGGAGACGCGGCTGCGCAACATGCTGGTGACTGGTGAGATCAAAGTCATCCTGATCGAGTGTGCCGAGTTGCGCGGCATCATGAACTACCAGGAGGTGGAGGCTCTCAAGCATACCATTAAAACCCTTACAGTCATCAAGTGGCATGGCACCAAGAGCAACAAGCTCAACTCCAAGTTCTGGAAGCAGCTGCAGTACGAGATGCCGTTCAGGCGCACAGAGCCCATGCTCACCCACGAGCCGGCGCTGGACGTCAGCGAGCAGGGCCCGTTCGGAGAGCTGCAGACCGTCTCCGCCATCTCCATGGCAGCAGCCACCTCCACCGCCATGGCCACCGCCCACCCCGAGCTGCGCTCCTCTTTCCACAACACCTACCACACCACGATGAGGCAGAAACACTACTACCGCAGCTACGAGTATGACATTCCCCCCGGAGGGACCCTGCCACCGCTCTCCTCTCTGGGGAACCAGCACACCTACTGCAACATCCCACTAACACTGCTGAACGGACAGAGGCCTCCTGGGAAGAGCCGAGAGCACAGCCTGGAAGAGGCACACGCCAACAACGCCATGCTCCCTCTGCTGCCGAGAGAAACCAGCATCTCCAGCGTCATCTGGTAATGATGAACAGACGCGGCGTCGGCTGCGAGGAGATCAGTCGGGATCAGACATGGCTGGGCTCAGTCTGGGAGCTCTTAGGAACACAGATTATGGTCGTGATCGCGGCGGAAAAGTGTTTTGGAACCCTTTGGTTCCAACCGTAGTTGACTGGCAGAAAGCGACGGAGATACAGAAGTTTTTGGACACAGTTTTCCGTTGTTTTTTTCAAGCGGACAGCGCCTCTATTACAGAGGCTGTTTTCTATATGGAACAACAGGAGATATAAATGAAATGAAAGCACTGTTTCATCCACTAGCGAGATACGGACTTGCAAGAACTCCACATTAACGAACCAACACACTATGGCAATTGTTCACACACCTGCATACACACTCACACAAATGTGCATACATAAAAAAACAAAAGGAAAACAGGGTCTTGTACATATATTTCAATTTATTTGTAGCATCAGTGTTTTCCTGTTTTGTTCTTTTGTTTGTTCTCTTCAATCATGTTTGTTGCCTTCTCCACTGTAGGACTTTGCTTTAACTTGTTATACAGAGTTGTATATTTTGTATTGTTTTCCCTTTTTAGTTTTTTTTTTGTTTTGTTTTTTCATTCTTCTTTCGATCCGCTTGTTTGGAAAGCCAGTATGTCATGTACCTGCGCCATTTTTTTTTTCTTTTTGTTTGTTTGTTTTTCAAAATCTTTGTGTAGTTTAAGAGAAACATTTTTTAACACTTTTGGAATTGCCTGGACATTTCAGGAGCTTCGAGGAGCTGACACTTCTTTTTGTTTACCTGTAAAAGGTTATCTAGTTTAAAAGGAAACTCTCTTTTAAAAAAAAAATCATAGAATATGCAAAAAGAAGGAGGAGCTGGCAAAAACATACAGTCCCGTGGGACCGAGAACGAGGAGCAGTTGGGGGGCCGTACTTGTCCTCTCCAATCAGACAGACCGATAGACTGGCAGATCTCTCTCTAAAGCTTCATATTTTCTATTGAAACAGACAGCCTTGCTGTTTTAGAGTGATAGTGAAATGCCTCACCTTAAAAAGAAATCTGTAGATTATTTTGAAAAGAATTCTATTTTTATAACAGAAGAGTTTGCTTGAGAAGTCATACTTATTTGCATTTCATCCACCATAGAAAGGGGATTTGTGTATAAGTGTTATGCTGGTTTTGTACACTTGCAATGTGGTTCCTGGTTTGTCAAGAGATTATGGTGGCTTTTGAATCCCACATGAAAAAAAATCTGTCCTCTACTGTTCTAGATTCAAAAGTGAAGCATTTTCAATGTTTTGGTTTTTAAAACATAATATTATTCCCATCCTGATAATTACTTTGGTTCATATGGATAGTTCATGTTTAAGGAAAGAAAAGAATACATTTGTGTTTTGAAAGACTTTTTAAATATATTTGAAGGTGTGATTTTTGAGTATGCATAGCAAATAGATATGTATTCTATATATAATATAGATATTTATATAAATATATAAACACGATTTTCACTTGGAAAGAAATGTCTATCTTTATAGAAACACAATCATTATCAGTTGCCCTTACTTTCTCACTGCACATTAAAAACATTGATTTCCTCTTGATGTTCTCCCTTTTGTGTCCAACACTGTTTACACTCGTGAAATCCACATTCATAGTCAGATTAATGGCACGTTCATCACACTCTGTGACTTCACTGGTCGCAACAGTTGACTAATGGGTGGGAAATTGAGTTTGTCAGTTTGAATCAGTGATCCAGCAGCCCCTAGGGAAAGTGAACAACCATCAGTGTCTGGAGATGCTGCTGAAAATGCCTCTAAACATTACAGAAATAAACTCAGCCTTCATGGGCCAACTCCACTTGTCAAGCACAACACAACAAGGCTATAGTTGTAGAACAAGAGAGCGTGAATGCACTGTTTGCATGTGCGTACGAATTTCTCTCCATCTGCATCCGTCTGATTAATTGCAAAATAACTACAGGTTCATAGTGAACGCGGCAGACAACCTCTGGGACCAACAGACACCAGTTTGAATACAGAGGATGCAGTACAGCGGGGATCAACAGTGGCTCAGATCAGGACTATGACTCCGGGGACGAGAGGCTTGGCGCAGCGTGGAGTGAGTCTGAGTGAAGTGTGTTTTACGATGAGTTAACAAAAGAGAGAGACTTGAAATAAGACAGTGTTCAGTTGTATTTCTGTGATAAGTAAGGAGAACACTTTGAATAAAACGCATTTTCTACTAAAGTTTCACCTCTTGCCATAAAATATGGACGGGCTGAGGCTAGCTGGTTAGCATGTTAACTTCAGTAGACATGTCTGCAGCACAGTACACAGGTGTCTGTGGACAATGTTAGATAAATGATTGAATGTTTTAAAATAAAGCTAATAATTGTCTCTTTAATTCTTTTTATTGTATTCGTCTGCCTTCCTCGTAGCTGCTCAATGTTTTTTCTGGGCGCTCCTCACATTACTGTTGATGCATCATATCATCTTTGTTTTAACCATTTTGCACAGAACGCAATCAGTGTATTTGTCCTCCATCACTTATATTTGAAGAGATCCTGTAGGAACAGGAGGGATGACTACAGCACACAATCAATTTTCATACAGACACTTTGGCCAAAGCGTCAGTATTTGACAACCCGGGAGCGAGACTCAACAACAAGCTGTCTTACAAAGTGCAGCTTTTGATGTGCTGACTCTCCTTCAGCCTGTGTGGACAAGGACCGGCACTCGTTTTAATTTCTGTGAGGACTTTCACTGCCTGGTCAATAAACATGAAAACCCATCTGCCAGTCTTGTAGGCAATTTCTTGGCACAGCTTTACAGAGAAAATTGCACATATTAGTTTAACCTAACAGCTAATGAGGCTAGCTTTAAATGTGCCATTTATAAGAAATGGCCAGAATTTTGCACCAGAGCCATAAGGGGCGGTATGACTGCTTAGATTGACTTATTAGACTAAGTAGAGAAATTGCTGCTTTTCCATCCCCCAGCTGAAACCACAGGGGCGATCCAACTATCAACCTTCGCAGTACAAAGTGGTATTAAGACACTTGGATGGGCCAGGGCTAGCTGGTTAGCATGCTAACTTCTGGCCATATCATACAAACTGCTCCTTTAAAAACTTCTACACAATATAACCAATTTCAAAAGTGCAATGAGGTTGTTACATCCTGTCTTCCAATCCAACATAAGACCACGATAGCTGTGTCACGAGGTTACATTTTTGATGGATTAGATACATCGCTGTGCTCTGTGCATCTTTCCCTGGGCTCAGTCCTGACATACTGGCACAGTGCTGACATCAAAGCCGGAATTTATATGCCGAGGAGGGGCCCGCCAACTAATACGAGTACACAACACAAAACTAAACATGACGGTTATTATCCTGGCAAGTGGAATCAACAATAAAACTCTGTTACACTGATTTAGGGCTCTCCGAGGCCTGGTGGTCCACAACACTTGCCATGTAATCACCATTTCCCTGGTTGGATGCTGGCTGGGGACTTGTGCCGCCTGGTGTGCCCCTTGCTCCCTCGACGTGCTCCCCGTGTGTCTCCTCCGTCAGACAGAGGCAGAAATGGCAAAGATAAAACCTTTTAAGAAGGTGCTGATGATGGAAAAGATTTTGGCTCAAAGGCAAAGGAGTCTCATTTGATGCCTGACTTTTGGCAACCTAAACACAGCGTCGGTTGAGTGCTGCCAAACAGTGCCATCTCCTGGGGATTCACAATACCTACAAGCGATGTTTGTGATTGAACACTGGTAAACACAAAAAAACAGAAAGCCAATTTACTGACGATCCTGCCAATCCCAGGAGAGAAACAGAGAAAAGGAGAAACTGGGGCAGAGTGAAAAAAAAAAAAAAAAACAGGGACTCAGTAACAAGCAGATGAAGGGGGAGTGTGAGTGAAAGACAGGGTCTGCCACTATAAAAGACTTTCTGTGGGCATTTTGTTGTCGGTGCCAGGGTGCAGAAAAACAATCTGGAAAGCGCAGATGGTTCCAGACTGTGTAAACATTCAGAAAAGAGCAGAAATGACTGCGTCAATGAAAATTTTAAATCACCCACAAACCCGTGGAATTCACTTTGGCTGTTAATGAAGATGCCAGCAGTTGGAGGCCTGCACACACATGCAAGCCCACATGACATGTTGTCAACCACGAGTCGAGCCGGTTACTGTTGCATGTTGGCAGCCTCCTGCCAGACAGCTGGGGTTTTATTAGCAGACACAGGATTAATAGACTCTATTACCCAGAGCAATTAAGGACTTAATTTGTGAGAAAATAGGCCCCATCGAGAGGGAACATGTAGGGGAGATCGACGGAAATAATCATATCTTCAGAGCAAAGTCCACAGTGGCCCCCGTGTGTGTGTGTGTGTGTGTGATTTTTGTCCTTCATGTAATGCCTTATCAGACCACCGGGAGGTGTTTGAGAGTTATCAGACAATGGTCTCGCACGAACATCCAGTTGGTGTCTCGTGTTTTTCTGATTCCCTGCTTGTCGTCATGTTCGTCCTCTTCCTTCCTGGGGCATTTCACTTGCATGTAGTCATTCCCTTCTGAAGAGGAATAAACAGCACAGAATCAAAGCCGCCGCTACTCTGACACACACTTGAAATCCCGAATGGCTCTCGTAAATATATCAGGTCATTGGGTTTGTTGTTGAGAAGCAAGGCTGCAATTTTTCTTTTTAAATAAATATTGGAGGCTCCATTTGTCTGTTTTTGGTAAAAAAAAAAAAATAATAAAATTATGATTCATCATAAGTACCGAGCTGCAGATGCTCTACCACAGGGATGACCAAACATTTTCTCTTGGAGGGTCAAAATTGAAACTTAATCAAGGGTTGCAGAGAAAACATGTTTATAGCAAAATGGTCCTACGATCCCAAGGTCCCTCGATCTGCTGACTTCTGGTGAAGTAGGTACACAGCTTTAACTATAAAATGTTTTAAAGCTGTTACAAGGAAACTTTCATTTTGTGTTGGTCTTACAAACCCTTTGGACAAAATCCAACGATGGTGAAATTAAAAAAACTTTTTTTCGTGTTGTACCAAAGCACCAGACTTCTAAAAAAGCTTTATCTGCAGGCTGTGAGACTCCAACACAGTGATAGGCATTAAGAAGAGCTATAATAACTATTTAGAAACAGATCATCTTCTCACAGATGGTTTGCTTTTTGCTTATGTAGGTCATCAGTGCATAGGTGCGTTCAAGTTATTACTATAATTTGATATTGTTTTATGTATTTTTTTATATAAACGTCTGGTTGGTCACATAAGAAACCTTATGTTGGGCAATTTCAGAGCAATTCAGGCAGCCCTGCTCTGTTGGGTAGGGCTACTAAACTTTAGAGTCCATATCAGTGTTCAGCTTTGGTGAATGGAGAAGCTTTATTCAATAAGAACCTGCTGCCTTTAATACTTTTGATCATTCACACTGGATCAAAGTTCAGTTTGATTTTGAAAGGCTGTTGTCTGCTGACATCTTCCTCCACTCACAGACTCACACCCCGTCAGCTCCCATAGACTGCTGCACAGCCACTGACGACAACGCTCTCAGTTTTAAGGTCCGCCGAGAAACAAAAGAGGTCATTTTATGCTCCATCAAGTGTCTGACGGAGAAAGAAATGTTCTCAACTTTTTCCTCCCAGCAGACAGGAGGTGTGTACAGTATGTCTTTCTCTGTCCATCTCTGTCTAACTTGTGTTCTCTTCCTCTCCTTTATTGTGGTCAGGGTATAATCTGAAAATGAGCAGAGCAGGTCATGTCTAAATGTAAAACAGTAACCTTCTGGGCACATTATTTTGTTAGCCAAGACAAAGCCGCAGGGAATGAGCACAGGTACAGGCCATCTGGCCTTTGAACAGTGAGTGAGGATGGTGGAGGCTTTTTGGCAGCGTGAATCAGGTGTTCAGGGACTCATAAAACAACCTGGTCATACTGCACACCGCAGGAAAAGCTGTTCCCCCATTGTCCAAGGCAAACACTCGTGCTCACCACATGGATCTCTACAGAATTAAATGCACTATGCTTTATACTGATGCCTTTGTCTCTATGTGCAGTCTGCGGATGCTCTTTCCTCTGCAGCGAGCCTGTCTTCCATCTTTCCTCTGGATACTTTGTGCCAGGGGCATTTTAGTCTGCATCTACAGAATCCCACACTGTAATGGCCAACAGTTGGACAGACAGGTAGAACATCACCTGAGGCACTTTTTACAACATCATTTCTGAGCCTGTGTGTGTGTGTGTGTGTGTGTGTGTGTGTGTGTGTGTGTGTGTGTGTGTGTGTGTGTGTGTGTGATGTGTGTGTGTGTGTGTGTGTGTGTGTGTGTGCACCACTGCTGCATGCGGTATACTGTTGCACTCTGCTGGTCTGACATGGCATTTCACCCGTGTCTGGAAGCCACAGAGCGGCTTGGTAAACTCTCCACCTTACCTGCTGCACTGGACAATGAACAGCCGCTGTGACTCAACTGTAATGTTCCTGAGACTCATCCTGAACTCAAATTGGCGTGTTCAACCTTTACCAGTTATGTGCGAGCGGTTAGTTGGCACGAATCAAAGTGTGCCTCAGATCCCTCAATTGTGACAGAAATCAGATTTATAAGCAGACTACATTATCATCGCTCACTCTTTATCCGCTATGGAAGATTCTGTCTGGGACTGATGTCACAGTCGCCCCAGTGAAAAGTGTGTCAGCTACGACAGCGCTGATATCACACACACACGCACACACACACACACACACACACACACACACACTCACACAGGCACAAGGACTGCAACACAAAAAACACTTTTGAGGATTTCTTTATTATAGAAAAATAGTTTATATAAAAACAAATAAGTTATGAATTCCAGCAGCTGCTTTGTGTTTTTCCTGTTATGACATATTCTGCCCTCAACACTCTCTGTCTTTCTCTCATGAACACACACACAAGCACACACACACACACACACACACACACACACACACACACACACACACACTCACACACGCTCTCTCCCTTTTGCCTGTGTTGGTCATTTCACAGTCCCTTGAAGATCTCCAACATCGATCTTTAACCTCAGTCCCTAATACATCCTCTCCATCTGCCCTCACTTCCTAAACCCAGTAAGAGCTCGGAGCATTTTTATCATCAGTCCTGGATCTGCTGGATCCACCTCAGCCCCGCTGATCTCTGGATCGTGGCCTACTTCCCGTAGAACATCTCCATGAGCACCTCCTCGATGTTGACGGCCCCTATAACGGGTCTGAAGAAGAGCTGAGCGACCACCGGCGGGCTGATGGCCCTCAGCATGGACAGGGCTATGAGGAGCTTGGCGAAGCGCGTCGTGTCCTCACGATGGATGAGCCGGACGTGCTCGTTCAGAGCCTGGTGCGCCTCCCGACGCAGGGACTGGATGTAGTGGAGGCAGCGCAGACCCTCTACATCTGGGGAGGAGAGACGAGAGAGAAGAGAGAGTAAAGTTCAGCCGGGTCTCCAAATACATGCTGTAACAGAGGATGCATGAACCTAAAGTCTAACCCCAGCTTGACTTGATTTCATGAGTAGATTTATGGCACCTTTTCATTTTTTGGGTTATTTTTATTGGGACAATAATTTCCAAATTCCAAACTTTTTCAACTTTTAAATAATAAAGAACAATCAGGTCAGTCTGAGAGAAGCTCTGACAGTCTGGACTCGGTGCCACCTGTTTAACAGAACTTTAACGCACAGGTATTGAAACCCTACCTGGGTTGAAAAGCACAGCTCCCTTCAGGTACGCGTACTCCTTCGTGCTGATATCCACGCTCCAGCACTTTTTCAGGAACGCTTTGATAGCCTCGATATCCACCACCGACACCCCGGCCGCCCCCCTGCTGCTCTGGCCGGCCAGCGCCTCGCTCTGCCGGTCTGGCACTCCGGTAAGGATGCGCTGCAGCATGCTGGGCTCCACCGTCTCCGTGGTCTCAAAGTCCACCCGGTCCTGCGCGAGTCCCAGCACGAGCAGAGGCGCCCAGCAGCTCCGGATCAACATCAGCTGGTCGTCCTCCGGCAGCTCGCGGAAGCAGGGCACGTTTTTCACGAAGCGCAGCGTCTTCACCAGAACCGCCGAGGCGGCTTTGCACGTCACCTGCGGGGAGCGCAGGACGCCTCGGCGGCGCGTCGAGCCGCAGGAGCACGGCTGCTGCCGGAGCTCCTGCAGGGAGGCTGGGGCGGCGGTGGAAGGGAGGGAGGTCTTGTGGAGCAAGTGTTGCAGTTGTTGTTGTTGTTGTTGTTGTTGTTGTTGTTGGGGATGTTGTTGTTGTTGTTGGTGCTCGGTGGTCGCCAGGCTGTCACTCTTCAGAATGCTGTAGAGGATGCTGTTGTTGTTCCGGCAGCGGCAGCCCTCCAGCGTGGCCATGGCCGCTGGCCGCTCTTCATGGGACGGATCAGCGCGTCCCGCTGGCTCTTTGAAGCGCCGGAGGTCAGTGGCAGAGGTAGCGCTGTTTTCTTAGCCCCTGATAGCCCCGAGTGAAGGGCACCACGTTTATATTAGCTCCCGTCTGTAGCCGCGCTCTGAGAGCCTGCTCAGACCCGCTGCATATTCCGCCTCCTCGCGCTCAGGCACCTCCTCTGTCTCCAGCCCCCCTATCACACTCACTCACACACACACACGCACGCACGCACGCACACACACTGCAGGGCTCTAATACAAGCTATTCAAGTCTCCAAATTTTTTTTTTTTTTTTTTTTTTTTCAAAAAGCAAATTTTTGCAAGGAATTGGTTCAGACAATAATCTAATGTTATCTAAAACGTCAGTGATTACAAACGGGAGCAGTGAGGAGGTCTGGGTAATTAAACAGTGGGGGGGACAGATGGGGGGGGGGGGGGAATCAGAGGGTGTGTGTTCTATTCTCAGCATTACCTTGACTTTCTGGCAGTGCTGTTTATCAGACAGGAGCCGGTAAAAAATACAGGCCAGCGACGGATCTGAGCGCTTAATTATTTTAGGGACAATTTATATGATTTTCTATGAGAAAGACGGAGGAAGAGCTGAGCTGTGAAGGCCAGCCTCCAACCTTGACTCGGACACACTGATATTGATTTAACCGTGAAAACAGGAGCCGGTGAATTATGATGTCATGACTCAATGCTCTCCTTGCCTCTGTCACTGAAGGAGGATGGGGAGCAGAGGAGGAGGAGGAGGAGGAGGAGGAGGAAGGCGGGAGGAGTGTGGAGGTCAGAATGAGAGGCTGAGAAAGACAGGTCGGGATAAAGCAGATGAATTAGAGGTTTATCTTAATTGCTCCTAAGAGGGCTCACAGGTTAGTGCTGGCTGCTACAGGAGAGAGACAAGGAGGGAGGGGGCTCGGGGGAAAATCAGAGGTGATTACAGAGGAGTTTAACCAGAAGCAAATAGTCAGAAAGTTGTCAGAGTGTGGAGAGGAACTGTCAAAGTCCTGTCTTTCTGCAGAGTATATGTTGAGCAAAGTATTGTGCGCACACAACACCAGGGTCTTCATAGACGGTGGTCTTTGGTGTGGAGAAAGGATGACACTGAGTGCATGGCCACACTCATGAAGTAGCAGTAAGCAGGACCTCAGTCTCCCTTGCTCTGTTGCGTCGAAGGACACGGCTAATGGAGGCAGGATGAAAAACTTTTGCAGCAGTGCTACAACATTGTTCAGAGGCTGAATGTCTTTGTATTGATTTGGCTGAGAGAGAAAACAGAGAGATTTTTCACATGTTTATATCAAGGACACCACGGGATAAACAGCCTTCGCCCAGCCTGTCTCTTCTCCTGCTCAAGGCCCAGCCAGCGCAGGTTATAAAAATCCTTCCGTCTCAAGGAGAGATTCCATTATTGTTGCAAAAGCACAGAGTTGAAAGACGGCTACCGTGCTCTGTCGCTCTTTGTCTTGCTCTCGGCTTCCTTTTGTTTATTTATCAAATTTGTGCAAGATGTGCTTAAGTAGCTACTCGCTCCACCATCTTCCCTCAGACAGAGGAAATAGAAAATGTGTCTTAAAATATTTCTCTTATGCATTAAACCCCACCGACTCCAAGTTCCTGGTGTGTAGCCAAATATCATTCAGACCAATGGGACTTCATTTTGAATTCAGTCCAGGTAGAAAAATGTCCAGACATACAAAGCATCTAATTCAACGAATAAAGAATCCATAATAAAGCATCGAGTGCTGGAATATATTACTTGATACCAAATATACTGTAGCAAGGCAACCAGGTGATATAATAAGGTCATATATATTCGTCATTATGCAACACAGCGTAAACGGAACGACTTTTTGTGCTATATTATCATTTGGGTGAAGCATTTTAAATTGCTTCACCTGCGCCACCTGTCAAATCCAAGTTATAGAGTATAAAGGGTTTTTTTTACATGGAAGAATGGATTCAAACATTTTAGCATCACATTTAAATAGCATCAGGCAACAAAAGAGAACTGTAGGATTGCGAGGATTGTTCCAGTTTTAAAGCTACTTAAAGCAGCATATTGTGTGATTTGGCGCAGTTTTCTGAGTGGAACACCGCTGTGGTAAATACAAATCCCAGGTCTGTGGCAGTTTGTCAGACCTAATGTGGGCGCTGACTGCAAACAAAACTCACCAGGGGGGTCCAGGGGGGGGCATGGCTGAATCTGAGTTGCCACAAGAAGGAACATTTTGGTGTGCCACCCTAAGATTTTCACTGGCCCCATCTGGCCCCCCCTATGAAAATGTTCTGGGGGCGCCACTGGTCTGTTTCCAGCACAACCAAACAATTTCTTGCTGTTTCAATGGACTGTAAAATAGCAGCCATGACCTGATGTTGTGCACCGCGTTATTCTGTTCTTCTCAACACGACAGCAGTGCAAAGTGAAGATGATGGGGAGCTGAAGATGTGCAGCCTGTCACCTGCAGTTCTTTGTGTAACAGCTCACTGTGGCTGCTCTGTTGTGCAGACACACGATGGCGGTTGGCACGAACAGCGGCGACAAATATATTGTGTCGCCTCACGACAAAGCAGCCCCGTCTTTCACCATTTGAGGTTTGTTTGTTTTTTTCGGTGTGAAGCAGCAGAGGTAGGAAATGTTCTGTTGTATCACGAAACATGGTACAGCTCTGACACGGCGTTGACAGGAAACAGTGAGGCTGATATAATGACATAAAGTTGTACTGGATGACATGCATGCATTATTTTCTGTAAATCCCTTGCGCATAAGCAGCCAGTCTGAATCTAGCATGCATGTAGTAGCGGCAGGCTCCTCCCTTAACATTACAAAACTACCATAGATAAGCATTGCTGAAATGAAGCAGAAATGTGCGCTTGTGCACATTCTGCATTTAGACCCCAGCTCAACTTTGATCTAAATGTAAGACCCGGATAAACACGCTAAATTCCAACGCGCGAAGTGATGACACGTTATTAACTTTCGGTGGCGGCGCGTAAATGAAGAAGAAATTTGGGATGCGGTCTATTCGAGGACATTTTATCAGTGTTGGAGGTGGAGCCCCGTTCATTCCTATGAAAGCTGCCGTGGTGTTTTGAACCCAAAAAAGCTTGACTTCCCAGCTCTGAAAATACCTGGATAGCCAACCGAGCCGGCTAACTTCTGGTTTAGCACCCGGCTAACTTGACTTGTGCCGCTCTTCTAGACTTTTCAATTGTAATTGGACTGAATGGCTCAAATTACCATATTTAAACGAGTCATTCTGCTGGGTTGTGAAGCTCAAAAGAATTAATCCACCATTTTCCAGACGCTTCTTTTACAGTGGTTGTAGTGTTGTTTTCTCCTCTGTTACAAGTGTCTCCGGCCCATTCGTGACGTCAAACGTGACATCAGAAATGATGCTTCGGATAAAAATCACAGATGAGCTTGCTAGCGGGAAGTGTGAATGGGGTCACTAGGCGATTTTTGGCGTTTTAAAAAAACCTGTGTCGATCTGATCATTTTGGTGGAAAGGCGGTATATTATTGGTGAATTAAAATGGTTGCCTTGTAGCCGTCTTTAACCATCACTATTTCACATAAGCCCTAAAAAATTGTGGGGCTGGACATCACGGTTCAACAGAAGAGGCGAGTCCGTGTAGGAGGTGAGTGGGCGCATCTAGCTCAGACATGTCTGAAACAAGACAAGGACATTTCTTCACAGCAAAGATTTTAGTTGAAGAAGAAAGACAAAAGTTTCTTTTGAAGAGAGCTTTGGTGAATATACAGATATGGAGTACCTCTACTGTTGTTGAAACCACAAATGTTTCTACTTCTGAAAGCAGCGGATGATTATTTGTCTTGGCATACACCACACAGACTGGCTAAAGAAATGCTACATGACAGATTGCATTGAGTTAGAGAGGCTAGCAGGACATCACGACTTTGGCTCCCTCCTCTATGTACAGTGAGATAATAAAAGTGCTGAATGTAAAAAACAATGCGTACTGTAAATAGTATCTAAAGAGGGGTTAGGGTTCATGAACAAATTGATAATGACAGAAGGAATAGACAGCAAAGTGAAACTGGATGCCGACGGTTGCTCTTTGTGCGAGGCACAGTAAGAGACAATACAAATCAACTCACTTTAAAACAGTTTTGATTTCTAGAAGCTGCAGCATCAAGCAAAGAAGCTACAGTCATGGTATCAGCTTCACGGGTCCAATTTGTTCTTTGCTGCGATATAGAGCAGACTCCTTCTCTGGCCCGATGCCTGCTGGTCCAAAGCCCAGTTTGAAACAGCTCAACATGGAGAGGCCTATCCCTTAACTTTAAGGATGTGAACACACTTCTCACAAAACAAAAAGCTTGTTTGTGTTTGTCTTCGGTTGGTAAACCGTCACATTTCGGTACAAATATGAGCTCTTCCCAAGAGTCCTCTGACCCAACGTGTCGGCTAAATCCGGCAAACTATTTTTCAATCCAAAAGTGTATTGTTGGGTATTTAGCAGACACAACACAAAGCTCTCTTCAGTCCTCTGACTCACTTCTGCCGCAGCTGGTCTGCTTTGAAATATCAGCGCACACAAAAGGACTGCATGTTTCTAAATACAAGGAATGAAAGGCAATTGATTGTTCTCACACGCCAGCTCTTCTGTCCGCGATCTGCGCTGCTTAAAATAATTGCTGCGACACCCAGACAGTCGGAGTCAGCCAGCATGAACCGCGCTGCAGCTTTGTGTCTAGTGCGGAAATTTAGACCAAGGTCAGCACCGTAGACGCTGTTTAGTCGGACAAGGGGCATGGGAAAGTGAGAGCAGAGCACATGCAGCAATTAAAGTGGGAAGGAAGACATAGTTAAGTACCATCAAAAGAAAATTCCTTTGAGTTTTTTGTAGGGTTTGAGAATGGTGGGTGAGTTTTGTAAAAAAGTTTGCAACTTTATTCCTGACATCCGCTATGATTTCTCACAACCTTTTAACTCAATAGACTAAAGAACTTCTTTTCTAACTCTGTTCCATCCCCCTTCTCTACAACTACCACATGAAAACTCTTTTTCAACATGGGCCAAAATCTCAAGTAAATACACAAAAATGTTTTCAATAAGTGGCCATTGTTATGTTAGGTGCTTTTGCAACAGTAAGCATCTCCTGAAGGCTGATTGCACAAATGAAATTTTAAGGTTGCCGTGACCCAAGAAGACAGCTCTTTGGCACATTCAGCCACGCCGGCCTTGAAACACAAGGGTGGAGAAAAACACAAGGTTTTTACCAAACACTTGGGGCTTGGACGCCCACAGACACTCCAAGACAGGTCTCAGAAACTTAAGAGGACAACTTTGTATGATTCAAGGCTTTGCATCAAATGGCTTCCCTGGAAATGTCTTGTACTGCATTGTTTGTTGATTTGTTGGGCGCTCTTCTGGCGGTTGCTATAGTGACTGCCTCCATTTTCTCTCTGTGGCTGCTCACATAAAGGGCTGTGTCCTTGTCTCCATAATAGTTACAAATTGAATACTGCACTTTCCAAGGACTCATGTCACCAACTTACAGTGTGTGTGTGTGCGCGTGTGTGTGTGTGTGTGTGTGTCTTTGCGTGTGTGTGTGTGTACGTGCGCGCGTGTGTGTGTATGTTTGCCGGAGAGGAAGAAAGAAGACAAGTTTGCTTTGAATGTGATGCGTTACAACGGGCCTTTTTTGTTCACTTAATTTCTCTTGATTCATTTTGTGAATCGGCTTCAAGTCAAGGAGACAGTGACGCAGTTTTAGACGGTACAAACGCCGCAGCAAAACACTTAAAGCAAACAAGTGTGACAAAGATTAAGGGGATCAAACTGGGAAATTAAGCTTAAGGCTGATAAAGGTCAGTCTAATCACTATTAGACGGCTCCCTGTAACTAATGGATCACTGCCCATTCAGTCCAACGCCCATTCATATTTCACAAGAAATACTGAATCACAGTGCCAAAGAGGAAAGAGCAGGGTGGGTGTGGAAATTGTTTCACACCACTTAACAAAAGCTTGGGTTGGCTGCCAAATTAATGTTAAGTGATCGCTCAAGTCCTGTAAATGAGAGCTGCTTATCTTTATTTCAAGGAATTGTAATTGTAAAAGTAAAGAAGCCGCATTCACATGTGCCAAATTCTTTACGTTTATCAACTGCTCTGAAGTGGCAGGAAGGTGGTGGAGGTGGTCTTTGGGAGGCGTACAACAGCAGAGGACTGTGACATCGGAATCAGGGTTCTAACCTGGAGTCCTGTCTGTGGTTACGTTGAGAGAACAGCAGCGCTTTGTTAAGGTGAGGGAACTATCCCGGTTTTGCTTAAATTTCATCATAAAAAGCTGTGTTTCAAGTCACTGAGGACTTCTCTTTATCAAAGTGAGACGACATCCCATAATACTAAGTATGTAGTCAACAGGGAAGTGTCCTGGGGATATCTGTGGTTACATTTTTTTACTCCATCCACCACTTTGAGTTTAATAGATGACATTTCACAGTACATTTCTTTTTATTCTCATACTTTGAGCCAGACAAGTCCTCTTGAGTGGCAGTGACACCAAACTTTTGGGTTTTATTCTTATTTTCTATTCTTTATTCCGAAGGATTTCACAAAATGGTTCATTCACGTATCATTCACATCATTTTTTAGTCCTAAAAAAAAAATGCTGAAAATGGATTTCTATCAGCTTCAGCAGCGTCGGCTGGTAATGTGTTCACTTGTGTGTGCCATCGCTGCCAAATGTGGTCCTGGAGACACCTACTGTGTCAGCAACTAATAAGAGAGCAGCTTTGAAAGTTTGTCAAGTGTTTAAATGTCTGTCTGTCTGTCTGTCTGTGTTTGCGTGATATCTGGGTGGGATCTGAGCAGAACCTGCCTATATCCAGTCTTCTATCAACTTCGGAAGTTTCATGGTGATCCTTCCCTAGACAGTAACCAACAACTATAAAACAGTTAAACCATGCAGTGGTCAGTACAAGCAGATGCTGTTTTGCCAGAGAGAAGAAATTGGTAGAAAACAAATTAATTACATTGTCAATGAACATTTTCTTGTTACAGAATATATATTGTTTAACAATATTCTCTCATTATGTCAATAGAAACATAATCCAGTTGGCATTACGTCTCCTTCAACATGAACTGATTGTAAATGATTTGTACATGAATTTGATTCCTGGGAGATGGCTCAGTGGTCTTCACATGATCTCAGCATGGAACTGCTGATACCAGGTGGTCGTTTGTGTTCAGCAGCAGGAAATATCAAAATCCCCTGTCTCTGTTCAAAGATGGTCTTTGGTAGGGGTGGGCGATACTGCAAATTTGGTATCGATCTGATACCAAGTAATTACAGGGCCAGTACTGCCGATACCGATACTGATACCAAAATTCTTGATCATTGCATGATTTTGTACTTTTGCCTTTAATTAGTTGATCATGATTATGATAATAATGAAACAAAGGACAAAGATTTTAGCCAAATAAGAAAATAATATTTAACATAATTAAATCTATAACCTTTAATCTGCATGTAACCTAAATAGGAATACTAATGTTCCTTCAACAGATACAAAAAAGGGTTATTATATTCTGCCATATTCATACTTCAGAGTGAACCTGAGTGAGTGGAGTGAGAGAGGTGGAGAGGAGCACTGCGCATAAGGACTGAGAGGGATGCTTCGATCACAAAAACTCTGTGAAGAAATACAAGTGATTTGCTGAACTTATAGAAGAGAAACTACAACAAAAATATCGATCTCATCGCGCTAGTATCGATCCGATACCAATACTCACCTTGGTATCGATACTATCGATATTTGGATTGATCCGCCCACCCCTAGTCTTTGGCGTTGCATCTATTTCCGTGGTGAGTTGTGTGTCATAACCCAGTCAGTTAATAAAAACAGCCCGGTGACACAATGAACCTCCCTTTGAACAAACACAGCTTTGCTCATTGTTTAACTGTGAACCTCTCACTGAATGTGTGTATACAATTAATGATACAATGGTCTGTGGTCTGTTTGTCTCTCCGCTTGTAACAGTGTTCAAGGTCGGTATAGAACTGCAAGGTTACCCTGCTTATGACAAACAAAGCAGCAGATATGCTCGCTTAAGGCCGGGCACAAATGATCTTGCCATCGCAGCCTACTGCTGGGTTGCGTTTCTGACACGGTGTGATGATTATATGTTGTGATGAGCCGTGTTGCATGGCACTGTTTTCAGGTGACACCCACGGCGATGGATATTCATTTGTGTTTTTAACCCCGTCGAGAGAGAAGTTTGAAGTGCATTCAGTCATCATCTTCATCCCCTCGTAATTCTTTTTTTTTTTGTGTGTGGGTTTAGTGTTGTGCATTCAATCCAGTGTCAAACATCCATTCTAGAAATCTAAACTCGCAGGAGATTCAAATATTACGCATGTTGTTTGTGTTTCAGCCTTTTGCAAATTGTCGGCAGAGATCATAAGCTTAGGGAAATGGCTCTATTGACCTAATTTCTACTGGCAAAGTCCTCATACATCAAGATGATTATAAGGTGGGAGTTTTACATTAGAAACACATCAGAGATATAGTCCAAAGAAATGTGTGTGTGTGGGGGGGGGGCAAGAACAGAGGTATCTTTTTTTTCAAGGTCACATCCCAATCTCCTTCCTCTCTAGCTGTTTTGCAGCATATCACACTATTTTCTAACCTCGCAGATATCACCACAAAAACAAACAAGTTACCGAACATTCTGACAACGTCTTTCATGAATGAGTTTCAGGGATGCTAGTCCAAGAAAGAGAAAGTCCAAGTTTGTGTTCTCCCTTGAAAAATGCATTGCTTCCATATTTGCAATTAAGGGTTTGAGCAGTGAATAATTAAGTTATAAAAATTATAGGAAACCAGATCTAATTCAAACTGAATACACAAATTCTTGCTGATAATAAAGGTGGGGAAGGGTCTGACTAAGGCCAAATTCTCGTAAAGGCTCAATCCACGATCAGGATCAAAACGCTAACTCAGTGGAGACGGACTAGTAATACTAAAGAGCTGATGAGGTAATGGCAATGAAGTGTGTGGTGATATGAGATGATTCTTTTGGCAGAAGGGTTGGCAGGTGGGAGTGGGGCTGTCAAACATGAGACTAAGATACCAAAATCATGACACAAGCCTGCCTTCTGTAAATGTCTGTGTTGTCATGGAAAGATGAACACCAGCTTCAGATAACTATTTTCAGCTTTGTCTTCACAGAGATCCCAGTTGCAGGTGGACACGGGGAGTGAGGAGCCACAGTGACATGGATCCAGGGCATGATGCCCCTCAAACTGCAGCCTCAGGCCACTCGCAAACCCGACAGGGGAGTCTTGAGATCAGTCAGACCACTTAGTACTGCGCTGTCAACAAGAACCACCAGTGTTTTGATAATGTGTTTCTCACGCCTTCAATGTGCAACGCAGCCCAAAGATGACCCGGCTGGGTTTATCATTTGTATATCTTTGCAGTCAATTTGTATTACAAAATCAATTATACACACATGTATTCACTGAAGAATTTCATAGGAATCTCCTCAGGATCTTATGTATTCATTGTGGAAAGCGAGTTGCCTGCCAAACATTTCAAAACTGAACATTGCTACTATTGCACATCTGATGCATGTAAGTGTTTATACCATTTCATGTAATAATGTAGTAATGTTCAAGTACTCGTAGGTCATAGGTCAGAAGACTGACATGTTGCCAGGAATTGTGGCTGGTGTGATAACATTGCGACATGGTCTCTAGTGTGACACTTGTTATACCCCAGAAGATGTTTGATATCTAGCTGTTGACTTATTCTATTGAGGTTAGCTAGCATTAGCTCAGTCAACAAATTAAATCTGTTATATTTTTAAAAGTCTCAAATAAACATATTTTAAATAATAACTGTGTTGATGTGTTGGTCCAAATAACTGCTACAATAATTATTTCAACACAAGTATTGTTTGTATTCTTTTTTAATTCACACTTGCATGATTTATTACTATATCAGCTATAGTTGATATAGTAATAAAAAAAATAACTTGTTCTGTTTATAAAGCAGTAAATGCAAGATATTTAATAAATAGTTGGGATACTAAATGATGAAACCAAGTGATTTCAAAAGATATAGCAAAAAAACACTGATCCAAGATTTTACCAGGTGAGGAGGCTGCCAAGTCAGTGACCACAGTTCAAGACTGCGTTTTAATAATTGTAAGTGAAACCACTAGATTTCTAATTTCCAGCAGTGTTGTGGTGACCAAAACAGGTATTTTAGGGCGAAGCATTATCTTTTCCTAACCATAACCAAATGCCTAAACCTAACCACAACACAGCACAGTGTTGCAACAACAGAAAACAGACACTGAAACGGAACGAACCGTCAGGTTGCAACATACAGAGATGTGTTTCAACATATTTGCCGCTTGCAGAAACAACATTTATTCTGAGGATTGCGTTGTTCAAATACTGGTAAAAATTGCATATATGAAATATATTGATTATAGCAGTTTTAAATATCCTTAATAGAAAAACAGGTGCACAAAAGATCATATTTTAAGGATTAAAAGACATCACACACATACAAATATAACACAGATAACAAAGTGTCCAACAAAGCGAGGGAGTGAGTGAGAGGCAGCGCAGAGGCGGGACATAGCAGTTGTAATGTCCTTGTTGTGGATAAATTGTGTGCTGAACATATGCCACTGGGATGTGAGCTAATTAGCCAAGGTTGAGTGGGACCCTGGGGGGTGCCAGGGTGAGGGAGGGGCTGCCAAGGTCAAACCCATAAGTGTGCATGTGCTACTGAATCCATACGGCACAATGGCTCCCCTGTCCCACTCTGATGGGCTCACTTCACTCTGCCTCCTCGCTGTACTTAAGACCGTCTACACTTTAACAAAACACACCTTTATTCCAATTATCTCACCGTGCTTGACTCGACAGCGGCGTTGTAAAAATACATTTAGACACAATAGCAATCAAAATGCAGATTGCTTCACCTGCTTACCTGCCTCCATCCTTTCTTGTCCTTCCTGTCTCTCCCTGCCTGTCCTTGCTGTTCTATGCATCTTATCCAAATATATGTCACGCTATAAAATGATGTTCCTTTTTCATATGTATAGCCATTACTGAAAACACATGTAATGCACACACACATCAGCTGCGGAAGGCTGCCGAGTGAAATATGAAATATTGTAGCCGCGGAGCAATAATTTATGTCCCTCCTATCTCTGGCTTTATTGGTCTCACAGTGACTACAGTATGAATATTTTTGCCTTACAGCATATCGAGGACAGGGTCATGTTTGCATAAGGAGGTAAATTATGACACTAATAACAACGTCGGCGTGCCAGGAAGAGACGGGGGAGGAGGTGAGGGTGAGGGGTGAGTGGAAAACAGGAGAGGGCTCACATATGGGGAGGACCAAGGTGAGGGGAAAGACAACGGTGGGTGAAACATTTCAAATGAAGCTGAGGGAAAAAAAGGTGTTTGTCTCCTCGCTCTCTTTTTTGAGTGGTATGACCGCCTAATCTTCCCTCTCGTCCCCTCCAAAATTTCTCATTCAATTCTTCAGAGATGTTTTTATTTCGTTTGAAATTTGCGCACCTTGAGCAACTACAAACATATTTTCAGACTTCTGTAATAGATTTACCGCCAGGCTGTGAGTCACGCTGTCTGACTTTGTGTGATTAAAGATCCGCAAAGGCCTTGAAAATGCCATGTTTTTCTGTCTTTTAATATGCCAACCTGAAAGTACTGAACTTACTTCTTAAAGCACTTCGAAATCACTCATCGTCCTCTGAAAAAAACCTCAGCAGTCGCTTTCAGACAATTACTTTTATGCAACTTTGTACAGCACTTGTACTCCACTACATGTCAGAGGGCAATCTGCTTTCTTTTGTACAAAGAAACCAAAGATAAACTTCACTAAAACCTTCAAATTTCAAACACTAACTTCTCTTTGCTATTTGGCTCCATATGAGCCCCTTTTCACGTGGCATAATTGAATTCAATGTTAACAGCATGGAGATCTTGTATTGTGGTGCACAAACACAGCATACATGATTGGAAAGGCTCAACATCCGTGTACATTATTCTGACTTTATTCAGGCCTGTTCACCTTGAGCTTTTCATGTTGGCATAGAGAAAATAGTTTTTATTCTATCAGAGCTTTTGCATGAGGTAATGAAAGATAGAGTTTTTAAAAGGTGTGCAAATATTGTGCTCAAAACACCTGCACTTTTAGGAAGTGTGAGGTTCATTCAGACAAAAAAAAGCAAGGGTTTCTGCTGAAAGACAAGCCAAAAAACACAGTGAGACAAGTTGATCATTATAAGTGTCAGTAGTATACATGCAGTACAGAGAACAATAAAAAGGTTAATTTGATTAAAACAGTGAAAAGCTGCAAAAAATAAGACAAGAAAACAACCTAAAACCTGTATGTCTGACCTGGTAAAATGTCAAATTACATTAAAACAAAGACGGCTGTTTTTGGTATGCGTTAACTTTACTCCGCACAATCACAATGTTGCTCAATTGATTAATGTCTTGAACATTTAAGTCACCTTAACAAATCACTAAGACGGTAGGATGTATCTCTAGCACCTTCACCTTTTCCTTCACAGAAAAAAATCCAGATATTCATTCAAGAGACAGTCGCACAGTGTTACAATAAAAGAATAACTTCTGTCACAGACTACAGGAAATGGGTCAAAACTTGTGTGTGTGGCTGATAATAACTATAATCCATTTGTCACCACATAAAAGAGGTCCATGGGAACAGAGTATTAATGGGGTTTTGGGAAAATGTCACAGCAATGTATCATCCATTTTGCAAAAACACATAGCCAACCTGGTAAAATGCGAGAGATCCACACGCCAACACAGTGTTAAAGGTGCTACATGTAAAATATGGTAATCTGTGAGAATTAGAACTGGTACAGAGGTGATTTACACCGACTCTGACCAGGGCTATGACTCCGGACTAGATGGCACTGCAGGCGGGGACAGGAGAGAGGACACACACCGATAACATGAGGTTTATTTTGCTTCTCCTTATTTGTGAACACAGATAGCTTTTAGCTGAGCTAATAGCTGAGCTAATTTAGTAGCTTCCAGCTAGGTGGGCTTATTTAACCAACTAGTCTTGCTCCACCCACACTCCACCTCTTTACCCATTTTGATGGTGTCAATTACTGCCAAGGTGGCGACAGCCATTATCACCAACTTTTAGCCTCATTCTGGCTCTCCAGGTGGCTCTCTTCCCTAGTTTAATGGAGTCACCGGACAGGACAGACCAGGGCTAACTGGTTTAACTGCTAACTGTTGTTTCTTCACATTCTATAGAAGATGTTGGATGCATTTTTGAAAGTTTTAATCTAAGATTCTGGCCAAATCATTCATATTTCTCTTTTGCAGAGCATAATGCAGAATAAACATGTCGAGTAAAGAAGAACAAAGAATGTGAGTGGATAAAAATCATTTTCTTTTTTATCCAGCCGGTTGCCATCCACAGTCACGTGGGTACTGTGCACTGTGATATATAGTCATGCATTACCACATTATGTTCCCCAGCCCTTTGAGCGCCAGATCCTGCTGCCCCACTGTCTCTCAAGGTCTCTCTCTGTCTGCTCCGGCTCAGCCAAGGTCACCCGCGCCGCTGCAGGCTCTCTGCAACCTTGAGAGGCTAACTGACCGGGAAATGTGTGTTCTCCCGTTCCACCACCTACGTATCCCAGTGTCAATCAGCCAGATACAGAGCAGGACTGTCATTAAATGTTCCAGCGTGCTGCCACTTGGACATTAGGTCACTCCGGAAGATGTAATCTGAAAAAAAAGCATGCATTCTCTCAAGGACATCCAAGAAATTAGTAGAAGGCGTTCAGCTTCTGAACAAATGACAATTGATTAAAGTGCCTCACCGCACCAGCTGTCACTGGTGGGGTGTTTGTGTGCGTATAAGTGGGCATTCTTTTCCGAATCTTTCTGAAAAAAAAACTAATTCATGAGTGTAAATAATAAGAAATGATAGAAGTAATTGGAAATGTGCATGTGCTTGTGTGCATACATGTGTATGTGTCTATGTCTAATCTGGTATAGAGCTTCAAAGGTCTTAACTACCAATAAACCTTGAGAAAAGTGTGATTGAGGTTCTTAAATGACACAGCCACAAAGGGGAAAAATATAAGTAAACAGTATATGACTGTTCCAATTAACAAGGCCACATACTAAAAGCTTTTTAAATAAAGGCAGGCCACAGAGTGCTACAGAGCATTAAAGCCACAATAGTGAGAGTGTATCCGGGACCTTGGCTTTGATATGAAATCTTGTGGCCTTGCCTTTACCGCCCTCCATGGTAAAAGCTCTTTGTGACGAGGAAATTACTTTATGAACCTCTGAAAGACGCTCCAACACTTCAACCTCCCTGTTAGTTTCATCGCTAGACCATGAGAGAAGTGTGTGGTTTTTTTTTCTCCATTTATGAAATCACTGCAGCTTGCCATTGGGTTTTAATCAGTCTCTGTCCCTGCTCTTATTTCATGGCTTCCCCTTTAGTCTTTGGCCTTAGGCTTGCTTTTTCTTAGAGTGTAAAAGTACTGCTAATTAGGAAACAAACGCAAAACTATTTGCCCTCTATTCATATTGTATTTGCAGCCAAATAGCAAAACACAGTGAAATCAGTCTGTTGACAAGGAAAGGTAAATCATTTGTGTAATTTGTTAAAATTGAGGTTTGCAAGTAAACACTCACAACCTGTGTGTGAACTGCTGCAGCATTTACCTTCAGCCCTTTTAAACGACTCGCAACCAAGAGGTCTGTTTTTCATTTTTCCCAAGGTCTGTGGAAATCAGTCTGTTTGAATATGCTTGTACTGCCGGGCTTGGCATTGGGTGAATCATATTTATATGTGAGCGTGTTTTTGTTTAGGTCTGTAAGGATTCGGTTCCTTTAACATGTACCTGGAATTTTCAATCCGGATAGAGGCAGAAATACCAAACATGTGTCTCTGTGGCCTTGAAACTTCACAGGGCTCCGACTGCCGGCGCTCAGCTCGGTAAACACAGTTTCCTCCTGTGGCTCTCTGTTTGGACAGGAAACAAGGAAGCTGATCAAACACTGACTCAGAAGGCCATGGCTGCACTGAGCTGGAATGGAGTCGCGGGCAAAGCCCTTCGAATAGGGGGAAACGGGAAAAATAACATGTCAGCATCGGTGTGTGAATCTGTCATTCTGCGGCCCTGCTGAGTTCCTCATTTGTCCTGGAGCAATATTTTGCCAAAACAAATCATGCAGAATAGATAACAGTATCTGAAACTTGTGTTATATTTGCGCAGTAGGGGAACCGGTATCTCAAACACCGTGTCAGACTTGGTGTGAGCGCCTGGCTGCCTGCGTGCTGCAGATTTACAGCAGTCCTTATGACATCATAGACGAGCAGCGGGGTGCAGATGATGGGAAGCATTAGCTGGATGGATAGATGTTGGGTTAGGGAGGTGCTTAGAGGAGGAGGAGTGAATGAAAATGGAGGAGTAGACAGAGTGTGTCAAAGTCATTGGGGTTAATAAGTTCGGTGATAATGCTTCCCCCTTGTGACTGTTTATCAAACTGCAGACTTTGGATCTCTTCATCATTAACAGAATTGCATAGAAATAAGCATAAACAACCAACCAGTCGTTGTGTAGAATGTATATCTGGGCCCAAAAATAGATGTATTTAAATGTGGCGTTCTATACTATCTGTTTAAACGCACAGTATGAAGTGATTGCAGTGGCCTTTGCACTGGGTATTTCAGCTGTGTGGCAGCAAACATGTCACACTCTAAACATGCCTAAAGGGACAGGTGACCCGCAAAATCATAAATAAATATCTTCCCTCATACTTATAAGTGCTAGTCATCCATCTATTTTGTTGTGAGTTACCGAGATATAAAGATGCCGGCTATCTCTCGAATATATTGGAACTACTTGACACTCAACTCGTGATGCTTAAAGTGCTTAGAAATACATCCAAGCAATGTATCTTTTCGAAAATCATGACCTGGAGGATAGAGTACAGACCTTGTTTTGAGCAGTTGCACCCCAAGAAGGGGCCAGTGTGGGGCCACGGCCGCCCAAGATGTTCAATAGCCCCATCTGGCCACCACACTCCTCCTCGGCCAACCTGTAATGTAATTAATTAACGGCCTCCTGTAAGAGGATGGAGGCTTCCTTCTTCGATGGCGGGTGAATTTTGAGAGAAAGAAAATAGTTCCATGAAGCTGCTCACAACAAGGTCTGTGGATCATATCGAGTAACCAGGTAAGACAGACTTCGCTGTTGGATTTTCCAAATGCAATTTCCGTGGCATTTTGAGCACCAAAAGCCGAGTGCCCACTTCCATTTTGTTCAACAGAAGGCAGACATCTCTACTGCAGATATCTCCAAAACTTAGCACCCGGCGCCGAAACAGTCTAATTGGATGAATAGCACTGCAGATAAGAGGAAAGAATATGTATTTTCGATTTTGGTTTGAACTGTCCACTTCAGAGTTTCACAATAAATTACCTGGTTAAAAAAAAAAAAAAAAAAAAATCTTTAAAGCACATCTATTCCTTCACCTTCATTGTAAAAAAAAATAAAAATCTAGAAGCGATTAAATTGTGAATATTTCAAGTTTAACTGCTGGGCAGAAATTTCTATCCTACTTTACTGGAAAGTCCATCCTCAGTGTGTGCACACTGGAGGTTTCTTGTTGTGAGGTAACAGAATCATGCTCATGCCTACATGTTAAATTTAAAGACAGAAGCATATGAATGTAAAAACGGCCCTCTGGTGTCAAACTTTACACATACATTATTCTGTGGAGCGCCAACATCCAAGTGGAGTAAGAAAACAGAAAAACACATCTGTGAGTGGAGGCTGGTGAGTTTATTCCACAGAAATAAACACAAGCGGGGCAAAGCTGATCATAACCAATCCACTTTGTTATTTTGGATTGGTTTCTTGAATGACAGGGATGCTGTGGTCTTCTGCATTTAACCACAGAGAGATTTTTTTTTTCAATCAGATAGAGAAATGATAATCACATACTCAAAATGTTCATCGTTCATCAAGGACGTGGCCAGCTGTGTTAGGAGCAGCAACTTGATGGTGCTGATGTGTTGTTCTGCTTGATATGAAGGAAAAAGACATGAGAGATCAGTTTCAATTTTCAGTTCCTGTTTTTATTCGCCCTTTGGAAAGCCGAAGCCGCACAATAACAGCACGCCACATGCACATATTCTAGTTACATGACTGCATACAAAAAGACGATTCATGAATAGAGACCTTTCTCCTTGGAATTACTAATCACATACAGAAATTTGTTTTCAACATCATCCTTTCACCAGCTCTTAAAAGAAAAAGAACACGTGAAATGCAGTCATGATACGTTTCATTCTTGTTGTGGCTGATGAGAACTAAAATGAGAGGCAGGATTGGATGACTGAGCTCCTGGACACTGGGGTAACTCCTCTTTATTCTCTGTGAGCTGCTCCCTGCTCGCCTCATTTGAAATCTGCAGAAAGGGAGTGCTGATCTCACTTGACTGCATGTCACCGGCCACCCGCAGCAGGCAGCTGAGAACCATGTCCTTGGCCAGGCTGGCCTCCAGGTTGCCTTCCCGACTCAGCTGCAGAGTGATCTGGTCTAGGCTGGTCAGGACCAGCTCTGAGCCCAGCAGGGGGCATATGGGGCCTGGGTCAGAATCCCCCTCCCTGGCCATGTTCTCCATCATGTACTGCTGGTACAAGTCCATGAGCTTCTGCTCCAGGTAGTGATTTAGAAGAGAGTTTGAGAATGGGGCTTCACGCTCCTGGAACAAAAAGCTCCGATCGCGGGTGCTCCCCATTCTCCAGCGATTTGACCCTCCCCTGAGTGGATGCAGAAGCCCCCCCTGAGACGTCTGTCTCGGAGGAGACTCCTCCACGGCTGGTAGGACATCGCAGGACTGGAGGAAGGGCCCGGCTGCCTGGCTCTCAGTGCCAAGCCGCAGCTCACCATCATTGGCTGAGATAGGCAGCACCTGGTCGCCTGCAATATGGAGGTCGCTGTAGTTTTGACAGATGCTCTGACAGGAGGAGGGAACCAAGAAAGGGGAATCACCACCTGAGCAAGCCTGAGCCGGGATCTCGATCTCTAGAGAGATCTGTCTCCCTGACTGGGCTCTGTGGAGGTCCGAAGACTGCAGCGGGGAAATGTACAACTCCGCCGACACACTCCTGTTGTCCAAACAACCTGTCTGCTCGGGGGAACTGTGATAAACGAGTGGAGCGTGTCTGGCGGGGCCCGGCCTGAGGGCAGCAGCTGCTCTCGGCAGCCCACAAGCCCTCTGAGGAGGGAGGGGATCCAGCTCCCACAAGTCACCATAGGTCATGCTCAACAATCTGCCTTCACAAAGCATGGCTGTAACAAAGAGCACAACACACAGAGACAATTTATTGTTTATGTTCTATCGTCATTTTACTATTCAAATATCTGTTTATACATTTTCTGTGTGTGTGGCATGGGCGAGCCACTACATATCTCATTATGCTGTCCTTATATCGTATAATGGAAATCTTGAAGTGCATGTTAGTGTTCAACGCGGGAGAAGATGCAACTATCAGCATAAACGTATTTATTCATTCACTTTTAATGTTTATATTTAGGAAGACCTATAAAGCACGGGCCAACACCACATACAACAGAATGTATAGCCTCAGTTAGTTTGCGTTGACTGTCCCTATATGTAGGAACTGACTGATATGGCTTTTCAGGGCTCATACTGACTTTGGTCCACTCCAATGGCAAGTCATACTTACAAATCAAAAACTTTAAAAAGTCATAAATGTTGAATAAAAAGCCTGAAAACTATCTTTTATTTTGGACTTTTTTTTCAATCATAATTATGACTTACAGTGGAAACATTTTTTTTATTCAAAGATACATTTTCATCTCACTTTAACTCTTTAACTGGCCAGTATGGGCTTCTTAAGATATATATTTGCAGTCAAAACATCTTGGTGTCAAAAGGACAGCGTTCAAGCAGTGTGCCTAATTGTGAGTATTTTTATTTTCTGCTAAAATGATTAGCAAAGCTCAGTTACCTTGCAGATTGTTATTATTCAGTGCTAGTAGGCTGTCACTTGTGACATGTAACTGATCAGGTAGAGTTGTAGCTGGGACAGAGTGGTGACTGCAGACAGAGGAAGGATGCTGCATCACAACCAGCACATTTTAAAATCAATTCATCACACATAGCAGAAGTCAGAAAATCGCACAATTTCGGTAAAAATGATGAATACCTGTCCACATGGGCCTTTATACAAAGACATGAGACTCCTTATAAAACAGCATGAAACACAAACAGTGATATCAGACGACTCAATGACGAGCAGCAGACCCATCAAGACGACATGAATGGTCCCGCTTTCATATCAAATTGAGTTCTGTGGGTAAGAAGGTCAACATATCGATCTCCTAAAAGACATTTTGTTGAACGCAGATCTGATAATCATAAAAATAAATCACACGCCTCTAAAAAAAAACATCAACCTACCTCAATCACAGACTCGCCGCTTTCAAGTTCCTTCCACAGTCTTTAGAACAAGCAAACATTAGAAACATTGCATTTTCTGTCAACCCAGGATACCCAACATGCATGCATGTGCAAGTGTTGTTTTATACCCTCCCCAAGAGGAAGTGGGAAATAACGATATTTTCTCTTTCTTCCCATTTCTGCATTTGGGTTAGTACTGAGTATTCTGCAGATCAACATCTTCACAATATCTTGTTTAAAAGAATTGTTACTGACAGGCTGTGTACATCCCCCTCCACTTCTTACTTATGCAAGTTATTTTTCATTGTAGTCTCACATAACAATATGCCTTGTTGTCTTCCTGCCAGACGAAGTGAAATGGCAGATGTTTCATTCGTGTGAAGGCAAAATAATCGGTAAAAAATGAACCACAGAAGTTTTGCTTCTTTGTTAAAAGTAACAGGTGTGTGTTTGAGGTTAAAAGCGAACAGGGAAGTCGTATTTTATCTGAGCAAAAATATCAGGAAACAGAGAGCTGGACCCATTCCTGTTTTCGTTTTTGTGATAAGTCACACCGCAGATGTTGAGTCACCTCTCTGCGAGGACAGTGAAGCACACAGGTGGTGTTTTAATTTAAAAAGCCGAGAGCTTCGCTCCTCTTGTTATCAGAGCAGAAGTGTGACTTCACGCTCAGTAACATAACTACAAGTCATCACTTCCTCCTTGAAACTCAGCCTGCTCTTCAGCATGTTTAAGTAGCTGCTGAACTTTGCCTCAAATGGCTTGATGACACTTTTTTTCTGTTGATATATTCTCATTTCTTCTCCTTTCTCCTCGTCTGGAAGAAAACTTTGAATTGAATCTCTCACAGGTAAACTCTGCTGAGGACTAAATCAGTTATCTGGTGAAAGTGATGGAAACTTTCAGAGCACATTTACGGCTGGGATTTTTCCGTGATGGAAGTACCCTGTCTGCATGTGTCTCTTGTATTCAGGGAGGCACTACAATAGGAAACACGAGAGAAAATGATTTATTATTAATCAAGTGAGGAAACCCAGACATAAGTCAACATCATTATATCAGTTCTGGAGTTTATTAAAGCATCCACAACATCCTGTTTATACATCTGGATTTATTATTATGATCTTCATATAAACACACAGATATGAAGAATTAAACTCATCCTCAGTTAATCCTGTTCTTCTTTAAGGTCTGGAGGTGTATTAATATGGAGGATATTTAAAAGGTTAACTATGCAAAGTTTTTACAGGCCTATAGACAAACAGACGGTGCTCTTGATACATGGAAGAGCAGTGTGCAAGAGCGAACATTATAAATGTACTATAGTGCTTTATGTTTCATTAGTATTCGTAAACCTTAGAGCAAAACAGGCTATTGTTGTGAGTTTTGGGAACAAAAACAGCACATGTGCTATCTACAATTTTATTTTGTTAAATTTTATATACTATTATAATCCCAAATTGGGAAATTGTTTTTTTCAACTCGCATTACACACAGGCGCGCACACACACACACACACACACACACACACACACACACACACACACACACACACACACACACACACACACACACAGTGTGGAGGAGATGAGTAAAGGGGCTGCCACAAATGCTACGGCGCCCAACGAGCAGTCTTACAGTTCAAGAATATGGGAATATGTTACCAAATCGTGAGTACCTTTAAGGGCCAAAAGTAAATATATGAATAAATGAATAAATGATTGTATGATTAAATGCATTTATCAATGAATTAATACACAATTATGTAACAAAATGAATTAAATAAATAAATGAATAAATACATAATTACAATTATAAGTTGGTTGTAAGATATAATAATTTAAAAAATGTGTTGTTTCATAATTGAATAATTGTGGCAAAGCATTAAATCACTTCATTATGTATTAATTATTTGAGCATTTGATTATAAAATCATACCTTTAATAAGCACTGAGTTATCCATCCATTATGTGAAACTGCTTACCCTTTTCAGGCTCACGGGGGATGAATTAAATGCGGAATTAATCAAATGCTTAATTCATTCAATTAAGCATGTATTTGTATCATTATATATTTAATAAGCATTAAGTTATTTAATTATTTACTCATCCATTTATTTTAGCATTTCATTAAAATTATATATGTTTTCAGATACTTATTTTGATATCTGGTTTTGGCCCTCACGGCCCTCCATATGTTAACAGGTGGATTCACCGTCAGTAACACCTGAGGCCCGGAGCTGGTCGGATGGCTGGTGTTATATGGTCCAGTCCAGTGTGCTGTGAGTCAGGACACCTGACACAGGCCTGCTGCTCGGCAGTAATGGAAGCACGCGGTGTAGAGTTACCTGCCCGTTGCTACAGCAATGTTGCTGAGCAACATCCGATAACACTGCAGACATGTTGAGATCAGGTTCGACAGGAGGCTCACATCTGCCTCTGTGGCACCCTGCGCACTCTTTGGTGACTTCAGCACCCTGGACAGCGACAGGCCGCAGTGAACAGCTCCGGTCAGGGTGAAGGGAGTGTTTGTTTGTTTGTTTGTTTGTCAGTCTGTTTGACTGGAGAGGTGTTGGTTGGCCTTAACAGACCAGTATGGATGGACGCTTGACGAACACTGAGGAATCTACGAGTGTGACCCTGAAAGACTCCGTGTAGAGGAATGTTCAGGAAGATCAACAATGTGTTCCGTCCAAACCATCACGGACACAGAGGGCGGGACGGTGCCGGCGGTCCCGGCGGTGGACTCCGGTCCGAGCAGGACTACCACAGCGCCTGCACCGTCCGGCTGGTCCGCAGCACCTCCATGCTGGTGGTGGGGGAGAGGAGCCAGGCCGCCGCAGCGGGCTCCACTCTGAAACGGAGCAAGAGCACCGTGAGCATCGAGTCGACCTTGTACTATTATCAGAGACAAGAGGATCGGATATGGCTGTACTCTCAGAATCAGAACTGCCTCGAGTACCTGGAGGCTCTCGTGGCTCTGAGGCGGCAGTACACAAAGAGCGTGAGTGACTTGAAAAGCAGCGAGGCCAAGGCCACAGTGTCCTCCAAGAAGAAGCCGGCCCCGCCGCCGCCGCCGCCGCCTCGCAGGGACGAGCCGGTAAGACCGCAGCGTCTATCAGAGAGCACAGAGCACAGAGCACAGAGCAGGAGCTATCACAGACAGATGTTCTCCCTCCTCTCTCTTTGTAACCGCAGATATCAAGAGCCAAACCCTCCGCGCCTCCGGTCCCCGACGAGGAGGACACTCTGCAGTTCTTTGACGAGGTCATCGCCAGCTGTGACAGCGAGCCTCTGCGCAAACCCTACCAGGACGATGGACACGCAGATGTGGACTTCATAGGTGCGTTTGAAAAAAAAAAAAAAAACTTCTCCTGTCCCGAAAGTTCAAGTGCTGATACAGTCCATGTCAACTAGTCCGTGTGTCCTCTTCTCTGTCCAGGTCCCTGCAGGGTTGAGAATGTGTCCGGTGGTCGAGAGCAGAAGTTCTCAAAGTTTCTTCTGACATGTGATAGGATTTTGTCCCAGGGTTCAGTTCCATCACATTAAGTGTATGAACTCCTGACCCAAACAGTCACGTGTGGTTGTGATCTGTGTGTCGCCCCTGGAGGTCCCCGGACCTCATGTTGACAACCACTGGTCTGGAGACCTGTACATATAGAGAGTGATGTAGGTTTACTCAAGTACTGTAAATAGCCTACTACATCATTTCATATTGCAATTCTTTACATACAAACCAACTGTTGTAAAAGTAGTTGGAACCAGTGATGAATGTAACTATATGTAATACTGTACCCAAGTATTGTACTTTGAGTACAATGCCAAGGTGCTTTGTATTTCCTATTTTCTGCTACACTTTCACTCAGCTGCATTTTGGGAGACGAATATTGTCATTTTTACTCCACTACATTTATTTGATAACTTTAGTTCCTAGTTACTTCGCAGACTGCATTCTGCGTCAGAGCCAAGGTAGCATAGCATCGTTTTTAATCTATTTATTTAATTTTGGCAACCAGATTGAAAAAAACAAACAAAAAAAATGATTCAAATAATCAGAAAATGCTGAATATCACATCTGAACATGGGCTAATGATTGACTTTTACTTTGATATGCAAATGTATTTTATATCAAATACTTTTATTCGAGAGCCACTACCGGACGACTTTCATTTTTACCAGAGTAATATTTTAGCACAATTTTGTTACTTTTACTCAAGTATAAGTTATGGCTACTTTTCACATTTGAAACTATGCCTCACCAACATCTGACATTCATCTGTTGCTGACAGGTGAGTGCTTCAAATTCCTGTTGCATTGTTTATTTCCTCCACCGCTGGAGTGCAAAGTAACTTAAAATATATTCACTCAGGACCTGAACTTGATCATATACTGTAAATCTGAGGAGCCTGCATTTTACTTGACTTCTAGTCCACGCCCTGTATTTGAATTTCTGAGGTACTTTGTAGATTTAGATTAAATATCTTAGATTCACCTCATCCCGTTACATTAAAACCTCATATCAACACAAATGTAACAATCAGAAAGGGGATGTTCTGCATGGAGTGCTGTTACTTTGGATACTTGAAACACATAAAGCAGATTATTCTTCTTTTACTCAAATATTTTAAATTCAACAGTTGTAGAAGTATTTCACTTCTGAGATGAGCCTCTACTCACATTCCACTCAGGTGTGTTCCCTCACGGTCCCTGATCAGACCTCCTCCTCAGGACTGGGGGTGTACAAACTGAGCTTGACTGACATCTTTATCAGCTTCCTGTCAGTCTCGTTGCACCTGTTCGGGCAGGATAAATTACACCTTAACCATATTCAAAACACATTTATAACATGAGCCTGATGTTATCACATAATTGCTCGCAACTTCAGCTCTAACTGGAGCCTCTGCTCAACTCATTTAACAGTTAAATTTCAAAACACAACACCTTTCAAAGGGAAATATTGTTTACTTTACTCCTTTCGCCTGTCAGTCATGACTAGTCAAAATTGTACATGGCTCTATATAAAGCATGCCACACTGTATATAGTAGAGCTATAGTGGTTGTTTGTAGCGATTCAGTAGTAAGATAAAGAGCCACCTGGACCAGCTGCAACATGTTGCTTACATTAGTAATTTATAGGACTCTAAGAGGTACTTTTACTTGTGTGCCCAAGGCTTTGCCACAGTAACATCCATTCCTGTGTAGGATTGCTATGTCACTACTTTGACTTCAGCAAACATTTATTTTTGGCTCATCATCTGCACAGGTGCCACTAATGATGTTAATCAGGGCTCAGCATGAAGCCTCAGAACTGATCTGAATCCAGCTGCAATTAGCGTTGTTGATTACACCTGAGTGTTTCCAGCTATGACATGTTAAAACGTATGCTGTGAAAAAAAAAACAGTCTACTCTTCTTTCACCACTAGTTGGATGAGGAAGGGAAAAAGGTAGAGTACGGTAAACCCACTTAATGAACGCCCCTGTTTTAAGGTTCTTTTTCCAAAACAACATACTGAAATTAAGAGCACGACAGCTCCCACATAGTTTGAGACTCAGGGATGTGCTTGGTACCATTGGAAAGGTAACACCCTCAAGTTTTTTTCTAGAAGTGTCACTGTGATTCTTTGACATACTGACACAGAGTTACAGAGGTTGGAACACAGGTTTTGGTTTTCGTCCAATTCGAATGTCAATAAACTGACTAAGATATAAGGGCTCAGGTATGACTATGGACACAGCAGACACAATTAGGCCATAGCCACAGGTCTCAGCTTGGTACACTCAAAATAAATTTGAAGTCAAGACTAAAAAAATTGATTTTTCACAAATTTTTTTTCTAAAGGCATGTCTGTGCCATTTGCTTGGGTCCTTTTTTTCCAAGAGCGCCTAGTGAGATTCAAAGGCTTATAACTTGAGAACCCCTTTACCTAGAAACATAATCTTGGTCTCAAATGAAAGCTAAGACCCTGGGGTTTCTTGCTGGTTCGACACTTGTAGCTAGTTTTGGGTAAAATGACATGGATATTCCCATTCTATGGACTCTTGGCGAACTATGAAAAAAAATTGTGGCATGACGTTGTAGCTGTGGAAAAAGGGAACACTCCGAAGGTATGTAGGCATTCTTGCTTCTTGCGGTAAAGGGCTCTTTCTAATGTTGTGTCAGGGTGAGTTTAGAAGGCTATTACATGGTCTGGAAATAACTTTTTTTGGGCTTAAAATAATAACGACAGTCCCAGCTTTCCAACATTGAGTATACTGTTAAGATCTGATGCGTTTTTACGAAGGGTGTTCGTTTAGTGAAGGGCGTTCCTATGTTGGAATGGTGTTTTAAACCGGTTGCTTCATCTCTTAGTTATGATCGTTGGGAGTCTTGCAGTCCAGGAGTTAAGATGCATAACAGCTTTCACTGTTCGCTCCCAACAGTGGCCTCCAGCTCGGCCGAACACGACCTCCACTCCAACTGGGTCCTGCGGGTTCCTCGGGTCGCGGATGACTCCAAGCAGAAAGAGGTTCCAGATTGTGCCAAGGAAAGCGCCCGGAGGAAGAAAAACCAGAGCGGGTCAACGAGCAGCCGACTGCGACTGCAGAGGAACCCGATCCATCTTCCCAAAGTGGTGGAGAGTGCATTCCAGACTCTGAGGTTCAAGCCTAAATTAAAAAAGCAGTGAAGCTTGTTGGACATTTGAAACCTGCACTGCCA
Organism: Sparus aurata; assembly: GCF_900880675.1. Lineage (NCBI taxonomy): Eukaryota > Metazoa > Chordata > Actinopteri > Spariformes > Sparidae > Sparus > Sparus aurata. The sequence continues at coordinate 13,906,366 of NC_044195.1, forward strand.
CAGTACAGGACGGACACCGTGCCCTGCTGACGATCCACCCGGACATTAATACTCACATTAAACATTGACAGCGATTTCAATAAAGTACATTTGAAACAAGGTAACTCTCCTCGGTCCCAAATCTTTCACGGCAGACTTGACTTGAAAAAGCCCAGGTGTTGCTAATGGCATTAACAATAGCTCTGTTCTATTCACGTCCTGATGAGTCATGCCAGTGTGACTGATCCAGTAAGAACAATACCAGGACCCTGAAACTGAAGCAGCTAAATGGAATTCAGCCATCACTGGTTTAATTATTTTCTCCTGTGCTATGTCAAGCTGTCTGATGTGATAAAGACTTCTGACCCGTTAACTGCAAATTAATATGAATCGGCACCGAAATCTGTGCTATTCACCGCTATGCCACTTTTTAAATGAGGAAAATGAAAAGCATTTTACAGTCTGAAATGAAGACCTTCGTTCATAACTTCCGACATCTCAAGATTACACTGGCCCTTCAGTAAGACCCGCAGCATTTCTTTTAAGTGTGCTTTTGAACAGAGTTAAATTAGAGAAATGTCCAATGTTTCGTCAGGTATGGAATTTAGAGGTGAGCACAGTTTACGGTTCAGCTGTACAGAAGGACTGCATGCTTTTGTGGCATCACAGCCGGCGACAGAAACGCAAACTTTCAGCCTTTTCAGTGGCTGAGAGGTAAACATATTTCAGAGTGTTGCATGAATACCTGTTGATCTCAGAGCGAGGTTCAGGTTCCAAAGATCGAGTTCACTTAAAAGTTCAAGGCCAGCTCAGGTTGTTCTGCTCATCAGTGCAGAGGATGAAATGATCTTATACATGAAGGGTACATATACCAAATTAGAGAAAAAAAAACACATTTCTAACCTTTGACATATCCAGCAATGTTGAGATATTTGTCTTTCAACATTTCTGTTGAGGAAGGTGAATGTCTGTTTTTGCTGCCCTCAAGGCTCTGGATAGGTTTTCAAATAAACCAATGATCCTCAGTCTCCATCTGCATGCTTGCATACCGCCGGCCTTTTGTTAGCATGCTAAAACCTAAACCTAACAAACATTCTTTTGGTAACATTAAAATGAATACTGCATAATCACTTGCGGTTATTCTTTTCCGATCTCCGTCTCCTCTCATTCAAGTCATTTAAAATGAAATCAAACGTGTCTACATTTTCTTTTCTTTATTACAAAAACACAAACTATACAAAAATCACTTCTTTTCTGCTTTGGCCTTGGGACTGAAGAAGGAAGACATTGTTTTCATGCCAGTCTTGTCCACCTTGGCCAGACTTTTCTGAGCAGCAGTCATCTTCTTGGGTGGCTGGAATAAGCGGAAGAAAAATCAACCGGATAAGTCAACAAATTGGTACACTGACAGCGGGTAAAACAATACATATTGTGAACTTCAATTAAAGGTGAGAGAAAAAACACACACTCCCTACAAGGTACGTCCCTTTGACCCAGAAGAAGCTTAAGGGAAGCAAGAGGAAGGCTAGCAACACTAACAATCACTCAAGGTCTTTTAAGAAAAAAAAAAAAGACTTGAGATGAAAGCAAACAAATGATCTGTGAAGCCATTATGACATAATCAATGCTCGTGATCAAAGCCTCCAGTAACTGTTTGGTCTATTCAGGCAGACTGCTTTGTACACACTCACTTTCCGAACAAAGTCTGCACTGTTGAATTTGGTGTAGTCCTCTCCAGCCTCCACCGGATTGTCTGAAAGTTTCCGTTTCTGCCAGACGAGGAAGTAAGAATAAGCTTTTCATGTCAAAAAGCACCAAACTTTTTTACCACAGACACACACCACTAGACGCCGGGATGAGGTCACACTGTTGACGACAAAGCACTCATAACCAAACTTAAAAACACACAAGCACAAAGTGAAGATTTCATCTCTAACGCGTGATCAAAAATTTGCAAATGCAACAATGTTAGAGCGAGGTGAAGGACTACAGAGAACATGCACAGCGCTTTTGAAAAACTGTAGAAGGAGAAGGGAGCAATACTACAGACCTGACTCAGGTCAAGGAGAGACGTTAACGTACCTTTGAAGGAGGTTCTGTCTCCTTAGGGCTTGTGAGCTCTGGTAACCTGTGGAGTAGAGGCACACTTGATCAGCATCACCACCAATTAACCAAATTATCATCGAAAATCCCAACATGGCCAAGTGCAATATCCAGATCACAGGAGCCCCAATATTTCAATAAAGCAGAAATGTGCGACGTCTAACTACATCTATGATCGCTTATTGAGTTGATATTTGTCCTGAACATCAAAGAGACCCTAAGGAAACTTGGAACATGAAATCATTTAAATAGCTGTTGATGAATGGTTCCAGTAATCAAATTAATAACAGTAAGTCATTGTTTACCAGAGTGAAGACTGTCATTTTCAAAAATTGTATGTCCACTAGTTTTCACTTTCTTGCAACCAAATGTTGGTTCTGTGTAGTAGTAATGTAGTTCTGTGACATCAAGAAGTTACTTGGCCCTGCATGAAAAACTGCCACAGATCTTGTTAAAAAGCTTAAAAACCCACTTTTTGACTAATATTAACTGTAGATTTTCCCAAGAAGGATAATTTCAATTTCCTTGAAACCTTAAGTATGTAAAAGCTCCGATATCCATTGCAAATAAATCATTAAATGGAAATATCTTATGTAACTCCTTCATTGATTATGATTTTTTTAAATAAGCTATTATTTGGTACTTTTCACTGGCTGTAATTTTACATTCAGTGGTTTTATTTCATCAGTAGATTTTGGTGCTGTGTTGACTTAAAGTTTTTCTATCTGTCTGATACCTGTTGAGCCTGTTTTTGTTCTGGAAATTTGCAAGCTGCACAGCTAACTGAGATAACTAGCTAACCGCCACTACCCTTAGCAGCTCTTAGGGGTTACTTTGGCAATATGATGCCCCCTATTTTTTTTGAGTAGGAAATCAACAGGTGGCCGATTCTTACATACTGCACCTTTAACACATTTTGAATAAACAGCGATTACTGCTCTGTGCAGTAGTAGGGGGGTGGAACTTCAGTGCTTCATGGATCTGCAGACTGAGGGGCTCACGGGTAAGTAGACGTAAACAAAATGGCAGGTAGCTTCGTTAAACGAGTCTGGATGGGTATGGAGATGTGGTCAATACATGTTTCTTATTTGTCACTGAAAACTAAAGTTAGCTTTAAGAGCTAGAATGTTTAACGTTTCTTGGCAATTGTAAATATCGAACATGTTTGATATTATCAGGGCGGCCCTGATGAGTCTGTCAGCAGTTAAGGGAGCTTGAGACTGGATTTGTAAACCCCTCACATTACTAGATAATCGGTGCCGAACAGCAGGTTTTAAACAGGCACTGGACTAGTATGAATGTAAATGAAGCACTGTGGTGCTAAGAAAATGCTGAGGCAAATCATTTTCTCGTGATGTGAAGGAGCATGCTTGTTCGGTAAAGACCATGGCTAAGACCATGACTCATATGCACTACCTGTCAAATTAATCACTACATGACTTTTTTTGCACATTGGTCAGTCCGAGTTTTAGATGCTGGGTGTCTGGACTTACTGCAAGTGTTTGAGGAGGGCTTTGCTCAGGTCTTCACTGATGTACTCTGATATCAGGCCATGGGCGTAGCGCAGGTAGTCCTCTGTGTCATAAAGATGAAGAGAATGAGTGGCATTAATTAGATACATATAATCCTACTTTGTGCTGTATACAGGTTGGGGAAACGTTCTTTGGGGATCATAACTCATACACATAAACTATGCAATATTACTGCCATCTATTGGTCAACGTCATGTCTGCTGCAAAGCAAGGGAAAATAAAATAATATGGAAATGAGGCCTTTAAATGTCTTTTATATGAAGGGGAAACTGGAATTCACACAACAATGAGATGGGACTGAAACAGTGAAGTGGCCTGATGCTGAAGCCACTTACCCTCAGGGCAGTCTGCCTCTGACTTCACTCTGACGTATGTTGTGGATTTGACACCCTCACCCACAGAGATATTTCTCTTTTTGAGTGCAACGACCGTCCTCTCCACCTACACCGACAAGTAAAAAAAACTCTATGCAATTCCACTGTGTGAAATAAATGGTGCATTTCCACATGGAGCACAGTTTTCTTGATATTTTTGTATTGTTCTGCAGTTTAAAAAAAAGGAAAGGCTCATATGTTTGAATTTCACTTAAGACAGCGATGACGACTACCTTTTTCTTCAACCAATTCATCGTCTTCTCTTGACTGTATCGATGGAACTTCAGTGATCCCACCTCTGGGAGTATAAAACACAGCATTTAAAGTGCAATCAGTGTAAGCTTAGAGTTTATTGATGCTAGCATCAAAAATAAAAATTCACCTTTTTCCTCTGCAATGTGGTGCAGGGAGGCCAGGGAACGTGTGCAGCTCAGCAGCCTTGAGCAAGCTGGGAATTCTTCATCCATGACAACTTGATCCACAGGCTGGAATTTCCCCTGAGTGGGAAATAAGATATTGTGACTTCATAAATAAGCTCATCTGGTATCAAACCCACAGTCTGTTGAGACTCCAGTGCAGAGCTAACGCCTTCTGACAACTTCAGAAGGAGCCTTACATACATATTGTATCTTGTTTATATGACTTGAATAGAGAAAACCAATATCAGATGTCCTTGAAGGACTGATAGACGTGGAGCCGTCTCTGCACAGCATCTCCAGCTAAAGCAGCTCTACCCAGACCCCTGTACTTCTGTTTGTAAGACAGGTGAAATCGATAGCAACACGACCCTTTGGCTTAAAGAGGAAATACAGCAATGTAACCTGCCATCTCTCTATGAATGCAGACCTTTTGAAATGTTGCTCCCTGTGGTTGGTGGTAAAGAAGTAGCTCCACATTATTAACCAGAAAGAGGGAGAAACAACAATGTGTGATACAAAATAATTATTGTCTTAAGCAATTAACTGGAGGCATTTCATTGTGATGCCTATTACTTATACTGATACCTTATTCACCATTTCTTGTTTAAAATGTATGGAGTTTAATAATACTTATTTTTAAAGGTCAGTTTCTCAGACTTGTTTTTTTTTTTCTTGCACTCTGAACCAGACATCTCCACTTCAGTGACACCAAACTTTACAGTTTTATTCCGATCTATATTCTGAAGGTTTTCACAGAGTGGTTTGTTCATATATCATTCATAGCCTGAGTTATATAACATTTTATTTCTAGAAGCATTGCAAAAATGTTGTTTTTATGGCTGTTGCTGTGATACAAGCGGACATCCCAAATTCTCTCAGTAAGAACTTTAATATACCAACAAAATCAATCAAGAAATTTGAACCTGGCATTGTCCAATATTCACATTCTTTTATGGAAATGTATGCAAATAAGTGTAGATCTATTCAGATGGTTACACATTTTTATATTTGAACATACATTTTCAGAAAACTTGTACAAAAACTGCATGTTATCCTGTGTTCATGTAAGTAATCAACCATGGACGATTCTTGGTGATGTCTATTAGTTGTTTTTTCCTCCTCTATTTGCCTGTAGTGTCTCCCCTTAACATCTGTCTCTATGTGTGTTGAATTAACAAGACAAATACGATCAAAAAATACCTCTAAATTTTTGTATTATTAACAAAGATATTAACAGATTTAGAGTGAAGTCAGGCTATACAAGAAGCAGTTTTATTGCACAAGCAAGCATCACAATCTAATGATAACTTTCATTAAAAGGTATATACAGAATTAGATAACCAACATTAATATGTACTTTACTAACTTCACCCTGCCAACACATAGTTATTAACAGTTTATTTAGAAATATCAGGGTAAAAATAACATCAGACTGCAGGGGGATCAGTCTCTTACTCTGGCAGGGTATTTAAGGTGCACGACTGCTCTGCAGTTAAATAATCAGCACCACAACATCACTGGAACAACAGCTGTAAGATTAATAGAGATTCACTTTTCTTACCTCTTTGCCAGATTTAATCAAATAGGGCAAAATGAGATAGAGAGGATCCATCGGTGTTACAAAGAGGAGTCTCCCATCTGTTTAAAAAAAGAGAGACAAGTGTTAAGATGTAAACCCCTGATTAGATTAACACCTCAGACAGAATTCTGTTAAAATTACAGAATAACAGCGCAGCATCTCTGCGTATTGAAATGTACAAGTTTACAACATACAACTTCAACTTTTAATCAATCAACAATCTAAAACACTGTCACAATGCCAGGTCACACTACACTGCATACTACTTTGCACTATGTGAACATGTTTGTCAATTACAGACCTGATGGTTCATTTTGATTTGTATCATCAGTGTTGTTTGTCTGTGCTTGTCTGTGCATGTTGTCATAGTAAATGAACAGTGCTCCTCTGGGCTTGTTATTTATTTTTTCTTCTATTTTTATGAGAATGCACCAGCCGCTCCTTCAAACACAAGTTGACTGCTTCGGGAGCTCTGTTGGTGGACCGTTGCTGCTGTTAATGCTGACTGTGAAAACTATTTTTTCTCTACGCCTGACAAGTTCTGCAAATGAGATTACAAATAAAGTCAGACACCTCTGTAGCAGTGTTTTGCAATTATGATTAGGTTAGTTCAGAGTTACAGTGTTATAAGGAATGACACCAACCTCTTTGTACTGTCTGTCCAATAAACCACGAGTGGAAATCTTCTTCAAAGGCTTTGACCTCAAACAGCTGTACATCACCACTACTCAGCATATACAGAGAAGCTGCATCTGTGGGATAGAAAAATAAGGAACAGTGTTACTTTCACTACCACAATAATGAAACAGCCGAGGAACCTCAGGCACTTTTTTAGATATCTTTTTTTAACCAACCGTTGACTCAATGTGTTATTAGAGCTGCAATTAACAATCATTTTCATTGACCTGCAGCAATATCAATCATCAGTTTTCTTTTAATTAACAAAATAAAATTTGTACATACTTACTCACTGAAACGTTGGATGTATCCCTGACAAACTCTAACGAGCATGCTGAATGTGTTTCCTTCCTCATTAAACATTTCCAGAGCAAATGTTTAACGTCCTGATTTGTTAAGACTGGACTTGTCGAATGTACTGATATAATGATTTTGATTGCTTGACACAACTCCAATACTCATTGTCCACTGTATCGATATACCATCACCAACTGCATTTTCTGGCTCTCTGACAGCGCCCACGTAACTCTGCATCTTCCAACACCAAATTAATTTAGATGCCGTAGTGTTTCACAAACATTTATAAGCCTTGTTACATTTATCTTTTTAAAAAATATACAATGTTATGCCCTCAATGTTGTATTGATATTACAGGTATTGTATTGAAGTTAGAAATTCCAGTCTTGTGACAACAGAGGGATATATATAGCATGCCATATATAATATCTATTTATCATAATTTTCAGTTTTCTTCCTCACCTTCTTTGCTGGCAAATGTAAAACAGCTCCATGCAGGGCTAGAGGTCAAAAACTCCCAAGAGAACCTTAATTCATCCAGTGTTTACACAAATTGGAATACCTTTAATTCCGGGACTTCCTTTTTGCAAATCTGTTGAAATCTTTTTGTAAATCAGTCTTAATATCTTATGGTTAAGGACTGATGCTTGTGCGAAATATGAAAACTTCCCCATTAGATTCTGGAAACTTCGGTTAATAAACTTCTGAATAATTAAACTGCTAGTGACAGCCACAGATAGATCACGTTATAATAATAACAATAATAATAATAATAATAATAATAATAATAATAATAAGGAAAACTGACCTGTGGAGGGATTCCTTAGTCTCACAAAAGCTGGGTCAATGTCGTGCTTCTGTGTGTCGATGGCAGACTCTGTGGACACCAAAACAAAAAGTAAAATTCATGATAACTGAGAAGTTTAACATAAGTGATCAACGTTCATTCTGATTAGTGTCTTATTTCTATGTTACGTGCACCTTATGTCAGGGGCACGCTAGCATAAAGGATAACAATTTTTCTATTAGTCATCCAGTTTATGTGATGACAAAGTTACCACGGTTTAATAACTTTGCCATCTACGTAGCTAAGCTAGCTAGCCTAGCCGGGGTTAGCTCAAACTGACGGTCCCATCCTGCTGCTGAACCTACCTGCGGCGATGACAACCCAACTGTCAGTGTGCGCATTAGGTGTTCGCTTCTTTTTGGTGGCCATGTTGTGTAATACAGCTTAAGGAGGCGAGTTTCTGATGACTGGGCTTGTTATTCGTAAAAGCTCTGAGTTTCTTGTGGCTAAAAACAGAGTCGGCCCCGTTTGGACGTGATGGCTAACTCTCCGCCTGACGACGTGAGCTCAGAAAAGGCGCCTCGCTCGGTGGGGCACTTCCTGCGTTTGTCACACAGGACAAAACAAGATATTTACTATCGCGGTGACGGCTCATTTGGATCACGTTTTTCAAGCAATCGATACTAAACACGTTTTTAATACAAATCCTTACTCTGGCGTCGAAACAAACCCAGACATGAGCGAACAAGACACAGTGGTAGACTTTGAATTCACCCCGTTCACACTGTTTTTAATGCAGTGGTACAGTCCGTGGTGACGTCACGTAGAACCGCAGTTCGCCAGTGAAGCCAGTAGAGGTCGCTCGAGAACTTTGATAATACTTCCCTGGCAACGTTTGGGTCTGTCCTCCACAGTTCAGCTCCCAGTCACTCAGCTGATATCAGTGTCTTGGTGTTCGCAGAGAGCCTAGAGGTCGCTTCACTCAGGTGCAGGATGTTTGGTGACCAGTAGTCCTTTGGCACACTGGCCCACAACAGATTGGGGGATCCATCTGTCCTTCAGTGAGAGGAGGGCCTCTTTCCCTCTCCCTCTCAGGATATGACACTGTGTGTCCCAGTTGGTTTTCAGTGAGTCACTTGTTTTTTTCCCCTCCTGCACTGTTGATGTGTGCGCTCTCATGGAGATGTGTAGGATGTTTGTGTTGTGTTTTTACCCCCCCATTTGATGACTATGGCTGTGTCATCAGTTTGTCTAACTGTTCAGGGGTCCCTCTGATAACGTTCATACGCGCCCAGCTCTTTTTCGAGATGTTGATTTCCCCTCTCTCCTAAAGACACCCACAACACAGCTCATTAACAGGTTTTTAATTAGCTTGTTTTGGTAATGAGGAAGGGAGGGATTTGTGCGCTGGGTGACTGAGCTTTTAAACGTCGCCATACAGTGTCCCTGCGGGGAGCAGCGTGATGTAGAGGAAAACTACAGTCAACGCGGGATCACTTACGGCTCCATGTTCTCAGACTTGCTCATTTTCATGTCACCTTTTCAGGGTTTTTTTGTTTTTGTTGCATCCTGCGTCACTTTCTGTTCTGTTTTTGTCCATTTTAAAAATAATGTTGCCTTGCGGGCCCATTTTCCCAGATTTGAGCAACATATATACCCTTTGAACACTGCCTAAACTCCTCCTTGAAAACCAGTTGGATTTATGTTGCTGTGGCAAAGAGAGCGTGGGTGAGATATTGTCTGTGAATTACTTGTTTTATGGGTCCCGGGAGTATCATACACAACAGTCTGTGCAGCTAAACAGAATATTCCATGAAAGCGCTCTTTCTTTTTGGGCTGCTTGAGGGAACGTCTGCGTCTCTGTCTGCCAGGGAGAACAACAGCGGCCTTTCTGATACAGTGGACCACAGACAACCCCAGAGAGCCGAGTCCTCTGTCACCGGCATGCAGACGAGAACAAAGTGGGGCTATATTTAGGCCCAGATATGGCTTCGCACACCCGGAGACCCCTCTATCCTCTCCCAAATCCACTTCCAACAAAGGGAATTTCAACACATCCAAAGCCGTGTCTGCTCTGTCTGTCTCCCTCTCATTCCACTTCCTGCTTCCCTTTGTAATTTACGTTTGAGCTTGCTGCTGCTTGTGAGAAATAAGATGATTCTGTGGAGGAAGGAGTTTATTGCAGCCAGCAGGCTGTAGACGGTTGGTCACACTATGCCGAGCACATTTAACAGCCATGGTCCCCATTTATCCCTCTGGTCTCATTTGTGGTGGTCCGACGCAGGGTGACTGTCTGGTTACAGTGCACATGGACTCACCGACATGTGCTGTGCAAGAGGGAGTATTTTACCCTCTTCATCGTCTATCTTTAAGTGAAAGAAAGCTCATTTCAGGAGCATTCATTTTCAGCAGAGTGCATTATTAACCGTCATGGCTGCCAAGAGAAGCAGGTTATAAATAGAAAGACAACATCACTCGGGCTTCCACTTTTTCTGTCAAGACACAAGGCTGTTATTTTCACGGAGCTGTTACCATTCTGGATTCCCTACAACTCTGCCTTCAGCTCGAGGAGGTCATATGCACATTGATACACGTTAATAATAGACACGCACACACACACACACACGCACACACACAAAACAGATGTGGAGAGAATTCCCCTTGGCAGCAGAAGCCTTTGAGTCATCATCTGGGATTCCCTTCCTCTCACTTCCAAATATGGGTGGGATTGTGAGAGAGCGGGAGGCAGAACGTGGAAGGCAGAGTGGAACCCCCTCGTGATGTCAGAGCTCTGGAACAGTGAGCCTCACGCTGACTGGAAATTCACAGGAAGGAATGTCGGGAATTCCAGAATCACCGAAAAGCTATGCCCGCACGCATGTTTGTAAAAGTCTCAGCACACGCACACACGCCTCGTATGCACCCACACACGCTTGCACACACACACACACACACACGTACTGGTCCTCGCCAGTCCTCTCACTAGGGAGATATTCCTTCCCGTAAAAGTCTTATTCCTCTTCCCCCCACACACCCCACAAGAGGATGACTCCTTATTCCCAGCATCAGTTGCTTTGTGTGAGGCCTCTGGTTGCATGTGGTATTTCCCCTCTCGCGTGATGGATTGTACTGTTGTGTGGAGTAAAAATGTGTAGATTGAAATATCAATTTCTACTGCTCATACTTGAGTCCACCTTCGAGGTACGCATAAAAGGGAACTTTTTTTTTCTCCCTTTTCACCACATGTATCGGAGGGTTTTAGTTAATTTGCAGAAAACACATGCCAAACTTAAAAATAATTTAAATTTAAACCATCTAACCGTGGATGGATTAACTTACAAGGTGGCCCTCGGGGCAGAAGCGACCTGTGGGCCTCACTTTCACACATGTTGCCATTAAGAACCCATCAAGTACTGTTATATGCCAACCACTACTCCTCTACTTGAACATGCCCCCGATTAGCTGGATGTTACGGCAACAAAACAAACAGTGGCTGGCAACATATTAAAGAAGGACACCATACTCGAGAGCAAGTTTGCAAAAGAAAGTGGAGGTTTATTTAGAAATAATAAAGTCAACCAAAGCTATGGAAGTCTGGAGGCCTGGCCATAAGGAACAAAAAGATGGAGGGAGTCTGGGCCAGGCACGCAGTGAGCCGTAGGATCCAGAAATCCCCTCCCTACACTAAGAAAAGTCTGCATAAATTAAACATCATTTAACAGACAAAGCCACGAAAACAGGACTACCAGACCGCCATCCTCAAAAGATAACAAAACACCAGAGTGCTCCTTCTCCTCCACCCTCCCTTTACTATGGTGACGGGGCAGGGCTGACTGCCTGATGAGCAGCACCTGGGAGAAGGGAAGGAGGAGCAGAGGAGGAGAAAACACAGAAGGGGGGAGCGCGTGACATGTGTGTCAACTAACTTGTTGATAATTTGTGTAATGTATTTTAAAAAGTGAAAAAAAAAAAAAGTCTTACGACTTTATTGTTCAAAGACTACATTTTGAAACCTGCCCCCTCTATAAGACAGAATAGGAAATAATAGAAGAGATCCACCTATGATCTTAGTTCATGAAGTGCTTTAACACAAGCGTTGGTACATTTTATCCAACAAGTTTGCAACTGATCATGTTAGTAGAAACAGCATACACACGATCACGGTATCACGGCTGGTTACATTTCTACAGACCACGTAGACGTTCACATTTGTAAGTGTTATACACCATATTGACATTCATACAATACGTGCCATATTGCGATAAAAGAGAGAAGGCTGCCAGACCAGAGACTGCAGCTTGAGACTACGTTTCAACATTTTTAAATGTGAAACAACTTGATATTTTTGTTGCAGGAACACAGTATTTCAACATTTGTAAGGATGACACTACTAGACATCTTTAAGGAAAGATCTTTTGTGTCAACCAAAGAGGTATTTCAAGCCAAAACCTGATCGTTTCCTAAACCTAAACCTGTGTGTGCCTAAACCTAACCAGAGAATAAGCAGTGTTGTCACAACATTAAATGGAAATTAGAAGCAAAAAAAAAATTACGTTTCAACAATCAATGTATAGTGACAACATATCATTTTGCAGAAACGTACATGTGCAATACGTACGTACAGGCGGCAATGGACCCATCTGTAGCGCCTTAGTTACTGTTGCTAGAACGGACAAGCTTGACGATAAGAAACATGGCAACATTGGTCCCTTTTAACCGACTGCAGAAGTGCAGACAGTATAGCTTCATAGAGGTCGACCACAAGGACTAGGGTACGCAACGGAAGGATACATTCACGATGTTAAGTTTCATGAACACGGCAAAACAAGTGAAGGAAAACAAGAGAAGGCCCACATACTTTTTGTCGAGGCCGAGGATGACATGATTATCAGTCGACATTGCCCCTTCTTGTGATAAATAAAGTGCTCCAGTATTTACTCCTGAATACAGACCACGGTGATGTTGACCAATATACGGTAGCTAGCCAGCTAGCTAGCATTTTGCTAAAACTAAGATGTGACTGTACATGATGTGATGAGTCCGCGAAAATGTTGGCATCAATATAACGTGGTTTTACATCGTAACGTTACCTTTGAACGAACAAGGAGTTTTTGGCAATGGTGTTGATGATCAGCTGATGTCGGGGCCTACCACACAGCTAGCTCCGCCGCTGGTAGCGTCCTGGCACTTGATCTGATTGGTTGAGTTTGGACGGTGATAGACATATGGTTCATTCCTGTGAAGTATGTGCCCTTTTCTAAACAGTTTTTAGCGGTGCCTTTCCAAATGGATTGTGTGACAAACAATCTTGTGCATCAGGCTGTGATTTGCCTGCTCAGTAATGCAGCTTTGGACCAAACCAAAACCAAGTTAAAAGGTACCCTATAAAGTTTTTAACTAAAAACTTCCATGGAACCAACCAGCGCTCAGGAACAAAACTAGGGGCTATAAGTTTGGTTTGTTTGGCACATTCAAAGAACTTTGAAGAACCATGAGGAAAACGATGACAGATTGAAAATTGACTGCTGCGTTTGAAAAGCAGTTCTCCCACATGAAAACACAACAACACATTCAGTTGTGTTGTATATCCACTGTTGTGTTGCGTGACTCTGATGTTTGAGTCAGATGTAATGGACGACTCAAAGTAGTGCCGGAGAGCAGTGTTCTGTTTTGTTTGTATCGCATGCAGGTCACGCAATATACATTCCTGCCTATGGTTTCACACTATTCCACTGATTATAATGTGCCAAGAAAAGTAGCACTGGGGCAGTAAATTCCAGGGGGGGCGACTAGAAAGCTAGCAAACATGAATGTTAACAAATTCCGGGGGGTATTTTTTTTTTATTTTAAAAAAACATCAGTTTTACCGAGAAAAGACTGAAGTGTTCAAGAGAACTCCACGAGGCACCTTTTAAAAGTCACTGAAAACCGACAGGAACACTGAAACAATACATTTGGACTTAGACTATAAAAAGCTGAAATTTCTTGACCAAATATTTCGCTGTTTTCATCAAGCCCCCAAACAAGAGAGATTCATCAAATGCAGTTAAATGTACTGATATGCTAATTTTTTCTGTCTTACATTGTGGTTATTTAAATACATTTGGGGTTTATATATTGCTCCAAAAAATCATCAAATACTTTTTTTGGCCAGTCAAAAAAAGTAATTTGATGATTTTTGAAGCAATATATAAACTAAATAATTTGTTTATTGACCAAAATCATCACTTTGTTCATTTCCATTATTGGCGTATGAATCAAAATGCCGGCGCTATATGGACCGCTGATGTGTTGGTGCTGATAAAAATGTAAACTCTCACCCTCTCAGGCCGGGGGGGGTGTCTGTCCCAGAGGCTTTCATGTGCCCATGATCCCTGCCTGTCTCCTCCCTCCCGTTTCTTTCCCTCTCTTTACTCTGTCCTGCCGAGTAGATGTCCCACAATACACCATCCCCAACCCTAATTATTGTTTACTGGGATCAATCTCTCTCCCTCTCTCTCCCTCCCCCTTCCTCAGTGTACCAGGGACCAGAGATGATGTGGTAATTACATCTGCCGACTGCTGGTCTGCCGCAGACGGCTCCGCAAGTCTCTCTGCTCAGAGAGAAATTAGAGACTGCTCAGCACATGTCCAGGGCTGTAATTAGAATAAGTACTCTGTGTATGAAATGTGTTTATTTGTTTATTTATGAGACCCCTGAATTCCAGGGCACTTCTCTGTGCCTCTGCTCGATGGTTGTGTCACGTCAGGGGACGTGGACCAGAACCCCTGTGGGTGATTATGAGTGTATGTACAGCTATTCTCTTAAGCAGTGTATTTATTGTCTCAACAGGCGTGCCGCATATTGATTTGGTGTGATTGACATTTTAACAACAATGTTCAGTAACCTCAAATTCGCGTTGAGGGTGTCAGCTATTGTGCTGGGAAAATGTGTGATTATTGGGGCTAATAAACATGTTTTTTTCTAGATTGTAAGATGTTTACAAGCAGTTAAACTCACAATGCTTACCATTCTGTTGAGGGTCGATCAATTCAGACAAACAAAAAAGACATTTAAGCGTTGTGTTGGGCGGCCAGGCTGAGGCAGCCACATCTGGAGGACACAGTCAGGTGCACAGCCGGACCTTCTGGAGGAATAAACACCTGCAGTCACAGTGGATTCTTCTCTGATCCGGAGTCATTTGCTGACGGGAGGAAAGCTCAGAAATGACTTGTTCACTTTTGGGTTAAAAAAGTGGATTTATCTTCACTTCTGTTGATCATCCTGACTGCAGCAGTGATCGGCGGAGGTGACCTCCATTGGCGAGTGTTTGTGTCCTGTAATGCTGACCGATGACTGGAGCTGGAGGTGAAGGGGGAAAAGAAAGAAACTTACGCAGTTAACGGGAATATACACGAAATGATTACGCGGTCAAACTCACACAAGTAGCACCTCGCTGGTTGTGAACACACAATTAAACAACAACCACTGCGGATGAACATCTAGTGTTTTTTGATGAGGTAATGTTTCCATGTTTTATGCATGTTAAGTTTGTCTTACTCACCAATTTACATTTACATTTAGGGCATTTAGCAGACGCTTTTGTCCAAAGCGACTTACAGTAATTCACACATACATTCATACACTGATGGTGGCGGCCACCACATCAGGAGCAGTTTAGGGTTAAGTGTCTTGCCCGAGGACACTTCGACATGCAGACCAGGGGAATCGAACCAGCGACATTCCGATAACACAGCGCTGGCTCTACCCCCGAGCCACAGCCGCCCTATGTCAAAGTTAACAACAGGTTGAGTAGAACTTCTGGAGGGATAAAAAACACCCAGAGTCACATCAGAAGCTTCTCTCGTCTTCACTCCTGTTTATCAGCCTGACTGCAGCCGTGAGAGGGGAGGAGAGAAAGAACTGGAGTCTCTGCTGAGTCCTGTGACAGGTTGACCTGAAGTCGAGCGCACAGACGCTGGCTCACAGCTAATGTGCAGTGAAGTAATCTGGCTGTTAGGGGAGTAATGGGAATTAACACAAATGATTCCGCGGTCAAACCTACAAGTAACGCCTCGCTGGTCGTGAACACACCATTAAACAACTACCACTGCTGATAAAAATCTATCTGACGTGACTCGGGCACAAATGCTCACAGACGAGGTAAGTTTCAGTTTAGTCTGCTTTCTCAGACTTCCCTACCCCGGAGGTGGCAACAGGCCACCAAATGGAACAGACTCTGACCTTGAGTATAGTAACGTTTCTCCGGGTCCGAACGCTGTTGGAAACATTTGGTATAATGTAACAAAAGTGTACTCATTTTTATACATTTTAACACAGAATTCTGGCGTATCATATCTTCAGGGTCAGCTAATACTGTAAAGGATGGTTTTGATAAGGGCAACATGTTTATTGTTAAATTAGAGGGCAGTTATAAGCACTTAGGAGAAAAACTTGCACTCAAACCCAGTTTAACTTAACAAGTTTATTAGAAGTGACTACTTTCTTTTTCTATTTTCTTTTTTTAAAAGACGTTGTCCGTACAAAGACATTGAAAACACACTTTCTTTTTTTAAGTCAAAACTGCACAGAGACACATCTGCCAGCCAGCTCCACTTCCAGTACGTCTAATAGCAACCGTTCCCTCTGGCGACCAGTCCACCGCCGGGACTCTCAAAAGTCACCGAAACTCTCGGACAGGGCAAAGAACCCACCGCTTCCTCTCCTTCACCGATAGCAGCACGTCTCCTGTTTCACTCTGAAGGGATACAGTTTGAGACAAGTGGACTCGTGGCTGCCGTGGGGCGCTTTCTCCACTCCTAGATTTATGAGCTGCGCAATGAGACGGTCGACAACTCGAGCCATTAAAAGATTATCTGGATCTTTCGCAGGCATGCTGGGGATAATTTGGGAGCAAAGTCATTATGTTCATTCCATATAAATCTACAAGGTGGAGGGTGACACATGGGGAAAGAACAGTCTATTACGCAGTGTGTTTGCGACCATGAGTGTGTATGTTGCGGCATGTGTTTGCGGTTAGTTAATATTCCCCCCCTTGAGACATAAATTCTCCAGTGTTTTACAGCAATTCTCAGCTCTGGAGGACACTTTTGATTTGGATACCAAACTACTGCGCACCATCTTTTATCAAGGATGCTGAATGATTTAACCTTGAGGTTTGGAGTGTTTACAAGCAGATTTGCATTTCTTCTTCTTTTTTTTGTCAGCCCATGTCTCACGCGCGAAAATGTGAGAATCATTAACAGAAAGGCAGATGCTGGATGAGAGCAGAGGACAGGCGGACAGACGGACAGGAAAGCAGAGCACATGAAGGTCTTTGTGCCGAGGCGGCGTGACTACACAGCGGTGACAGGAGAGCCCGGTGTGTAGCCTTTAACTTACCTCAGAAGATGGATTGAACCAGCTGCTTCATAAAACAACAAGTCAGTCTTTTAGTGAAATTGTTCCCGTGATGGATCTATGCTTTTATGTCAGAACTGTCATTTCTCCACTAAAGTGAAACGGCTCTCGTCATGATTTCATGCACTCTGAAGGACTTGGGATTTGAGCGGCGCAGATTTCCCCTGACCCAGTGCACATGTTCAATAAACACATTGACATTTTCAACACAATCATTTTTCAGTAATGTCCGAAGTGGTGTACGTCAGCGAATATTTATATAGGGACGTGAATGGATAGACAGTGTGTGAGACCACTGACTTCATTATCCGTGACCAGAGAGACGTTATTCACGCAACGAGGGGTTTTGGCAAATATCCATGCTATAGGTAATGACTTCCCTTGCCAACACCATTATCTCAGAGTGTGAACAAGCTCCCCTAACTGGACAACAATGGTCGAACAAGACGCTTTCACCCCAATAGTAAAATTGGTAATTACTCTCCAGACTGGACCCAGCCTCACAGTCTGCATTTTGTCCTTGGCTTTTCAGGGATAAGGGTCTTGGCATGAGCCGCCCGAGCGTAATGTAATCGAAAAAAGGCAAGACCGTGAATCTGGTGGCGTGATGTCATCACTATGAGACACTTGT
Organism: Sparus aurata; assembly: GCF_900880675.1. Lineage (NCBI taxonomy): Eukaryota > Metazoa > Chordata > Actinopteri > Spariformes > Sparidae > Sparus > Sparus aurata. Next base: position 13,924,145 of record NC_044195.1, read on the forward strand.
GTGATATCATAATTATGAGGTAATGGCGGGAGGGGTGTGTAAGTTTATGACTTTGGCACATGCTCAGTTTACCGTCAGCCGACTGCAACAGGGTACTAATGAGAATGAATAGCCCGCCTCAAGCTATCCATGTGCGCCTGTGTGTGTGTGTGTGAGAGAGAGAGAGATCTCATGTTCATGCATGATAAATTGATGGTTATTGACTGGATGATGTAGTCAATAAAGGGCTGATGCAAATGACCTACAGGTACACGGCGGACACACGAGGAAAGCGTGGGTTTTGAAGTCGACAAGTTTTTCCTTGAATCTGATTCATTTCCCCCGACACACACTGATTTTAGACATGTGTCATGTGGCAAAGACAGACAATACAAAACCACTCATCGGATGAGTACCGCTGTGAACTCAGTCGGTCAGCGCGATCAGGGCTTGAGTCTGTATTTCCAGATATGCTCCTCATGGTCTGAGCAGTCACCACAATCACACACTATTGTGTGGTGTAACGTCCTGATTTCTGCGTATTAGACAGGTGATGAAGGGATCACAGCTTCTCGCGCCGTTGGACTGATTGTTACTCCCTCTGAATAAAAAGAACCAGCCGAGTTACTAAAATATAAACTGTTCATCATGCAGTATGTGTTTGTATTCCATATACATGTTATTTTCATTCTGCCGTTTCATACAGTAAGATTTTATACTGTTCTCTGGACATTATTGTTCTCTGTCAGAGTCCTTACTCTGTTGCCCCTCTTGCTCCCTCCCATCACCATTTTAAGCGTGTTAGCTCTCACTCAGGATTTGAAGGTCTTCACCTCTGAATAAAGACACATCCTGTGAACCAGCTGACTGAAGCAGTTGTTGTACCACCTTGAATTCATCCTATAGTATTTTCAAAACTATGGAGGTAACAATTAATATGGATTCTGAACATTCGAAACCATTTCAGTACTCATTTTCCGTAGTATTGACACACCGGTGCAAGCTGCGTCTTTTGGCCCTCCCCTCCAACAGCGAGGTGTCACATGCGCCACACTGTACTAATAATCATCTCATCTAAAACTTCATTCCCACAGTGTTCTGTCAATTTTTCCACGTGGTATCAAACATGATTCCAAACGTCACAGGTGACAGTTTTTTTCAAGGTATTGTACGGAGGTTCGAAATTTCAGTATCGTGCCAGCACAAACATCAAACATGCCTTTGTTGTCAGTGACATACAACCCAGGCAGTGTGCTGGCAGTGAGAGGAAGACCTGACCTACAACATTAAAGCACAGCCAGTCAATCCTTCAAAGCCGTAGAGGAAATCTTTAATGCATTCAAATAAAGCATCTCCAACAAATACCTGAATGAACTCAGCTCGGGCCCAGGGGATGAGCCGCGGTGTCTTTTTTTAACAGCCTGAGAATGTGCCTGGTGAACATACTGTATAAGGAGAGCATAGTGGAGCTGTGCCTGGAGGCTAATCAGGCCTGAGGTGGACTGACCCTTCTTCTCTCCTTTTCTCTCTGTTAAAGAAGATCTCCTTTTCTGAATCTAGGGTCTGAGTGTAGAGGGTGTCATAGTCTGGGCTGTTAAACCCTTTGGCCCCAATCAGGGATCTGACACTGATTGTCAACCAATTTAACGTCTTAAAAAAACAAATGTCATCCGAAACCGCAGGAGACTTAGTTTTCTAACCTTTGTATTCATTTAAAAGAGAGGCAGATGATTGAAATTAATTAACTAATAATTGGTTTCTTTACTAGGAAGTAAAAGATCAGCCATGACTAAATGAATAAGGCTCAAAAAGTGTATATGTCTTTTTATTTGTAAAAAATGTATCTAAATTTATTGTATAACATCAGAAATGTCCCATAGTAACATATACCACTTCCTGTGCATTTATCCCTTTTTCCCCTCTTTGCTCTGCTTCACATGTGTGGCTGTGAAATTATTTTAGTTGTGAAACCTTTAATGTGAAAATGATTGCCATTCTACAAAGCTCATAGTAAGAATTGGCACGCTGGTGTAAGAAAAAGAGTGCACACATGTGGAGAAAACGTTGACCTCACTCGCCGCACAATAGCTGTGCACAAGCTGTGGAGCACAAAAGCACACGGGGCACATCGTAAATTCTCACATAAATACAATTGTTATGATCTTTGTGTAGATATACACGAGTGTCGAATCCAGAGCTGATGATTTCACGGTTTAAGGACTCACGAGTTGCACAAATGCCGGATCCTTTGTTTCGAGGGCTGATTGAATGATTAAATCAGTAGGTCCCGACTACCTAATTGGCCGCTAAATTTGACATTGCTCAATCTGCTGTGACCTGCTGTTTCATTGTCAATTACAGCGAGTTAGAAGCGAAAGTGTGACCTCACCCAAACGATCACATGTGCCAAAGTCACCCTGCAGAAATGACATCATGGATAATGATGTCATCCCAGGATTCCAGACCCTCTCCCATTCCCGCTTAAATGCTTTTAGGCTTGGCCGCACACACACACGCGCGCACACACACACGCGCGCGCGCACACACACACAAAGAGAGAGAGAAGCGCGTGCGTGTTCGGACACACGCACATGCACACACATAAAAACCCACTCGAGGAGCCTCACCCAAGACTGAGTCGTGATATAAACAAGACGAGCACACAACAGATGCGATAAGGATGTCATTTGGCCGCAGAACAAATAAAGCAAGTCTCCGGGACTAAAAATGCCTAATAATAAGCTTCTAAAACTTCAGGTTTCTGACAGAAGCCAGGCCGCGGCTTCTCATATTCTGTCATGCCAGGGGGACAAAAAAAAAAAATCTAAGTGCAATCCTGTTGAGCCCACTTTAAAATAAAGCCCTGAAATAGTTTTGTAAGCCACTATGTTAATTTCCCCCTAAAACGACAGCAGATCAGGACCTTGCCTCCGAGTGTGAAAAGAGCCATGTGTGACTCTGTTATCCGGACCTATATTGAATTTCTGCTCGCTGAGACGACAATTTGTTGAAGCGGTTCTGCTTCTGTGCATGCGTTTAGATATCCTGAACTAAAATTTTGTGGTGCTATGATGGCAGCAGTGGATTGCAATTACACTAACTTGCCTCTCTCTCGCTCTCTCTCTCTCTCACTCTCTCTCTTGCTCGCTCGCTCACTCTCCCTGTCACTCTCTCCGCAGCTCTCTCAAACCCGTACACAGGCTCCCCCACGGGCTCCGTGCCCAGTGCCTGACCTTAGTAAATACGTGGCTAATTTGAAGCATGTGGCGGCAAATTGGAAACACTGAGCTTTTAAAACTGTGGACTTTTCTTTTGCACATGCTAATTCCTCCCAGGAGATCCCATCAGATGAAATGACCCAAAACATGTCAATGTTAGGGCGACATTTGGGCCCACGGGGTGGAGGTGGGGAGGGGTTGGGGGGGTATGGAGGAGGAGGGGGAGGAGGAGGAGGGGGTGGTTCTAAGGGTGGACAAAGAGCGGCTGAAGGGCAGAGGAGGGAGTTAAAGAGGGTGTGTTTTAAAAGGGGGGAATTCATTCAAGTCATCCCTTAATAAAACACCACTGTCGCTCTCTTCCCTCTTTTACTGCCTGCCGCCTTATCTGTCACTTACGCACACACACACAACACACAAGCACGCACACAATGACACACACACACACACACACTACTCCTACGCACAGGTGGAAACTCTTAGTGTTCCACCTCCTGTTCGAGGGAGAGCTGCGGGTTCCACATAAGACAACAGGTGCATGCAAGGCAGGAGTGCACATGCATCTGTGCACGTACGTCTGAGTGGGAGTGTGTGTGTGTGTGTACGTGCATGCATGTGTTCACACTACCAGTCAATACTCTCAGAAGTGCAGAGAAACGGAGAGCATGTGAGCTTTTGGCCCGGGTCCACGTCTCACTCTGGGTTGAGTTCTGGCCCAGCCCCCCCTCAATGCTACAAAAAGTCTCACCTGATCTTCAGCTGAGGCTTACAGTCTGGTTTTTCTTCTTAGCTCAAAGAATGAGTTTGCCTAAAAATTGAAATTTAGTCATTATCTCCTCGCCCTCATGCTGATATAACATTTCTGCAGCTTCACAGCAAAAGAGCGTTGCAGCATTTTCATAAAATAAAATTGCTCCTAACAGCTCATCCAGCTTAATCAAAGTCTCTAAAAAGGCCCGAGGTCACACATTGATTCAAAAAGACAATATTTACATTCTCAGCACCAGACAGGGTCTATTGTGTTTTCAGTTTGCAAGCTACAGTGAAGATTTCAGATTTTAAAAAATGGGTGTAAATAATGTATTTTCAAATCGATTTGGAAACGGAAATTTGGATTATATCGGATGAGCTGTATGGAGCATTTTATTTGTCTTTTTTTTAAGCAGTGTATTCATGGTTTAAAACAAGTCCCCATCTACTTCAGTTGTTTCGGTGAATGCTGCTTTGCTGTGAAGCTCCAGAAATGTTCCATGGGCCCTGACATTTTCCAACAAGCGTGAGGATGAGGAGATGATGACTGAATTTTCATTTTTGGTCAAACCTATCCTTTAAAATGTTCTTATAATTCTTAAATAGGCTATAGAAGATACATTTTTCAAGACACCGTAAGTTGAATTGCTTATCAAAACAGGTCAGTGTGCAGTTAAATTATTTCCACCCAATAACAAGGGACATGACTAGATTTTTACGTAAATGATCAATGCATTAGCTTTTTCTTTTCTTAATTGTGTGTGTTTTTTTTTTACGTAGGTTAAAAGGAAACACGCCCGGAACTGTCAAATTGTCTCTTGGAATATATCCAGTGGTTTGACAGTTACAAAACTTGAAACGCAGTCAATTTACAGTCACTGTTGGAGGGACGTTTTTAGTGACTGGGTAAACTGGGTTAACATTAGCTTATTAGCAATGAACACAAAGTGTGACTGAGGCTGATTGAAATGGGAATATATTTGCAAGTATTTAGTCATGAAGCAACATTGTGGACAAAAAAAATGTAGAGGTGATATAATGGCCACCAACTTTGATACAGTTTATCCTGAGGGACATGTAGGTGTGTAACAACATTTCATGGTGGTCAATCCAACAGTTGTTGACATATTTAAGCACCAATGTCAGGGGCGAAACTAAAAGCCATTCATATACATCATCTGTGAATGACAAATGATGGTACAAAAGTTCACGGCAATCCATCGAGTGGATTTTGAGAAATTTAACAAGATAAAAGCTTGACTTACATATGGAACAAGTGGCAAAGTCCACTGGAGTCCACAGATATCTGTACAAAATTTCATGGCAATCAAGCCAACAGTTGCTGAGATATTTCAGTCTGGACCAAAGTGGTGGAATGGCTAACCAGCATTGCCATCCCAAGAGCAATCCCACTGGCACAGCTAAAATTAAATTCATAATGTTACATCAATTTAAAAAATGTAAGAACTGTAGGCTACACTCAAGGTCTTAAAGGGGAATATGTTTTGCAGTAAATACCCTCCCTCTATGCTTGGCACAAAAACGAGGACCCCAGTTTTCCAACAATCTGGAGGATCTCTATCCCGCCTCGTGGCCACAGACGAGCTTCCTTGCTGGTCTAAATTTAGCCCCGGTCCCCTCTGGAGGCTGGAGCAGGTTGAGGTGACGGGGGCTCTGGCCTGTACTCGTGGGACAGACGGGTGAACACCATGACCAAAGCCCCGGACCTCACAATCCAACCGATGATGATATCCCCGTCCCGGCACACACACCTCTAAAACTGAGACTGCCTCGAACGGATGGTTATAATCTTCGTCATACTATGTTACAACCCCGGGGCTGAAAACAACAGCTTTAACTGGCAGACTCAAAAACCACTTATCAAAACTCGTCAGCAACGCCACATGAAAACCTCCAACCATGCCTCAATATTTTGAGACATGCAACATGTAATTTGAGACCAGCGTTTGTGGGCACACAGTCTCCAAAGCTCGCCATTGTCCCTTCTGTAGAAGAAGAAGAAGAAGAAGGAGAAGGGGGAGAAAGAAAAAAACCCATCAAAATGCTGCAACTACCTTTCCCGCTGTAATGACTCCTCTACTACTACACATGATGTCTCTCCCCACCGTTTTCTCATTTCACAAACTTGCTGATCCCCGTATTGCTGGCCCATTCACCAGGATGACATCATCGGCTCAGACCGTGCCAACTGTGCTCAATAAAGCCCAGGCGTGTTTCAGTGTGGGAGTGCCTCTGCTGCACTGAGACTCGTATGAAAGACGTGAGTGAGAAGATCTTTGTACTAAATTAGTCACGGCAAACAAACAAACAAAAAAAAAAATTTGGAGAGTATTGCTTGTCACCAACGTTCACCGAGTAATTGTAAAGAAACTGAATCATTTACAACAACATCCTGTCCTTCATCCAGCCCAGAGAGGTGAGCTGCTGTCTGGTGATGCCTTTTATTGTCAGTTTGCAGTGGGCTCCATTAAAAGAAATATAAAAGGATATTTCTGCGAGTTGAGGAGATACTGGGAAGTGGTTCGAGAATGTCCTCCAGTGAAGTTGTTTCTTTTTTTAAGGCGTAACCATGTCGGTTCAATAGCCTAACGCGCTAATCATGACAATGAAAGTGAAGAGCTCCTCTAACGGAATCTATCCCATTTGTTTTGGCGCCTAAACCTTAGCAAACCGTAACCATTGCACCATCACGCCATAAAACTGATTCATACTTCATCTGTGGTTTTGGAGACAAGTGATGTCATCCTGTCGCTCAGGGTGTCAGATCAGAAAACGCTTCCATGTGCCGCCCCAGAGGTTGTGTACCGACAACATTTTTTTACTTTTAATTTGAAGGAGTTTGCAGCTGGGACTAATAGGAGAAGATCAAGACCACTTTCATGTTTGTAGCATTAATATAAAATTATAGTAGCAGCTGTTTAGCATAGCTTAGCATCAGCACTGGAAACATTGTAGAAACAGCGAGTCTGGCTCTGTCCATAGCCTCAGCCTGCCAGCACTTCTAAAGCCAGTCCGTCCTCACCATAAAAACAGCCATTTTGGTCGTTTGTGTGAGCAGCCTATTACAACACATATCTTTATTTCTGTTGGGCACATAGTAATTATGATGGGAGCAAATGATGAAGTCAGGTGACGTAGTATAAAGAGTGACAACGCTCGCATAGGAGTGAGGCGGTGCTAGATGGATCACACACACCCAGACTTTCACAGAGGAGTCTGCTGTTTGTGTCCTGTACAAAACTGAGAATTGAAGTTGCATAATTTAAGGTACGTAGCGCAATCTAAAATAGTGTACTAATTTTGACTCAAACAATTATCTATTACTAAACCTAACCAAGTAGTTTGAGTGCCTACACCTTACAAAACTGCAACCATTTCATAATGTACCATTGTGGAAGTCATTGAAAATCGACCTACCCAGTCAGTTAGGTCTGAGGACATGTTGTCTATAGGGCACTTATTTAGCTGCAGGATATAAGATTTCTAATAAATTGTCACCTGAATGTGGGGGAAAAAAAAACAGTTTAGATGTTATGTCAAAAACGTAAAGGCCTTGCAGAGATATCTATTGAAGTTAGCATGCTAACCAGCTAGCCCCAAGCAACTTAACAACTTCAGAGGTGATAGTCCACCAACACGTCTCTGGTGCTGCAAGCTCCCGGTCCAGTGAGTCAGCTAACATGGCTGCTAGCTGCCCGGTTAGCTGAGCTTACCAGCTAACGGCAACCACAGTTAGCAGCAGTTAGCTGTTACTCTGATGATTTGTGGCCCCCTTTTTTGTTCCGAGGTTGCCATTGTTACATAGTGTTCCTTTTACATTTTTATATCATATTATTTTAAACCATACACAAATCCAAGTGGAGAAATTGTGGTTTTATAGGGTTTATTTGGCTGTGAGCAGCAACACCAGGCTGTTTCCCTCTGCCTCTAATGCTTGTGCTAAGCTATGCTAACAGTCTGCCAGCTGCAGCCTCACATTTAGCGTCGTCATGTGAGGTATCAATCTTCTGATCTAACTCTCAGCATTACTGCGAGCTACCCAAAAAGTCTGCCAAACTGAACGACAGAACGTAATCGAAAAAGGCATGTTTCCCAAAATGTCTAATTATTCCTTCAAACCCTTTTTGTTTATCTCATTTTACACCAGACTATGAAGTCTCAAATACATCAGTGTTAACAACAGACAATAGAGCCAAGCAGAACCCAGACAGTCTGTGGCACTCCTCCATGTACTAGTTTTAATCTTAATGACAGTGTTTGCTCAGGCTTTGTGGTGTTATGGTAGCAGTAATGTTGTGTAATTAAACTAAGTTGCCCCCTCGGAGCACATCCCCTCCCTCAGTCCCCGCCACACCTCCACACCTCTTTCGCTGCCCTCAGATCGCACCACGACTGCTTCGAGGACTAGCTCGCCTATTTCTTTGTGTAAATGTTTCTACCTTCTTGGCAGTCCCTGTCTTTCTCCCCTTGCTCCCTCTCCCTCTCCCTCCCTCTCCACTTGTGCTAGCGAGGCAGTTTGGCCGATGGTCTGGGTATAGCGGGTGTATGTCAAACAGCACCTTCCCTCTGAGGAAAGAAACAGAGGGAGGGCTGCAGGAGGAGGAGGAGAAGGAGGAGGAGTGGTGGTGGGGGGGGGGGGGGGGGGGGGGCACAAACACACATACACTGCATGGTGATGTCATCTGAAATGACATCATTCCATGGAGGGGAGCCAAGGGACCTGATGGGTTAGCATCCTCCAGTGAGTTAAAGCGAGAAGGAGACAGAGAGAGAGAGAGCGAGAGAGGGAGAGAGAGAGAGAGAGAGAGAGGGAGTCTTGTAAATAAAGAGGAGGAAAGAAAGAGGAATGGAGACGAGTGTGATGTGAATTTTCACCCTTTGTTTCCAACGCGACAGCCTCCTTTTCTTCTTCTTCTCCTTCTTCTTCTTCTTCTTGATCTTCACGCAGCCACGCTTCACTCTTTTAGGAATGCTTCCTTCACTTCCATTTGCAGGTGCTACCGTCCTGAGGGAAGCATGCATGAGTGCTGCTAGAGTGCAGCTAGAGTGCAAGTGAATCAATACCAGTGAGCTAATACAAACACAAACACATCATACACGTAATTTCTTCCAGGTACGGACGTGCGTATGGCAGTAGTACACATGCAGTATATGGACGTATGCTGCATGTGCGGCGACATATTTACGCACGGGCTCCCGAATAAACACACTCTCTCGTACGCCGGGCTCTTAGCAGGGACACCTGTGTCTCTGCGTGTTTCCATTGTTGTCCACTTGGCTGTGCTGTGCTCCACACTGTGCTCGCAGCACGCCTGCCATCTGAAACCAGACACCTATGGACCAGTATCCTGCCGGAGTGATACACCTCGCCTTCTCTGGAGCCACTGCCGATGCTGAGGACATTCCACTTGGCACACGGTGATGTGCTCTTTGTAAAACGCCTACTTTACTCTGTTTATTTGATAACAGGCTTATGATTTCTATGCAGCCGGCCCGTATCTTTTTAAACACTTTTAATGAACTGCCAGTAACACTCAGCGTCCTCCTTTTAAGACAGCACACTGCTAGATGAAAGCTGGTGTTTCTAATGCACGATGATTCAATCTTCCTTATCGCTCAGTGCTGTCAGTGGCAAACTGACTCAACAGTATAAATAGAGAGGCATGTAGTGTGGGACAGAGAGGAGCAGGGATGAGAGATAGGAAGGGAATGAGGGAGGGCTCGTCGTGATGTGAGGGTGTGAGTCCACACAATGGAGGAAAAATTTGGTCAGGGATAACCAAATAAAAGATGAAGCTGTGAGGATCCGTTCTTGCCCTGACCACAGCCTATTCTTGGCAGGGATGTTACTCACAGCAAGGTATCAATAAACAGCAGCGTACACGTGAGCTGCACAGATTTGACGGCCTTGTACTTTTTTAGAGCTTACAGAAGTTGGCCTCAGTGCAGTAACTTGCGTTGAACAGAGTTAAAGATATACTTAGAACAGAGAAGAGGAAGTGGACAATTTTAGTGATTACTTCCCCTTTAAGTGCCTTCACTTTGTGTTGTGTTTTGCTGGAATAAAAGCTTGCATGCTATCCCATCGCTGACTCACACAAAAAAAGTTAATAATTCACAGCGGCAGGCATTTCCATACAGTATGTACTGTACCAACAACACTGATCACCCACACACACAACATGACTAAATATAATCCAGCCTGTGGGGTCATCAAAATGTAAATGTTTACACCACTGAGGGGGAATCTCACCGCCAGCCCACGCCACACACACTGCCTATTTTTGGTCTTATTTGGTGTATTCGTGCCCGCTTCAGATCGACATCCCCTCTGTCCCACCTTCTCTCTCCTCTCTGCAGCATTGGTATGGCAACATTGGCACAGCCATACTCCTACTCCCTTCCGATCTTAGTCATAGGCCTCACTCATGAGGCACCAGCTGAAGCCCTCCAACAGTTGATATGTTTGGTCACTTCCGTGTGTTTTCTCTCGCTGCGCCTTTATCACTCTCACACGCACACATACCGTACGCATGGAAATGGCGCCTCCGTCCAGCTCTCGGCTGAGTATAAAAGGGGAAGCAGGATGCAAATTAAAGGACAGCCCCTTCTTCGCTTGTTATCCGATTCTCCAGGTAGGTTGGGTTCAGTGTTGGTAACGATGAGCCATTTGCAGGTCAGCAGAGAGCGAACATATAGGAGGCTGTTGTTGATCAGCCATTGTGTACAGCTTTTCTGTGCAAAATGTGTTTGGCTCAGGTCGCCTGGTTACCTGTTGATTGCCATTGTGCTGACAGAGAGAGCAGGGTAGGTCAGGAAACTAAGCACATTAACACCCCGTGTCCCTACGGACACCATCACATAAGCACTGTGGGAATATGGGACACCTTTTGTGCACGCAGTCATGTTGCATCGCGGGTGTACGTGTGTGTGAGGGCTTCCTGTCAGCCTGTGTCAGGTTCTGCTATCTGTATTACATAACCATACTCAAGTTTGCAAAGTGCGCAACAGTAATTGATTTAATTCGCTTCTGCTCAAGTAATACTGCGTTTGTGCTCGGACCCCGTTGACACTCCTATCGATGTCAAGTAAACTCAGCTGTGTGACCACCGATGGCTTTTAAGTAGAGCTACAAAGATCAATCGATTAGCTGTCAACAACGGCATTGATCTGCAACTATTTTGATAGTCGGTTAAGAGACAGGATTCAATTGACCGTCATTTATTTGTGTACCTGCATGCATAAGAAAAGAAGAAAACTGTTAAACCTCCCGACCCACAGCAGTGTGACAGAGGAACACAAAAGTATGACACCAATGAATATCCTATTTAAAAACCATTATCTAAAAACAGTGTCACAGGCAACGCTCAGTAGCCAACAGTATGTTGAAGTGCATTAAAAATTACAGTTAGCAATAAATCATTTTTAAAAATTTCTTTAGAGAACAGGTCAAAATTATTTGATTGTGTGCATGTGCATTTCTCTTTACGACTGTATGACAATAAACTGAATATCATTGACATTTTAGACATACCACAAACAAATGATTGACTGGTTAATCACCAACAAAAACAAGAATTCACCTTCGTGAATCCCCAATGTCTTCCTTTAATTCAATCACCTACAACCACCAAACTGCTTAACCATAATTTTGGTTCACCATATCTAGGATCCATATCAAACTGCATTCACTCATACGTAACAGCCACCTCAAGCTGATTTGTTTTAAAAAAAAATCTATCTATTGTTCCCTGAGAAATTAGCAAGACGTTGAAAAAGAACCATTCCGTCATGTTAAAGACAGTCAGAATAAAAATCTAAAATTGAAGGGGGTTGCACTAAAAGTGAATGGGATCTGTTCCGGGCTGAGACCATCCTCCATCCAAGTTTCGTGGAAGTCGGTTCAGTCGTTTTTTGTAAACCAACCAGCAGACAAACAAATGGACGTGTGTGAAAACAAAACCCCCTCAGCAGAGGTAAGAGTCTATAGATGCAGCTCTCAGTGACGACGTGACGACCTCTGTCAGAGCTCTGCTGGTTGTTCCACGAGGTAAAGGAATAATTACACCGACCAATTAAAGGCAGACTTAAAAGAATATGAACGTATCCTTTGTGAGACTGTGTTCTCTAAGGGTGTTTTTACTAATTCATATAGCCTCTCTTAGCACACCTTCACAGAAAATCATCATAATTATCTTGTTTTAAAGGCACGGTGTGTGATTTCCAGGTGTCTCCAGACTCCCCACCACTTTGTGACAGGACCGATTCTGAAACTATTGACATCACTTTTACTTGAAAAGTATAATTGTCAGTGGAAATGTGCTTTAATAAAATAGTTTTGACCGTGAAATGCTAACTAACAGATGAATTTGGATGCACCAATATGCAAGTTATTTCCCCGCCATTATTATCTACTCTGGCCTCACCCAATCCCCTCGTTACTTTGACAAAATTGCTAATGTGGAAGAACATTTTAAAGACGGTTTTCCTCTGAGCCTTCATGTCCCCGCCACTTTCCAACGCGAAGTGACGCCCTTGCCACTAGGGGGTCTCTCACTTTAAAACAAAGCAGAGGACGTATGGAGCGTGGGATCATGGGAGCTGTTGCCTCCGTCGTTACATCTGATGTGAGCGCAGAAATGATGATGTCGTGATGTTTAATCTCATTGGCCGACGTCCCTCCTCAGCCTCTGACTCTCCCTGAAGTCACGGCCACAGGCGACTAAATGACGCGCGACGTCACCTTAAATATAATTAGATTTTAATGAGTTTGAACTTTGTTAGAAACATTTGGGGTTACCTAAGTATGCAACTCAACAACATATACAACAAAGCAGTGGTGTCCTTTAGACATTTTAATACAGAAAAGTTACATATTATATCTTTAAGGCCTGTTTTCACTGTCTCGGTCCCTGACTACCTCCTTTTCATGCCTCTCACCTTTTGGTCTCCTTTTTCTGTGTCGTTACATCACAGCAGTATTCTTGTGCTCTATCTACTCTGTAAGGCACTAATTCAGTCTTAGTTTGTCATATTATCTCCACTGAGGCCGGACTGCTCAACACACCCTCCTGCTTTATATGATGGCAAAGACTGGGTAATTGACTGAACGTCTCTGAATGTTGGTTGAGTCGGAGAAAAAGAAGGGGAGAGAATGGGGGGACCTTTGAACTTTGTCGGGCAATTTGCCATTAAAAAAAAGCGTAATTGGAGGCGTCCAGCGAAGGGCTCAGTGTGCTCTCAACCCACTCCCAACTAAATGGCCAACGGTTTATTTAAGGGGACAAATAGGTCAAACAGTCTCTAATTATCCCTCAATCGAAGGCAAGGATTTTCTTCTCTTGTTTTTTTTTTTTTTTTTTTTTTTTTTTTTAAAACCTCCTTTTCTTTCCTGTGTGTGTGAGAGAGCAGCATCGTTCCAACTCACCAACCAGCGGTCTCTGTTGACCTAGTTCTGCTCTGGACACAGGGTGCTTTGGAAGGGACAGGCCTCACCCACTGTCTCCTCTCTCCGGGGCCCTGTCGGTCCGGGGACGTAAACATATTCACTTGGAGAAAAAAAAAAGACAGAGCCCCGCTGCACTCACATCCATAACCTCGGTGACATCTGATCCATCAGGTTCATTGAGTGAACATCATTGATCTCCGGGTGCGTCCCCACAGCTGACAAGGATACCATTGACAGAGTGACAGTGATTATGTTTGCATGCTGGCGGGCGGGCGAGCGAAGTGCACGGCTGTCACATGAAGTGTGTTGTGCAATTGTCAGTTTCTTTGAGATCTAAAGCTCCTAATTGAATTTGTAAGAAAATCACAGTCACTCTGAAGCCATCAGATGCAGGCCAGCTGTTTGTTTTTTTTTCTTTTTCTTTGACTTAGCTGATGACTCGAGCTGAAAACCGTGAGTGTGGACGATAAACTCAGTGATTTGGCATCTGGTTTTGTTTGGCAAGACAAAAAACAATTGTATGCATTCATTTTGTCATAACCAATAACCTAAAAACCTTTTAAAGTCTGAAAAATCCGCTGAGATGTCGATAATTTGATCATGTGTGATTTGCGCGATTACACACACACACACACACACACACACCCACCACACAAATAAACACACACACACACACACGAGTTTTTCGTTTTGAGTCACACAGATTCCTCCCACACAATATGACCTTTCAGTTGCTCCTCATATTCTAAATATCTCAACCGAGTCACACGAAAGGTGCGATGTGTTAACTGGCCTGCTCTTGCGCAACGTGGATGCGCTCCTCCGTGCGCGCTCGCTCCTCGCTCCTCGCCATATCTGCACGCTGAAAAAAAACCCGGATCAGATAAGATAATCGATGGTTAAGAACATTTTGTGAACAGCTGCTTCAGAGCGCAGAGGAGGGAATGTTTGGATCCGGTCGTGGTTGTTTTGTTTCTCTCCCTCTCGCTCTCTTCTTTGTAACGCATACGTAGGTTAGATAATTCTCCTGTTGATCCATCTCTCGAACGCGCAGTTTTTTTTTGTTTTGTTTTTTGACGCGCTTAATTTGCATGAAAAGCGCGCCAACTGCTAATTTCTAAAAGCGGGGGGGAACCTCTTCCACGACTGACTTTAAAAAAAGGTCAGCCCTGTTGGGTGCGCAACTCGGGAGTTTGGAGGGTGTGTTTTATGCGCATCTTTCTGATAGTTTCCCCCAAAAAGTCAGCTGTCAAGTGTTAACGCAGAAACACACACACACACACACACACACACACACACACACACACACACACACACACTGAGAGATAGAACGAGCCTACACAAACGATCTCGAGAAGCACGTGAGTTTGAAACATGGGTGGTGGAAGGATTTTAAAATTAAAAAAATTTTTTAAAAAAAGTTGAAATTATTTCTTAACAGCGAATCTCTCCACAACTATTTTGGCGCGCTGCTCGCAGGTCGTGTTCTTCATCGATGACCTTTAAGGGGAGAACCGCAGCCCATCAGATTATTGTGCCTGTTTACTGTTTCTTCTTTGCATTATGACTGTGCATCAGCCCACACATCGGGCAAATATTCAAATACTGCTGCATAACTGTGAGCGTGACACTCCCAAAAAACTCTCTCTCTGCCTCTGTGTGTGTGTGTAAGAGAGAGAGAGAGAGAAAGAGAGAGAGAGAGAGAGAGACCAAAGCGTCCGCACAGTTCTGGTCAGTATTCTGTAATTTGCGCACAGACCACAGGAACCTGAAGGTAGGTTAGCGATCACACACAGTCAGTATGTGACATAAACGGCAAATCCAATTAGCAGAACATGTGTTTTTCTAATATGTTTTAGGACTCGTCAGTCTAGTTTTTCAGCCTTCCATGCTTCAGGTTTTACATTATTTGTTGTATTCGTTTGCACTATTCTGTCAAACTCGACGGTTGGATATGTTAAAATCTGCTTATGACGATTTATCATTTGCAGTTTTGCCACAATTGAATCGTGTCATTGCCCGACCAGATCCAATTTTCAGTCAAAGTTTCTGTTATTGTCAAAGAAGGGGCGAGTAAAGATTCATTCTGTGCCTTTCTTTTCTTTTTTTGCTTTCTTTTATTAGTCATCCACAGACCGAATACGATTTCAGTATCTCCTCCAACCATGAAATTTGCATTTTAAGCGCCCCCCCCCCCCCCCCCCCCCGCACAATTGAGCCTGCGTGTATTTAATTGCAATTGCGATTATTCACAAAAAGACTGCAAACAAGCTCTGTGGAGCTTTTGGAGTCTAAAACCAAATGAGTGACCGTGTTTGGTGCGTGTGTGGAAATATGGCTGACGTCTTTCTCTTCTCCCTTGTATACTTTGTTTTTCCTCATATTGTCTTCCTTTATCGTCACTGCAAACGCACGTGCAGCACGGATGACCTGTTGCGCGTGTCAGGCGCACAATGGCCGCCGCGCACCTGCTGTTACGGGGATAAAGTCTGAGTCAAAGATGCATGAGGTGGGTGTAAACTTGAGGTCCAGAGTGTTCTCACCTTCCCATTGAAGCTGTGTTGGCTCCGCGGTGCCTTCTGGACAACAAGGACGGTGTCCCGTGGATTGCTTCTACCTGGGGCTGCTGATTTTGAATTTTATGCTTCTGATAAGGAGCGGCGGCATTCACTCTCACGCTATCCAACACGCAGGACGATTCAGCGTAGACAGCCTCTGAAAAAGCCCCGGGCACGACTGGGAAAAACAATGACAAAATTAGAAGTTTCCAGGCGGGTGCTGCGTCTTTTTACGCACGCACACTGTCAGCATGTGAGGGGCTTCTTTTGGAGTTCCCTTTTTTTTTTTTTTTTTGCAGAATCTCCTAAAAATCCTCCTCCTGCGGGCTTGTTTATTATCTCACTGGTAACCATTCATATTAACAAAGCCCTAAAGGAGTTTGGTAAAGCCAAGACACACAGTAGGCCTCGACTGTGCAGGCCTGCAGCACTTGCGCGTCTCGCATGAGCTCGTTTTATAAAGGCTCCTCTCACACACATTTGTTCCCCCCCCCCCCCCCCCCCCCCCCCTCATTTGTCTTTTTTTATTTACTTTTTATTCATCTTCCTCCTCAAAAATCCACCTCCTCCTCGCTGAAACCCGCAGCCTTTTATTTCCCATCGTACCAAACATTTTGTCACAGCCTCTGGCGCTCGTGAGGTCAAAATCTTTTCAAGGGCATGGAGGAGCTGAGGGCACCGGGCTGCTTTTATTTTTTTTCCATGTGCGATAGAAAACTGATCTGAGCGCTCTCTGTCTGAAGCATGTGCTGCCACGGTCGCCGGGGCTGGATGGAGAGAGAGAAAAGGGCGTCTTGATGGTGACTTCACTGACACCACCAACAACTTCCTGACGCAACGCTACTGTAACAGCGGCGAGGAAACAGGGAGCTCACCTTTTTATCCGATGAACCAACATGATCCTATTTCTGCATAGTAAGCCGCCTCAGCTCTCCCTCCCCTGCGCGTCCGAGTACAGTGACGGACGCGTTACACCAAAGAGTAGAGTAGTGTGCGTTCAGTTTTTCTGCAAACACGAGGGGCACGGTGCCTCGGTCGTTACTTGTTGCGTTGGTCCAGCCTTTGGCGCCAGAAAAGCAGGAAATCCAGCTAACCTGTCCCCTTTTTTTGTGTCTCTCCATCCTTTTTGTTTGGCGGAAATCCGGAGAGAGTAAACTTTTTTTTTTTTTCTTGTGCCACCTATAATCTGCGACAGAGAGCCGCCAAGATGGACTCGACCTCAGCCCGGCGTCGGAGCTGAAAGAGAGGTGGACTTCGTGTGACAGCGAGGGAAAAAAAAAAAAAAAAGAGTTTTCGGAGTGGAGGGATAATCGTAAGTCTCGCGGCTGGTAACGCGTTACCGAGCATCTCGTTACCGCCCCGCGCCGTCCGGGAACTAGTTTTGAAGCCGAGAGGCGTGTAGGCTTGCGTGCGCTCTCGTTTTTTTCTGAAGACTCGGCGAAGTGAGACAGAGAAAAGCCCACATACGAGCGCCACTGAAAGCCAAGGAGGGACGCCCGTGTAAAGAAATCCCGAGTTACACCGCCGCGCTAATGCAAACGCGTCCGCTCCCGTACGCGCGCACGGGGCGCACCGACCTGTAGTAGCCTGATCTCGGGCAGCCTATCGGACCCGTGCGCCGTGTGGCTTTGCCTGTTTCACTTTGAAGGGGGGATGCTGGTCGTCCAGGACACGTGAGCTGAGCCGATGAGACGAGTTTATCGCGGATTTGGACGAGGGTTTTTTTTTTTTTTTCTTTCTGTGCGTTAATGGCCAGGCGTGCGAACTAGGCTACGGTGCGCTCAGATGTTGTTTTCGCTCTCTCTCTCTCCCCCTCTCTCTCTCTCTCTCTCCCTCGGTCGCTCTCTGTATCCACCGCTCCGCCTCCCCCCTCACCACCACCGCCACCTCCTCCTCCTCCTCCCCTCCTCCTTTTCGCAACATTGACGCAACCAAAAAATACTGGAACAAAAGAAACAACTTCCTTGAAGCTTTGCTGAAACTGCACTTAGTCGGAGAAAGGAAGCTCGCTGTCAACTTGGCTGGATGGAAACGTCGAGGAGGAGGTGAGGGTGGCACCAGTGGCCGGGGCTGGCTGGCTAGCTGACGGGGGAGAGGGAGAGAGGGAGAGAGAGAGAGATGCGGTCGATCACTCCGAAAAGGCATCCAGGCTGTCGAGTAAGTGCCATTAAAACACTCAGTGGAGTCATTTCAACTTTTGCTGTGTGACCTCTCGACTAGTTGAGTTTGTCGCCGCAGAGGTAAAGTGGTTTCGGCGGATTCTCTGCGACGCGGGGCACAAAGTAAAGTCCCCCCTTTGAGGTAATGTTGTCGAATAGCCGCTGAAGAATATAAGTTACGGGCCGAGTGTGTTCAACCGTCGACGTGCACGCTGCTTTTTTCTTTCTTTCTTTTTTTTTTTTTTTTTTTAAATGACAACTGTGTCAGGGTTTTCTGCAACATTTTTTGACGTTCGGGGGAGAAGCCGCTGACAGCGAGGCTTTGTAAACTACACTGCTGTCAGCGGAGGGCTGCAGGTTTTTGTGTGTGTTGCTTCATGGCCAGTTTCTTTATCTGTGAGGTGAGCGCGACTGTTGTGCGGTGACAACACGGTCTGAGCAGCTCCCAGTTTATTATTGTTATTCATGCAGCAGCCCGGAGCAGTCGCCGGTTGCGCGAAAGATCCTGGTGTTCAACAAACATGCCCGCAAAACAGGAGCGGCGGCGCGGTGCTTTTGTCGTTTCAAAAAAACGGCACGTCGTGTGGGCTCCGTGTGTCTAAACTTTGCTTCCCGGGGCTGTTCGAGCCGCGGGTTCGGGGCGGACGGTGCCGCTTTTGTCGCGTCGGTGCTTTCGCTGCATGAACAAAGGACTGGATGGAGTAGTCGGCTCGGCACAGAGCGTCGGTGGAGGAGCAGGCGGGCTGTTTACAATAATAACACGATCGCGGTGACGTCACGCGACTGACAGCGGGCTCGGCCAGTGGCGGAGCCGCGTCGCCATCAGCAACACGCTATATTTGGAAAGTGGTTACATCATCGAGGTGCAAGAGCGGCCGGCGGAGGGCGGGACTTCCGCTTGGGATTTTCAATTTGTAGTCCAGAAACAGGACAATGAGTTCAGTCGGCTTGTCTTCGGAGCTTTAAGTCGGGGTTTTTTTTTTCTTCTTTTTGTTTGAGAGTTAATCATCCTTTCACACTGTCCGAACAGCCGACTTCCTGTTAGGTGTGCCTTCAGCACTGCGTCTGACCGTGTCATTACTGCACAGGCATGGTCAGGTAGCCTATAATTTAATATAACCTCTAGAGTGTCAATGGAAAATGTGAGTATCTGTCAATAGGGTGCTTACAGTTTCACTGCTAAAAATACCTGGCTGTGGAAACACTTTGGTGGTTTAATTTTTCACACATACATCAAATGTCTCAGCAAAGGCCCACTCAATAGATGTTCACCGATGTAGAAACTTCTGTTATAGAGGCTCCGTAACAGAATAATTGATCCCTTTAAAGATATCGAATTCTTGTATCAACAATACAGGAGCGTTGAGGCCACCAGCTGCCTCCAGCCCTCCTGCCCCCGGCTCCCTACAATGGCCGAGTGACACAGCATCCAATTTGGTCGGTGTACAGTCAGACACTCGGCTTCAGGACTACAAAATTTGTACCAACACGTCAGAGTCAGTCTTTAGAAGAGCCTGCAATGCTGCAACAGGATTATTTTCCCTTGAGGTGGGCTGCACACAGAACCTTTGTTAGGAAACCATTGCAATTAAATGCCGGCTGCCTTGTGACAAGCTACATTACGACTTTATTATCAGTCATAGTATATTAGACCTAATGTGATAATAAATGCAAGTCTGTAGATGGTATTTACTTCTTGCCTGAGTCAGATGTGAGCACAGGGACCAGGAGTGTGCAGGAATGTTGTGTGATTTTTTTTTTTTCTTCACTTCAGTTTAGACATGAAATTAAATTCAAAGATTCATCAATACAGACTATTATTATTAGAATCAATGATGCCGGCTCTGATTCTACCAAATTAAAGGATTCGGCCATCACCCCCGCATTGTAAGAACGGAGTCACCTGTCCGTCTTGCCGCTACTCCTCATGAGAGCAGAAGAGCATGAAGTACAGGTGGTGTACATGAGACAAGCAGCCAGGCGCTGCTGTTGTCTCTGCCCTTAATGTAAATATTGGCTCAACGTTTCATGAATATGCGGCTGCCATTAGCTCAATGCACTTGAGAACATTTTAAAGAGACGTCTCACTAGAAAACATATTTTTTATCCCAACATTAGAAAACATTACAGTGCCAAGAGACTGTGCAGGCTTTACAATGAACTGATATTTGCCACAACTGCAGTGCAATGTAAAGGTCCAGGTTTTAAGCATCACCTCAAAGTCAGCTGTATTCTTTGTTGATTGCGATCGGTGACTAATATAAATCTAACACCTAGCCTCTGACAGTTTTCTGTGTTTTCAAAACAACAATACTGACAATGGAGTCTCACATCAGATAGTGTAATGAGTCAACACCTCCTGAGCTCTTACGCCTATGAAAGAAAAAAAAAATAGAGGACCCGTTCGGTTTTAGAACGTGAAAACAGTCATTCGAAACTGTTTTATCTTAAATATTTATACAGTATGACGATATGTGCGCTACAAACACTCACGAATGCAATTAAGGAAATTTGCTGATGGCTTTTTAATGCTCTCTCCGGTCTAGAAAATGTTACTGCATGCCGGTAACTAAACACTACACAGGTCTGTATTGTGCTAAATGTTATAGATGAAATGAAAATTTGGGGGGAAAAAAAGGCACATGCACTATCGTGTAAAAAAAAAAAAAATAGTGTCCATTATAAGTGTCTTGCAGGACAGTCTATTGGGATGCTTTTGCTGTCTGAGTCTCCTTTAGTCTTTTAAATGTCACTCGAGCTCATAATGTCAGAAAGATACTGTTGTAAATTCATTTGCCAGTAATATACCCTTCCAACAGTCTTTTTACATGCAGCAGTTGTTTCTGGCTTTTTCACAAAATGTTGTCTAAATTTCACCTGAATCATTTATTTAATATTTTTTCCGTCCAGGTCTCAGTAGTGAAAGTGCCGCTCATACCGTCCCAGACATTTGTTTTTTTTTGCCACTGTCATCATCAATTTAGAGATACATATCCTAGGCACAAAATACTCAGTCACAAGTTTCCGAAAAAAAAAATGTTAAAGAAAATATTGCTGTTAACATCGGCCTTCCTAAACTTATTCTTCAAGGCTTTTCACTCACCCTGCATGCCTAGGATTAGATCTTGCTTGTGTTTAGCCCTCTCTGTAATCCCTCTCAGCAGTCTGCCTCAATAAAGAAAAAAATACTGAAGGGTGTGGAGAATCATCAAGATAAAAAAAAAAAAATACTCCAGGAAGCAAGTTGAACAATGTTCTGTTGGGAGATTTTAAGTTTTTTCCCAAAAATGACATTTCTTTTGAATTTCATCAGCAGGACTTCTCTCACTACGCGTCTCTGAAGTTAGTGGTCGAATTGTATCGCTTCCTGCATGAGATTCTATGGGCCTTTTTTTTTTTTGTCTGAAAAACGCAGCATTTAAAAATAAAAAGTCTCTGCGATTGTGTCCCAAAAAACACAATTCAGGCTGCTTTTGGGAATCTCGTCGGCGACGGTCGTGTGTTGGCAGACTACACCGCTTTCCCGGTCTCTTCCGCGAAGTTTTTGCTATTCAGATTCTGAAATGTTTATGGGAAGTTTCAAACCAGAGTATGTCTAAACGTCCTCAGCTTGTCTTCCTTCTCTTCTCCCCTCCTCGTCCTTGTTAACGAACCAGCCAGCCGAGTTTTTCCCCCTTAATTGTCCCCAGTTTGTAATGCAATTTCAGACTACTCTATGAATTATGCCCTCTTAATTTGATTGCTGTGTGCGAGAAAGTCAGTAAGATTACACAGAGACTAAATAAAAAGGGCTTCTGTGCTGTAATATTTGAACTTTCTCTCTGAGCATGTGACAGTGTTTAGCACGACTGTAAGAATTTGTTATATGCTTTTAGTCTGAGCTAAACATTTTGTTTGTCGTGGGATTACGTCAAGGTGAAGTTTGTTGGGAAGCGAGGGGAGAAACAATATCTGATCGTGAGTTCCGATGGCAAAAAGTTGTGCGGGTGTGTGTGTGAGTGCCTGCGGCCTGACGTGACCACCTCCCAGCCTTTGTGCTAAAAAGAGGTCAGAGGTCTCTGTTGTGTTTTCAGGGTGACCTGCTAGTGACTATTAGCCATTGATAAATGTGATGTCCCACAAGTGTGCAGGGCCAGACCCTTCCAAAGGGGGAGGTGTCACAACACGCCCCACACTAAACTCCCGGCCAACCCCACCTCAACTAGTGCACACACACACACACACACGCAAACACACACACTCGGCCCTGCTGACAGGAGCACAAGGGGGCAGCTGCTACAGATGTCTCATAGAGAGAGGGGGAGGGGTGCCGAGGAGACATCAATGGAGAGTCTCTCTTCAGTATGGAGTTCTCAGTGGGGCTCATTGTGTTTCCTAAAGACCAAGACGAGGGAATAGGCCACGTTAATATAGTAAGCATATAGTCTCTTATACCTTGTTTCACTGTGTTGCTCATTTTGACTGCTGGGCTGTTTTCTGAATGCTTTAACTTTTGGTATAGGCTTCAAAACATCCCTCAACATTACACGGATTGATATTAGTTATGAATGAGATGTATTTTTTTTTTGGTTTGTGTTTTTTTGAATGAGAGAATGATTTACTTGACGTGGGCCCCAGATATTTTTCCATTCAGAAAGTGAACAAGAGCAAACTGTGTTTAGAAGGATGACAAACTTCAGCTCACCTCCGCAGTGAGAGAAGCAGGGAGGATTTTCACACTGATGTCGTTCAGGGATCGCCAGCAATGCACCACGGAGAGCTGACGATGTGTGCCTGCTCTCATTTCAGCCAACGCCTAGTGCTCCCGTGACAAAATGTGATTTCAATGTATGGCACTTCCACCCAAAGCGAAGCGAAATCACCTGCTGCCGCCTCTAACGTCCAAGCTGCAAACTGTTAGCCTTCTGTGGCACTTGCCACCTTTGACCTTAATCAACCTTTGAGAGTGTTTTTCAAGCTGTCACTCGGTCTGTCTGCTTCACTTAAGCGAAATCGAAGGTTTTGTTGACGTTGAGCTCCTGAAGCGTGGCGCGAGGGAACGTTTTGCTGCTGTCTTATTTCCCCTATCTTTTTGATGTGATGCAGTCCCATGTCTGGTGGTGGTGTGAAAGGCCATCTTTTGAGTCACATGAGTGAAGAAGAGAGAGGAGAGAGCAGGGGGGGGGGGGAAAAATCCGTAAAACTCCTCCTTGAATGAGAAGCAGCAGAGTGTAACAGCCAACCATGCACGCAAGACATCTAACATGAAATCAAATTACATCGAACTTAAACTGGCCCAGCGTGGCAACTTTTGCAGCCGGGGTGAACGCGCTGTGGTCAAACACTGCGATACATGACACTGTGGCTCTTGTTCAGCCCGTCTAGCAGAAGACAAGGGAGAGCTCCTCTCTGTCTCAAAACCCTCCTAATGAAGAGATGCATTATGGTGTGATTTCATTTGGGGCGCTTGCAGAAAAAGCTGCTGTGGATAACGGAGCAGTCTGAGTAGCATGGTTCATTTGTGTAGTGACATGTGACTTGTGTTTTCGTGAGTCATAAGGATCTCCTGCCTAATGGAAGGCAGTGTGTGCTCATGTGACGGTGACACAATGCAGGATGAACTGTATAGTATTCACTGGAGCTCAGCTTGGCTGCTGTGTGGCACCGCTAATGGGGACCCACGAGCGTCTTTTTATCTTGTTAATTTTTTTTGTCACAGTGAAACTAAACAAACCACAATTTCTGTTCCTGTCAGCGAGAGGGGCGGCCGCTGCGTAATCTTTTATGAACTCTGACAGAGGCCGATGTTTTTCGACAGTGTGTTAATCTGTGAAGTACTGCGCGAGTGTAGATATCAACGTGTGCATATGTGTGCGTGTGTGTGCGTGTGTGTGCGCGTGTGTAATGTCTTTGAGTACCGCATCATGATCTTCCCTATGGTCACGGTGGTGTTTTTGCTGGCTCATCCCTGCCTCTCCACATGCCTGTTTAACAACACAGAGCTCCTCCTTACTGGCTTCCTGTCCAAACCAGTTTATCTGTAAACAAGTGTGTTTTTTTCCTCTCCGCCCCATTGTCCACACTACACCAGAATGCATACACAATGGGCGCCCTCTCTCTCCAAGTCTGCTTTTGTACTCCAAAGTAAAAAAAAAAAAACACAAAAAAAAGTTATGTTTTTCACTATACCACGCACGGCGACGCAAAGAGGTCATGCGCGTCGTGATGAAATAAGTTTTAAAAAGCTATAATCACGAATTAAAAAGAAAGCCAGCAACGTCTTTAATAGTGTAAACAGCAGAAAAAAGACAGGTACGAAAATCGACTCAGTTGTTCTTTTTAAAAGACCGGCCTCCTAAACTTAAGCACATCTTAAACTCTAATAGCAGGTTGAGGCTAAGTCGTTTTCCAGTGCACCCTGGTGGAGCCAACTCCTGACATAGCAGGTGAATGTTATGTATTGTTATTATGTGTGCATTGGGATGAAATGGCTGTCTCTGTTTATCTTGCCTGAGGTACACTATGCTACAGTAGATACGATAACAGCAGGGTTATTGTGGCAGAGCCCAACCCGTCCCTGCATTGCCCGTTGCCAGTACTCTACAGTGTGTGTGTGTGTGTGTGTGTGTGTGTGTGTGTGTTGCCAGCTAATCTTAAATCGACAAGAAGTGCTTAAGAAATACTTTTGTAATTTCTTTCTTTCTTTTCTTTTTTTTTTTTTACGCCACGCATCCACGTGTCTTTGAAAGGTGTGGAAAACAAATCAGTCAAACGTTTCGAAAGTGGGGAGAGTGAAAAAGGAAAACTTCATTAAAATTAGAGAGGGCAATATGATGTCACAGCAATTTCAGATAAGGACGCCTAAGAATGTCCTCATTCAAACTGTGGGGAAAAAAAAAAAAAAAAAAAAAAACTAAGAGTGTCTCTAACCCAACCCCACATTATGATTTAGAGGAGCATGGAAGGAGAACATATCTGCTGACTGAGCCTCTGTAGCCTAGCAGCCCCTTTACCTCACTGACTCAAAGTTGAGGCTTTTTATTGCTTTTTGTTCCCTGACATCCTTCGTGATTTCTTTTGCATCGCCGTGGCCTTAGGAGTAATCTCATCGATCCCTTTACTTCCTGACTTAACAATTCGCATACAGCAGATGTTGTGCAGTGCCATGTATGGCGGCAATACTGTTTTAGTTGACTATCTCTTGATTGCTTTTGATAGGCCTGTCACTCCGAGACAAGCGCTATTGTGCTAACTGCAGATAAGTCCCTGTTCTCTAAACAAGGAACACGTTTTGAATAGACATTCATGATGCTTGTGTGAACGGCGTTAATAAAAATACTGCAACGTATTCAGCAGGCTTATACGCCCATCAGCTAAAAACTCTCCTTTTATGTATGATATGCTGTAGTAAAATCTATATGTAAACAGGAAATAGTGTGGTTACTAGTCGACAATTCAAAAGGTGTTTTTATGCATTTGACAAAAAGCGTGTGTTTAGTCACATTTTTATACAGGATGCAGTGAAGAGGGAGCTGTACTCAGATCGTCTATTTGAGTAAAAGTACAAGTAAAACAACGTAAAAAAGTAATCCATCGCAAAAATATACTTAAAGCATTGAAAGTTGACTGGTAGTGCAGAACATTGTTATAGTATCATCTTAGAATATTAGATTGTTAATAGGGATGCGATGTGTATATATATTCCTCTATAGTGTTGTCCAGTGGTTACCAACGTCAGTACCAGGCCCTTCCAAACAGTCACTAGACAAATATAAGTGGCCATGAGATGATTAATGTGAGAGAGAGGAAAAAGAAACAACATTAAAATGATAATTCGACCTCTCTGAGCCTCAAAACAGTTATTCGAAACCACATGAGATGCTACGAGGGGAAATGTATCTTTGGTGGAACTGCTAATGACTCATCTGAAACATGACAAGGGGCCCCAAATAGACACTATACTTCTATCTAGAGGTCACAAGTCATAAAGGTTGGGAACCACTGGTGTAATCCTCGACAGTGCATTGTATTTTATAAGCACATGTTCTGCCTATTTTAAAATATAAATCTCAAATATAACTTTAGGGGATCGGGTAAACGTAGTGAAGTAAAAAGTGCAGTATTTGTCTCTGACATGTAGTGGAGTGTACAGTAGTAGGGCATGGAGACACTCTTGTGAAGTACAAGTACCTCAGTCAGCATGTACTGAAGAATACTTGGGTAAATGTATTCAATGACTTTCTATAATCAGTCCATTAAAGCGCAATACTTACATCATCAATTACATCTGAGGGAAGAATGGTGTATTTTCTTCTTACCACGAGGCCAATTGCAGTTTTGTTGTGGATGAAATTGGAGTGAGCTCTTGGAAGTTTGCTCAGTTCAGTTGGTCCCATGGACATTTATTATGTGTACAGGTACAGACGGCAGAGCTTTCAGTCAGTCCTATTCATTTATTTTCAGCAGTGGTGAGAGCATGAACAAAGAAGGACGTTAGGTATAACATTAACCCTTAGAATATCATGCAACTGGACTATTTAAAAGATATACACGATATTTACTTTGCTGTATACTGTCCACTGTGTCTAATAATGCCACTGACTTTCCTGCACTCATGATTTCTCCGTCTCCTGCTGTGTCCCCATGGAGTTTGTGTGCTACATTTTTCAGACTTTAAAAAAAAAAAAGCTGCACGCTGTTAATAATGGCGTGTAGCCGTTACTAGGGATCGTGGCATTCATTTCATGTCAGAATACCTGGTTTATAACAAGTTTAACGTCCAGGCTTGAACTCTGCTGATCGCTGTAAAAGTCGTTGAGGGAGCTAAAGAGTTAACCTGTCCCTCTCTGTTCAACGCTGCGTGGGCTGCGAGATCATTCGAGAGTGCATTTTCAGTGTCCAACCAGCTGCGCGGACTCAGCTCCGCGCTCAGCCAATGGGGAGAATGGGAGGCTCTATCGAATTTGAATGAGGAGTGTATCTTTCGGCGCCATTTTCGAGTGAGCAGCGATTGCCTCAGCAGCTGCGGAGAGAGGATGCTGCGAATGTAGAAAGCAGTCGCTGAGACGGGGGAGAAACGGAGCGCTCAAAATTAAACTGCGCTTTTAGAGAGCGGCAGCCCGTATCTCCAATGGAAACACAGGTAATTGAAGCCACAAAGTATTTGAATTGATTTTAACCGGACAGTGTGAGCGGACTCGAGGAGAGGAATACGTGGAAAAGAGGAGAGACCGACCGTGGCGGGGAGACGTTAGCCATTTGGCCAGCTTTGCCAGCTTCTCCTACTCCTAGCAGCTAGCCTGCTAGCTTAGCGTGCTAGCACGTACAGAGGGATTTCTGACTTTGCTGCGCTGTAATGGTAAAAAAAAAAAAAAAAAAAAATGCGCTCATAGAACGGTCCGTTTTATCCAGGAGGCGAGGAGGACATATTTGGGAAAAAAGGAGAATAGGCGGAAAATAATTTTCGAATGCAGGAGATACCTAACTTAACCGTTAAAAATCAAACTTGAACTATAATGGACATTTTTTTTGGCATTGGAGCCCGGTTTTGAGCGGGAGGTGCAAAAGCAGCCAGGCTCGAGCAGAGGAGCACAGTCGGCAGTGTCAACAAATGCACACGGCACCTTCACTGGCTTCGGAGGGAAAAAAATCAATACGAGAGACCGGGACAGACACCGTGCCTTTTGTGGTAACTTAATTTTACCAAGCTTGTTAACTAAGGCAGACTTTTTGGCCGAGCTGGCAAATAGCATACGTGTTGTTGCAAGCAAGTTTTTGGATCGTTAGGCAGAAAACACCTGGTAAGTTTGACATTATATCGCAGTTTGACCTTACACTCAGTGATAAGCCTTGGTAACAATGACGGAGTTTGTTTTATTTTCCTGTCTGTGTCGTGAAGTAGTCGTTAACGTGCATTTGCACGACAGCTTGTGTATTAACGTAACGCCGATGACCAATAACCAAGTAATTACCTTAAGTCGTATCCTTACGTGTTCCTTATATCTGTTTATTGATTTGAATATCTTACATTGATCGTAGGTTATCAATTTAACGCCTCAGCCAAGTGTCAATAATCATTGGTCGCAACTTGTGACGGTTCAACTTTTAATAGGTGTGTTAAACGTGAGACGGATGGCTGTCATAACCACAAACGATGCAATAAAGTTGAAATAACGTTACTTATTAAAAATAAGAAGCGCTTTGCTGGTTGCGTTGCTGCTCGTGGCTCGCTGTAATGTTGGGGTTTCGTGTGTTCATCGTGTTTGGTGAAGGGGTTTCAATCTTTGCTCTCTGTCTCCTTTTTGCCCCCCCCTTTTTTTTTTTTTTGCCCTCACTAGTCTCGCTCCACTCTCTGTGTGCCCTGGACGCTGATTAAATTCAAGAACATTGAAGGGAGGGAAAAAAGCTTCTGCGTGATCTAATCGGTTTAGTAAAGAGTGACAAAACGGACCTGGTCATGTGTGATATTTTATGCTGCGTAATGCTTCTCATCATGAACACGACTACTTGACTAATAAAGCATAAGAGAGGAAAAGAGAGGCTCCATATAATTGTGCGTCTGGACCCGCCCCTTCTACTTCCTTCTAAGCAGAGATCGGTTTAATGTGTTACATAATGTGAGGCCTCTCTATATTTTACAGTGTTGCTTTTATTTAAACAAATAGTTGCTTACATTGTCGGATGCCATGTTTAGATTTGTGTATGTAAAATATCTAGTTCGAATTAACTGCATTGAGTAAGTGAGCTAGACCTCTGTCCATTTTCCCTGCAATGCCTTTTCCCCCATGGCCCGTCACAAATGACACCATGCTTACTAATAGCCTTTTTCCAGGATAGTTTAAATTTTATTTTGTCATACATATTCCCCTACTGTAAGGTTAATAGATGTGCTGATTAGATTTGCATGACCTGAGTGGAAATATAACTAAATATAATTGTCCAAAGCATAGTTTTCTTTACTAAAATTGCAGATTGTAGCCTTAGTATAATGATTGTGATAGAAGTGGGATGGCATCTTCACAATGAAACCGCCCACCTCATAGTGAAATTTTGTTTATTTATTTTTGAGGGCATCTAGTTTGTGGTAAATTAGCTAAAATGACATGAGGGAAGGACCTTTCACAGCCACATAGCAGAGCGAAGAGGAGGAGGAAATTGCTGTACTATGAGATATGATGTCTGACTGACAAGAAAACTTAAATTTGTGGGTGTATGAAGTACAATGAATAGTATTTAACTTAAAAATGTGACAGGCATGTAATTATCTGCTTTAGGAATAAATACTTTTGTTGATATTTATTGTACACCACATGGTGTATTTAGAAATTGACTGGCAAGTTACATAGCTTTGTTATTTGTCATGCTCCAATATGACATAGATACATAATGTAACAAAAAAAAATCCTGTTTATTGATAAAATATTTTTTTGGAAACTGCTTCATAAATTGGTCTACAGTGTCAAAAAAAAATATGGTGTAGGTCGCTACACCAAGTTGGGATGTGTTTCAAAGGATACTTTTTTAAAAAAAAAATTCATCAGATAGAAGGGGTGTAAAAGTACTCCATGTAAAAAGGAATTATTCAGAGTTCAGTATCAAATTTTGGATGGATTCACAACATTTGGGATATTACTACGCTGATCTGACTGTGTGTGTGTATACAAAGTAGATCTGCCTGTTTATTTAGTGCTAAAACAAGAATTAGTCAGTCCAGCGCTCTGATAAAGGAAGGAAGTCAAATTGCCCTTATGCCGCAGATGGATAAAAATATATCTGAATGCTTGGCTCTTACAGTGTAGACATAGAAAAAAGATGACATTGAAAATGTCAGGATTCGAAGTGTTTGTTTATGTGTTAAAATGGAAAAAGGCTAAAATATATATGTAAAAGACGGTGCACCATTTTTCAGTCAGGGCAGCATTAGTGATCATTAAAATCCAATTTCATCCAATTTAGTTGATGGAAGCAATCTTTTATAATCAGTTTTACAATATTAGCTGCAATATGTGAGCTTATTGCTGATATTTCTGTTACATGAAAACTACAGATTTGAATTATTTTTAGTAATAATTTATAGAAGGGAGGTAGCACAGTGTCAAAGAGGAATTGTGTGATCAAGAATCTTATTAATAAATGAACTTTTACACACTGATCCTCTAGCTTGTATATGTGTATCTCGTGTGCTCACACAGGTGAACTGGGTGTAAATATTTTGCTCTTAATCTTATAATGAGGACATGACACTGTATGCAATTGTCAAATTAGTACTTGTGTTACATGAGAGTTTTTATTCCAGTTTTGCTTACAGTTGATCTCCTTAAAATACTACAGGTCTATGTCTTGCCTCGGTTCTCTGGTATTTGCCTTTTCACTCTCTTTGCAGAGCACCGTTGTGCTGTTTCAGACTGTTAGCATGACATTCTGTGACTCATCATTCTGTCTTCTCAGACCCCTCCGGCAAAATGGGCTCCCACCCCCATTTCCTGGTGAAACTGTGCCTCTCTTCTTGTACTTGCTCACATGTGTTGTAGCCAGGCTGCAGAGAACCCCCACCCTTCTCTTCTTTCTTTCTGCACCACTCAGCACAAACTTTATAGTATTCAAATTTGCAGTGATGGGAACAGGTTTTCACGATTCTTGTTGGTTATTTTCCAGAAGCTGACCTTGGTTTCAGTTCTATGCCTCAGCAGCATTAAATAGAAGCTGTCAGATTATTTTCTATGCATCAGTCATTTCTTTTTAACATAAGTGAAGTTAAGGAATTTTAAATAGTGGTCAGTACAGCTAAACCTTAAATTTGGATGTGATCTTTTGTGAGTGTCCATGTATTTTCTGTGATTATCTATCAATTTAAGGCTGATAACACTGGCAGCATATGAGGGCGCCAGGTCCCTGCATGCTTCTTACAAGCATATGTTTTGCATTGGCTTTGATTTTTGCATACAGTAGGTGCTGCATCAGTGTAGTGCATAGTACTGTGCACCTGTTTCACAGAAATGGTGACGATTTTGAAAAACATTGTATAAAGGTGGACCTGACATTTTTAAACAATTGTCAGTTACTGCTGTTCGTGTTTGTGTGCACTACAGCTCTAGTAAGTTGAAACAGTTGGTGTGACTTCATGGCCTGTTAAAGTAAGGTCTTCTGTTATGACCAATGGTGTATTTAGGTTGAATTTAGGATCTTTAAAAATGTTAAAACATTTCCAAAATGCAGCTCTTCTCTTAAATCAGGTCTTTTGAGCCTTGACAGTTACATTCAAAAAGTTGTAGACCCGCCTTTATTGTTGTTTTGTTTAGTGACAGGGGTACACATGGACTTGGATGGCAAGAATATGTCAGCTGTTACAATGCTAGTGCATTCTCTACTTGATAATTAAGTTTTAGGTAGTAATACGATAACCTGCAGCAGCACTGGCAATAAGATCTGACATAGTAAGAGTCGGCCTCCTCTGACTGCACACACATGGTGTTTTCATTTCTGCTGTAGCAGCCTTTTTTCACCTGAGGGTACTAGATTAGCCCAAAGTATTAACTTGTAAGCAGTCAAATTGGAAAGATTTATATAGTCCTAAAATGGTGGTGGTTGGTTTGTGTATTTCTGTGTTAGTTGCCATAACTTGGTAAGCAGGTAACACCTCACCCTCTGCCCCAGTCAGACAGGGGGCTTGAATTCAGAGAGACCAGATATTGTCACACACAGTGTGATCAACAATGTATAGTTTGGTTAGTTCTAATAGTTTGCTTCAGTCAACTTATTTTACGTATTTCCAATTCTCAGTTTAGCATGTATAATTTTAGATTTATTTATTTATATAATGTTGACCTGCCGGTGTGTAATTGTAACTGCCTTAACAGTTAGTATTAGTACTTGGTAGCTCAAACTACACAAGCAACCTAGTGAAATCACCAGAAAGATTAGTAATGCCTGTTTTTTCATGTAATTAGTTTAGGTTTAAACATACACAAGAGCCATAATAGATTTATATATTTTTTTTTTTTTTTTTTTTTTTTTTTTTTGGCAACATGTAATCTCAATCAACAATGTAACAGCAAAACTAGAATGGCCTGGAACACTTCATTATTTTTTGTTGAATAAAAAAATTGGTTGTGATGTGGGTTTAACACACTTTTTTTTACATTGTGAACCACACAGTGTTGCTTTCTGAATTCAACTTAAGCATTTGTGTTGGAAAATGTTTTTAGTTTTTTTTTTTAAATGTAAAAATGGGTATCGACTGTGTGTGTAATTGGTGTATGGGTGTGTCATTCATCTCACACACTTTGCTTCCTCTTTTGTCCCTCTTATGTGTGCATGTACATATAACATGCACACTTACTTGGATCATAATGTCAGTGTTAGTGGCGGTTCTGTAAGTTGTGTATTCTAAAAAAGAATATGGTGTCATCCTAAAGGTTGTGGTGGTTATAAAAATGTATTTTGTCTAAATGGGTCAAGCCGTGTTTTTTTTTTATATAGTTTTGTGCTATTGGTCAACTTTACATCAAGTCCTCAGGTCGTGCTTTTGAAATTGCATCACAGTGTACAGCTTTGTCTGCATCCTGTTTATGGCTGCTCTGGCTTTCGTGGCAGAAGGAGGAAGCTTGAGATAGTTGAAATGAAGTAGTAAATAACTGGGGAGTTAAGAAATTAATTTGTTGTGGAATGCGTTATACTGAGCTGAAATGCATTGTTTGTACAGTAGTGACAGGTAAAGTGATTGAGTTTTCAGATTAAATATTTCACCAAACACACTGGTGTGTTTAGATGACAGCCACTGCTGTTGATGATTATGGGGTAACCACATAATGTGGTCCCTTCCTTCATTAGAAGTGGTTAAAATGTCTTTTTAAATTATAAATAAACCTTTGAAGTCATGTACTGTCCTTTTGTGAATCAAAACAGTACAATGAATCATATTAAACCTTACGTTACACATATGATTGTTGTGCTTTCACTAAACCAGTTTCAGATATTAGTAGCATCATGCTGTTTGTGTATTTATTTAAATTGTTACTTAATTTCTACTCCTGTATTTTACTCAATTTTATTCACAAGTATAGATTGTGTGCCTAAAGTTTGAAGAATCAGTCTGTCACACTCACACCTGACAGTACATGGAGAGGGTGGGGTATACCTTTTTAGAGTGACTCAGGTCACTCTCAAATATCTGCCAGTGTTGTCCTGTGAAATTGGTTTATTCTGTCGTGGATGCCTGGTATGTGTTTCTACATGTCTGTGGAGTATTCTGTAATTCATTTGACAAGAAATGGCTGTAGCTTCCAGGGAATCACAGTCACTCTCCCCGTGCTATGCTTGACATGTTTTGCTGGGTGAGCAGATGTAACAGGTTTTTCTAGGATTAACACATACCATTACAGTACTGGTGTTTGTACCAAACAGAGGAGGTCTTTATAGGTAGCATCCCTGGTCTGCAGTGAACAATAAAATGATTCACCACCACAGGGGCTCCATTCAGATTTACACACCCTCTCAAAGTATTTTTTGCAAAATTTATTTTTCATAGTTACTGACATGTCATCACCATTGGTTGCTCTGTTATTATGGATAAATTGGTTTTGTGTTTGCTTTATGACTGTCTCGTGCTTTACATGCTCCCCCAGTAGCTGATGAAACATTTTATCCTAACTTATTGTGGTGCCGTGAAAATATACTGTCTATATTGTCTTGCCAAACACAAAAACAATTATTGGACCAGCCCACTACTTGGTGTTTTTCTGGTCTAAATTGTTCAAGTGGTGGATTTGTAATTGTGTGGGGATGTATGTAGCTTGCATGTCGAAGTGAAAAGAAACGGGGGGTTCTACTCCTACATTCATTGTATTCCAAATATATTCTGAAACTAGTGTTAATCGGTGATGTTTTTAACATGTTGGTGCTTTCCAACAAGGCAGTAGTGTCTGTAGATATTTAACTCGGAGGAGTTTCCTGCCTTGTCCCAGTGGCTAAAGATAGAAAGCTTTATGAACACAATGAGAAACTCAAATTTGCATAGATCTTTTCTTGTGGATGAATGTGATTGCCATTCAGGGTTTTTTCCATGGCTTACGATGTCATTGTAGATCTCCATTTAGTTTGTGCTTATACAGGCAGAAGACGGTGTAACACAGCCCAGAGGAGGCCGGCCCAGACCACTTCTGGGGAGGTGATGAGTTGTCATGTCCACGTCTCTCTACCCGATGGGGTGTAGGAGGTTACTTGACCTTCAACCTTGGGGTCAGGTGACTCTTTGAGGCCGTTGTATAGGGAGCAAATGTTGTAGGAATGGGTTAAAAAGGCTGAGCAGTGAAGGTGACACGTCTGGGCATGCTTCCTTAAAGGAGAGGGAGAGAAATGGGGAGAGGTTAGAGTCACTAATGTGAACAATTCCACCTGGACTTGTAAGTATATTATCAGCTTAAAAAATAGACAGCTTACCTGATTTGTTCCTTTGTGCAATTTATTTAAATAATTACTAAATATACAGATGCACAGGGTAAAACAGTTGTCCCAATTTGATGCATACAATTCTCTCTCTGACTCTGCATAAATAAGCTAAAAATGGAAGATAAGGAAATGATTGGGCAACTTTTTTGTATGTGATTCCAAGTTGGTGTACGTAGTGTGTTTCCTGTGTTTTTCCACATTGCATCATGTTGATAAACATTATGCTGCATATGTAAAGTTAATGCAGGAGGGGTATAGTCTGTAACTTTAGCTTATAATCAGGGCAGCCAAAATTTTTTATTCTGATTAATCATGGGAATTTTTTCTGTTAATTTATTAAATAATTATTCAAATGATTGAAAAGATGACAAATGCCCCTTTCCACCTACAACTTTCATCAGTCCATTCATATCTTCATAGTTCTTATTTTTAAACAGCTAAAACAGGTGATTCGATTTAAAATCCTGGAGGAGCTGAAACCAAGAAATATGTGGCACTTGCATGTAACAAACTTTTAATGGATTTTTAAAATAGTCATTTAATTATTTGTTCCTCACAAAAATGTATTGGGCACTGCTTCAATTAGTTCACATTGCATCTTCTTTTTTGTGTGTGTGTGTGTGTGGGGGGGGGAGTTGGCCCCAGGACTCGAACAAGGACACGTTGTCATGCCCCAGAGATGTGACGGTTAAACACCCCCTGTAAAGTTAAAAATCACCCACAGTATAAATTTGGATGTTTGACCTCTCAAATGTCTTGAGCATAATCAGTGTGAATCCAAACCATTTGTAAAATTGGTTCTTAATGTAAAATATGACTTTTCTTGAGGAAGTCTGTCATTTTCATACTAACTTTACTTGCATCATGTTTTTTCCCTTATGCAGTTGTAGGATACTTTTTTATATTGGGGCATTAATGTCATCATACATGCTTTAACAGGGCCAGGCTTCTAAACACCAATTTACTAATGATAATAATTTTTGAAAAGTGTGTGTGTGTGTGTGTGTGTGTATGTGTATATATAAATATATAAACTAGACACTGCACTCACTGGTCCTCACCATCTTTCCACCCTCCTGGAACTGTCAGGTGTATTATGATAGAAAGATAAGTCAATACTAGAATATGTAATGTATATTTTAGATTTTCAGAGAAAATGTCAGCATTGATTGTGCATAGTCCTAATTAACAGAAGAAAGCAAAGCTGCCACACAGTAGAGTTGGTATTGCAGAAACTTCAGGGCAGATGAAGCCTCTGTGCAGTGATACTTGTAGGTGATGTAGCCACTGGAAGTTAATGAACATGTTAGTTCAGCAATTACACAGTTTATGTAACAGGCATTTTTTCTAAAGCATACCACAGGATTAGTTGTCGCTTGAGATGTGCAGTATATCACAATGAAATTTCTTTGTGGCCAGTTATGTTATTGCTGTAAAGTAATGTAATTAAGAACAGGCACAATCACACAGCTTGTTTGTGGGACACAACCGTTTAAAAGTCAGATTCCAAAATGCAGCTTTTTGAGATGGTCTGACATGTATTTGTTTGTCTTCTGGGCTGAATTGTCAGACAGTATAACTAATTGAAGCAGGTGCAGATGACCCTCACTTTTTCTTTTTCTTTTTTAATTATCACAAATTGCAATGTCTTCTCTGAGCTGCACTTAAGTGTGTGTCTCTGGTGTGTGTGTGTGTGTGTGTGTGTGTGTGTGTGTGTGAGTGAGAGAGAGAGAGAGAGGACTGCATGTCTTGTCAATGTCTTTTTTTGGAGGGAAGTATGTTTGAGATGTTTCTAGGTTCAGGATATCAGGTCCATTTCATACAAAGGTCATAATTACAGGTCCATTGAGACCTCTAGTGGCAACACATCCATTGGACCCAATCTCCTCCAGGATTATAATCATGATAAAGTTTGTTTTTGCTTACAAAGGACATTTTGTTATGAAATTATGTTGTTGAAGTTAATAGGATGGCCAACAAATGAAAGTTGACACTGCTGTTACTAATAGCAACTTTTTATGGTGCATTATTGATTCTTCCTGTTCTGTCTTTCAGTTGATTTCCTCTACATGTGAGGTCAGATATTGAACAACACATCTGATGTTTGTAGGTTTTAGTGATTTGCTAAATGACAAATGAATAGACAAAATATGTCTTGTAACTTGTGCAAACTTGAGATTCTTGGTGCCTTCAATAACTTGACTGTTGCTTCATTAAGAGTTAAAGTGCATTGGTAAAAATCAGATGATTGTTTCGCCATGGTGAAACTTTTCTTGGAAGTCAGCCTGAATGAGATACTAGACTCCTCATCACAAGCACCATCTTGGAAGCCAGTGTCCAAATTAACTTTTTGACCCCAGGCCAGTGCGACTAGAGGATAAAAAAATCCAATGGTCATCAAATTTTCCACATGCCTTAATTATAAATTGCCTTTTTGTATTACATATACATACATTTCTGTGTATTTTGTTGGGATAGTTTTTCTTTCTTTGCTTTTTTTCTTTCTTTTTTTTCAAACCTAAAAAAGAGGCAAGATGGATTGAAGTGTTTGCTTTTAAATGTACTTAAAGATCAGAGATAAAAGTAAATTGGAAGGTTCTGTAAACCTATCGGTTGCTTCATGATGATTATAATGATGATAATGATGATTTTAATCAACTTAAACCCCCTCATCAGTCTCCTTGCTCTCTACTGCAATCACCCTCGTCCTTGCACAGTCTGGCCTCCTGGTGCCACAGCATCACAGCTTTTGTTGGATCATACTCGGCAGCAAGTTTAATAGAGTAGCTGATGTCCTGTAGGTAAATAGTGCTGTGAAAGTAGGAGCCCGCAAGAAGGACATCGTGGCACTGTATGACGCAACTCAGAATGCATAATCTGTGTCAAACGCGGACACAGAGAGGATGGAAGCAGTGCGTTCATAAACGACACCTGACTATTTTGATACAATCATTTACCTCATAATATGACGGAATCCCTTTAGAGATTTACTCACCAAATGGAAAATCAGCTTGAATTTGGCACTTGTTGGTTATTAAATTCTGGCCCTGTTTGTTGCTTAGATGGAAATTCTCACCCTCAGGTGTCTATAGACCACTTGGCTGTTGCACTTATATATGTCACTGGGCTTGAAGATGACAGTATTTTGAGTGATATGGCGACGTCTTAGTAAATTTGATTTTTATCCTGAGTCATTCAATGCCCAGACTTCCAATTTTCTCCCTGTCATCACTGCCCCTGTTTTTACAGTTACTGTGTGAATGTTGTATTTATTTTTACCATATGACAGTTGTACATTCATCGAGGAACATTAGCTATGCTACTAAATAATTTGAGTCTATAATGTCAGGCTGGCAAATGCAGTTTCTCTTCCTAATTGTTTAAAACTTGTGCAGCTTTTTTTAATGCCAGAATCAGACATTTCTGGTAACAACTGAGTCAGCCGTGCTGTTTCTTCTGAAATGCAATTTATTGTTGTCTTTAACTTAACTAGCAAAAGTTGTGAAAAAATCCTTGGACTTGGATGTGAAATTACTTGAAGCACTATATAACTAGTACATGGACAACCCAAGTCTCTAGGTTGCTTGGTTTAAATTAAGGGGAATCCTAATGTTGCAGCATAGTGATATTTTAGACAACAGTGTGTTTCCAGTGTTGTGGCAACAGTTTGGGGAAGGCCCTTTACTGTTTCAACATGACAGTGCTCCTGTGCATTAGGCAACATCCATAAAGATTTTTTTTCTGCTTTTGGTTTGGAAAAACTTGACTGGCCTGGAGAGAGATGTGACCTCAACCCAACCCAACAAATTTGGGATGAATTGGAAGCTGATATTGAGCCAAGCGATGTTGGGCAATGACCAACATCAGTGCCCAACCTCACAAAGTGGCTAAAATGGTGTAAATCTCTTCAGCCAGACTCCAAAATCTGGTGGAAAGTTTTCCCAAAAGATTGGAGGCTGTTATAAGAAGGCAGTGATTCCCCATGGCTTTAAAATTTGATATTCAATTACCATGTATGAGTGTAGTTTTCTAGTGTCCACATACCATATATTGAACTTACAACATATAATTATTACGATTTATAATTTTGGTTGACCTCAGAGTAACATTAAAATGTATTGTCTCTTTGTGTGTGTTTCAGGTGGTGAACCTTGTTGCCTGCTATAAGAGTGGACAGAAGATGCTGCTCATCATCTGAACGTCGTTTAGGTAGATACATGATAGGAAATAAGTGTATCTGTAGACATGTGGTTTGGACTAGAAGTCCAGAGGATGGAGGATGAAGCATGAAGTAGATGAAGCAGAGGGACCATGAGTGCTTTTTGGGTGATGCTGTAGCAGCACGGAATGGTTTGTGGTTTACACTGAGATGCAGGCCATACTGTGCTGCCGCAGTAAAATCTGAATATACAACCTGGCTGTCAGTTTGCAGCTCTTCAACTTGTTAACACTTTTTCACTGATCATTAATGTTGTTTAGTTTTACTCTTGCACACAGCCTTCACTGTCTGAAGAATGCCACATAGACAAATGTTTTTCTGATGATTAAAAAAATATATAAGTTCGTTGGGTTTGCCTTTGTCATCTTCTGGTCGCCTTACTGTAGCAGCACGTAAATATTGGAGTTAAGACTCTAGCTGAAGTCTCCAGTATTGATCGTGCTGCTGAAGCAAAGCTGACCACTCACAATCAGTGCAAACAACCACTGAGTGTACTCAGACCACCAAACAGTGACTGACGGTGAGAGATGCTTACAGGTACACTGTTTACACTCAGGTTTTGAGTTCGCCTCCAACACTGCCTTGTTTTGAAAGTTAAAATGTATTTCCATTTTCCTGCTTTTCACTGTAATGTTTGCACACTTCAAGAAATAAACTTTTAAACTGGCTTTTGTCTGTAATGTGTTGTGAACCTGACATGCTTAACCTCCCGTTTAATAGAATGCTGTCTTCATATTATATTAATCTTTTATTTAAGTTTTATTGTACTTGTTTTGAGCACACTGAGAGCCCTTACATGGATTTTAATAGAAACGCCATTCACGCGGTGGCCGGCGCTGAAGTCCGGCCTGTTCATCACGAGCCTGACACAGGCAGATTTACGGCGGATTAAATTTATTACAATCATTACACTGCAGACTGAATACACCAGACGTCTTTCTGAAATATCAAAAGCATTCAGTTTGTAAAAGGAGAAAGATTTATTTTTATTTGTAACATATGAATTTCTGCTCGGCCCTATAAACCCCCTTTATTATATATTGGCTCGCTTGTATCGACTCAATCTTGTAACATAATGTATTGGGGCTTTATGCCTACAAGCCTTTAATTATATATTCCAGTGTTCAATGAAAAAGCCTGCACTGCTGTAACGAATGCTATGATGTCTCGTAACATGGCTAAAAACCTCCATTTTAAGTCGTATGCGCAAGTAATGCGGACATCTCAGTTGAGTGAGGACATCCGATGATAATCCCACCTCACACTGTTCCAGTGAGAATCACTACATTCATGTTGTCACTGGCCGTTAGGTAACGTTTTACCAGTTGGTTAACCTGTGGATTTTACTACATTTTACACAACATGCTTCATGTGAATTTACACATTTAAGAAAATAAACTTAAGAATCAGATAACTGAGGAGACGAAACTAGTTACGGACCAGCTCGCTTTTTATATTAAGAAATAAATAAGATAAATACAATTTTAACATGATTACTTTATTGCTCTCATTTTTTGTAATGTCCATGGATATGTTTAACAATGGCCAAGGCCCAGAGATACTTTAACGTCCACTTAACAAACGGCTGCAGCCTTTCTCCATTTGGCCTTGTCGGCCTTTTTTAATGATAATCCTGAAATCTCAGATTTGTTTTCGCAAATATAATTATACGTTAAACAGGAATTAGGGCATTTGACAAAGGTGAAATATACACAAAATGACATTACAGAGAAAACAGATTTGCGCGCAGTTTAGGATTATTTTTTTCCTTAACACGAAGGCTTGCATTTTTAAACATGTTTTGAAATATTAATATTTTAGAAATTCAGCCCTTTATAGTTTATTTTAATTTAAGAAATGTGCTTTCAGTGCTATAGGGTTCAATACAGAATGTATTATTTTATACCAGCATCGCTGCAAGACAGACTTGGGGTATTATGCGCGCGCGTGTGTGTCTGCAGTATAAACCACCTCAATGTAATTCATTATCATTAATTTCGAAAATTATTAAATTCGTGTACCTTTCCCATGGTGCAGTTATTTAAATATAAAGTAGCCTATGTCTGATATTTATTTATTTTATTTTTTTTTGCGTGTTCAGAAACAGCCGATGTGATCCAATGACGGACGGCCTAATGTTGTTTACATCTTGCACCTGTTGTTAGGCTTAATATTATTTTGCTGTTGTGGTTTCTGCATATTAAGATGCTTTTAAGGTCGTTCTTATTTTAATTAATAGTAAAATTATAGAATAACACATCGGTGTTGCTTCCGTTTCGGAACCACATATCCAAAAACAGGTGAAAATGGACTTAAGTGTAAAATGATATTATAACAATAGAAAATAACAGAAACTTTTTTCTTTTTTTTTTAATAGCAGAAATAATGGGTATAGGTTTAAAAATAGGTTTTTACTTTAATAACCATCACACACTCAAATCCTCGGTGTGTGAGTGTGTAAGAGAGCGAAACATCATCCATTCCTGTAATTACACACAGATACACTAAAATAGACTGTTGTCATTATCTGGATGTTAGGTCATGTTGAGAGCTTGAATAGATGATGATCTGAAGTGTATTTGACT
The DNA here is from genome assembly GCF_900880675.1 of Sparus aurata. NCBI lineage: Eukaryota > Metazoa > Chordata > Actinopteri > Spariformes > Sparidae > Sparus > Sparus aurata. Next base: position 13,965,504 of record NC_044195.1, read on the forward strand.
CCATCCTCTCTATAGGCCCACTGTTAACACACAGAGGCTGACCGTGCGACCTGACTCCATGGAAATATTTCAGAAAAGTCCCTTATAAACACAGTAGTGTCTCCTCATTTGAATTGAGTTGACATTTTGCAGGCTATATTTGAATTTGCGTGTGGTGACAATTAAAATATTAATGTAGAGTGATATTTATTTTTATCCTATATTTGCCTGGCAACAGAAGGCTATATATATGTACAGGCGTGCCATGACGTACATCCTGAATAATGGTCAGTGCTGACATCACGGATTCACTCTGGTCTTATCTTAGGATTTTTTCCTTCCCTTTTATTTTTCAAAATGTTTTTCTGCTCAGGGAAAATAAATCAATCAATCAAAGCATAACTCATCAATTCACGATCCACGGTTTGTCCTTTTCGCTCTGACCTATTTTTAATAAAGATCACTGCTGGCGATAAGCCACACATCTCACTGAGTTTCCCTGAATTTCAAAGAATTGTAATTCCATTTGCTCTCACACTTGCATTTTAAACTCATGCTCGCCGGTCAGGCTTCTGCAAATTGAGATGCGTAGCAGAAAAATAGGCCTGCACTGTACATTTAACCCAACGTCGTACAACGAATGAGTCACATGAACCTCCGCAAATAAATCTCGTGCAGAGATGAAGTGACTGCCTGGCATGCGTGAGAATCACGTCCCCTTACCCGTGTCTTTATTATCGGTGATGGGGGAATACAGCTGTCACTTCTTTAGTTTCATCAAAACATCACAATCAGGGTTGCGTCTCTCCTCTTGCGCTGTGTCTGCAGCCTGGTGAATATTTCACACGGGCCCTGTTACGCAACGTTTGTAACCTTGAAGAGGTTGCAGCATCACTGTGGTGTGGACGCGCTCTGCGGGGAGGAGGCCGGGCATTGCACTGTATCTGTCTTTTATTACTCACTTGAGTGGTTCATAAACAAGCGTGTGTCCTTAAATAGCTGGCTGACTCTGCATGTCGCTCCAAATGAAAACAAACATGGGAGTGACATCAGTTTCTCCGTTTTATTTGTAAAGATCACTTGGACAAGTATAAATGTATCATAAGAAAAAGAAAAGAGATTGCACATTCGTGGACAGAGTCTGGGTTAGTGTCTCCGTGATGTAAATGTCAGATCCAACCTCTGGACTAAAAGGGCTGATTCTGTTTGATTCGATGGCTTGATTAGAGGTTTGAGTTTGAGGTGAAAAATAGGCAAAAAGAAAAGACACACAACATGATATAGGTAACAGGGTGTTTCCATGTGGTCTGAAGTGAATATCTCACTAGTATAATGCACCTCACGGGTGACTGACAGCGATGTGTAGCTGTGGGTGCGTGGCACAGGTGCCACAGACTAATAATTAAAACAACTTACAACTGCCAATAAAATTGACAGTCGAGTCAATAAAGTTCACGATGCATTCCTGACCTGCACCCAATAAACACGCGTACATGTCAGTCATTTCCCGCAGGTACACGCCGGTGTGTGTGAGGTGCGAGGAGACTGCAGTGAGAAGTGGTTCGACTTGTGAAGGCACGTAGGCTGCGAGGTTGTGCGGCTGCAGCAGGAGCAGCGTTGGCACTAACAGGCTCATAAGCAAGGTGATCCATCTGCGCGCTGCCATCCGCGAGCCCCGCGCTCGGTAGGAGCCACACTCGTGGGGGACTGCGATCTTGTCCACTTCTCTTAGCCTCAGCGAGTCCCACTTTTTGACATCGAAATTGCGCACGAGGGGACCGACGTCCATGTCTTTCCGAGAGGGCATTGGGGTCTCCTTCAGGACCCCCAGCTTCTCCCGAAACTCCTGCATCTGCTGCAGAAAGCACAGGGGGTCGGCGACGCTCCTGAACGACTCCGCGATGCTGAGCGCCCGCCTGTGCTCCTCCATCGCTGCGCTCAGCTTGGTGATCTCCGGGTCGTACGCTTGCAGCACCACCAGCTTCAGTGTTTCGAAATCGGACAGGATCTCGTTCTTTTTGCACTCGAGGGCGCTGATGAGTTTGTCGAAATAGTCTGTTACCTTCTCTGCGTCCTTGGTCACCGACTGGAGCGCCCTTTTCTTACTGGCTTGTAGTGTCTCCAGGCAGGACAGGATATCTGCGCTCTGCCAGCTCTCCACTCGGTGGAGCAGCTCTTCAAACGCCTCCTTCTCTCGGTCATATGCCACCTCCAAGGAGCAGAATGTATGCCCTTTGTGGTCGTCTGTAGTTGCGCAAAAGCCACAAATGAGTTTCAAGTCCGTGGCGCAAAATATGTTAAGAGGCTGGCTGCAGTGTTGTTTACACACAGACATCTTCGGCAGAACCCTGATTCTGCTGTACTTCTCCACGATTCCGCGCAGAGAGTAGTTGATCTGCAGGCTGTTTGCGCCGTTGTGAGGGGTCTCTTTGCGGCATGTGGGGCATTTGAACGGCGCTCTGAACGCAGGACCCCGGTTCCCCTCCAAGAGTCCCTCCAAGCATTTCTTGCAAAAGCTGTGCGAGCACAGCAAAACCCGAGGGTCCTCGAAGAGACCGCAGCAGATCGGACACGTAAGTTCCTCTTCTAGCTGCTCCATGGTATCCTGTAAACACATCACCCAGGCGTCAAATCGATGCGTCATGTAAGCAAAGAAAACCCAATAAATCAACACTCAATAAAACAGCTGCTACACATACGCACCCACACTCGGAGGGGATGCTGCCCCGCGAGGCAGGACAGGCAATAAATTACACACGAAAATGCTGTAGCATCGCAAAGGATACAGATATTTGTGCAGTCATGTTGCAGCTGTGTCTGGAGTATTCCCATCTTGAAAGTGAAAATGATTCGCGTCGCTGTGCCCGCGTAAAAGCTTGGCACGGGCTCTGCCAAAAGCTCCGTTTGCCCATCTAGCGTTAAACAACATCCTGCTGTTTTGCTGTCTGCCTGTGACCAGCTGGAGGTGTTAAAAAAAAAAGAAAAAAACTCGAAACCACGTCCCAAAAACAGGCTGGATATGAGTCAAAATCTTTAATGTTAACTTTATAGACGCAGAGTGTAAGGGCAAAAAAATTCTCCTAGCCTTTGTATCGCACAGAAGCAGGTCAGTGGTTAGCTGAGCCGAGCCCTGAATTACAGCCGTCTAACCAATCCAATGCGACAAATTATCGACAAACAGGCTTCGCGTTTGCGTTGCTCCTGTTGGCAAGGTACTGAAGTAGGGCTGTGACAGATTTTGCAAGCGCATAGTAACATGCAACTACTGGACCAAAAGAATCACTCACCAGCTGCTGAGACGCACAGTGCAACGCAATCATGGCGCTTGTTGCTGTGCAGACTTCGCCCTTTCCGGGTAAAGAGTTAACCGTTTCAGAGACGAACGGGAGATTCAAACACAGCTGTTTGTTATGTAAACCCGCACAGATAAACCAGGCGAGGTACTATAACGCACCCAACGCGAGAGACACTTGCATTGAGAGTCTTTTTGTCAACTTAATCTCAAGTGTTGGGGTTTTTACGTTTCTGTCACGGCTGGATAATTTGCGGAGGGTCCCTGCCGGTCGGATGGGGGAGGGGCTGTTGCTATGCAAAACATTACAGCGTGAAAAACTGTCAACTAGGTTTTAGTCCCATCTTTGCATCACGGGTTGTTTTTTTATATACTGGCCCACTTTAGTCGCTCGTGTGAGCACTTGTCAGTATAATACATCTGTAAACAGTTAACACGATAAGATGCGCAGCTGAAGGCGCCTAGCTGCATCAGCTGATATCAAAAAGTGAACTTCAGTGCGATGTAGCACCGAGCAGACAAGTGGCACAGTCTCTTGGTGCCGTGAGATAACAGATACTGAGAAAGACGATCTACACGACACATCAGCAACACTGTGTTTCGCTTCACGTTTCAGCCAGCTGAGGATGCTCTTCAGTTATCTGTCCACCAAAACATTTTTTACATTTTCTAAATAAAAAAAAAAAAAAAACCCACTTTATTTCCACTTGTGGTTATGTAACATCGATATCCAATAGTTACTTAGTCACGTGTAGAAAATTTTGACCTTGATTTTCTTCCCTTGTTTCCATGCCATCAGGAGCAACTGCCTATCTTTGCCGCTGTGATTGGATACAGTTGGGTAGCAGGGGCTTATGCAGCCCCGGGCTCCGCCGCGGGGTGTCGCTGTTGTGTCGATGCAGCCTGACGTTTCGACGTCGAGCACTCTTTGGTCTGATGCTGGGAGTTTGTTTCCGGATGTTCTGTTAGTGTCGGAGCAAGAATGGCTGCGATGTTTACGTGTTGTCTAGGCTGCTGCGGAGATGGCGGAACGGGGCATATTCCCCTCAAAGAAATGCCGACCGTTCAGTTAGACACCCACCACATGGGTAAGGAAGTCTGTCTGTGATCCTCACAGCTGGTGTTTGGGCAGTTGTGTCTGTGTGAGCCCAGTTGGCTGTGTGTGACATGATGTTTGGCTACTTCCGCTGTGACTATTAGCTACGCTAGCTAGCCGAGAGCTAGTTGTTGTTTTGTAACCTGTGCTGTTAGATCTGTTTTTTGGTACAATGAAGTGGTTTTTGTTCGGTTTTCTAACATATCCACTTAATATACTTCCTGTAATATCTGTGTTAAATATAGTGCGACCTGACGTTAATACCAACAGAGAGGGCAACTCGTGACATCTGAACTCTAGACACTGGTGTCATTTGGGTCGACGTTTCTCCCTTCTTTCAGTAGCTAAATCAAAAATACACTCTCCACACATGTTACAAGAACTTTGCCTTAATAATTTGTGTCCGAGTGTTTTCCCTAGTTCAGTTACCTCATTAAAAATCCTCCCCCACGTTGAGAAGAAGATTTTTCATCTCAAATTTGTAACCTTTAGACACAAAATATCTCCATCACTGAAAAAGTTTATTCTTATTGTACACTGAATCATGACTGGCTACCAAACTAGCTGCAATGTCATAAAAATCCTGCTCATAGGTTCCACATCTTATAATGAGATTAAAGGTAAACACAGATAAACTTTATTGTCCTGTTTATTAGTATTATCCCACTACTGCAACTGATTTACAGGCTAATGAACATAGACTTAATTACCAATCATCAGCCCACTCACTGCTAAACTAATAAGTTAATTGGTCGATCCACAAAAAAGTCAGTCCAAAACAATTCTGATAATATTTATCTTTTGTCCTTGATTATGGAGAAATCTCAAACATTCTTTGTTTCCAGCTTCAGGTGTGAGGGATTTACAGCTTTATTGAATAACTTTGGGTTTTTCTTTAAACAAAATAAGCCCCTTGAAATTGTCATCTTGGGCGTTAAGAAATAGCATCAATATTTACTGACATTTTATAAACTAAACAATTGACTAATCATAATAGTGAGTGGCAAAATCATTTTCTTGAATTATTCTGTGTTTTTACTTAAATATCTATTCTTCTCTTTGTGTTTCAGGCACAGATGTTGTCATTGTAAAGAGCGGCCGGAGGATATGTGGCACTGGAGGCTGTCTGGCCAACGCTCCTCTGCACCAGAACAAAAGTTATTTTGAGTTTAAGATTCAGTCTACTGGTAAGCGCCTGGCTTGTTGCTCCAGCCCTCTTTTCTTCCCAGGCTGAAATTTTCTGGTGCATTCTGAGAAACAGTTTTTAGTAGCGGCACCATCTTGTGACTGCACGCTCACTTATAGAAATGTGTTTACTTAGAAAGACATGGAAAATGTAAAGAACAAGAATTTTTTTTCCCTCTCACATTTATAACCTAAAGTTACAATACCCTTTTGCTGCCCCAAATGTACAGACACAGCTGCTGACTGTTTTTATCAGCGTTCCGTTGCAAATCTGCCATTCATGTGAAAATTACCAATAGATTATTTATTGCAGATTACCTTTGTTATAAATATAAACACATTTTAGTCTTGGTGGTTACAAGAATGTTTTAGAGTCGCAAATACTCAATGCTGTGCTTTATGTTTAGGTGTGTGGGGAATTGGTGTGGCTACGCAGAAAGTGAATCTTAATCAAGTGCCTTTGGGCAGAGACACAAACAGCCTTGTCCTGAGGCATGATGGGTCTGTGTACCACAATAACGAAGAGAAGAATCGGCTACCCGCAAACAGCCTTCCTCAGGAGGGGGACATTGTGGTAAGTGCAAAATGAATTTTGCTTGCTCCTGAATTTAAATTTGATGACCATATCCTTGAATCATATGTGCCAGTTGGTTTCTTTGAGGGCTCAGATGGTTTCATTTAAAGTATATGTGCTTCACTAATGATTACGAGAACGATTATTGAGAACTTATTCCCTTATTGTTATTAGTTTCGTCTGTGCTCATATTGAGCTGTTTCATGCGAGTGAATCAAACCCTTCACACTAATTATCTGCTAGAGGCCCGCTGGCCCTGTGAGTCCTGCTTTAGAGATTAATATTATGAGTTTTTATTTTTTCCAAGGCCATGGCTGACATCGATATTCACATGGTCTAATGAGGGCCAGATAGCTTTGTGTGAATGCACCAAATTACTATGTGGTGCCAGTTATTAATCATAAATAATTATTCATACATTGAAAAACCTGTAAAATCTTTTTACAAGGCCTGTTGTTCAGGACCTCGAAATCATTCAACATGATGTGAATGAGCACAGACTTGGGATCTGGAAAAACAGTGCAAAATCCAGCAGGGGCTGGCACACATGCAGACCTGTATCTTTCACTGTCAGCAGGCATGTTGTCATTTGCTAAAAGTGGTGTTTGACAGCTTGTACCTCACATAACAAAACACATCTTGATTGTCCTTTTCCCAAACCTAAAATATAATTAGTTCAAAACCTAGTCGTGCTAATTTTCTGACACTATGTTCCTTCTAGGCTTGCCTCAAAAACAACAACAATAAGCCATGACAAAGATTTGGATTGTGGGCTGCTTGTCACAACAGCTTAAAAATGCTACTGGAACTTAAAGCTTGGGAACTTTGGCGACCCCTCGAGTCCTTTAGTGGCAGAACTGTATTTATGTGACCTGTACCAAAGACCTGCTACCCACAAACGTAAAGTTACTCAAACAGAGCAAAGACATAAATATAAATACTTGTCATAAAGTGAACTGAGCATTTTTGCATGATTTAACTTGTGTAAAGATATTTATTTTCTTATGATGCAGGCCAGCCATCTGGTATCCGCTGGTTTTATTGTTATCACACAACTGAAAGGTTGGCTGAACTTAATTTTAAACTGATTTTCATATAGGTAAAATATTATGTAAGATGTTGCCAGCACAGAGTGACGCGTGAATGCAAATACACATTTCACTGTTCAACTTTATTTGCATGAGAGCTGGGATTGTTCATGAGCCAGGAAAAACAAACTCTTGACATTGTTCAACAGTGAAGTATTTTTAGTGTGAGGCTTCAGTGGTGATTCAAGCTATTAACACAAATTTCAGTGCAACTTTGTCTTTTGGCAGACATGTTGATGCCAATCTTTTGATTTTATCTTGTTTTAAATGCATATACATTCATTCATTATACCTGCTCAATCAGCACAGTGGCTTTGTGCAGATAACTAATGTAATGTATTTCCAAAGTCCTTGCTATCTAAAGAAACTGACTGTAAGCAACATTTTTGATTGATAAGAAAATGTTTAGTCCTGTTTATATGTCTCATTTTGTTTCGGATACATTTTATGCTTGAAGGGGCACAATGTTAACCATGATTATCACGTAAGCTCAAACCACCATGGTCCAGTATGACATGGTGTAACTGCAAGAAGTAGAGACAGAGGGGGTTTCACGATTTCAATTCTAAATCAAAAATAATTCAAAACGAGCTTTCAATTTCGATAATAAAAATACAAGGGCAGTATTGGCGATATCCCATCATCCCCCTCTGTGCAGAAAGTTGGAAATTAGAGAAGAGAGTTCAGTTGTTGGGGAAGAACTGAACTGGTAGCATTTAAATTTATTTAATTGCTTGGGAAGATGGCTTAATTGGGACAAGTTTGAGATACTGAACTTTTAAACAAATTTAATTTCTCTTGCTTGTTTGTTTATTCATCACTGAAGGATGTTCATCTTTGTTTAACACTGAATTCTTTAGTTTTGGTGAATAAAACTCATCCAACCCTAACCTGCAAAAACCTGAAGGGTGAAGGCTGAAGTAAAATTTTTGCTGTAATATACCCAACTCTTTTTTAAGGATTAATTTGAAAATGTAAAAGACAGTTGCCAGGGCATAAACCAGTGATCTGTTGAGCTTTACAAATCCATATGTGAGTCTAACAATAGCTAAGATATTTGTTGTAGAATTAATCATAGACAAAACTAAACTATTCAGATTTTCCAAGCTTTTCATGCTCCTTCTGACTTCAGATGGTCACGGAAAGAGTCTCAGTGTTTTTTCTATAAATGGGTTACAGTCACATACTTCAAATAGCCAGACTTTATGAATGCTTGCTTTTTGCATGTAACCATATCACAAAATTCAGTGATTAATTCCAGTGTTGTTTGTGTTCCTCAGGGCATCACATATGACCACGTGGAGCTGAATTTATATCTGAATGGAAAGAACATGCATTGTCCTGCCTCAGGGATCCGAGGCACTGTATACCCTGTTGTTTATGGTAAGTTTAGTTAGTTGTTGGTTTGATTTGCTGACTTGATTACCAAGGTTTGTTAATTATTATTATGATTATGTGAACATTATTTGATAACTTTCTCTGAAACGCCATTTAGGCAGTTACAATTCCATTCCACTAGAGGGCTGTATATGTAAATCTTTTACAAAACACTGCTCACGTCAGGCTTTTGTATTTGGAGGCTTTTTGTACTTAGTGGCAGCTTTGCCTGTTCCTCCTCTCCTACAGCAAGACTAATGCAGAAAAACCGTAACTTGTGACTCATTTGGTTGAGCTTTCTCTTGCTAACACCCTCTGTTTTTAGAGCACCACATATATTTCGGATCTAGAAATTGTATCAATGTTGTGTGTTTTTTTTACAACCTTATTAATGTTTAAAGTGTAGGAGCAACTTTTTTGGCCGATAGTCACTTCACTGTTTTCTTAAAAACATAGGCAAACATGCTTCATTCTCACTTTTACTATAATAACCCTGTTAATCCTGTACGTATTCTGATTAAACAGCAACTACCTTTGCATGATTGAATACCAGTGGTGCCATAAAATATAGATTTTTCAATTATTCTATCAGTGTACTTTGAGCAAGTTTTATAATTAGTTTGAATAAAAATGATGAAGATGATGAAGATTCAATTAAGCTAAGAATAGAAAACCCTATGATTATCTCCTAATTTAGTCCTATGAGCTGCAGTGGAACAGCTTCCTTTTTGTTACTACTTTTATATTATAATCTACAACAATGTCCTCTTTGTTTTATCAGCGGTATCTGCAGGTTTATTGAGAAGTCTTTGAATGTCTTGAATTTAATATTACAAACATCAGGCCTTAAAAAAATGTTAGATAGTTTTAAATTTGACTTTATGAGGCCTCAATTGCCACAAATATTGAATCAATTTAATTTACCTATTTTAACATCCTTTTGGCAAAAGGACTCAAATCTTTTGTGAGAGTCTAATGCTGTCTTTTTACATGTGCTTAGTTGGTAAAAATGTAGTTAATCGAACTCACTTTAATCACAGTATTCCCACATAAAACCTCTACTACATACATTTATATTTACCTGTAATGCTTGAATAAAAAAAAATCAGCCTTCAGTTTGGTTAAAAAAGTAAATAAATAGATAACTAGAAGAGTTCTTAGAAGAAGTAGTATCATTGCTGGCGCCCTAGTTTTAGCTGCTGCTCAAAGCTTTGTTTCCAAGTGCTCCAGAGTTTGGATTAGGGAAGTACTTTCTGTTTTTAACTTTGCTTTTGAAAGCTGTTGCATATAAAGTAGCTTTATGGGTCAGTGACTTGATTTTGAGTGGTTAAGAAGGAGGCCTACAATCATCACCTGCTGTTACCACTCCTCAGGTGGACCATAACTGTGTGAGTAGGTGAGTGTTTGTTGGCCGGGAACCGATTTATGAGATTATGCTTACTGTGAAATCCAGGCTTAAGTTGTGTTAATAACATTACGGCACCTTGAGAACTCACTCTAAACAAGCTCAGACAAAACATATCATTGTATACTGTAAGATTACGATCAAATATTAGCTGTTATTAGTCATTTGACCTAATTCCTGCAGAACAAATAACTTGGCTTTGGCCTGACTTTCTGTCAGCATGGGGGTGAGCAGATAATGACTATAATTGCATTTTTGGTTGAATGTATCCTTTATGTACATACATTAAATGGTAACTATGACAGTTTTACACATTGATGTGTGTTAAAGCTGCTATATGCATTGTTGTCAAGTTAGCTAAGTTCTTGTCCATTTTATAGTTAGCGACCCCCTGCCCCCCCCCCCCCCCCCAACACAGTTGTAGACGTCCTTTTTCCAAGGCAGCTTCTTTCTTTTCACCCCTTAGCCTGTTTGGTAATATAAGCTGTCAACAGAGGCACTGGAATTGGTAGCTTTCCCTGTTCTACCATTGCTGGAATAGGTTCCATAGGAGCATCCTGCTCTTAGCACTACGTCTTTATAGAGTTCTCTGTACTGATTGAATAAAGTGGGCAGGGATTCTAGAAAATGTCTTTATTCTTTAAGTGCACAAGCAGGGGGAGAAGAGATGAGACTGTCCAAACATTCTATAACAGTGATTACTGTTGGAACACAGCGATATTTCACACTCACTTTAATTAGAAAATAACCCTTACAGCAGCATAGGGTCTGCAGGAGTACTTCTGCATATGTGAAAAAGGTTGTATGCCTTTTGTGGCTCCAGATGAAGCTGCATGTAATCTGATAAATTGCCTCGGTGGTTTCACTCAATGACTAAGTTGCATTGTGGGTAACATAGGTGCCAGGTTTTGAAAAGGGGCGCCAATGTGAGGAATAAAAAAGTTGATATCTATAGTTCTGCCGTATGGATTTTGGTAATTGTTATTTTAATTGTCCATAATGAGTCCGACAAATCAGCAGTCCAATGCAGGACCAGTGGACTGCTTTTCAAAACCAGGTGCTTACATTAATCACACTGCAACATTGGGCACACTCACTTTTGGCCCAGTTGCTCTGTGCCATTCCATAGCACGATTGTCTCTCCTCCCCAGTCCCCTGCTGCATGATACAGAGCGCTCAATCTAGTCAATCAAACTGGACTTTGGGGGTCAATCTAGCATGGGCACGGTACAGATTGCCTAATTAGAGTGCGCCCTTAGCCACTGAGTGACTGGAGGCACTTTATCAGATTATACAGCTTTTTCTTGAGCTACAGAAGATTTTATTCTATTGTTTCACATCTGCAGTAGAACTCTTAAAGACCTGTAAACACAATTTTTAATGTGGAAAATTGGTGAAATTACCCTTTAACTAAAAAAAAAAATACTGAAACAGGGATATGCAATATACATGTGATGTTATTTTTTTCTTTCTTTTTTTTTACTTGATGTCTACTAATAGTAATGATCTTTTTTGAAGGTTTAACATGTACACAATGTCTTTGTTTTGTTTCAGTGGATGACAGTGCCATCTTAGACTGCCAGTTTAGTGACTTCTACCACACAGCTCCCCAAGGATTTGAGAAGATCCTGTTCGAACAACAAATCTTCTGAAGAAACACTTCAGCTTCAGTTGTCATCCCCCTGTATATCTCATAGCAACCTCCGTGACACTACAGTTAGACCTCAAATCGGATTTTATCAATTATATGTGGCTTGGATGCCTCTTGATTTGTTTCCCGTGATTACTCTGTGTCTGCTGCTGTGATGGCTTTACTGATGTTCGAGTATTCTTGGAGAAGTAGGTAGTTCTTATCAATGGTCGGCTCTGATGAGCTGTGAAGAGTTTGTGCTGATGGAAAACTGTCAAATCATTACCTTGTGTCAGTGGTAATCACCCTGTATTAACTGAAACACTTTGAATCGCTGCTTACATCCTCAGTCTGTGTAGATGCTGGACAGTGGAGGTAATGGTAAAATGTCCCCATTGTTCAAGATCACAAGCCATGTTTTGTTGTCATGCCTTTATATACGTACATGTAATCTGCTAAATGCCACACTGACATCCCAGCATACACCCTTTATTTATTTGTATTTATTTGAGTCACAGATCAAAGTGACACGTGTCATTGGTTTGACAAAGCATGAATGTTTTTTTTCTTCTTTCTTTTGGCCAGAGAGTTTGTGGACTAATGGAGGATCAACTGTCAACACTGACGCATCAGTCATAAACATCTAATGCACTATTAAATTGCCTTCTTCAATTAGAAATACAATTCAAAGCTGAGATATTGCAACACTTTTGAATTCATGGGTTCAAATCCTGACTCCAGTAACGCAGTACACATTCCAGGAAGCAGCCAGTGTGTGAGGTCGACTTTTCAATGAGATATGCTGAGAGGTGCTGAAAAGAAAACATTTTCCAAAGTGAAATATTTCTTTAAATGACTGCCTCCAATATTTATCAGGATTGATTCCTAAATCATTGTAATAAACAGCCCTTTAGTTTCCCCCGACAGTTTTATCCCACTTCAACCTTTATGGTGTATTTTACTCTAAACATGAGAATATTACCTGAGCTGGTGCTGCTTGTCTCTGATTAGAGATTTAGGGTTGAAAATGTCAATCTGTTGTGTTGTATTGGCATTGCATATCCACTGCTGAAGTGTGACATACAGATATGTCAAAGTGCTTGTCTTTGTTTGCACTAATGATGTTATTGTACAAGCGAAAATCCAAAATATTGTTGATTCATTAAAACTTTTGTGTCTGGAGGCAAACTTCTGTCAGAGTCCTGTCATGTTTTTTTTTTTTTATAGCTGTTTATTCAATCTCACATGCACACACCAAAATAAAATAAAGTAAAGACCATTGAGCTGCACAGCTGTCACGTCTGAGGATGACTGTTGTGGATATTAAGTCGTGGCTGAATTATTGCTGCGTCGAGGGAGCCGTGGAAACCAGGACAGTCCATGCAGGAGGTATGCAGTGACTCCTCCTCTCACTCTGCGTCCTGTTACGTCCTCCTCCTCCCCCTCTCCGGAGCCAGCAGCAGCACAGGAGCTGCCGTGCCTCGTCTCTACACGGAGGAGATCCCGTATAAAGCCGGAGTAATAGCAAAACCCCATACAGCCATGGCAGAAAACGCCGGCTTGGAAAACCACCGCATCAAGAGCTTTAAAAACAAGGGACGAGATGTCGAGGTGAGCCGACATACCAATGAGAGTGTTATCAACACGAATCCGGTTGGTTTAACGTAGAAAATGACAGTCTTTGGGCCTCGTTGGAGAGCCTGGCCCCGGCTGCAGCTGCCAGCTAGCTAGCAAACTAGCTAATGTAATGTCTTGAAGAGTTCGCCATCAGTGCTCATTGGCCTGCCTTGATAACGGTGCATTTCTACTGTAATTAAGCGCTGTTAATTATCTTTATCTAGTTAACACCAATGGCCTACTTATATTCAGTAGTAAATGTTGGTAAAGCGCGAGCAACATCAAAGTCTGACTGTTATAAATGTGAGAATTGAGGGCATACGATGTAGCTGTCACTGCCAGCTAGCGTTAACTAGCTAGTTGGATGGACACCGGTCGCAGGCGAGGCTGGGCCCGGCCGGCACCATAATCTTGACATTTACTCTGCTTTACAGTCAGCTGACCTTAGGCAACGCCAAGGCTATCATGTGAACGTCTCATACAATTGCCATTATTGGTAAAAACGTGGGTTTAGTTTGACTTACATGGTCGGTCCACATCCACCCTAACCAAACATTGCCCCTCCTTGTTAGCTTGCTAACGCTGTCAAGCAGATAGCTGGCGTGTAAAGCCAGGTGAGGCAGCTAAACTGAGCTGCTAGCTAAGCCACCGAACAGTCCGCAGGGTAGTAATGATGAGATGACCTCCGTTTAACGACCTACTTTGATCCTTACAACGGCTAAATGTGCTGCTAACGAAACCAAACGTAAGGTCAAAAAGTAACCGTGTGATAGGGGTCCATTAGTGAGTGATTGGCACGTCAGACTTGAGGACATTGAGCTGGCAATACTTTGACATGTTCCCACGTAGACTTTGGTATTTTAACGTAAATGTGAACGATCAATTGTGTGACTGGACCGACGAGTGACATATTCTAGAAAACACCACCGGTATACAGTGTGACCCACTGGCACACCGACTGTTGTCGCTTGGTTTTGCAGCATCATTCAACTAACATCTAATTATAAACCTCTGTGACAGCATGTGTCTGCAATGCTCTTTGACATGATGACCAAACCATTTGGCAGAGGCTGACCCCAGACGAGCCAAGGCAGGACATATAGCTGATGGAGTTGAACCAAAGGAAGATGTCAAATTTCTAGTCTTGCTTAGATCATTTTACACAGTTTACCAAAATCAACCCTATCAACCAGCGAAGATGCAACCATAAGTAAGGTCTGTAAGTGTCCCTTCAGCATCCATCTATGGAGTTTCACCGTCACCCTGCCTAAAAACCCAGATTGATGCCCCATAGGTGGTTGTTTTGATACTTGGAGTCAGTGTGACAAGCACATGGCTACTATGACAGACAGACTTTGCCAAGTGCATTCCTGATGCTATTTCAGGCATCTTGGATGTCTGGGTCCTCTTAAGAGCCTCTGCGTGAGTTTGAGTTTTACCTAAATGGATGACTCAGACTACAGCAAGAAGAAATGCCAGTTTGGGTCTTATTTATTTAGGTCAGGCACAACAGACTGCTCTTCAATTCTAACATCATTAGGAACAGATTTGAATTGCAAAGCAGGAAAGTCTCACTTGCTGCAGGTCACAAGTTCCTTCTTTGTGTTCTTGGATGTTACATAGAACAGGCTTATGGGTTGGATGCTTTTTACACTAAGGAGTCGTACCTTCTTGCTTTGCAGAATTGCAGTTTTCAGAAGATGTTCTCTTTTTTTTGTATTAACTGAGGTGTTCCTATTGGTTCCACTAGTTGTGTCTTCTTAGGCCTATATTTTTTTAGAAACAGTTCAACTTATTCAACAGAATTAGGCGCATTAAGATAATTTAACTGTCTAGCGCTTGACTGTCAGGCTGGACTATTGGGTCTTGATGTTCTGCTGTCTATAAAGGGATTTTTTTTTTTTTAGGTCACTGTAGTGGAATTATTGTTGTTTTGCAGTGGTTGGGAGACACCTCTCTTCTCTGCGGCCTCCTGAGTTATGACTGTCCCAGATTACGCAAGAGGCTATTTAGGAAGGCAACATGAACCTCTTCAAACAGTCACAAGATCTCAGTCCATCTCAAACTGCTCAGGATGAACTGGAAACCCCACTGACACACAAATACAGCAATTTAGTTACTGTCTTTTCTCACTTGTGCTGCTTTTTAAGTTGTTTTATAGGTGTCGTCAAGTGTGTTGCTGGTGGTTACTGTTACTGTATGATTCAATCACAGATTAATGCCTAAATTGAGTTAAAACAAAAAAAGTCATCCACTTCCCTGATGTTGTCAAGATTGTCCCATTTTAGATGGTTGTAAGATAGCAAAATTAAATCATCAACTTATGGAAATCATACAAATGGATGTCTTGCGCCTTATTACGTCATTCTGATATCCGCGTAACCGGCTACCTTGTATGTTCTTCTCTGCGTTGAAAGGTTGAATTACTGAAAAATGTGGGGGAAAAGCACAATTTCTCATGAACTGTCTTTCTTTTGTTTCAGACTATGAGAAGACATCGAAATGAGGTGACGGTTGAATTGAGAAAGGTGAGAAAAGATGCACCATCTTTCTACACACACGATCACACCAGGCCTCAGTCAAAATGTTATACATTTGTCTGGTTTCAATGTGTTTTTAGTTTCCATCTACACTTTTACCATTTCTCTCATTTCTGATTTAAGGCACACTTGTGTCCTGTCCTGTCACCCCATACTTATTTATTGTACCCCCTAATAGCTTATTGGTTGGTCCTCCAGTATCTAGGTCCCTTCCAAACAGACACCAAAGCTTAATCCCATTTCCAGTTTTTACCTCTACAACTCGTATCTGAGTGCCGCTTGCCCCACAGTACAGAGTTACAAGTGCTTTCAATCTCCCTGTATGAAATCGGACAACAATTCAAGACCCTCATACGTCATCATTTGTTTTCGGTGGTGTGTATGTAAACAAACGCACCCGGATGTTCCTAATATAATATCTTCAGCTGTGATGATTTGTTTTGGATTATTCTGGAAATCCTGGTATTATCACAGTGCCATTAGCCATTTATCTGATGGAGGCAGAAAAACATGGACGCTCACAAATCGTTTGCGACTTCCCACTAACAATCAAGTCATCAAATAAGAAAGAACACTGCTTCATTACCTGGCCACTAGGGGCGCTTTATAGACTAAAATTAGCAACTTGTGCTTGTACCCTGACATTCTCTGCACTGATATTAACGGAGCGGTACCAACTGCAGCGGCTTCGATGATGGAGTTTAATTTCAGATGTCATAAACCGTCAGTGGGGAGATGCAAAGTTGACGTCCTTCAATATGGCACTGTCATACAAAAAGCCGCAATTACAATGTAATGTTGGCTAGCTTGCTAGTTTCCAACAGAAAGCTTGAAAGCATTGTCAATAAAGTTTTAGAATTCATTGTTTTAGATGCTCAACCAATGTCAGTTGTTGAAGATGAGGGCTTCCGTCGCCTACTGGAATACTTGGAGCCATGGTACTCTCTTTCATCACGCAAGTATTTTTCTGAGACCGGTATACAGCTTATTATTAATTCAACAATGGTATTGGATATCGACAGATACACAAAGCCCAGGCATCGGTATTGGGACTGAAAAAGTCGGATCGGTGCATCCCTACTGTTGATCATTTACACTTAACTGCTAGCAACCAGTTTTTAAATGACATGATGTTTGGACTCTGACTCTGTTACCTCTTGACAGCAAACACTAATTGACAACAAAAACTCAATTTTTTCCAAGTAGGATATACAGTTAATAGTTAAGTTTGTTATGTCTTTGATCCATTATTTATGGCGCCGGCAGAACATTTACCACACACAACAATGGAGTTTTTATTTTGTCCTTTTGCAAATCGAAAATTTTGACCACTTAACAACAGCTGATTCAGTTTGCTTGGAAAGCTCACCTTTAAAGTTAAATTGCATTGCCTTGAGTTGTAGATGGAGTCAGAGTCATTATACCTTTTTATTTTTACTGGAGAACAAGCCACATCTGACACTGTTAGAGTCTGAATGCTGCAGGTCTGCACAAGGCACTTTGATTTGCAGAACCAGAAATAACTGAATTAGCTGCAGCTTTTCTCAGAAATTGTAATGCCATCTGCACATAGTTTGTGTATTTTGCAATAGAATTGATTATTCATCAGAATTTCTTGTCACAAGAAACAAGTGTGACTGTTTAAAGTATTTACAGCTTAAAGTGAAACTCTCGCCAGAAAGCAACCAAGGCTTTATTTGTGATTGAATATGAGTCAAACTGTCGTGTAAAAGCATAATTACGACAAAAGAGGCACTTTTAAGATTTACCGTAGTTTCGTTTTCAGGCAAGCTAATTTTCAATGGAGTGCTACGGGCACTTTTACGCTATTTTTAAAACACTTGGAAGGCTCGACACAACATAAAACTTTGCTCGTAGTATCACCAGGTCTCTACACATGAACACGAGCATTGAGAACATTGTTTGTGTACAAATAGTTTACTAAAAAGAAGGTTTTTGGACAATTCACGTTAGCAGTAGCATCTCCGGCGCGCCGCCGTCATGGCAGACAAAAAGTGTCGATCCCCGAGTGCGACCTAACAGGAAGGCTTAAGGAGCGGTCCACCATTACTCTCCTGTCTGTTGGGTGATACTACGAGCTACTTAGTATGCACTGAATTTGGTCAACACAGTACATTTCCAAATGATGTTGCACTGCAACCAAAGTCAGGCTGGGATCACTTTTCGTTACAGGGCCGCCATGTGTTTTTTTTTATTTTTTTTTTTTTTATGTTTTGGTAGGTTTATTTATTGCAATTGAAAAGAAGGAGGAGCTATCGTTTTTTTTGACGTGGTACAATTGTCTGTCTGGATTATTTTCTTAACATATGAAGAACAGGGTCAGATACTTTCAGTAGGTGTTGTGTATGTGCAGTCTGTGTATACAACATTAACATTTATTGTTGTTTTGGTCCTTTATTCTGCACAATTGGCCTTAAATGAAAAGAGGGCTAGAGTTTGATTTAAATGCCACCTAGCAGCTTTGAAGAGCTACTTCAAATGAACAGTGAAGGGATTGTCATCATGTTTTCTTGTGAGAGCTTATTCTTTGCAGTCACCGATTGCTTCAGTCTTGCGACCCATAGACATCACAAGATGCAGGCGTCCTCACTCATTCACCTTTACTCTGATCTTTAGTGAATGAAGCCAGTGAAATGGCCTGATGTTAGTTCAGTGCGTTGCTTTGAGTAGTGTTAAAATTGTGGTGCTGCTGCTTTATGATGACGTTGTCTACAGAGATTTAAAACATCAGTTTGATCCAAACAGAACAGATGTACGCACTTTGTCCTGCTGCTGCCGTCAGCTGTGACCTCATCAGAGAACACAATGAGCCACTGGCAACCAAACATTCTCATGCATTTATGCCACCATCAGCATGTTTTAAGGCAGGAACACACTGGCCCGACCGTTGGACGTCTGAAGCATTTGGGAAGACTTTTATAGGTCGGGAACAAATCTGTTCAGTGTGTTCAGCTGCGTTGGAAGCTTTCGGGGCCACACAGACGTTGTCTGCTCCGATTCAACATGCGAAGTTGCATAAGAAGGTTCGCTGTCGGCCGTCTGAGCCATTGGATTCTCTGATTGGTTGTGTGCCAGCTATATGACCATTCTGAGTGGCGGTGTGCTAGCGAATCAGCGCGGTGTGTGGGAGGGGCAGAATACTGTGTGCGCTTTGTTTTTTTTCTACGCACTCTGTTCCGTTATTTCCTGTTTTCATGTAGCGCCACCCGCTTATTGCATCTCGCACAAGCACGGAACGTACACGCTACTGTGGAGTAGGCAGCTCGTCGAAGCGGTGTGTTCACTGCAACTTTTCTGCCGAACGGGTCAGACAAGAGGCAACAGAGTGGTCGGATAAAGGCAGTTGGCTGTTGGTTTGAGTCTGGGCGGTGTGTGGGGGCCTTTAATAGATGTTGCGGTGCACCTTGAGTCAGGACGGGGAAATATTTTGATATTATATCGTTATTGTTTGACTCTGGATATCGTTACATTGTGATACGGCATTAGTGTTGTCTTTTCCTGTGTTAAGGCTGCATTACAGTAATGTCTTTTCCTTTTAACCCATCAGACTATTCTACATGTTCTAATAGTTGCCTTTTACCCACTGAGTCATTAAAATCCACCTTATCGATGATTATATATCAGAAAACTCATTGTGTTCATAATTTGTGAAATTAAAAATTAAAAATTTGTGAAATTCTCATTTCTGAGTTTGTCTCCCAGTCCTATCATTTATGAAGCACTTTTGAGCACAGTGTATCTCAACATAGCAAAAAAACTGTTTTAAAAAAAATGTTTTTTTTAAGGCCATATAACCTAGCCCTTCTCAAGAGTCTGAAGGGACTGTGTCTGGAGGACTTAATTTTCTTTTCTTTTCTTTTCTTATCTTTTCTTTTCTTTTCTTTTTCCTCTGGTCAAAACTGTTAACAAAGACTCACTTGAAAACAGAAGCTTATAGATTTTCAGTGGTCAAATTTGTCTCAGTCTTTGAGAAGATCCTCAGAAGGCTCCTTTTGTAAAATCAGGATTGAGCACATGGATTGCAGTTGTGGTTTCCAGAGTTGTCTATCATGGATCGAAATCAGTGGCCAAACTGTCTTCTGACAAAAGATTAGACATTTTTTTTTTCAAATTGTGGAGCTTAATTATTTGAATATATTTCAACAGCCATTGAGTTTTGATAGCTTTAAGGTCTTGTGTTGCCGTGGTGTGCTATTTTTGTACTGCAAAATGAGTTCTGTCATACACCTTTTTAACTTGCTGATGGGGTCTGAGGTTGTTTCCATTTACACACACAGTTGGAGGCTGGTATGGGTTTGTAACTGATTAACAGATCAGTAGTTAATAAAAAAAATTGATACAGCAATATAGCATTGTTTCCTCCTGCTATGAAGTCATCAATACACTGGGGTCAAATATCAATATTTCTTTATTAAAACTGTCTGGCGCTCTCAACCAAGCCCCTGACACTTTGGTATACCAGAGTCTCTACTTCATGACTCGTAGTGGTGCAACAGATGAAGAAAGAATTTTGTGAGCCAATTTTCTTTTATTCATTTTAAACATTTTGTCTCCAGAATTGTCCTGCTTTTTTTCAGTTCTGTTTTTTGCACATGTACATGTGCAAGTTGCAGTCAGTGTGGATGATAAAGAGGCACCAAGCTAAAAGTCTAGGCACTTTTTCATACATCATTTCATCTCAGTTTTTGTCAAATTCTGTGAATGTGACACCTCAATGCAGTGAATAAATACATAATTCCCTCACTTTTCCTTTTTAGGTCATTGTGAATTGATCAGCGAGACAGACATCAAAATGTAGTATTCCATGATTGTCTTGCAATGTATAGATTATTGCAGGATTGCTGTATCCTGATACTATTTTTATGTGGGCAACACATCATGAATAGTCTCATAAGGTGAGGTACTTTTCGATTCCCAGCCCTGAAACGCAACACTAACACAATCAGTACGGCTCATTCATCAGCATTATACCCACTGCGGAGTCCAAACTGAGTTCCTCTAAAGAGCATGAATACCCACAGCACAATAAATTATCATTCTAACGGGATTTATCTATCGCTTTATTTATAAATCTTCCCCGCATGAATCTTATTGGCATTTGTTTTATCATATGGTTTCACTTGTAGTTGTTCGTTCTCAGTGTCCTGTGTAGGTAGTGGAAGAGGAAGGTGCCCTCTAGTTCTTGGAAGCAAGTGCCAGACATGAAAAGATAGAAACTGAAGCGAAGCCTTGCCAAGACTTCACTCTGTAAAGATGTGTTTTTCATAGCCTGGCACGGCACAACATTGACACCGTTTCCAGCATATTTGGAGATGAACATTTTGATGATGGACAGATTCACTTCCAAAGCTTGACTTGGTGTTGGGCCATCTGAACTGATTATTCTGATAAACCAAACTCGGGGGACACTTTGTGCTTGTGGTAAACAGGCACGTGGAGCAGCAGTGCAATCAGCAGACGTTTGGAGAGCGCTGTCACAGATAGGCCTGTTGTAACATAGAACGTCACTTCCATGAGTACTGAGGTGTTTTCAAGTCTAGCACATTCCATTTAGCTGGATCAGAGCAGCAAGAAGCACTGCACTAGCTGATTAGTCATCAGTGACGCACATCAGCATGATGCACAGGAATGTAGGGCAAGGGAATCTCCTCCTACCACTGACTCACATGCCCTGTGAATTGATGGGATGTGTGGGTCTCTCTGCTGCTCTGCCTGTGCCCTGAATGAAAGTGTGCTCGCTGGGGGGAGGTTGTAGAGTGTATCGAGGGTGAAGGTTCAGTGTCCTTCAAAGATGAGTGTGTGTTTGCTTTGTGGACCAGCCTGCAGGCAGATTTTGCTCTCTTGCCCACTCAGTGTGGGATTCCTAACATCTAGGCTGCTCTCCTGAAAGTAAAAGTTTGAGAAAGAGAGAAATAGTTTTTGAGGAAGGCCTCGATTCACTGTTGCTTTAAGAATTCATTAATGCACTAATGAACACTTTCATCTCCTCCCCTCATAGCTTTTCTGTCTTTTTCTTTTTTTTCCTCTTGTCAGAACAAACGAGACGAACATCTACTGAAGAAAAGAAATGTCCCGCAGGAGGAGAGTCTGGAGGACTCTGATGTCGACTCAGACTTCAAAGGAGTAAGTGTGGGTGTGCTTGACTGAGAGATGC
This sequence comes from Sparus aurata, assembly GCF_900880675.1. Taxonomy (NCBI): domain Eukaryota; kingdom Metazoa; phylum Chordata; class Actinopteri; order Spariformes; family Sparidae; genus Sparus; species Sparus aurata. The sequence continues at coordinate 13,987,462 of NC_044195.1, forward strand.
AGTGAGACTGGACTGTCTGGGTAACGGGTCAGAAGGGTTAGATCAAGTACTCGCTTAGAATAAAATGCATCTGTGAGAAAGTTCTGTTTTGACTCGGGATTTCCACCCAAATAAAAGCATTTACAGTGCAAAATGAATATCTATGCCTTGTTGAGTTCTGATTTAGTAATATTTATCATTCCAACCTTCAAAGAGCCAGTTGACCAACTTCTCCTTAGTTAAGACTGAGAGTTCATTCTTGATCTTGGGAAGAGCAGCTGACAAAATAAAAGTCTCAATACAAAGTTTATGTAATAGCTGTTCATAAACTTTCCATCACATCACACATTGTTCCTCAGCAGATGTAGTTTTCCAAGTTGTACTTTGTTAGAAGTGTTTCTGAAGTGCTCATAAGACTTCAGCAATATTACATCAGGGTGTGCGTTACCGTCATTTGTGGCATGACGGGGATGCAGTCAGTGCCGAGACACTTGTCCCAACAATTTAGTAATTTTTGTGAATTGACCCATTAATTCTCCCTCACTGGTGGTAGTTGCCGTTTACTCTATGTACAAATATACCCCGGTCGATAAATTCTGGTTTCTAAATCCAGCGCTCTGTTCTCTCTGTGCCTTCTTGTTCCTGCTCATAATGTAATACTCTGTATGTGGGCAGACTGTAGTAATGTGGCAAACACAAGTTTATGATACGTGAACTCTAAGTTTGTCAAGATGCAAAAGTATTTTAAACATCCAGAAGTTAACCTTGCATCTGTTGATGTGTTTTGTTTTTCATATTTTGTAAATATGTTATCAGCATGAGATACAAGATGTTCAGGACATCAGGTTTCCTTCATTGATGGCAGACGTTCAGCAACTGTGACTGTTAATATTCATATCCATTTATCTTTTTGCAGCAAAATGTCACGCTTGATGCCATCTTACAGGTAAGAAATCTCATCAGTAAAACCTTCAATTAAAATTATGAGTCTACTGGCAGTAGCTCCTGACCTGTTGGCTGATTATGCTGTGCTAACATTTATTATGGCCTTCCCTCCTTTTCACTACAGAACGCTACCAGTGATAATGCAGTTATCCAGCTCAGTGCTGTACAGGCAGCCAGGTGAGGGATGGACAGAACACACACATGCATACAGACATCAGCTGTCTTTTGTTTATGAAGTTCTTGAGATTTATTTTCCATCCTTTGTCAGAAAACTGCTCTCGAGTGACAGAAACCCCCCCATCGACGACTTGATAAAGTCCGGGATCCTGCCTATTTTAGTCAAATGCCTGGAGAGGGACGACAAGTAAGTCAGCTTCCAAAAACACTGTGTGTGTGTTTGCCTCCAGTGTTGTTTTTCTCTGACGCCATGAACGGAGTGTTCTAGTTGTTAAGACTGCGGACTGCTGTGATGGATTACTGACGCTGCTACATGAAGTCTCTGCCGCAACTGAGGCTTTGTGTGTACGAGAGAGTGTGTGCATCCTACTGTGTCCACACGTGAGTGTGTGGAGGCGCGCAGGGCAGTTGGCTGGTCTTGTCAGTCCAGGCCAAGCCAAATATAACAGCATTCCTGTCCCTCGGAGTTCCCCAATTCCCAGGACCTTGTGTTCACTGAGGGGGGAGCATGAATAGTTGGGGGTGGAGGAACATGTGAAGTAGAAGTTGTAAGAATTTTACCATGGCAACCATGAACGGATCACGTCATGTTAACATGTTACAACTGCTTAAATGGGATGTTTCTGATGTTTGAGTTTTATACAGAACGCAGCAATGCATTGAAACCCATGTGCTTGTATCTAGAGAGAATCATTGTGTACTATGTTGCCATAGCATTATGGCACAAAGCCAGGTCAGCATAGCCTAATGATATAATGAGGGAGAGTCACAATGTACAGCGTCAAAGTGAGCAGAGTAGTCAAAAAGTCTTAGCTGAGGCCTCAAATGAAATCTGTGAATGCATGACACAGCAGAAAATGGAACTATTGGGCCCACAGGCAGCCAGAGTGACTGGTTACATCACAGAGAGCCACGCCTTGTTTCCTGTTTTACATCAGAGCTAAAGCTTAACAGAGACGTAAGAGCTGCAGATCATGGTTGGTTGCCTGATGAAATATTTAGCGGGGTAGACAGACTTACCACCCTGTGCCATGGTTTACCAGCATTTGGCTGGTGGGCGGTGTGAGGTTCACTTGCAACTGTGTGAGCTCTATTATTTTGTTTGTATCATTTGAAAAAACAAATAGGAAAATCTTCCCATGACAGTCTTCCCTTTTGAGCAGGGTTCACCAAACAGCATGATATCCAGACCACTGAACCCGTGTCAGATGTATTATCCTATACGCGTCTGTTTTCACCAGGGATTCACATGATTATTGTTATCAGTCTTTTTTAAATAGAAACCTATTATGGAAAATGCCACTTTCAGTAACAAGCTTTTCATTAGAATACATTTTAGTGAGGCGCTTAAAAAAAGGACAATTGTATTATGTGCTTGGGGGAAATCTATAACTCAGCCTTGAAAACATGTGATAGCACTTTGGAACTCTTCACATCAATATTTATCATTATGATTATTCCCCCCTTTTCGGTCCTCCTCCACTGTGGAAAGTAAATAAGCTTTCTTTCTGTCTGGAACTTGACTGTCGTTGTTTTGTTTGTCCCGCAGCCCTTCTCTTCAGTTTGAGGCAGCCTGGGCGCTGACCAACATTGCCTCTGGGACATCAGCACAGACTCAGGCTGTGGTCAAATCCAGTAAGTTGACCCCACATTCTGTCTGTGTTTGTATACTGTCTGCAATCTGCAGCGCTAGCATGTTTATTTGTTTTTTCACACAACGGGGCAGTCAGTTATTTTTTGGATTATGTTTTTATTAGATAACAGTGGACTTTGATACAAAGCCAATATGTCTGGAGAGTGGAGACCATTACGAGAATTAGTTAGTCGAAAACTGAGGGATGGCGCCTATCTAAAACCTGAAGCAGATTAGAAACACTCTAAAGTTAAACAGTAACCCAGCCAATTAAAGTGTGTTTACATGTCTTGGGGAGGACTAGTGCATATGTGATAAAATTAATATAAGGTCTTTGGTGGCTTAAGGGAGGGCTGCATGTAATGTGATGAATTGCCAGCAGTGATGTCACTCAGTGGCTAAGCTGCATTGTGGGTAATGTAGGCAGCAGGTTTCGAAAAGAAAGAAGAATGCGTGGAATCATAAAGCAATATCTCAACCATGTTATAAGAGTTCAATGCTAGACCATTGGGCTGCTTTCGAAAAACCTGCTGCTTACATTACCCACAATGCAACTTGGTCATCCAGTGAGCATTTGTTTTACATAGGAGTCATGACAATTGCTATTTAAAACATGGATGGATTTTCCAGGTCTAAAAAGTTAAGCCCATGTGGAAGTGCCTTAAATCTGCATCTTCAAATCTGCAAGAAATTTCTAACGGCCAGCAGGGGGTGACTCCACTGGTTTGATTGTATGTAAGCTTATGAGAAAATTACCTTACTTCTCACTTGATTTATTACCTGAGTAAACAGTTTCCCAATTAATTTTAGGTCTCAATCGGAAGTTTTCTTCAATAAAGCACAATGTTCATTTGATAAATTATGGTCCCATTTAGAGTAAAATAGACTGCTTTAGGGTGCACCTGGTGATTGACAAGTTGCTACCACAGTGTGTCCTCACAACAGTCCGTCAGGGTGGTTCTTAAACTCAGTTGTGGCACAGTCATGGATTAGTGTTTATTTGATTTAGCAGGCAACAGAACTTGTAAATGCAGTTGAACAATCTTGTCACCTCGGGCAAGTTGTTGATGCATTGATGTTTGTGTTTCCAGATGCAGTGCCCCTGTTCCTACGACTGCTACACTCTCCCCACCAGAACGTATGTGAACAGGCTGTATGGGCTTTAGGAAACATTATAGGTGAGTAGTCGTCCTTTAATTGAAGTGTGTATATGTTTGGGAGCACCTGTTCAGAGATATGCTGACCTCTGGCCCATGCCTGCCCAGGTGACGGTCCACAGTGCAGGGATTATGTCATTTCCCTGGGCGTGGTCAAGCCCCTGCTTTCTTTCATCAACCCATCAATCCCCATCACCTTTCTCCGCAACGTCACCTGGGTCATTGTTAACCTCTGCCGCAACAAGGATCCACCACCGCCCATGGAGACTGTGCAAGAGGTGGGTGGGTGTGTGTGTGTGTGTGTGTGTGTGTGTGTGTGCATGTGTGTGCAGGCTTTCATGTGCCAAACAGATGGATGTGTTGCAGTTGACGGTTTCTCTGCAGGCTGAGTCACACACACAGTTTTTGCAGCGTCTTATCAGTAGCCAAATCAGCTCCATCACCCAGGGGAGTTTCTAACTATAAAGCTCTTTATGCGACATATGGAGTCTGGGTTTGACAGCTATTCCTCTTTGTGATTTTATTTTATTTTCTCTCTGTTTGTCTTTCACTCATCTTGTCCAACTACTCCTCTGCCTACATCAACCGACTCACAACCTACTTTTCTTTCCCTGCAGATTTTGCCCGCTCTCTGTGTGCTAATATATCACACCGATATAAATGTAAGTATAAGAGTGAAGGGTGATCCTCCCAATTATTTTATATTCACTGAAAAATCACTTGCTTTCTTCTGAAAGCGTGACATTTTTCTTACAGCATAATTACTGTAAACGGTCTCAGGAGTTTCCTCTGTGTGTGTGTTTGTGTGTGTGTGTGTGTTTAGATCCTAGTAGACACAGTGTGGGCTCTGTCCTATCTGACGGACGGAGGCAACGAGCAGATCCAAATGGTCATCGATTCTGGAGTCGTTCCATTTCTTGTGCCTCTCCTCAGCCATCAGGAGGTCAAAGTTCAGGTGAGACTTTGTTTTACAGTTAGTCCACAGTCACGACTAAATCCACAATAAATGAAGCAAAGTAATAAATAATTTTTTTAATCGCCCTCCTTTGTCTCCGTACTGCAGACGGCAGCTCTGAGGGCGGTGGGTAACATCGTGACAGGAACAGATGAGCAGACGCAGGTTGTGCTCAACTGCGATGTTCTCTCACACTTCCCCAACTTGCTCACACACCCTAAAGAAAAAATCAACAAGGTATCAAAATCTTTTATAGTTTTTGATATAAAAATGCCTGTTCACGGATAAACATATAATGTAAGGGTGGATGTCTTAGACCCAGCCCTAGCAAAATCTGTCTAGTCTCACGTGAGGGCGAACAATCTCCCATCAGATGCAGTTGTAACAATGTAATTTACGAAACAAATATTTTAAGTTGCTGTAGCTGGAATATATGTATGTATGTATGTATGTATGTATGTATGTATGTATGTGTATATATATATATATATATATGTATATATATATATATATCTATATATCTATCTCTATATATACTATCTCTATATATATATATATATATCTATCTATATCTATATACTATCTATATTCTATATCTCTCTATATCTCTCTCTCTCTCTCTCTATCTCTCTCTCTCTCTATCTTATCATCTCTTCTCTCTCTCTCTCTCTCTCTCTCTCTCCTCTCTATTCTTCTCTCCTCTTCTCTCTCTCTCTCTATATCTCCTCTTCTCTCTCTTCTACTCTCTCTCTCTCTCTCTCTCTATATCTCCTCTCTCTCTCTCTCTCTCTCTCTCCTTCCTTCTCTCCCCTCTCTCTCTCTCTCTCTCTCTCTCTCCTCTATCTCTATAAATAAATAAAAATGTTTGAAGCCCAGTCATCTACTTTATCAGCCCAGTGAGAAATATACATGCTTTTTCATTTTGGATGAACATCCATGCCTATGTGGAAGATAAAGTGGCGGTTTTGAACATTTGGGATTGTTCTGTTTGCAGGAGGCAGTGTGGTTCTTGTCCAACATTACAGCTGGGAATCAGCAGCAGGTCCAAGCTGTGATCGATGCTGGACTGATTCCTATGATCATTCACCAACTGGCTAAGGTTTGTGCATGATGGAGGGTCAGGAAAGAAAATCATAAAGCTTTATGTGTGTTTTTAAATTTTTTTTTAAAATATTTATCTTCCTCAATAGATGGTGTCAGGCTTTAAATAAATAAAATTGACATCAGTAATGTACTCGGTTGCATCGACACGCTCTGTGTTTTGTAGCCAGAGAAGCAACACAACTCCTGATAAATGAATGAAAAGTGGCCTACATTTGTCTGTGTGCCTTGGCATTGTGCTGTTGTATAAAAACTTGCTGTGTGCACACCTCAGTGACAGCCTGTCTCTCTGCAGGGTGACTTTGGCACTCAGAAGGAGGCAGCATGGGCCATCAGCAACCTCACCATCAGTGGGAGGAAAGACCAGGTGAGCTGGACTTTGTAGCCATAAATGCAGAAATGATGAGCATGTTTCAAATCATGTACTGCTATGAGATGTATTTTTTCATTAATCGTAATGGTTTCTATTCATTTATAATATTCTGCAATTTCAGTACTAAATGCTAACCTCACTATTTAAGTTTTTCAAAAAGCAGCACCATCCCTGTTATTGAACAATAAAGAAATGTGAACTTGTTTACATGTTGAGGTCATTGTGAGTGAAATACAAGGTAGTAACCCCATGTACCTGTGTTGTAATCGAGTATGGACGGGTGTGTATGTGTGGGTTTGTGTAGGTGGAGTTCCTGGTGGAGCAGAATGTCATCCCTCCATTCTGTAACCTGCTGTCAGTGAAGGACTCCCAGGTGGTGCAGGTGGTGCTGGACGGCCTGAAGAATATCCTCATCATGGCGGGAGACGAAGCCAGCACTATCGCTGAGATTATAGAGGAGTGTGGAGGTCTGTATCTGGCCAAGGGTTTGTTTGTACTACGCTTCAGTCTGCTCTCTTCATTGGTCTTAGTCTTCTTGTAAATTTACAGTGTTATATTTTTTTTATTTGAGAAAATTAGTGAAATTCTTCTGTTTGTTGTTGTCTGTCTTATTGTTTTTGGTATAGATGCATTTTAATTTCCTCTCAGCCAGCAATGAGTACATTTTTTGACTAGTGATGCACCGATTGTGAAATTCTGGGCTGATTCCAATGTTTAATGAAGAGCCAACAGAGATTTTTTTGGTGTTGGCGTTTATCTTATTTTTCTGCCATTGTTTACTCCCCATTTTGTGCCAGGGATCCAAATAAATCTTAATTATAAAAATTAAAACATACAAATTATGAACTAACCTCTCATATAACCTTCTTTCACATTAATTTTTTTTTTTCCCTGAATGGAACTGCTACAAAAGGCTTTATAGGCTGCTATGCAACTGTACAATTGAAATGCTGTTGTGCTTAAATCACAGTTCATCAGCCTTGTTATATTTATCTTTTTAAAAGTCTGACATTCTTCCCTGTGGTATCAAACATGGTTTGGAATATTGGTATTTTTCAAGGTGTTGTATAAAGGAAAGAAATGCCACTTATGAAGTGTGTGCATTTCTTCATCTTTTTTTCAAAGTCCAGTTTCATTTATTTTCTGACAAGCCAAGTTGCAAGTCACTGTTCAGCTGATGAGTTGGTGCATCACTGGTTTTGAAATGTTTTTACAGTTAAACTAGGTAAGTTGCTGCAGTAGCCAGTTCTGTCTTAATTTTGTTGATGACAGAGGGGTTATATTTACATGTCGTTTTTTTGTGTTTTTTTCAGGTTTGGAGAAGATAGAAAACCTGCAGCAGCACGAGAATGAGGATATCTACAAACTAGCCTTTGAGATTATTGATCAGTACTTTTCAGGAGATGATGTAAGTTTTCCACCAAAATCCAACTCTTCCTCAGTTTTCACTGCTCAGTACACAACTTTTTCTGCTGTGATCTCACAATGTTGTTTGTCCTTTTCAGATTGATGAAGATCCCAGCTTGATCCCCGACACCACTCAAGGAGGGACCTTCAACTTTGATCCGGCTTCCAACATGCAAACAAAGGAGTTTAATTTCTAAACGCCAGAATGTTTGGTTCAACCAGCTGCACGGGTACTCTGTAATCACCCCAGACATTCATCCATCTCTCCTCCAACCTGGCAACCTGGTACCGAAGGATTTACTTGGCATCACTTCAACATGGAAACTCACCACTGAAGGATTTACCAACCTTGCCTCTGCACTGCGGGGTGTTTGTTTTGTTTTTTTTTTCTTTCTTTTTTTTTTTCGAATGGTCATCCTTCACTGAACATTGCAACCCTTCACTGGAGTCCTGGTCATTCAACAGGCACGTCACCATCAGGCAACCTGCATCAGGAGGATTGCCAGCTTTCTCTGCCAGTGCTTCTAAATATCTCACACAAATAAAAACCAGAAGGAAGAAAAAGCCTTCGTGGCAAGATTTAATTGCCAAATGTCAAGTCTTCATAAAGACAAACACAAGCACATTTCAGTCACGAACACAAACACACATACACACTTTTTGACACTTAGAATTTGTGTGCATACTTCTGTTAGAAGCCATCATATCACTTGTGGGGAAGAAAATACTGCTGTTTGTTTGTGGTTTATTTTTGTGCTTTCCCTCCCCTGGATCGTCTTCTGGTGTTATTTCACCCACGCGCACGCACGCTAACATACAAGTACACACACACACACACACACACACACACATCGTCACTTAGTCACACGGATTCCCAATGGCCGGGGCACCCCAATAACCCTCTCTCACCCAGTTTAAAGAGTTAATCCCAGAGCTAAGCCATGATTTAACCATGGACCCCCACTGCCCTCCAAGGGGAGTCCTGGGGCAGGTGGGGGGGCGAAAGGGCTCTAAGGCAAAAAGAGGACTCCGTGGCAAACTGACTGACGGGACTTCTGACTCAATGATGTCACTTTTTTAATGTGACCTCTGTTGAATTATCAAACTTGTTTAAAAGAAAAAAATCATCAAAAATGTGAAGAAAATGCCATAATTCTCTTTTTATTTCAATATATACAACTGTAAGACCTGCTAAGCGCCTGCTTCTGATTCAGCAGAGCGACAACAGTTTTTGTGATTTTACAGATGTGAATGCCTGTCACGGGAGGAAGCACCTTTTTAGGTGAAGGCGCAAGAGACTTAAGAGAAGAGGAACATGTCAGCTGTAGCGTTTATCCCCCTACAGGACGTCCATTTCTGCAGCAGGAGCTTCGTCACGTCCTGTGTTCCAGTGATTGCTCGGGACTCCCCTGTAATGTGAAACTTGGAAAAGGGGGGGGGGGTCAACAAAGAAAAAAAAACAAAGAAAAAAAAGTGTCGAGCTCAGAAATCGACCTGAATTGCTTATCTGATCTTTAGTTTAATTATTTTAAATGCTCTCTTCAAACTAATATTTTAGGTTCATGTTTTCAGCTTCTCCTGGTTGAGTCTGTGGAGCTTTCATATGTCTTTTTTTGTTCTGTTTTTCCTTTTCTTCAGTCTTATGCACACGTCTGAGAGGCATATCGATGTCTGCCTGCAGAAAGGGACCTATACTCAATGAAGACTAGACTTATATAACGAGTACAGGTCCTGACCTTTACAGTACTTAACTACTTTTTCGAAGAAGAGGTCACATGTCATCACTCAATTTGAATAATTGTACAAAACAATGTGATGTGTATCTCTCCTTGCCGTCTAATGAATATATGAATATATTTACCTAAAGCCTGTACAAAGCTGCTGCAGCTGACAGTCGTTGGATGGACGATAACTTTACTGTCAAAGATGGCTGGGGAGGGTTTTTCTTTTCTCTTTTTTTTTTTTTTTGAAGCAATATTTCTTTGTTTCATTGTTTTTATTTTTGACTTGCATATGTATTGTGATGACATGCTGATAAATTGGAACAGGCTGTTTTGTTTTTTTTTTTCTTTCTCTTTCTTCGTAGTGGTGACGGGATGTTTAAAATGCACCGTCCCATGTCCCAGTTGGTGTGCGGGTGCGGGTTCACGCTGTCAGACCCCACCCTAACCCTGGTCTCGAAGACTTTGTGATCCTCTGGTTGGCTGCTAACTACTGAGAGGGGGTCAGTGTAAGGTGGGTGGGGGCGGGTAGGGTAAGGGAGGGTCACACTGGGGTTTTAAATATTGGGTGGGGGTTGTAACGAGCAGCCCGGGCTTGTTTTTGGGACTAGCTGTTTATTACTGAACAAAACTATGGAGAGGGTGTACAGTCATGAACTAGCAGACTAGACCGAGCCACTTTAAAGATTTACAATTTCGTTGCCTTGTATCCAAATTGGATACAAGCTTATGTTTGTTGCAAGATTTTTACTTGCTAATGAAAAGTTGTTTTAAATAAAATAATAGGAGAAAAGCAACAGACAGCGTTTTGGCCTCTGATTGTTTATATCTTTTTATAAATTTTAGATTGAATTTCCTCTCTTTAAGGTGGCTCATTGATGCTTTCAACTCTTGTGCATATTAAAGACAAGAATGAGTTGAAAATCATTGTGCCTTTTGTTTTTCATTTCAACTAAAACTAGGTTTTATTGAATAGAAATTCTTTGAGCAACTGGAGACTATTGAAATGGGAGATGTGGCTACAGTAACATGTGGGCCTCCCTGTTGTTGGAGTTTGCCACGGGAAATGGTCAATGCTGCTCTCTGCTGTTGAGAGTAACTGCTCCCCTCCAATCTTATTCACTGAACATTGTAACACACCATTTCTCCCACTCATTGCTGCCCCTCCCTCTCCCGAACACCACAAACCATCATTGCCATATTTTGGTCATGGGATTTTGATCTCATCTCTTCTCATCTCACCCTCAGGACATGATCTGTGTTTCTGATCCTAACCAAAATAAACTTGCTGTTTAGCCGTTGGATCCTGCGTGCTTGCAAGTGTTGTGATTCACACATACAGTAGTTTTGCGTCAGATTGAAGTCTGGGCGTTGATGGGTTTTTTAAGTGTTATGTGTTTTGTTTTTTTACCCCCGAATTTATGGCCCAGGATAAGAAGGCTCCACGGCGAGTAATTACAACCACCCAGATCATCATTTGTAACAATCTACCGAGCAGTGAGGTACCTGTGTGGAGCTCAAAAGATACTAAAAGACAACACTCATTCCAGCCACAGACTGTCCACCCTGCTGCCATCTGGCAAACGATACAGAAGTATCCACTGCCATACCACCCGACTACAGAGCAGCTTCTTCCTCCGCTGTCCTTAAAGTTCACCCAAAAATGAAAATTCAGGCATTATATCCTCCTTTAATATTATAATGTATTTTTCTGAAATGTTTTATCAGGCATTATAATTTCTCTATTAACATTAGCATAAAGGGACTACAAACTCTTCATAACACAACCATGTGTTGTAAAATAATAAATTAGCCTTGCTAAGACATGCTTCACTTCCTCTCCATGGGTAAGGCCAAAACTGACCATAAGTAAACCCTGGAACTGCTCTTGCCTTCGCCTCTGTTCTTGTGTGGTGCATATTTTTCATTACAGGTCAGAGCCGAGAGCAACCAACAACAGGATGGCGGTCATTAGCTGCTTCTTAATGTTGATTCTTCTCTTTCTTCACGAGATGATGCTTGTGAGCTTATCTGGCAGCACAGGCCAAACCACAGTCATTCTGCACAGATGATTCCAGGTCAGGGCCGATGAGGGGGGTTGGTGCTAAAAAATGAGGTTATACTGTGCACTTAAAATGGCTCATTGTGTACTAAACATGTTTGTTTTGGAAGCGGCATAGATTCCGTTTTCTCAAAGAGGGAAGTTATGTGTGCTGGTTGATCTATTCGCTCCAGGATAACGATTAACTCAACCTGAATTTGGCAGACTGTAAGAAAAACATGTAAAATAAGGTAACTGGCCCCTATTAACATCAACTCTGCCTGACCGTGATCCAGATTCCCCTTATTTACTGTGTGTTCATTTGACTGAAATTTGGGAGGACACATTCAGTATAAGCTGTAAACTGAGATACTAAGGCTTTAGATCAGCTCCTGGATTTTTACTTGATTATTAGGCCCTGTAAGCCAGTTCAGTCGTGTTGCACAATCTTCATCTGCAGATGGAGATGCCAAGTTGTCACCGATTACAGAACTGCATGTGATGTGATGTAAATTCAAACAGCAACTGTATGGACTTCTGTCAGCTGAGTGGCTTCTGTGGCTCTGGGCAAAGTCAAATGACATTGCCATTTGTACTCTGCCATGCTAAATGTACCTGATGGATACGCAACCCAAAATAACCCAGAATCAATTGTGTCTGATGTTTTATCCTCAAAAAAGTAAAATTAGCTTTGTCGAATTAAGCCTCTCCATTTTTTTAACAATTTGATTTTACGCACTGGACGCTTTACGTTTCTTTTTTTAAATACTCAAACTGCAATATGGCGGCGACGTTGCCGTACGGTCCAGCGCTCAATGAGGCGTCTACATGTGTCTGTGGGTTATGGGGCTCATCATTGTCTTTGCATCTTCTCCCTGATGCCTTACTGTATCACAGGCTCAAATCTGGTTACATTTCACTGCAGCAATGTGAAGAAATCTCACTTCAAAATCTCCTCCAAAATAAATAAACTCTATTTACAGTATCCTGACCTCTGACCTTACATCAAATCAATTCCATCATAGGTTAGTTCATCATCGTCTTTGCATCTTCCTGACTCTATCACATGTACATATTTGGTTACATTTCACTGCAGCAATGTGAAGAAATCTCACTTCAAAATCACCTCCAAAATGAATAAACTCCATTTACAGCATTTTGACCTTTGACTTTATGTCAAATCAATTCCCTCATAGGTTATCTCAAACACATATAGTTGTCTATCTATGGTATCAACTCCGTCCGCATTCGATTGGTTTAGTCTTGTAGTCACGTGACATTATTTTCCCTCACTTCCGGGAATAATCGTCACAGCAGCAGTGAGCGGCAACAGCTCCGGCAGAAAGTGAAAATAAACACCGACAGACCTCCGTCCACCGACCCGTGTGGCAGGTGAAACTGTCAGCCTGAACCGCTCACGGCACTACAGACTGGCCCATTCTACAGGTAAGTGTAACGGGAATGTTAATATTTTTCTTCTGTAGTTTTAAAAGTTGTCTTTAAGCTGTTTTATGCCTCGGTAACCAGTTGAAAAACAAGTTAGCTTAGATGAAAAGGACCGTCCGAGCGGATCCGTCTAGCATCAGCTCCGTTCACTTTGCTGTGTTGTGTCAGCTGGACAGTTTGCTGAATAATGCGTTTGTAACAATAGACAACATTAGCCTGCTCGCTAGCTCACTAACTGTTGTTATGTAACAGTGCAGTGGTTTATGTTTGCTGAGGGTTTAATGTAATGGTACACACACATGTGTGAGGCTGCTGATTTTGTTTGGCAGTGTTGCTGCAACACATAAAACCTCTGTGACCAGGACTTTCAACACCCGTTAAGTCTGTTGCCTCAGAAATTCTTAAGCCTTCAGGGTTCATAAGCTGTTTTCACCAATAACAGATCCAGTGAGACAGAAACAGTAAGTCTATGGTTGTAACAGAGTGTAGAAAGTCAATCCTAAAGCAGGTGCTTCTTTGTTTGTACCTGACAGTGAGGCTACTGTAATGTCAACAGAGACAACTGTCTGCCTAAACGTTGGGGGCCAAATATAAAAACTTGAAGGGGAACTCCACCAGTTTTACACATTAATGTGTATGTACAGATCTCGGGGAATTATACTGCATACTGAAAAAAGCAGTAGAAAGCCTTTTGTGGCTACAGAGAAGGCTGCATGTAATCTAATGTTAAGATTACAATGTGAAAGGTTAAGACTTGCCTCACTATTTACATAATAAGCTCTCAAATCAGATTAGTGTGTCTAAGCACTTTGTTATATTGGTTGATGAATGTCTTTGATGACTATATTTTCAAAACCAATTCACAACAGAAATTACAACCCTGGCATCTTCACCTGCCCACGCCCTCTCCCTGTCCCCTGCCATGCCTTTGGACTGAGGTTCATCCCTCCCTCCCTCGCCAAAGACTCGCAGCGAGTGCATCATGGTGGATGTAACCAAATGGCCCCTTTTCAGCCTGATGGGGCCCCAGGAGCTCTCCGCGATACGGAAAGCATGCGTGTTTGGGATGTCTGCGAATGAAGCCATCTACATTACCAGTGATGATGAGGTAAGAGGTCCGAGGGAAAACTTGATGGTGGAATTAGTCATGAAAATGAAGAAGACTGCTGAACATTGGTGGTTATGTAAGGCTCCCAGAAGGGGTTTAGCATCTTTTAACCAATTGTTTTAGTTTTGTACCTGCACCTTTGCCTCACTGTTACTGCCCTGATCAACCTTGTTTCTTACAGTAACAGGCATGTCCCTTGTTACTTCAGTTGTTTAGAAGAATGCTGCAATGCTGTTTTGCTGTGAAGTTCGAGAAATGTTTATGGACTATGAAACTTCACCTGACATTCCGTCAGCAGGGCATAATGCCTGCATTTTCATTTTTTGGTAAACTTGTCCTTTGAGGACCCCGAAAAAAGAGAGCTGCTCTGTAGTCTGGTGGTATGACAGGTAATATTCCTGTATATTTGACATACATTCATAAAGTAGCCAAAGACATGATTCCACATAAATGCTTAATTTATATCTTGCACTTTGCCACAGCAACGTTTTGAGACAAAAGTATTCCAATTTACTGTTTGTTCTGTTGCGCCAATGTGTCCAGAAAATCAAGTAATGAAGCTTCAACGATACAGATTTGAGATATGGCTTTAAAAAAAGTATTACATTAAGCTTGCACATTTTGAAATGTGTTGGGAAATCAGGAGTTTGTTGCTACTAAAGGTTGCAGTTTGGCAGCTATGTTTAATCTTAAATGTCAAGCTGTCCTTGAATATGGTCATGATCAACATCTCTGTGTGTGTAAAATGCTAGTGGCCTGAAACATTCAAAACCTTTGATATGTTTCTTTAATAACTGATGTTTAAGTAAACTAAACTGTAGGCCAGTACTCCTGCCCTTGCTTGTCACCTTTCTGTATCAGTGGAGGAGTGAAGGTTGGTGGCACCAGACCTCCACCTGCAGCTCCTATCGGCACCACCAGATGATGTCTGTGTGTACGGAATGTGACCTGTTACCTACTCGGCCGACAGGGACTGTCTCCGCTTAGCCCTGCTTATTACTGATCCCCATTACATGCTCTCCTGTTTGACCCTCCTCTATCCACATGCAGGTGTATGTGTTTGGGCTGAACTGCAGTAACTGCCTGGGCACCGGGGACAGCCTGAGCACCATCGTGCCCAAGAAGTTGGACTTCTTGAGTGGGAGGAAGGTGGTCAGCCTGAGCTACGGCAGTGGACCCCATATCCTGCTGGCCACAGAGGGTAGCTGAACTAAACATTTAGTGCTCCCCTTCCTCACATTTGGATTTAAAAGTGGATTGCAGAATGACTAATGGTTTTGTCCTTCAGATGGAGAACTGTTCGCCTGGGGCCATAATGGTTACAGCCAACTGGGAAACGGGACAACCAACCAAGGAGTAGCTCCAGTGCTCGTGTCTGCCAGCCTGCTCAATAAGAAGGTCACAGAGGTGGCCTGTGGCTCTCACCACTCAATGGCTCTTACGGACTCAGGAGAAGTGAGTGTCTGATGGAAGGAATGTTTTGTAAGCAGCAGAATTATACATGCTGCAGAATGGAAACCTGTATACACTGGTTCCCAGCACCCTCATTAGGGAGTCATGTAAGCTTCCCAGTGGGGTTACGAGGCCTTCCTGATTTTAGGTCAACAGTCTGTGTATTAAGAAGGGACTGAACAGGCCCAGGCAGAAGCAAAAATCCTATTGGTGCCTATCTTACATTCTTATCAATTTAAGCTACCCTCCAGAAATAAGATATGAACATCACAGAAAATCACAGGATAGGTACACAGTGAGGACCTGAACACAGGCTGTATTCACAGCCTTCATGCCCTGTTAACCGCCCCTTCCTTTATTAGACAAGTATTCAGTTAAAACAACCAAAGAGCTTATGGAACAATAGTCAATTATCAGGATGGAGAAAAAACTGAATTCGTCAAAAATAAATGCATATGTAGGATTACAAAAAATTTAAGAAATACATAATGCAGACAGAGCACTGTATTAAATGTTCCTAAGAATATCAGGAGAACTCATCTCTGATGCTTTTTTCACAGGAAAAATCCCCTTAAAATCGATCACTTGTTTTACACAAAAATAGTGGGAAATATCCATAAAAAACGTTACAAGTTTATTCACAGCAGTAGTTGATCCCCCTGAGCTGAAAACTTTGAAAGCTAAGCTCAGCCTTAAGGAAACTATCGTGCATCAAACAACCAGACGTTGTCGACTTCACGCAGTGTTTCCTGCTGGTTGACAGACACAGCAACATTTCAGTGTTCACTGCTAAAAATTTACAAAAAGAGGCTCATGTGTAGTTTAGTTGAGATGTGTGAAAATAATAGTTTGACATTCTGGGAAACATATTTACTGAGCTGACTTGTTGGGAGATTTGTACCACTTTCATGTCTGTACAATGAACAGCAAAGGTTCAAGGTGCAAGCTAACTTAGCTAACCGGACTGTTTTTTGGCCCAGACCGTGAATTCTTGGAGTCTCTGCCGGTTGCTTGGCAACTGGTGCTGGCCAAGAAATAGATGGAGTCATTAAAAAAAAGCCCTGCTTTCAAAGAGCTCGCTCTCTCCACCTATTGAATGTTTTTTTTTTTTTTTTTTCTTAAAGCTGCTGTAAGTGATATATTTTTATTATAAATGAATATGAAACCGCTCTATATTCCAACAGTAATCACAGATTGAGAGTGTTTGGTCAGTAACCCGTGTCTCTCCTCCCCCTGCTCATGTAGTAAAAGAGAAAGGAAACTTTCTGGTGTCCCTGCCGACTTTATCCAATCAGAGAACTCCATAGAGAAGCAGTCCTGTCTGCTTGTGAACACACAGAGAGCAGGATCCTCCTGTCTGCTGCTGTGTCTGGTGATTACTGCTGCATGTTCATGTGGAGACATAGAGAGGAGGGAGGGGATTGCTTACTGCAAAATACACAGGAAGTTAGCTAAAACACTTACAGCAGCTTCAACATTGAGTTCACATATATCACTGTACATAGTATCATAGCGTATTTTGACAATGACATTCCATGATACATTTGAAAGTTTTGTCTCATTTCTTGCCTTTAACTTCCTGCCTGCCAGGTGTACGCGTGGGGCTACAACAACTGTGGTCAGGTGGGTTCAGGCTCCACAGCAAACCAGCCCACACCACGCAGAGTGTCCAGCTGCCTGCAGAACAAAGTGGCTGTCAGTATCACCTGTGGTCAGACCTCGTCTCTGGCAGTAGTGGACAATGGAGAGGTGACTGTTTAATTTATAGGGAAGCCATGAACAACGTGTTATCCATTCCCAGCCCCAACAGCGCTCATGTGCTCCTCATGTCTCTGCAGGTGTACGGTTGGGGCTACAATGGGAACGGACAACTCGGACTTGGAAATAATGGGAACCAGCTCACTCCCTGTCGCCTCGCAGCTCTGCAGGGATTTTGTGTGCAGCAGGTGGGAGATTACACACACACACAAAAAAAAATCATTTGAATGAACTTTAAAGTTCACTTTCATCTTAATTTAAAGATATAAACAAAAAACAAAACAAGGCAGCAGAAGTCTATTAGGGGAGGTAGCTCACGGGGGAAACTTTATGATTATATATAATTTTTAAATGATGGTGTTATTATCTCATTATTATATAGACTGAAGCCTGCATATGTGATTCTGTGATCTGTCTTGTCTTTTAGACCCTGACTATCTAGTTTCAAATATAAAAGGCTTCTCTATAACAGATTTTGACTGATAAAACTCTACAGACTAAAATCTCTTGTGAGAAATAGCCCTGTTTAGGTCCACTTTGTATGTTTACATTGCAAACCCAGTAAAGTTTACTGTATTGGTGCAATGTCAATCCACTTTTTGCTCGTTCCTTTTTGTTTTAAGTCTCTGAATAAAATGCTGCTAAATTCTTCAAGACTGGGATGACAAAAAGGTTTTCAGATTTTACTTTGTTGGTTTGGTTTTGTGGGTTTTATATCAAAGATTTTTCTCCTCTTCAGATTGTTTCAGGCTATGCCCACTCCCTGGCACTTACAGATGAGGGCTTGCTTTATGCTTGGGGCGCTAACACATATGGACAACTGGGCACCGGCAACAAGAGCAACCAGCTGAGCCCACTTCAGATCATGACTGAGAAAGAGAGGTGAGCCACCATCCCCACAGATATAATAAACCTTCTTCTCACAGTCTTCTATACATCCTAATTTTCTCCTTTGGCTTCTTTGACAGGATTGTGGAAATCGCCGCCTGTCACTCCACACACACATCTGCTGCTAAGACCCAGAGTGGTCAGGTGTACATGTGGGGCCAGTGCAGGGGCCAGTCAATAGTGCTGCCTCATCTCACACACTTTACCTGCACCGACGATGTCTTTGCATGCTTCGCCACCCCGTCAGTGATGTGGAGGCTTCTCTCCATGGGTAAGAAGAGAATACTGAGGTGACTTCACACAGACTTTTATATCATGTAGTCTTGCCGCACGTTGCCTACTCATCATGCAAGATACTTTGTTTGTATGAGAGCTTGGCTTGCATGGAGCTTTAAGAGACATTTCAGCTTTGTTAATTGTCACTGTAAGGAATTAGACTGCATTGCCAGTTGTGATATTGCCCAAATATATATTAAAAACAAAGTAAATAACACTTAAAATATACCGTAACCCTCCAAAAAACGGGTTTGCAAAATCTTTCCCAGTTACAAGAGACGACATGAGGTGGTAAAAAATATATGTAAATAAATTAAATAAAAGCCAATTAAATCCATGTTAAGGATAATGTTAACATGTCTCTGCAGCATCATCTTCATACTGTAAATTAAATGGAAGGCTTATCAAAACTCATTAAAAACTCTAAAAATGTAAGGTTCAAGTTTTATAGTTAGTACTGTGTAACATAGAAAACATCAGCTTGTTTGCTTGTTCGATTTACTCTTGCCTCACCGTCTGCTGGTCCCTCTACTTTGCCCTGAATCCCATCCAAGCAACAAATACAACACATTATTTATTTGCAAATAATGGACCCATACTTATTTACTGGTCCATTATTAGCTAATAAGATTTGTGTTCCTAAAAGGTTTCCTGTAATTTTTGGTAGTGGGTGCAAATGATTGGGACATTAATGCTGAAGTTCTGAAGCTGTTGTTTAAGATAAATGTGTTTCGTCTCCAGGGGAATTTCCTTATCAATAACTCAATTTGAACATTTATTATGAATGCACAGGCCTTTCTCACAGCAGACATGTTGTGGAAAAGAGCAGGTCTTTGATGATTCTCTTCTATTCATGTGCCTTAAGTCTTGACAGTGTGACCCTGAGTCTGCATGCAAAATGCCAGGACCCTGAAACTGAAGCACCTGAATGGAATCCAGTCATTATAGCTTTTTTTCTTTGCACCTGAGATTTGTGTCAAAATGTCTTCCGTGGACAATGTTACTGGGAACTGTATTATTAAATGATTTCAGTTTAAGGATTTAATTGGAATCATTAAATTGGAGTTTACCTGTCAAACCCAGTCGTAATTAGTCATTTGATTAGTGCAGTTCCTTCCAAGAGACTGACGGGGAAATTATGAGAAACAATAAAGCCTCATCAAATGGACAGAAGAGAATTGCTGTCCTCATTACTGTTTCAGTTGTAAAAATAAAAGTAATTCTATCTTCCTATTGCCAGAGCTTAATGTGTGTGGGTGTGTTTTCCTCTCTGAAGAGCAAGATGACTTCTTGACCGTGGCTCAGTCTCTGAAGAAGGAGTTTGACAACCCAGAGACAGCTGACCTCAAGTTCTGCGTCGACAGCAAATATATCTACGTCCACAAAGCAGTTCTCAAAATCAGGTCAGGGATTTCATCTGACAGCTGTCGGTGTGAAGTCACGATGTAAATAATTCAAAAATACATCTGTTTCTATGCTGAAACAATCTGTCGTGCAGGTGCGAACACTTCAGATCCATGTTCCAGTCCCACTGGAACGAGGACATGAAGGAGGTGATCGAGATAGACCAGTTCTCTTACCCAGTGTACCGCTCCTTCCTAGAGTTCCTGTACACGGACAATGTGGAGCTGCCTCCTGAGGATGCTATTGGTCAGGAGCACACAGCCTGATCCTTATTAATATTTAGATTATGTGATAATTGTTGATACTTACAGGGTTACTGTCTTTGCTCTGTCAGGCCTGCTGGACCTGGCCACGTCGTACTGCGAGAACCGCCTCAAGCGTCTGTGTCAGCACATTATAAAGAGGGGGATCACAGTTGAAAACGCCTTCTCCCTGCTGTCTGCGGCTGTGCGCTATGACGCAGAGGTCAGTCTTCACCATCAGTGTAATGAAGTATCATCTGTTTCTATTTCAAGGAGGGATCACTTGGAGGTGTAGAAAAATATTTCTGGACAGAGAAAGACTTTGGCGATTCGACTACTCTGTCGATGTGACGCATCTTCATTAAAGGAAATGTCTTCAGAAACCAGTCAGGTGCTTGTATGTTCTCCCCCAAACAGGCAGAATATAAAGTTATAAGGGTGCTGTCTGATGTGTGTACAGGTCTGTGGATTGACTTTCTCAGCAGCTCGGTGCCATCGGCACCGTTTGTAATGAAGGTAAACACAGTGGACGCAGTGGGTTATGGCACTGCGCCCACTGTTGCTGCACTTTTCAAATTGGAAGGCTGCGCATTTAATAACATCTTTGTCCGGCTGTCTTCAGATGGCTGCAGGAATTTAATGAAGTAAGGGAGAAGCTTTCCACACAGTGTAAAGCAGCTGTGGACAACAGATACTGAGCAAATCACTTATATTTGCACACCAAACCTGCTTTACCCACATGAAAAGTTTTATTTTAAACACATCTACTGGCTATATTAAATCCAAATATGAATTTATGTTTTATGAATTCCTGTGTCATTGTTAAACATTTACTTTCAGGCTTTGTTTGCTGTTTTGTTGAAAAATTGATCTGATTGGCAGCAGATTGATGTTGGGCCAGAAATAAACACGGTTCTGAGACCTCTATTCTCAGAACAAAGTCAAAGACTCAGTTTCCACCAAAATATCAACAACTATCCCACTGAGCAAATGCATCCAAAAGATGTCGATTCAACATTTTCACAAAGTTGAGAAGAGCCAGGATGAAAGTGAAATACCATGTTTTGGTCATCCACCTTGGAACATTCGCCTGCCTGACGAAGGGTGGATGACAAAACATAGTATTCACTGGAGCTGCTAAATAGCTCAACTGCAGTCTGCTGAAGTTGAGCCTCAGGGTTTGAATCCATCCTGTAACTTTTGTTGCATTGAGTAAAATTTGGCCGTCATAAAAACTTGAACCACAAGAAGTTCTTCAGACATCTGTAACTGTCACCGGGACTTGAACGCTGAGAAGATGTCTAAAAAAGACGTAAAAAAAAAAATACTACTACAGCACGGAGGGGGCAAAGCAGACCTCAGGGTCAGGATTGCTTGTGTCACAAAAATATCTCCTGAAGAGTTATTCCAATGATATGATTACATTTTTGAAGATCACCTGTCCAAAATGGAGCAGCATGAAACAATCTGTGCTCTTTCCTTTGTCATTCAGGACCTGGAAGAGTTCTGCTTTAAGTTCTGTATTAATCACCTGACGGAGGTGACCCAGACCGCTGCTTTCTGGCAGATTGACGGCAACCTGCTCAAAGATTTCATTTGTCGAGCCAGCCGCTATGGTGCCTTCAAGAACTGACCTTGACCCCTGATGAATACAGACACAGATGCAGAGACTGCTGTGGCAGCTCCGGGAGTGACTTCTTAAAGGACTTCATCCCTCTCGGTCACCTCCACGTACCGTCTCTGACAGGTGGTTACACACAGGGAATCTTCAGATCATCTCCATCACTGTCATACCTGTAACGTCATCTCATTACAGATTAGAACCAATGCGTTCGTAGCGTGTGCTGTCCATAGCTAAAGTACAAGTCTAAGGCTGACAGGAGGCAGCGCCACTTCACAGTCAAGTAGCAGCGCGTGACTTCCTGTTCATTCACACGTTTTGTATAACAGGGTCTGAAATGCATTGAGAGTTGTTCATTCTGCTAACTTGAAAGATTCTTGCCAGTTGCCTGACATCACTTTACTTTTTCTATTATTCTGTTTAATTGACCAAGTTGCTTCTTTATTATTTGCACTTTTTTGAATATGATTTTATTCCTCTTCACTAGTTTCGGTGTGCCACCTGGAATCATTGTTTTCTGGTTGAGCTATGAGGCTGTTTGCACTTGTTCTATCCTGACACATACAAGTACTTTTAGGACAAGACAATGACATATAAAGATTAGATTAAAGCCATTTTTAAGTCTGTTGAGGTCATACTCCAGTCTTAGTGGCTTTCAACGCTGCAATGTTGCGAGACGTCTAAAGGAGGAGAAATCAGGTTACCAGGTTACCAGATTCAGTCTTAAACCACAACAGATGTGTAAATGCTACATTTGTGGATTCAGTTGGGTGGAAAGTATTATTTAATGCAGCATCAACCCCACAACATCAAGAAGCTTCTTTAGTTTGTTATTTTTATCACACAAAACACTTAAGTTGGTGTTAAGAGGCAGTTAAATGTGCCTGTAATTTAAGGCCATTTAACTCAGAAGGGCCTGAACACCTTTTCATCCACACGAGGTTTCTACTGTAGCAAGCTGAAAACCATATTTTACAGCATTAACATTTTTAAAGTTGTTAAGTTACATATGCACTACTGCTGTATTTTGAAAAACATGTGAGCTAATTCCTATGCAGTACCTTTCTACTTTAAAATCAATAATTATGTCTAATTGGTTGTGCCAGTAAATTTTGTGACCTTTGCAAGCAAATTAATAAAACGACTGAGTTTTCTGTCATGTATTTTTGAGTATTTGAACATATTGCTACTAACACCATTTCTCTCTATTGTGCATCTGTGAATCATCATAAACCACAAGATGAAAACCATATACATGAAGCAGATCCACCACAAAAACGTCATGTTTTTTTCCTCATGTAAAAAAACCAAACATTTTGTAAAATGTTCCTGCAAACAAGATAGCATAGTTTTATTTAACTGTAGGCAACAAAAAAAAAAAAAATGTCAACAGGATTTACTTTGACCATGGTTTGGTTTCTTTCTGGCATCAGACCAACCGATGGTTCTGATTATTCAAACATTAATGTCCTGGTGTGTGGCTCAAGAGTAAGAAACATACAACAACAAACTGCAGCTTCATATAAACTTTTATCATTTTAACTCAACCAGTTTATGAACACTGTATTTCTGAACAAGACTAAACATGAACTCTTCTTTGAGCAATAACGGACTCTTCTGGACTGCTCTGTACCATCAGTATACAGAAACAAATACTCAACTGGAAACTAGTGTTATTTTAGTCTTACTAAGATTAAGTTTTGATTTAACAAGTTTACTGTAAATACGACCAGATAACTGACAACAATGCAAGTGACATAAGGCTGAGGAAGAACTGCACATAAATATTATCCAACAGGTAAAAAAATTTAAAAAAAACTTGGTATAAAAGCAAACTATTATTGTCACAATACAGCTGTTCTTTATAATAATTCTTCACATTTTTTCCTTCTCTTTGCAAAATGGTTTGTTTTGAGCCTGAATCCCAATTCAGACATTCACAAATAGCTACACAAGAAATATATGAAAACATTTTAAACATTCGCAAAATGTTTTGATTTTTCCTTTTGTAGGTCAGCAGTAAAGTATCTTCCCTGGTATTCTTAATTTTCAGTATCTAAAGAGAGTGTGAACAGCAAACGACATCTCAGCTCAACATAATAACGGAACAAACTTCAGTACAAAAATATTTGTAAAAACATCCCATCTTCACATCTAAACAGTTCGACAAACTTGGTTGATGAGGTATTGTTGGATACATAACGTTTTCAACACTATTTCTTTTGTTGAATGGTTTCTGTAATGTGACATATTTCTGTGCGACATCTCATCTAAATGGAACTGTATCGTCATGATTACACACAGGAGTTTCAGACCAGTGGCTTGAGAATGATCACTGACAACTATATATACGAAATACGGTTTTGTATTTCCACGTCTAGCCCTGCTGACTTAAATGTTAAGGCATTCTCATTAAAAATATATTTATATATTCTTTGTATGAAATATTTAAAAAGACACTGATTTGTAACACAAAAGAAGAGATGGTGAACTGCATACACTGATGTCTATGTTGTTCGCTGCTGATGGACTTATCTCCTCAGTGCTGAGACGACCTCCTTCATAGCTGCTGCCGCCTTCTGCAGCTCCGCCTGTTTCCTTTGTAACTCTGTTAAAAACAATATGTTGTCATTTAGGTATTTTTTTCATCCTAAAAATGGCAATGCAATACTTTTTTTTCACGTTTTCTTGATAGCCTTGCACCTATGCAATGTGCATATAACCAGTTACTCCTCATTCAAATGAAAATTAGCTACTGGAGAACAAAACTAAAAATCAAGTACCATCAGGTGTAAACCCAGCATGACGTCATCCATTGGTTTCTTGTGACCATAATTTACCCAAATTAGCATCATGCTGTATTTAAGAAGACTTGAAACTAGTGACTGAGACCATGAACTCATTAGGAAACTGTTAACTGAGGTATTAAATTAAGTGGGAAGTAAGATCATTTTCTCACAAGTCTACATAGCAATGGACTCATTTTTGCAACCAGTGGAGCTGCCCCCTGCTGGCCGTTAGAAAGAATGCAAGTTTGAGGCACTTGCATGATCCACACTTTTCAGACTGAAAAGTGCCATCCATATTTATGGAGTAATGATGCAAACTGAAAAGTCTGCAAACTGTGAAGCACATGTAAAGTTTCACGTTTCATGAACGGTCACTGTGAGATGGAAATTCAAAGGTAAACGGTTTTGGACACCTCAGACTCAGAAGACTGAACTTTCTGAGACTAGCTCAACTTTCATCAGTCCAAAAGACATTGGGCTCTATCTTGCACTAAGCGCAATTGACTTTGTACACTGGTGCTTGTGTAATTCCTATTTTGCATTCGACCACATCGGAATTTTTCCTCCACAGTTACACGCCCTTAAATTAGGGAATGACCTTGCGCTCCCGGGGGCGGTTCAGTGAAAAGAGGAGGCGTGTTCCGGCGCAAACGTTCACTGGTGCTATTTTGCTGTTTCAGAGAACAATTCTGCAACAGACCAGGAAAAACCTAGTCCTAAGTCAGTGGCGCTTATTCAGATGCTATTTTAAGGGCGCATGCTTGGCCATAATGTAGCGTGTGCTCAACGTGCATACACTTTGCTTCTCTCATCTACAAGGAAGCAGTTCCCATTTTTGCAAACCATACAAAAAAAAGTTGAAAAGATTTAAACAGAAGAACTAATTCTTTTTCCCTCTGATATGTGACGCGCCCGCCGTAGCCGTAAGGGTCCGGGAGTGGCAATGCGCGATGTGCTCCTAGTGGAGCGGGTGGACAGAGATGGAGTTGGGGGAGGAGGAGGAAGGGGCACAACAGGAGCAGGTGGTGCGTTTGGAGACTTGAGGCGATGCGCCTGAGAGGCCGCAGCAACATCGCCACCCGGTCAAGACGGGCATTAATACCTTGCCGCATCCCGGACAGTGCGGTCCGGTCTGACAATGCTGCCACGGCGTGTAGTGGGTCTGGATCCTCTGCACCTTGGTGTTTGCGCTGCTCCGTCATCAGCAGGCCGTTGCGCACTGCTCCCGAGGCTCGGTGCGATGTCATGGGGATGCCAGCCGTAGAAACAATTGTGGCAATTTCCTCCCACGCCCGTTTAACCAAAGCTAATTTGGATGGATTTCTCCCATCCCCATACAATGCCACTTCTCGGTCTTTTATGGCCCTGACGAGAACGTCGGTCTCCTCGGCTGTGAACCGCTCCTGGCGTGCGCCTGGCAAATTCGCCATAATAATAGCAATCCGCCATGGAACAAGCGCGCCTGCTTTTAAAGGGAATGTGAGATCACGCTCTGATTGGTTTATTGCACGTTACGCCCAAACCACACCTATGACTAATGTAGCTACTTCAGACCAACCCATTTTAGATTTGCGTCGGGCGCAAGAGTCATTTATCCCTTGCGTTTTGCGTTTGATACTTGCGTTTCAGATCGTTAAGATAGAGCCCATTGTCAGCCTCCTCGTCCGAATTCTGTAATTAGCGTATATTTTAAAATGGCACTGTTACATATGTGCTTATTTGAGCAGTTACTCTTGTCACAGTGTGTGAATGAGGTTACAACAAAATTTTTGCCACTGTTGATCGATGAGTTTACGTCACCTTTCTGCTGCTTGGTCACATGCTCTGCCAGTTTCCCAGAAGCCTCCATCACTCTAATTGCAACATCGTAATCTGTGGAAGGAGTAAGAGCTTTATATTCCAGTGCTGACAAAGAGATGCTGTTAAAGTAACTTGTGTGTGCACTGTCTCCTCCCTCACCCTCCTGGCTGGCCTGGTCCGACTGAATTCTGCTGGAGATATTGTTTATCTCATCAATGAAATCAGCGAAGATGGCCTGTGTGCATCTCGCCGCATTGCAGCTTTTCCAGAAGCTGGTGGAGTCGATGCCGGGCACTGGGTCAGAGGGGAGCGCTGCGGGGGGGGAGACGGTTTCAGGTGGCGCTGGGGAAATGGCCCGTCTGGTAACACTGCAGGGTTTGGAGTGGTTGGGAGAGGGAGGGGGGCTGGTGGAGCTTTGCTGTGGGACAGGGGGTCCAGCAGTGTGTGGATCAGGACTGTGCACAGGCCTCGGCTCAGGACTGGACACTGAGAAAAGAGACAGCTCTGTGTGTTACTACAGCTTACATAACATTTCAAGGTGTCAGTGACAGATTGATTTTTGAGTAATTTGCAAATGTACAGCAACCTCTCTGTGACAACAGAAACTCCCTTAGCTAAGCAGTGTATAGTGTTTCCCACATATTTTTATTTCAAAGGCCAGCCCATTGGTCTAGGGCCGCAAAGATTATTTTGAGTGTCAATTAATCTGCTGATTATTTTCTGGATTCTATCATCAGCTGTTTAAGTGTGTCCACTTTGACACAAAACATGTGCACATGTTAAGTCATTTAATTAAAAAAAAAAATTAATGGTTTACAAAAGTGACAACTGCTAAAATCTGCAGTCTGGCCACTAATCCTTTCCATCAGCATCTTTAGATGTTTTTGCTTCCTCAAATGCAAACGTGCACGCTAACCATGGCTGGTTGAAAACCTGTGAAAATGGGAGACAGAAGGCCCATTTTGACTGGAATCATGTCTCTAGGGGAGGTGTTGTGATTTTAATATAACCTGCACTGATGAGTCATTTAAAACCTGTCTGCAGCACATACAGTATATGGGTAGTTTTCCACCCCCACCCCAGTAATAATTTCAGCTGTCCCATTTATTGCAAACCAGCTGGTCCTCCTGTAATTTGAATCCCATCCAGATGGTTATTTGTGTCGCTTAAAGTGGAGCTTTATCCTGGTTAACAGCTGCATTTTCTCAGTTCAGAGATGAAATTTGACTTTTGGTGTAAATGGTTTTAGTAATCTGACAGAAAAAAAGTTAACACCAACATGCACACCCATCTGGAACCAATATAACATCTTTCAGGTGAGCAAGAGCCTTCACAATTACCTTCACAATCTACCTTCACCACCTCCAACGCCTCAAGCAAAATCACACCATGTTCACTTGATTCACTCTCACTTGACATCAAACGTGACTGACGCTCCACGGGAGGCAGCAGACTCTCAGACTCAACATCCTGAGAGGAAGCAGATACATTTCATTTCAAATGAGTAAATACTGTTCCTCTAGTGTTGACGATATAACAAAAAGAATAAAGATTTGGAGTTAAATCTCAAATGAGAAATTAGATGAAATGCTTAATAGAGTATAAAGAAAATATGTGACGTTATAGCTGTTCAGCATAATCATGCATTTTTAAGGCAAGACACAAAAAATGCACACTATGCAACAACTCACTGTTTCATCGTCATCTTTATTTACATTTTTGCTCTCGTCCTCAACTTGATGTCCTATAACAGACAGCAAGAGACTGTAATCCATTTGCATATCAATATAATGTCTCAGCTACATTTCTCTATATATTCTGAATCTGTTGTGACACCTACCTGAGGTGGACTCAGTGGGATGATTGTTGTGTCTGTGAATGAAGAACATCATCAAAAAAATATATATCTTTCGGTTATTTTTTGGCTAATAAATAAACCAGCTACTTGTTTCATCACCAGCAATGTGTTTCTGATATTGTCGTTCCTTCTATGTGTACAGCAGAACTTTAAGTCAACTAAAAAGTAGTGTCATCTTCAAAAATAATGCAGCACCACGAACTACAAAACACACCACAGAAACGAGTCAGGACACAAACGGTGTGAGTGGAAGCTTCAACAAAACCTGCATATTTTTCAGTATGATAAATATTTACTAAAGAACTATTCATTATTTGGCTTAAGAATACGCCAGTGAATTTGTTAAGGAGGAGTGATCTCACCTGGTCAACTGGAGCACAGCGGAGAAGAGAGGAGAATAAGACAAATGGAAAAGAAATGAAGATCAGATTGTTGAACATCTTCAGCCTCTAATGGTAATGCTACTGTGGTACAATCAGAGATTAAACTCACGTGGGACTCTACTTGAGAGTTTACACTTCCGTCTATGTCGGACTCTAAGGGGGCAAATATCGCCATGTCTGGATCAGGTTCATCTGCAGTTGGAGGGAAATATCAAACAAATCTGTTTGCCATGTGCTTCATACAAGAGTGCTAGGTTACACACTGTCATGTTATGTTGAGTGGGTTTACCTGGTCCTGAAGAGTCATCGGTTAATATCCTGCTCCAGCACTGAGGTGTACGTTTAGATGAGGGCTCTTGCTGTCTGTCGCAGGAGAGAGGCATTATAATAAGTGTCACACTTCATATACAACAGTGAAGATATGAGGTGTTTTGTAAAGAAAATAAAGAATTCTGCACACTGTCCATCATTTGAAATAATCACACACTTACTTGTCGCTGAAACTCAACTGCATCTGTTTCAAAAGCAAATCAGAATGATTAAAATCACTGAATTAATGACAAAAATGAAATAGCATCAAAGAGCTTCATTGAAAATTACTATGAATTACATATGTACCTTGGTATGTGAGCGCTTCGTGCTGCTGGATGAGTTGGAGTCACTGCTGCACGCAGACGGTCCGGCTGCTGTTGGATCACCTGATAAGAGGTAAATATGTTATAAGGAGAACCACGACTTTACATCTGCACATACTATGAGACACGTGTGCTTCGAGCAGGACGCACCATTGATGTTTCTCTTCTGTGGTTCAGAAGCATGTTTGTCACAATCGGATCTAAAAACACACACATGCGTAGCTGTCAATGTACTAATTATTTAGTTATAGACTTATGAACGAAGATGTTTGCAAGGGTGAACGTACTTACATTGAAACACTACTAGACAAACTTTCCAAGCTGATGTTCCCCTCGGCCTTCTCACAGGTGAGGCAAAACTTAACAGTGCGGGGCCACATGAAATCACACCAGTTGTTTCAAACATTTGGGCAACAGGAAAATTAAATGACTGTTTACTTCCACAAATAAGTACAGACGTTAAAAAATGTAACTTCTGTATTGTTGAATCCTGTGAGACTAATAATCTATAAATGACTGATCCTGTGTCTGTGCAGTTTTATAAGACAAACCTTAGACGGTCCAGCCTCGCTGGGGTTTTTGGAGGTTCCGGGCTTTGTGATGGAAGAAGCACGTCCATTAACGGCGCTGCTCTTCTCTGGAGATAGAAAAGAACAATTAAACACATATCATGTAATTCACTTGAAACTGTCATTTCAAGAAAAAATCTGCTATCCCCACTTACCTTGTGGGTGTTTTAAGCAGTACAGCCTGGGCAAAAAACACACAAAGACAACTTTACAATCAAACCAAAATAAGTAAAATTCTTCCTCTGAATTCATTCTCAGCTGATTAAACGTGGATGTTTCTTCTGACACAAATAGTACTGCTGCAGAATATCACGCTATTTTGCCAGTTATGTTGGACTGACCCATATATTTCCCTTTCATGATCCTCAACCATCTCAGCTCCTTCCTGAACAGCACATGGGTAGTGGTACGACTTCTTGCACCGTTTGACTTCACACCCAGCAGTGGCACCCTTTTTCTTACACCAGCTACATATCTAAAGCAAATAAATAGAGCAACACCGCTACAATCTCTTCCAGCACACAATTAATGGATTGGGTTTATTCATAATTGAAAAATGTCAAGAAGCATCTTTACCAGCTTGCTTCCCCGTTTCACCTCATCCAACACATCGTCCACGGAGAAACCGAACAGATCGTCATACTGTGGGGAGTCCCGGCAAAAAAGCCCAGAGGAAAACAACTGTACAACAGGGACGACATGAGTGAAGTGAGAACAGATGTTTGTTTGGTACAGACTCCAACGGATGTCACATGGTTAAGATTTTATTAGTTTTTCCCGAGAGAATGAAAATTGTGCTGCAAAAATGATCCATTTCCACTGACAGTAAATCAAACCACAATCACAAAATCTGTCAAACATAATTACAATATATTAATTACAATACACAATATATAATTAATAAAAAAAAACAAAAAACCCTCTGTTTGTCATTTGTTTACAGATTAATTTTCTCAGTCTGACTTATTCATCAATCAGCTGATAGTTTCAGCTCTGGTTCTACATAATAGTTTGTCTCTCACAAAGCACTGTCAAGTTTATTTTTTAACTTAAAAATGTCCTGCTGAGAACACATCTTGCTCCTAACTCAGTAATAACCAATATCTAACTATTGAAAGTACTTAACCATGACCTACTTTGCAGCTAATTGACACATATCAGTGTTAGCTGATCAGTCTATACATCACATTAGTTTACTAGCATTCCTTAATAAGGGGTGCTACTTTAAATTACTATTCACTGTTGGGTAGTTTATTCTATATCTAAACACAGATTAGATTGTATAATCTGGTCATGCAAAATCACTGAATTAGTAACTTGAGCTTTCAAAGACAGGGGATGAGAAGATGACAGAGCGCCCTTTTACATAGTAGTTTAACAGTGAAGTACTCATGCAACGTTCAAGTACCTCAACACTACTCGAGGAATGTACTGAGCATTAGTTGCATTCCACCGCAGCTCAACGGCGAATCACCTCTGATAAAAAAAAAAACTGTGCCCTCCATCGACATTAACATTTCCTTTTATCGAGGCTGTGAGTGAGGAGGATCTGCTCGCTTTGCATCTCGACCGCAGCTGGGTTTCTATTAGAGTTTCTGTCTAACCCGAACCCTCGCTTCCAAAGTCAAGCGCCAACGTTTCAGCTAGCGTGACTAACTTTAGCTCACAAGCTAGTGATTGAAAATAAGTAAGTAATGAGTAAGAGAGCTAATGGGCAAAAAACAAAGCAATGCAAATATTTACCAAACAGTTCTGGTGAGCTGTGACTTGATCTTTGGTCGATAACGGGCCTGTTACTTTCGTCTCTTTGTCCCCGTGACAAAGGGCGCATGACACTTTGTGGCCGTGTCCCATTTTTTAAATCGTCTGTCGGCACAAAAACCTCTAAAACAACGCGCTGGTTGTGTTTCAGTAACGTTAAAGTGGACCTAAAACATCGAGCACAGTTAGCGCCAGTCCGCCCGCGAAACTCCCCCCACTACTGCTCTGAACGGAGGTTGCCAGGTTCCGTCAGAAA
Source organism: Sparus aurata (assembly GCF_900880675.1). Lineage (NCBI taxonomy): Eukaryota > Metazoa > Chordata > Actinopteri > Spariformes > Sparidae > Sparus > Sparus aurata. The sequence continues at coordinate 14,019,197 of NC_044195.1, forward strand.
TATCCCCCGTCGTCCTTCCTTGAAAAAAAAAATGTGTTGATATTGGTGGTAATGAAACTGGTGTGCTAAAATCTGTGACGTTGATGTCGAGCCAAATTCAAAAGAAACATCACTTCAGAATACATGTTTAGTCATACATCCTAGTTGTTCTAATCTTGGATCAGGTCCCAGTGGTGTACGGAGGACCATAAGAGTCACTGAAATAGTGATACAAGGTTTCATTAATTGATCAAGAAAATAGTCATGAATATATTGCTAAACAGTTATTATTAACATATCAACTACGAGCCTAAATCAGAAAGTAATGTATGTGTTTTTAATGGGCAATAAAAAGATAAGATAGATTTTTTTTGTTTATTTTGCTCCGAAATAATCAGATTGAGTCCAAGTAAATATTAGTGTCAACCTTAAAAACAACAACAGCAACGACGTGGGATAAAATATATGTGTTCCTGCAATTGCAGGGTGCAGCTCTTCTCTGTCATTATAAACCCTCTCAGAAATATTAACGTGGACATGACTCTGGTGTCCTCAGCGGACTCTACATCAACGCTAAGATAGTTTTAATGTTACAAACATATTTTCATCCTCTAGTGTTTCTAATTTATAGTGCTAATTTTTTATTTTATTTACATCATTGTTACACATTTATTGACATCTTGCTTTTATTCTCATATCATAGACAAAGGTAGGCAAAAAGCGATGGCCATCTGAATCTCCAGTATCCTATGTCATTATTAAAGCAGGGACGGATGTAATACGTTCCTCTTCTTCCTGCTCCTGTTTAGCTCATGAAATGTGTTTGTAAAAGTGTATCTTTTGTATGTATGTCCTGTACAATTATTTTTGGTGTTTGTAGACTTAAATGAGCTAACTAAATCAAATATCAACTAATATGAATTAACAAATAAAATATAAATAAAATACATGTTCCTATATGTTAATTTAACTCCAACACAAACATGTTTTTGTTAATTTCATCCAAAGAAGACTTTATGTGGGGGATTTTCTATCTGCTGTAGTCAGCTAAGATTTATAATTTTGCAGAGATCTGTGACTTTGTGGCCATCGTCTGTCTCGGAAATGTTGCTGCTTCAGTTCAGAAACGAATAATTTACCATCTCAGTTGTGACAGATGTCTCATTTCACTCTGTCTAGAAATGAAAAGATAAAAGATTAAAACAGTATTTTTCATGTTGCTGCAAATTCCAGATATAAGCACAAATGATGATAACAACAAACTTGGCAACCCAAAAGTGTAGTTTCACTTTCGTTTCTGGTCCCAGTGACTTACCAGATCTGAGGCCTGTGCCTAATATCAGCACCAGATGTTCCAGATGTTTCAGAAAGACACAGTTTACTTCAGACAGGACAAACATAAATGTATACCTTGCAGTGCAATCAGGTATCACACCTTCATTTATAGACACAAACAAGACAAAAGAGGAGTCCATGTCTGAATTATCACAAGTTGTTTATGTAAAAAAAATTAGACAAGTCACAAAGTAGTGACATCACCATACTTAATGTACAATATAGCATCTGAAATGACAAATAATTCATGACGGACAGATATTAATGAACAATATCTACATTCAGAACATGATCCCTCCCACGGGGAATAAGTTAGCGCTATACAGTGATTTCTGATTATTCACATGGAGAGACATATTTAAACTGCAGCATACATGAAAATCCACAGAGTCTGCTGGAGCTCATACAGAAAAGTCTGAGCAACACAGGTTTCTAATGACAGGCTGACAACGGAGAGACAAATGTAACGGACAGGACGAGAGTAAAAAGACGGCAAGATAAAGAAGAGGTGAGAAGCAAATGAAAAAGTGTCTAAATACAGTATATGTTAGCTTCTCTGTTTCTTGCGAATAAATAAACACCTGTAAAGGGAAAAAAAAAGCAGCAATCAGGGTGTGATCAGACAGAAAACATTCATTAGAGCCGAACGAGCTGTGCGTATTTATCTCTCTCAATCTTTTTATATTTACAGTAACAGTGGAATTATAAACTTCCCGGGTGAGTAGGTGCAGATGAACACAAGGACAACCGTCGTGCACATGTGATCTCTGATCTTCCTCCACGTTTTAATGTGAACATAAATAGATGCATCAACTGAGATCAGTCCTGCTGGCCCATTCATACATCTATTACATAATAATCACAGGGGTCCTCTGTTCCTCAAAATAAACAGACGGGAGTATGACTAGAGGAGGATCACTTTACTACACTGTGAGATGACTGTCTGTGGCGTGTCTTGTAAATCCACTGTACAAACGTCACCACAATCAAATCTACAACATGTGCACATGTATGACACATCATCTTCAGGACCGGAGCGTGTGCATGATTTTTTAAAACTGAAAAAAATACAGCTTTCTGCGGAAACCCGACAAGAGTCCGATGAGTTGGCAACACAGCACAGACAGCCACATGATGCGAGCGTTCGTGACGGCAGTGTGGTGATGTGAGAAAGTGCTGAGGAGTTCAGGGTTTGATGTCTGAGAAGCTCGTGTAGGTCTCGCTGCAGCTGGACGACGTGCTGAGGTTTCCAGAGCCACTGCCTTCTGTTAGGAAACAAGTATTTCAGGGTCAATGTCGTTCTCAATAACTATCTGTTTGCACTTCAGTTGGGATGGTTTGTTTGAATACCTGAGCTGGTGAGAGACTGGCATGATTTTGATTTCCCAATGAGCGTGATGAGATTAGCAGCTGCGATCCAGCCCTCCTTAGAAGTGCTCAGGTTACGCACGAACCTGCATGACCACAAAACACACACACAAGTGCGATTACAATAGTGCTGCTGTATATTCATGCATGTGTTACTTCTCATAATCAGCGGTAAGTAGAAGCTGTTTTCTCACCACTGCCCGTCATCCCCCTCCTTGACCAGCTGCACCATGTCTCCACTCTTCACTGAGAGCTCTTGAGCGCTGCCCTTCTCGTAATCAGCCATCACTGTGTATTTGCCGGCACACTGTTAAGAAAAGAAACAAAGTAAAGTATAAAATCTAAAGTGAGAAAATAAGCACTTTGCCGGACTCAACACAATCAGCGCAAATACAGAGTAACAAGAGCTTAACTGATAATGTAATGGGGAAACAGTAGCTCATAGCAATGAACCCAGAGAGTCATCACCTAACTCTGCAGAAGCCATCAGCACTATGGGATGTTTTAGTGTCTTTGAGCACTTTGTTTCGTTTTTTGTTTTTTGGTCTCTCTGCTCTCCTCTATTATCATGGGTTCAGATAAGCCCATTAGAATGTAAAGTCATTCAAATCAGGCCCTCCTTTACCATTTGTAGGGTTAAGGGTTAGATGCATTATGTTCCAATAATATGATGCACATTAATCTGAAATTAGTGGTACTTTAGGTAATTTAAGTATAATTGGATGCCAATCCCATGATTATAATTATGATGAGTATGATTTTAAACACAGGACTTGCATTATTACACTCTAGTATTGCTACTCGCACTTTGGTCACAGTTCGAACACTTCTTCAACCCCGTCACATCAAACCTTTTGTCACTTTGGAGGATATATTTAACCGCTGCCGGCCCCACCCAAGCCCCACTTGAAACTTAACAAGCAAAGACAGGTGGACACATGTTTCGCACACACAGTGACTCATGATACAGTCAAATAAACAGCTCACACACTGCAGGGCTCCACTTCAGCTAACACCTGCCATCTTTGTTTCATATGAGGATGCATACACAAGCGACCCACCAGTTTCTTGCCATTCTCCTCCTCCGGGTCGGAGTTAAGAGGATCCTCGGCACTGGAGTAGCCGTCATGCTCCTCCGAGGCATCCAGTGACAGCGAGGCCTTGTTCCAGCCTGAGGGGAAGATGGAGACGTGTGTTTAGTCTAGAGCATCATGCAGCTTCAGCTGCTGTCAAACGTGTGTGATCTGCGGTCTGGTGTGAAAAGAGTGAGAGGAAAAACTACGAGAAGCTCTTTTGAACAGAGAAGGAAAAACAGCTAATCCCAGAAATCCCAGCACGACACAATCAGTTCCACAGCTATTACCAAAAACACCAAGAGTGACGAACATGCACCTCCGTTTTCTAAACAAACAAAGAAAAAGTGGCAGGCAAAAACTCTTCCATATTGGTGTATATTTCTGTGATTTCCATGAGGAATGTGGGAACGTGGAACAACAAAGAAAAAACTGAAACTGAAGGGTTTATAGGAGTGAAACAGTGGGCTGGACACACAGCCAGCGTGAGCCGGCCAATGCCACTGTACCTCTCAACTTTGTCTGTAAGAGACTAGAGGTGCTGAACCACCTGGCCCTGCTCAGGTGGAGCGGGGGAGGACCTGCATCTGAGGGACAGGAGGCAACAGAAACACAGCTCGTCACTCACCCAGTCAGCCCATGAAAGTCATTGTCAGAGGCCGAGGCTTTGCTCAGGCTACATGGATGAACAACGAACCAGACAGGGAGAGTGTGCAGTTATTGTTGAGCGAGCTAAGTACCTTTGAAGCCGAATGGCGTGGGATCGCTCTGGCGTTTCGTCTTGTGATCAGGGCTTGTGGGAGAACCTGGCGCCAAGATAGAAAAAAAAGAGGGGTTAAGGATGGTTGTTGAGACAAGGAAGACAAAAAGATTCATTCTTCTCATCTTTCTAATTTTTGTGCTAATTTTGATGAGAAAAGGACTGAGGTACGGAAGCCCATAGAGGCAAGTGTGAACAATTTCAATCATTGTCCCTCCACACACACAAAATTGAAGAGGGATTTCCAAAATAACTTCTTTTTACCTTGTCTCTATGGGCTTCCATACGAAGGACGGACGTTTAAAAGCTCACAAAGACGCAAGATTAACTAAAAGCTGAGGAAGGACGACTACGAAGATGCAAACTAATTCTACTAGGGAGCACCTGCAAGATGCTGCTTACTGTTGTGATGCGTTTTGAATGGAAGAGGCTACCCTAACAGACACATCGGCCTTTTTCACAAAAGACACTCTGACATGACACTGTACAAAAAGCACAGGAGGAACGAATCAAATTAATGATGGCTGATTTATCCGCCTCAGTCTCACGATCCGGGCTTTGTGCAGGCTGGCTCACTGCCACACTGTAACGTCTTACTGAGACACTTGAATAGCACGGAGCCATTGTTAGTGTTATTAGTAGTTAACAGCTGTGCTTTTCACACTGTGACGAGTCAAAGCTGTGAAAAAGGTATTGTGCTGGGTTGAATAAAGCCAGGGGTCCGGAGCTGTGTGATACCTGGTGACAGGAGGATGGTCATGGGTAATGTAAAACTTTTATCATCGGTGGCTGAGGGCTCTGTGGAGGGAAGCATGCAGAATTTGACCCACTGACCAAAAATCTTTAAAATATATAGCTTTATAAAACTTATCTTGTCCTTTTGGTTCAACAATGATGCTTATTAGCTTAACCTACGTGCATAGAGTTAGATGAGAAGATACATAGCCTACTGCTAAACAGACTAGGTTTGTTTGATCCATAAAAAAAAGTGTTTAAATGACAAATTATAGATTTATTGGGAGGTATTGACTCTTATCATCCCAATACAGACCTGAGACTGATATCTGACTTCTCACCTGACTCTCAGAAGACTTCTAAAAATGCTATTCCTCTAAATTCTTTGAATTAAACTGACTGTAAGTACAATTTTTACAATTTCACAAATGTGGAAGATGATGTGACATGTCGGGTATGAGGCAGACAGCGGCCTGCAGTTACCTTTCTGAGCTTTGAGGTTACTGAAGCCCTGTAAGGTAAAGCGCTTTTTAGCCACAGCAGCTCTGTCTGAGGTAGGGCTTGTCACAGCCTCATCTGACCCGGAGGGAAAGCAGGAAGTCGGGACAGACAAGAGGAAGGAAGGAAGAACTTAAGTTAAGTGTAAAAGAGGACAAAAGGGTAGATGTTAGTGAAAAAAGACAGATGTCAAGACATGGGTTAAACAATCGGTGGTACATGAAAAGTGTAGTTTCCATGAACTGCAAACACGAGTTGTTACAACAGAGAAGTGTCATCTGTCTGACTGTGGTCACTGCGCTCACCTTTTCCTGTTGGCTTTGGTGAGGAAGAGGAGTTGACATCAGGGCTGCAGGGCTCAGCTTTCTTCTCCTCCCCCCTCTTAAAGCTCTTCTGACCAGACTTGAAGGGACTGTGGGTGAACAAAAGTGGAACTTGTAAGCTTCAAATGAAGCTGGAAGTATTTATTTTTTTTTTTCAGATTATCCACAGATGAATGAATAAATGAGGTGTGGAGTCCAGACTCACCTGAGACTAACTGCTCCGCTGGGGACAGGAGGGAACTGGAAAACAGAATCTGGTGCCCTCTGCTGGCTGGCTACTCAGACACAATACGATCGTTTCGAAACACTTTAACTCAACATTACACTTGTGTTTACAGTCCATTCTAATAAAATATAAGTGTTAAAGTTTCTGGTAAAACAGATTAGTGTGAACATTGTATTCAGACATGAGTTTTAGAGCACATCCTCTCGCCGTACCTCTGCACGCTTCCAGCTGGGTTGTCAGAACCTTCCTGATCTCATTCACCCAGGTGGTTTTTACTTCAGCTGATGGTGCCTGGAAGAGTTTGACAAATATAACAGGTTGTTATCATTGTTATCTGGAGGTAGATCCATATGTATACCAGCTGTTCAAATACAATACATTGTAATTAAAGGTCCAGTGTGTAGAATTTAGTTTAGTCTACACACTAATCCTTTAAATGATAAGTCGTAAGCTTCTCTTGCATTTTTCTTTTTGTTAGCAAAGTTTTCTATCCTGTCAGTGACGAGCACATTGGTTCTTGAAGGCATAACCCTTAAAATGGGTGACAAATATATCTTATATATATTATGTATTTCTATTGACAAGGATTTGGATTTGTCTAATAGCAGCCTGCCCTTGTGGTGTTAAACAAACAACAGTACATTTTGCATTTGCCGGGGTTCATTTTCAGCCTCAGATTTAAAAGTATGAATTAACAGCTATAGAAAGAAGATGGCGCCAGGTCACGCAGGAATCAGCATTAAGTGAGAACGACAACACTTATTACTCAGATCACATAGGAATTCACCTTTCATTTTCATGTGTTAACGCACCTGAACAATGTAGACCTCCTCTCTGGAGTTGCACCAGATCTCAAACTTCTTGTTGTCCCCCTTCGCATTCTCAGTAATGCCGACAGCACTCATCTGGACATGAAGACGGCAGGGTTACAGCGTTATATACATTACACATTTACCGACAACTAAGATTAGTAAAGAGGCATTATAAGCTCACATTCAGAGACTGTTTGAAGCTGTATGAGGGAGCTTTCTCGTAGCCCTCTCCGTTCTCCTCCCTCCTCTTGCAGAAGAGCAGGGCCTTCTCGTGGAGGAAGAGGTGCCTCTGCATGGGCTTGAATCGGGCCAGATCCTTCACCTTGGCGTGACCTTTCTTGTGCTCCGTCCACACGCTGAACGAGCCCTGCATCAGCAGCTTCCCCAGCTCACTCATATTACCCTGAGAAAGAAGAGAGATGAAGATGCTGGTATAAGATCCACCATATACCGCACGTTATAAAATACAGTGTAGAGGCTTCGATTTAATATCCATACTTAGTTTCTATTTTGTTTAATGCATGTGTTTCCTGTTGAGTCTGTGTTCTGCGCTAGCGTCCATCTGGAGTGTCTCTATTCAGACCAAATGTGTCTGTTCTCTAAATAATGTGTCTGTGTTTCATGGAAGCAGCTGCCACAAGTACATGTGCTCCTCCTAATGAAACATACAGGCTGTCTATCTCATCCAGACAGGCACTTTCTTCTGCACGACACAGAATCTGTCGAACTTCTGTCGAAGTCCTCGCGTTATTTTCCGTCTTTATCCTCATCCAGCCGCCACGTATTAAGTGACTGTGAAATTCCAACAGAGTCTCAGCTTTCTAAATCCGTGCCTCATTCTATTTACGCCCACGCAGCAGATTAGGGCTGTAACTAATGATTATTTTCATTATCGGTTAATCCATTAATCATTTTATCTACAAAATAGCGAAAAAATGTGTAATCCCTCACAGCCCAAGGTGACGTCTTCCACTGACTTGTTCGTCCAAAAATCACTCACACAAAGAAAAACACCTGACTGTCAAATCTTAGAAGCTGGAACCAACACACGCTTTCATTTTTGATTAAAAACATGTTGTTTTTTTTTTAACTAATCCATCATTCGACTATTTGTTGAAGCTCTACAGCAGATGTTATGCTTAAAAAAACCTCTCTGTCTATCAGCACGAACAGCAATTAAGGGACTGATACACCTAAGTGTGGAAACATAACAAATAATAAACAGTTAAAATGTTTGCAGACTTATAGAGCAGACAAAGTCAACACACAGAAAATATAACGATGACGTCATAGGGATGTGAAGTAACAGTAACAATATATATATATAAAGCTATAACAATAATAATAATAATATGAATAATAGTGTGAATATAAAATCAGTAACCTCCTGAAAGAATTGAAAGATGACGTCAGATGCTCTGCGTGCAGGTTTTATCATGTGACATGACTTTTAACAACCTAACATGTCGTCTGTCATTGTGTTATTTAATTTGCTGAGTCTTTCTATCTTTAGATTTACACAATAGAACAACTGCAGTGGTTAATGTGAAATAGACTGTAAAATACTGTAAAACTGAAATCTGCAGTGAGCCAATAGATAAACACCAAAGGTACTTTATATTTTGTATAAATATGGGTTTGTGTTGTATTCTTTTATTCACTTGTGACCTGGTTATACTTTGTGTATTCTCCTACCTTTTCCCTGCCTTAATATCCCTGTCTTCCTCTTTGTTATCCACTCTTCTTTGTCTAGATGACTAACGCGACCATGCCAGAAATCCAGCGTGCTTTTTCACGACATCGCACTTCACTTCAGATCAGAGTGGCTTTTGTTCAACTGCTAAAAATCTGCATATTCTATCACTTCATGTCATTGACCTGTATGAAGCGTCTGCTCTCCAGGTTAATGTCTCACCTCGTATCCTGTGATGGCGATGAGGTGCATGGAGTCATTCACGGCCTTGAGGATGCCTAAGATGGAGGTCAGCGCCTCCTGCAGGTCGTCGGTCCCCTCACAGGTCTTACTGTACTTCAGCATTTCCTGTGGTCAGAAACACATTAAACACGCAGCTCGTAGCAAAGTCTAAAGAGCAGAAATCGCTCTGAAAAGGCAGTTTAACAGTCCGGTTGATTTGCGGCCAGCAGAAAGCACCGTACCTTCAGGAGCAGCTGATACTTGGTGATCCTCTGAACCGGCTTCAGCAGATAGGAATCTAAACCCAGTTTATGTTCCAACTTCTTCTGACACTCCTGATGGAAACAAAAAAAACAAAACAAACAGGCACAGATTGTGTTAAATTAACATATTATAGAATATTTACTTAAACACTGACAGTAAAGGTGCCGCCTGTTCACCTGGAAGAAGGCGCAGTCGGAGCACTGTCTCCAGAGGCTTTCAGAGCGAGGCTTGTTGTGACAGTACTTCTCATAGATCTGCAGGTCTGTCATCTGAGAAATGCAGCAAAAACAATTGTATTCAAGAAAACGCTTCATCGACACGGACAGAATCAAACACATGTGCTGATAGATTCACTCACCCTCTCTAGAAAACACTTTCCAACCAACTCCGGGCAGTCGGTGTACTGCTCCAGCTCCCTCAGAAACGTCCTGGAAACAACAAAACCAGGTCGATGATGACGAATGAGAGAAAAGGACGAAGATGATGATCAATTAAAATGTTGATTAGCTTTGATGGCTAACCAGTGACACAAAAAGGAGCACCAGCCGCATACTGAAAGGGACAGCAGTGATGCATTTCCTGCACCTTGGTAATAAAAAACACACAGGGAATTATGAACTATTCAACCATTTAGAGGCCTGTCGAGGCCAGATCATTTTCCTGCATGAATCAACTATAATTAGCCCAGATTACATTTTCAAAATGTGTCATTAGATTAGAGTTACATTTTTATTTTGATATAATGGGCAAGTCAAAACTTCAGCCATGGTGACAGGTTTAGGATTTTGGAATGACTGGGAAGATGCAGGTTCTCCTTGTAGCAATGCAAAATAAATCAGGAAATCAATATAAAACCATATGCTATCGAGCTTGACAGCTTTTCTAACAATATTCACGATTCTCCTGATTATGGAATTTTACCACAATCAGCTTATCCTGAGTGTTTTTATTGCGGTCCACAGGAGGATCTTATATTCTTACATCCTGGGTTTTTCCACCCTAACCTATTGAAAATCGTGGCAGCAACTGTGTTAATTCAAAAAAAAGTCAAAGAAATACAGTTGCTTTTATCTGCAAAGACCTCGACTTCTGATCTCACCACAGAAACAGCCTACCCCACGTTGTATAATACACGCAGTCAACTTGTGCCTAAGCAATATTTGTGGAACTCATATTTCTGTGGCAGTGTACATTTTCATTATAAAGTGCAATATTTTCAAAAGTATTCAGATTTGATTACACTTTTTGTAATCCAATGGATTGTGCAACGAAAATCGCCACGTATTTGTATTCAGTAGCGGCCAGCATTTCAAAGTAATCTGACCCTGCCTATCTGGTGCCACATCATGTTTTTCTCTGCTATAAGGGCACCAGTGAGGCGAACAACAACATGTGAAATGATATCATCAGTGACAGGCAGATGGCGCTCCTTCACCTCTTGTGGAAGTGGTAGATTTCTGGCATGTTGCCAAACAGAACCTCCTTCTTGTTCTGCAGAGGAGCAGGGATGAGGTGAACCATGGCCGGATTATCCATCTCAGAGGCATACCCCTGTGAAAACACGAAAAACGGAACGTGAAATTCCGGGCTCGAGTGAAAGACAGAAAGGATTAAACAGTCTGAGGAGTGAAGAAGCACCTGCAATACGCAGAGCAGCTCCTCAACATAGGCCCTCTCAGTTTCCAGCAGCTCGTTCATCACGTGCCTGCAGGCAGATAGAGAACAGAGGTGAAAAGAGAGATCAGATGGAGGATTTGGGGCAGGCACGCTCAGGAAAAAGATAGCTCCACAGCTCCATAGATAATGAGATAAGTGTTTTCACACAGTCCATCTGCCGTGTAATTTGATTAGAGATGAAAGAGCGACGGCTGATCCCTCACCTCCTGAGCACCGCCAGGTTCTCCTCCTCCTCCGACAGAGAGGCATGTCTGCTGTTACTGTCTCCGTTTTGCAGTTGGCCGTTTCCCTGAGAAAAATAATAACCCAACCGCCCGATAAGAGACACACGAATACAAACCTTTGGAGAACAAGTGCACAGACAACATGTATACTCCACTCACTTTGTCACAGTTGTTCCCAGAGTCTGTCTCTGAGCAGTTTTTCTCCTGCTGGACTCTGTGTGCTGTGGAGGAAAAATAAAGAGGATAAATCCAGGGCGAGGCCATGGTGAGCTGCTGCTTCCATATACTGATTTCAGGAGAGGTAGATTATCTCTGCAAGTTTTGGTTGGTCATCATTCCAACATAATATTTTAGGTATCACATGCTTGATAGTACAAGTATAGGCTGCATGTAAAGTGTATGATAACTATGTATTTAAGCATTTTTGATAAACCTCAAGTATTGTTGTTTAAATTAACTGTATATACCCTAGAATTAGACTATATGTGTGTGCAAACAGGTGTAAGGGAATGATTAAAACTCAACTTAATCAATCCAGTCCTTAATGACTCTAATTTTGTACCTGCACCAAACAACATAGTGATTATTTCCCAGTTTGAAGCTGTTGATTGATGTCTTTTTACGGTAAATAATGTTGTGAACTCACCCTGAGGTTTTTTTTCACTATTTGTTCACAGCTGTGGGTGCAAGATTAAATGCACTGCATGAATGTTCTGCCACTAGGGGTCTCTCAATCAAAACAAACCAAAAGACGCAGTTTGATGATGTCGCGTGGTAGCATGGAAATGTGGTAGTTGTTGTCTTCATTGTTAAATAATGAAAACTTGTCTGATGTGAAATCAGGCTCACGGACGAGGTAATGTAATAAAGTTTTATATGCTGACTTCCTTCCTTTCTCACTCTCTGACGTATCATCTGATGTTTCCCCGGACGCTGCAGTGGCAGGTGACCAAACCATTACCTTAAACAAAATGACCAATTTCTGTAGGTTTAAACATTGTTGGCAACATATGGTATGATGTAAGAACTCAATCTAGAACAATAGTCTAGTTTTTTCAGAGCTTTTAATGTAGATATTTAACACATATTATCTTTCAGTAAAAACCTTGTTTCAGCAGTGCCTTTGTTGTTCTGATATATATCGAAATAATAAAAAAATCTGCCGCTTTGTTAGACAGCAGACACAACAGCTTTCAGCATGTAGGATGCATTTATTTTCAGAACAAATGAGAAAAGTGTGGAAAGAGTACCACTTATTGGTCCAAGTAAATATATGTTTATCGCCTGAAAATGTAAATGGTGCCCTAAAGAAGGTCAGAGATATGCAAAGAATTTCATGATTAAAGAGACAGGGCAGACCGTGATAAAAGTCCTCATGAATGCTTTTGTGTTACATCTTTTACAGGATATATAAAGTATAAACCACAAGTGAGCCACTTTATTCATCCACTCAATAAAGTGTCTGAGTGCTGTGGAGAACGGAGTCTAAATGTAGAGTCTGATAATGTTAGTTTGAGGCCTTCACACAGCGTAAATAGCGTTAGGGTTGTGAAAAGAATGAAGAGCATAAAAGCCTTGAGAAGAGAGTGAATAGGCTCTGCATTGTGCGAGCTAAATGGTGCAGGTGTGGGTGTGTGGAGACTGACCGGGCGAGCTGAGAGGGGATTTGATGAAGGCTTCAGGTCTGGGGGCCACCGGCTGCACCGGCCTGGTCTGTTTTGCTGCTAGCTTCTTCAGGCTGACCCGCCTCTTTTCAAACATCTCCTGCATGGATGTCTGCTTCTGGAACACCTTCTCCACCTGGTCCTGATGCACCGGAAGTGATCACAGGAGTGTTATGTAAGTCAGTGTATTAGCTGAAATGAATATAAATGTGCTCATTCTATCATTTGGCCATTGCTGATAGTACTGGCAGCTGTTTGGGATAGTTTTACAGTAAAAAAAAAAATTCTTTGTTTGGTCGTCTTACCCTGAACTGCTGGTTGAGCACCGCCTCATATTCGGTCCAGATGGCACTGAGGTCCGTGAGTTGGTTCTGGCCCGCGTTATCCAGGTAACGCTCCAGCTCCTGCAGGGCTAACTCTGCCCCTTCGTGTGATAAACACTTGTCTACTGGCTGAGACGCCAGCAGGTATATTCCATCATCGACCCATTTCGACGCCTGAGGAGGACAGCAGACAACCGGTCACATAACGGCAAACCAGACAAGACAACTACACTGTGAGAGTGTGCTGCCTTCTTACCTTCTCCAAACAGTGGTGCAGCTCCATGGCTTTGAGCAGCTGGTCCTTCTTGGCCCTCAGGTTGCTGCTCACATTCTCGCTGATCGTTCTGACCTCGCCGCATTTAGGCTGAATGGAGTCTTCAGCGTAGTGCGAGTTCTGGATCAGCTCATCGCCCTCACAAGCCAACACCAAGGCTCTGTCCAGCACCTCCTGTGGGCCAGAGGAGGGTGATAAGTATTAGTCAATACCACCAGTCTTCCCCAAAAACTATTGTTCATTATAGTACACACCCCCAATTAAAGTATGAAGCAAATCTGGAAAAAAAACTAAATAAATAAATAAATAAAAATGATCTGAAAATTTTTGTTATGCAATATTTAAAGTTTTCCTTTACTTGTTGAATCTAACATAACTTTTGAATACAGTGTCCATCTGCAACAGCTGCCAACTGTCAACTCTGAGAGATCCTGCACAATTTGAAAGCATGTTGCCCACAGGTGGTGCTGTATATCAACATGTTACATTTAAATAGCCACGCTGTAATGTTTGTGTGAGTTATAATGTTTGACAATAAATTATCCTTGTACAGATCCCTATTATTACAAGACAGGATGTAATTTATTAGCCCCAAATCATGACCACCATCAGCCAATCAACATGATTTAGCTATTAGATAAATATGAGGTTATACAATGCTTTTTAATGGGGGGGCTGGCTAAGACCGATATTAAATTGCTACAAAACAAAAAAATGGTCAGTAACAAGTTGCAATACAAGCCACACATCCACGGACACACTTAACAATTCTGACTCTTTCAAATGGATGTACAAGTAAGTCAAAGTTTGAATTATTCAAAGATATCAGATCATGGAGAAATGTGTATTTTGCTGCAGATCCAGAATAGACGTGACATTTTGTTAGTGATTTAGACTGATCAAACTTTCATTAAAATAAAGAAAGGTTTCATATATATTGAAGCTGTGATTATGATATTCACTATTATCAGACACATTAATCAACTGGGACACAATTTAAACACAACATTATTACAAACTAGTTGTTTATAACTGTGATTAGTTATTCAGGAAACAATATGTAATGAGAATACAACACACCCACACTGTAAAGATATTATTCATGTATTCACGCTGCGGTTAGACAGAGCTTTAATTGTGAGGGGTTGGGTATTACTTACACAGACTCTCTCCTCATAGGTGGTGAGCTCACAGAAGATATGGTCAGCGTGGGCCGGGCTGATTCCCACCTCAGAGAAGGTCGCAAGTTTCTCAGACACCTGATCCAGCAGAGCCCTCACCTGAAGCAGAAACAGCACAGTCAGTTTTCAAGTAAAAAGAAAAAAAAAGACGATCACGTGGATGATTCCACCTGAGCTAACAGGCTCCGGCTCACCTCTCTGTAGTTGTGCTCAAAGTGGCGCAGTTGGAGACACTGCTCCAGTTTGGTCTGATGTCTCACCCAGAACTCATCGAAGGCCCTCTCTGTCTCGTCCAGCTGAGACAGCAGTCTGACAGAGGAGCAGAGAAGAGACGGAGATGGATTGTTCAAAACAGACAGATGAGTAGACGGAAAGCGGTGGATGGAAGAATGGATAGAGTAGAAAATGCAGCCTCAGTTATTTGAATATTTTTTTCTTTGTGTGCATCTGAAGTAGAGTTAATGTCTGTTGACATCGGAATCAGTGCCCTCAGTGTTGCTTAAAATACCGCATTGACTTACCCCAAAACACACTGCCGTGCCAACTTTTATTTAAAATACACTGATGGCAGAGCTCAGACAGCCGTGAACAAATCACCTGCCATCATCGTCAACTCATAAAAACAAGCTGCTGGCTTTCATTTTTGTTACATGAGTCAATAAGTGCAAATTGAGAGGCTGTGAAATGTGATAAACATCAGTGACAGCACTAATATGTATCATCAGCCCAGCGCTGCTACTCGACTTATTATGAAATGACTACAGCAGGTATCTTAAATATCTGGCTATGTAAGTATAAAAACCCTGTGTGACTCGTGACTAGATACGGTATGACAGAAATGACTTTGTCTCAAACACTATACAAAGATCTCTATCAAATGTGCTTTGCTCCAGTGCAAATCTGATTTTAAGTTATTTTTGTGATATTCTTAAATCAAATTTGTCAATCAATTAGGGCAGGATAAATATGAGAAAGCAAGAATTTTAATTTGTCTTGTGTAGCCACATGTCTTGACAGATTCTGCAGCAAATGTTGCATTTCTACATCAAACAGAAAAAAATATGTTCAGTAACAATGATAGAAAACCAAAATAAATTCCAAGTAACCAAACATTCACACTGAAGTTTTAAACTGAAACTGTGGGATGCATTTGCTTAATAAATGGTTAGCAATACGCCCGGTAAATGACAAAATAGAAGTACAATTTTCTTTCAGCTTTACACACAAGATGATTGAAAAACTGCTTTTTATTCAGTTTCTGAATAATGACACAGAGTCACTACAACTGGTTTTGACAGCTTATCATTTAAGCATCAACAGCTCACAGAATATTGTGTTATCATAACAACAATCATTATAAGTTGATCATAATTTAACTTTTTGTTTTGTTTTGTTTTGTTTTCACATATCCGAGTAAGTATTTATATTCATCAATGATTCATATGTGCTAGTGATTCAGGCTTGAGACCTGTGTGTTTTGTGAAAAATTAAAAAAAACAGATGTGTTGAACATCTGAATCGTTATCACCTCCATCTGTTTATGCTAATGATTTATTTTTCCTCTGGAGAATTATAACACAGTCTGGTGTTTGGTAGGTATCCTGCAGTCATATCGTCTTGTATTTGTTCTCACCTCTGCACTGTCGCCAGGTTCTCCAGCTCATCCTGGTTCATGTTGTGGTCTGGGTCTCTCACGACGGGCTCGTTGATGCTCTCCAGCAGCCTGCTGCCCTGACCCAGAGCCACCAGCAGACCCTCCTGAACACGGACAAAGTCATTTCATCCAAATACATAACAAATGTACATACTTGATACACAGTACACAAAGGAGTCATGTATGTAGTGCATGTGTATTACCTTCATTTTGTCTTTCTTGTCGGTGTGTGTGCTCAGCAGGAGGGTTGTGGCCTGGATCTCATTGGGGAGTTCAGTTTCAGCCAGCTCGGTCCCGAACGACTGCAGGGTCTGTGCTGTTTTCTTTACCATCAGTGCAAAGCCTTCAATAGCCTGACGTACACAAGACACAACAAAGACCGTCAGCGTGCTCACGCATGAGTCAAGTCTGGTCACTTTTTATTGGCTGCATATTTCATTGCTGTTGTGCTTTTCTGGATTTTACTTAACAAAACACTTTGTGTAGCGTAGCAGTGGCCATTATTTGATGATATCAATACCATTTATTACCTTTAATTACACTATGTTGACATATATACGCAAGACACTGCAAGCTAAGTGTAGCTTGATTATTGCAAATAAACCTATTGGAAATGGAAGGGCACACTTCAGAGAGTAGGTTAACCACGACTATGTTTTTCCAAATGATTGACGGGGCTGATAACATTGTGACCAAATGGAGCGGGTCACACCTATTTCTGCTGATGAGACTGCAGTTCTATTGTTAACAGGAACTTTTCCCAAACAAAACTGAGTGATGAACAACGTGTTGATTAAACAAATCAGTGGTTAACCTACTCCCTGAAGTGAGTTCTTTCATTTGCTGGAGGCATTGCCTCATCAGAAGTCAAACAGCGTGGACATCTTGGTTTTTAGTGTGTTTCTTCATGCATCTCCCATAGACTTCAATATAGCTGACACCACAGTCTGGTTCCAAAGCAAAATTCAGTGAAGTAGTGATGCTTCATTCTTTTTGTAGGCTCCTTGGGCAGGTATAGGAGGAGAAAGCAACTGAATGTTATTTCTTCCTGCTTCTGTTTGCTCACTTGTTTTTGGAGAACTAAACCATATGAAATGAAGAAGCTTAGTGCGGACAATGAACTTCTTTTTCCTGAGACCAACAGATATCTGTGGTGTGTTAGTCGGCCCCAAATTCAAGCCTGATTCACGTTTGATTCAGATTTTTTGACAAATGACCACTATGCTTTTCATTTTCCCTGTCTAATTTTGTTCCTACTAAAAAAGATTGAGGGGTGTACTTCAGTGTGTGTAATTGCTTATATTACTCATAAAGCATCTTGTAACGGCCGTGCGGGACAGTGTTATGTTCTACGTGACGTGGTGTGTTCAGTGTACGTACAGTGCGGTGAGAGATCCACTTCTCATGGCAGTACTCCTGCGTTCCCCCGAGCTCCTGAGTCAGCTGGCTGCGGTCGATGTAGGTGTGCAGTTCCGTTATTGAGCTCAGCATAATCACCTGAAACAATTACGTGCACATGTCTTTATAATCAACCAGCATGTTATTTGCATTTTATTGATATCTTCTTCCTTCATCAAGTTGAACACACGTCAAGGTTTCCAGAGGTAATAACGACTGTACGCACCGGCACCTTCATCTTGAACTCATCCTTGTTGAACTTGAAGAGGATGTCAGAGAGTGTGCGCTGCAGGAGGGTGGTCGGCCTCAGAACCAGAACCAGCTGGAGGTTCCCTGGGAAGGAGCCCTGACGGGAGAGAGCAGATGGAGACCATCACAACAGGGCAGGCAGCATCCTCCTCCAACCTGACTCCATTATACATCACGCTTGAGCGGAACATGTTCTGTTCTGCACTTCCTACATATTATCCCCTCCCTTTATGCGTCTCATGTGAAAACTCTGGCTCCAACACATTCATAGAGAGTACAGGAAAATGGAAACATGTGGGGGATGTGGGGCACTGTCCTGTGGCAGGGACATTAATCTTCATGTCCTCCGAGATTCTTCCAAATGAATAATGAGGTAAAAGAAGTCACTTCCAAGTGAATGTATTCAGGATTTTCTTCACCCAGCTGTAATAGCTGAGACCTCATGCATTTGTTAATATGGGACAAAGAATTCTTCCCTCACTTACAAACAAACTCAGCATAAAGCAAAGACATCCTGACTGAGCAAAATCCGTAATAATAATCCTCCTACTATTTATCGCGTCACGCTGTGTAGCTCAGCCAATAGAACCGATTAAATGCCAATTAAAATGTCATGATTGACACCCACTGACAGGCTAAGCACTGCTGTGAAAGCTGCTGGGTGATGGCTGGTGGAGGGCAGACACTGATCTCCCCTCCAGAGGCAGTGGGATGGTTAATGCAGCTTTAATCAGCTAATGACCTAAATGGACGGCTCGCCTGATAGGCTGGCCTTCCCCGAGTGAGTTGGGGAATGCTGGTCTAAGCAGAAATGACAATGGATATGTCGTTATTGAAAAACCACGTTGAACGGGCTCTGTTAATGGAATTAATTAATCAATTTGGCGTTTGTCCTTGCTGACCTGCCAAAACCAGGAGGAGCACTGTGGAAAGGGTCGCTACCCACCTGGAGCAGTGGAAGTTATTGTGGGACATGCTAATGTTTTTATAACATGGTAGAGGTTGCTAGCATACAGAAAAGAGCGATTATATTCTGTGTATTTTTGATTTAAGGGTAACTCTATTAATTTTACATATTAAAGTGTGCTTACAGGTCATGGCGAGTGCTACTGCATATGTGAAAAAAATACTATAAAACCTTTTGTGGCTCCAGAGGAAGCTGCATGTAATCTGATGAACTGCCTCCAGTGATGTCATCAGTGGCTGTATTGTGGGTAATGTAGGCACCAGGTTTTAAGAAGGAAGAATAATTTGTTGAATCAAACGTTGATGTCTCTCGTTCTGCTGTATTAGATTTCCTCATTTGTACATGCAGTCCATAATAAGTCAAGCAGTGTTAGAAAAGTCTCCTGCTTTTCAAAACCAGGCGCCGACATGACCCACAATGCAATTTAGCCACTGAGTGACATCACTTGAGGCAATTTGTCAGAGTACATGCAGTTTTTTTTTTGAGCCATGAAAGGCTTCATACTACTTGTTTTACATATACAGTAGTAATCCCCAAGACATAAACACACTATAATGTGTAAAATTTGTGTACTTACCCTTTAAGGATTTTTAACAAGTTGTACAGAAACTGACCTCCTAACAGTTCATACTTTCTCTTGTGTCAATAAATCCCATAAAAAACTAAAAGAAATGTAAACCTAATTTTATATGATCTTGACTATGATTATTTCCTGTGTAACCAAATCACTGTATCGTATCCCTCTGTGTCATATAGATCTGTGATGTCCCAAAACTGTTAAAAATGCATTAACGAGCCACATTGTTGCACTGGGTGATATGTTCGTTCATGGTGATTAACACAACCATCGTCGTTCATCCTGTATACACCATCCTGCTGACAAAATCAACCAGGTAGCCTCACCACTACACCACGTGTGCAGCTGAAAATAGTCTCTGACTCACTACTACACTATCTGACTGACTGAGTATATCAGCAATGTTTCCTAAAAAATACAGTGTTGTTTCAGAATATAATTTGTTATTAAAGATAAAACTAGATATTCTTAACCACACATTTACATGTTCAGTAAGAATCAATGAGCTCTAACCCTTCCACGGGCTCTGACAGCTGCCTCACTGTACGATACATCCAGCTTTGAAATGGTATATTATAGCTGGCAGCAACACCCAACCATGCAGCCTGGATCTGTGGTCGCTGGCAGTCATGGTCATGGTCTGCTGCTTCTTTGTTCTTTGTCAGTGGTAGGCTGAGAGATAAATGTACACACACACACACACACACACACACACACAGACACACACTGATGCACACAAAGCCTCAAAGAAGAGTCAGATACATGACAAGCGAGGAGGGGGTGCTTCAGGGACTGATAGTAACTCTGCTGACTTAATTAGGAGCAGTCTATAAAACACACTTTCTGTCTGTCATCAGATCGCACTCAGCCATGCATGGCAGCAGGGAGCTTTCCTAGGAAACACACTGACCCACATTCACACAAGCACATGCACAAACAAGTGTGTTTACATACACAGACACTCTAAGAAGACAAAGAGAGTGTAAACATTCAATATCCGCCGCTCACTGTCTCTCTCACACACACCGTCATGCATGTACGCGCGGACTGAACAACCTCGCTGAGTGAGTACAACACAGCGAGCTCCCAACATAAACTAGCCTCCGCTACAAACATACAGCAGCAGCTTGACAAGAGCCCGCTTTCATCATCATCCATTTAGCAGCCTGGCTGAATCAGCCCAAACAGGACATGATTGCAGGGATGAGTGAATGCCCCCTATTACTAGCCTGTCAGTCTGTAAAAGTCTCCCTCGTGGGATTAATAAAGCTTGATTTAATTTGAAATGAGCGACGTGGTCTACCAGGTCTCTCGAGACCCCGGCTGGTGATATACATCTCTCTCTCTCTCTCAGACGTTTGGTGTATATCCCTCTCTGCGTTGGCTTAGCGCCCTGATGTGAGGTCATGCCCGACTTGAAACTTGAAGCTTCATATTCAATTATTAACACTTTCTACAAGATATCTGAGAAATGCAAATGTCCCTTTGTTTCCAACATTTCCAGAACAGTAAGTGAATCGTGGTGCTGTTAACGGCCCAAAAAAGCAATATACTGAGAGACGTGTAGTGGGGGTGGTTCTCCCCCACGCACACGTGCCTCATCACTTCCCAACAGAAAACATGAGACAGAGAAAAAAAGATAAGCTCTTCAATTCCCACAGGAGAAGACTGCAAATGTAATCAGAAACCTGATTACTTTTGATGTTCCACATCTGCATTCCCTTTATATCAGTATCAGCTCCCTGTCTCAGAGAAAGGTGTGAAGGACCATTGTGTAGCAATGAATGATATGGTAGGCAAACAAATGAAGGGCACAGTGTACGTAACTGATTCTCTTACTGCATGAGCACACAGCAACTGATTATGCTTCAGGAAAGCAAAAACTATGACTCAAACTAAGTAGGTTTGTAGGCTGTTCCCTCCCGAAACACAGCAAAGAGTCCTTATTCAAAAATCAAAAAAACAAATTGCATTAACTTTGGTGATTTGTGATGTGTAAATTCAAGATGATGAGTGAGATATTTACTGCAAACAAAAGAAACATCAACTCCCTCTCTCTCTTTTTTTTTTGGCATGTGACTCTTTATTTGTCCCTGTAGCTATGGAAACACATGGCAGGCTGTGATGGTGATGGGAGAGAGTTCAAGGATGGGGTTGGCTCATATTAACCTCAACCCCCCCAGGGTGGCTGTGATATTAGAGTTGGAGCTGTGAGAGAGCGATGGGGACGCTTCCAGCTCCTCTCCTCTCTGGCCCCGACACACCTCCTCTCCCCCTGGGTGGGTGAAAGAGGGTGCAAGGCCTCGCAAAACACAGACAATGCAGACAGGAAGTAAGCGAACACAAAGATAAACTTACTGCGATGCGAAGCAGGGTCCCCTTGACGGCTGCCCATCGGTCTTGCCGGCGATCGATGACCAGGATGAAACCCACGTCTGTCGAGGACAAACTGGAACACACAGAGAGAGAAGAGCGTGATGAGATTAAGATTACAATTTGATAGCACAGTGAGTGGTGAGAAGAGGCGATCACATCAACCTCCACCTCATTCCACCTCGGTATGACAATGTAATGACCCTTAACAGCCACAGAAAAGAATTCAAGCATGACAGGAAAACACAAAAACATACATGTAGTTCTCCTTCCGAGTGTGCCGACTAAGATAGTAGAGAGCCTAAGTGGGTGTTCACAGCTCCTTGTTTTGTTACGCTGCTCTTTATCTCCTCAGACAGCTGCACCAGTCCGTAAAAGGAGACGCTGTGAAGTACCTCCAGATTTCTTGGCCATCCGCCTCCATCCAGCCCCCCACTTCTCTCCCTGTGCCTCCCCCTCCTCCGCTCTCCTCTCCGGTCCCAGGAGAGAGGAGGGCTTTATGGTTTACACGCCACCACCAAGCAATGACAACATGATGCTCCTATACGGCATAGGTGCATGTGAACACCTCAGAGCCTTTCATGCACAAACGTCCAAGTAATCCTCAAGTATCTGAAACTCTCGGTGCTGGAACAAGAGCAGTCCTCGAAGCAATGATAAAAACACAAAAGAAGAGGATGCGTCTCAGAGGTAGATCCCAGCTTTCTGTTCTGTTCTGAGAGGGAGCCAAATGTTTCAGACCACCACAGCATCCAGCCGGCACCCCCCCCCCTACCACCACACTGCCCTGCATCTTTCAGCCATCCAATGAGACACTGGTAGCTGCAGAGACACTCTCCTATCACAGGACGGCTGCAGAGTGATGAGCAGCTTGGCAGCCAGTGAGCAGATCTTTACAGATGTGGGGGGAGGGGACAGACTCAAAGAAGACGCCACTGTAAGCATGAGGGCTTCATTTATTAGTAAAATACAGTTTATCCATGTCTGCCTCTCTGCCTCCTCTCACTGTAACGTTTACATTCACGGCGGCACTTCTCATCCTTTTCCCCCTTTCATCTCGTCCCATTCTCTCCCTGCAACATGCCCACTTCTCGGCTCTGCACTCAATCATCTACACAGACTCTCACAGCCACTTGGGCTTTCATAGCACAGACTGCTTTACATCTCAGCCGCGGAGGATAAGGAGGAGGAAGAGGAGAGCGGGGGAGCGGGACAAGAGCTTTTTTCTGCCTTAAAGACATTTACGGCTGCTGAGATGAGAGGCTGGTTTATGGTGGAACATAAAGCACCTGAGGCTGAGAGGAGAAGAGGAGAGGGAGACGACGAAACCGTGTGCTGTGTGTGTCAGATGACGAGCTATTGCTTGCACCCCACTGTATGTTTCTACAATATATGTCTTAAATATTGGGATATGAGTGTTAAGTTGCAGTTAAGCCACATTTTCACTGACGTATACAAAAATGCTAAAGTTAATTAGGTGCACTACAAAATATGACTACACAAATAACCAATCAATATCATATGTGGACTCATCTTCTGCAAAATATAAATAAAACATTTGGTTCTAAATGAAAAGTTAGTTTTAAGTTATATTGCGTGTACAAACAAACATTGCAAATCTTAGGTTTTGTATAGCTGGTATATAGGGTTTGTACCAGTTGTCTGGTGGTGTTGTTGCCACTCGAGGGTCCTCATAATAATTGGATTTCGCGGGACAAAGTGTCAGAGCTGTGAGTTGTGAAAAAGCTCTGCCTGATGGCGATGCAAAGATGAGGGAAATTTGCTGCATGAACGCATATGCAGACATAGCAACACACATGCCGCTACACCTTCCCCACCCCCCTCTCTGAGCAGAGAAAGTCACTGCCTGCAATTAAGAGCACTGGTATATCAAATTAGAAAACAGATTAAGAAGCCATGAGCGCAGAATGTGTTTCAATTCGGTGATTTTACTGTCAGCTCTCCGTAACATTAAACGTGCATGCGATTGTCAAAGCCAAAGAGAGATTTAAAGAGAGAGAGGGGAGAGGGATTTACAGTTATCATATGTTGTGATAACGAGCATGTGTGGCATGATAAGGTTTTTTTTTTTCTGTCATTAATATTGATTTGAAAATATTTGTTTTAAACTAGCAGCTGTTCAAGGTCACAATCCAGCTGTAGGATATTTGCCCCTGGCTGTGGACTGTATGTGCCCTGTCGGGGGGGTTTCGCTCCCTCAGGTGGCTTCGGCCATCTGCCTCTATATTGAGAACAGCTTGAGGCTTATCGCTACGGCACTCCTGAGGATGACCCTCCTTCAGATGGCAACGTCAAGGAGGTACATTTAGACACTCATAAGGAATGCAAATGTTAGCTGCCTTTCAGGTTAGATTTAAATACAAATAAAATAAATCCTAATTTTCCTGAGGTTGAGTAAGAAATATTTGAAAAGTTGAATCCTTTAAAAAAATATAAAAACATTTTGGTTTTGCTGATAGAAAATGAAAAAAAAAAGCTTCAGTTAATGGTTCAAAAAGTTAAATATGGCAAGAAGAATGCTATACTGATGCATTTTTAAAGGTCTTTTAATGTGTTCCTTCCTACAGATACAGATGTAGATCATGTGAATGCATCACACACGTACTTCAGAGCACAACTCTGCTCAGCTGTCTGTATGCATTATTCAGAGTCAAGAGTCAGAGTCACTGCAATTTCTATTTTAACTCACTTTGCCGGTCCAGACACAATGAAGGAAGGCTGGGACAGCCAGGGGGAGAGCTAAATCAAGACACTGACAGACTAATCGTAACCAGAGAAAAAAGTAAAAAAAATGTACAAGCAAATGGAACAGGAGGTTTTATTTTGTTTTTTTTCTGAGGAATAGGTAGAGAAAGAGATAGTTTGGTACATTTCCCCTCCCCCCGTCGTCTCATGTGGTCTATCCATGTATACAAAGACTGTCTTCAGCAGCCTGATAAGACCCAGGGTTAGTAATTGGCTATCTTATTAATAATGAAATTACAACATTCTGCCCTTACAGATTTCCATGCAATACAATGAGCGTCTCATCCACTGCACAAATCTTCTGCTGCCTACACCTTCATGCAGTGAGACTGTGTTTAAATGTCCACTGCCACCTACTGGCAGACTTTATACACAAAGCAGGGAGGCGCCTTCGCAGACTGAGGATGTCGTTGAATAGTCTTTTTTTGCTTAGGAAGGTTCCTCGCTGATGGAAACGACCATGAAGGGTCTAAGTGGCATTATAAGAGCTGGTTGAATTATTTCAAATGCTATGGAAAGGGGCTTCAATGCTTCTCTTGTATTATGTGGCCCAAGCTCTGAATTCTCCTTCACATCTTTCCTTGACCTCTTGACATCAAGGAAAAGGGTTATAGGACATGCAGTAGGACATTTTTTATTTTTTTTTAAACACTCTCTCATCTGTCTAATTAACTTATAATTAATACTTATTTTTGGACTATGGAAGAAGACCCAAGAAGATGTAAACCAGTGGTGATACAAGGGTTAAGAAAGTTGGTATAAACAATATGGAACAATCTCAGATTTGTGTGTGTGTGTGTGTGTGGGTGTGTGTGTGTGACACCGGCTGGTGAACTTTACCTGGGAACACTGGTCAGGTAGGTAAGCACGTTGTGAAATGTTGTGTCCGTGATCTCTCCAAACGCAGGGAACTCAGGGAACACAATGATGGGGCTGCCACTGTCTCCTCGACCTCCTAGAAAACAGAATGAAAGAGAAACATTTACACACATGAATATTCAGGAAGTAGGCAAGAAATGTGTCTTTGTGTAAATCTCTCTCAAAATAAAGCACAGTGTAATAAATAGAGCAGAGACATAACAATTTAAACTAAGCATAGCTGTCATGATGTCACTGCCAATCAATTTGACAAGAAAAACAGTTTGATTTATTACAGTTAGAATTAAGGAATTGAGTTCTGAGGAGGACGACGCTGTGGCCACACGGGGGCACTGATGTTAAAGCTGAAGGTCTGATGACTGGAGGCTGAGCAGAACAGGGTCTGATTATCTGCCATAACAAATGATAAAGTCTCATGATCCTCCATTTTACAAAACAAATAAAAAAAAACAAAGAAGTCAGTCGATTCATATTGGATTCATATTAAATAGTTTAACATCAGCCAACACACATGTAACTTGTAAAACTGTTTTTAAAAAGAGTTCTAAAAATATGTAATGGAACAGAACACCAGCCCAAATACAACAGGTTTTTCTGCATAACATCTGACCATATGACCAAAATAATATATATTTTTCTGTACTTTTCTGTGCTTTTCAAGCTCGAATGTTTTAATGACCACCATTTTAATGACATAATGTGGGTACTGTTGTCATTGTTGTTGTCATTAGTAGTTGTATTGTTGTGAATTATTATTTGTTGCTGTTGTTTGCTGTATTCATTTTGTTCCCTTTTGATAATTGTGTCTCATGATGTAAATATTAACTAGTGTGGACCCAAGAAAAAATAGCATCTGCCTCGACAGTGGCTAATGAAGATCTGAATAAATAAGTGGTTTGTCATAACAGGTTTTTCCCAATACAGATAAATTGCTTATTTTGAATAACATAAGAAATGTTTCAATCTGTTGGAAAAGGGAAGAATAAAGCACCTGATAAGTTTTAGCAGTTGATTGAATTGCACAGCCCAACTAACCACAGATGTTACGTTATGTTTTTAAATGTTCCGATCTTGTGTGTCTGTCTTTGGTTCATGACTAAGGAAGCAACAGTCAAAGATGATGTTTGGAAAGAATGTCATCCGTAACTATTTTAAATGTTTTATTTCATTCTACACAAATTCAGCTAATCTGCTTCCTCTGGACTGTGTGAGGCCACATCATCATTCAAAGAGGAGATGGCTACTGCTCTAAAGAACTTGCATGGCCTTTTTACCCTCTGCTGTCTGTATTGCCTCTCAGGTTCACCATGTGACCACGGCAACCACCGAAAACACAGGGTTTAACTTTATTAGTAACTTTAATATAACTCATCAGATGTAATGGACGGTGGCTTAGCAACCGTCTTTAGATTCCACTTTAAATATTGTCAAATCCTGATTGGTGCACTGAAGTTTGTGACATCACCTTTTAAAGACACAGCTCTGCCCACCTCAAACCACTGAAAGATGCTCAGACAGACAGACAGACAGACAACAGTGGATCACACGACTATTCAAGATGGAATTAAAAAAACTGATATTAAAAACTGATGAGAGACGGAGGTAAAGCACATCACCTCTGCCATGTTTGCACACAATGTTTGGTGTTGACACTGACGCATTCAATCTCATCTCTTACACACACACACACACACACACGAGCACACACGCACACACTCCCTGTGTGGAACAGCTGCTCTGTCAGTGCATGCGAGTGGAATATCAATCTGTCCGCCTTTTCTTCTCTCATCACTATAGCAACAGCAAGTGCATGGTCATGGTTTCGACGTCTGCTCCGATCTTTGTCTGCAAAATGGTTCCTAACTCTGCTGCCGCCACAAGGTCACCACTGACACACAGAGCAGACAGCTCTTACAGTCCTCTGATGGATGAATAATAGATGTCACAGATATCTGGAAATATCTTGCGGAAAGAGGCCTCACACATGATGAAAAGACATTTGTGGAGATAAAAACACATTTATGGTAAACGGGGAATGTAGACGGGAAGTAAATGAAACACAAATAAGGTTACAAAAGCAACAAGGAAGTGGGTATCAGGACCTATAACAGTGAAGAGGAAGGAGGGAGGCTACATTTGCATTGCACTAATAACTGCCAGGGGGAAACAGTTTGTATCAACTGTTTAAATGTCAGGTGGAAGAGTTAAACTATAGATGATTCCTCGGAGGGCAGAGATGAGACGGATGATTAGCAGTGTATTGATGAAGAGATAAACAGGACACACAGCTGTTGAATTGAGTCAAGAGATACACTTAACACAAAACAGAAACATAAATCCCCAAACAGACAGACACACCTGATGTACCTCAGAGCTGTGAAAAAACACGAAGCACTTTCCTCTTCAGCTCTTTATTGCGTTTTCTATTTAAGAGCACTTACAGGGCGAGGGAGCTGTAGTTCAGCTTGCAAAATACAAATTCTGTTATTTTAAAAATTTAGCAGAGCCTCTCTAGCATCTACAGCTGAATAATGAAAGTGCACCTCAGCTAAAATTCTGATGGAAAACGATGTGGCAAAGGAAGAGGAGGGGCGTCGAGCAACAAGAAAGGCCAGGAGATTAAAAAAAGGAAGTGTCACACAGCGACAGACACTATCCTGGAAACATGCTGTCACAAAGTGACAGACAGCAGAAGAATGGACTCAAGAGAAAAAAGAGACACAGACAGACAGAAAAAAATAGAAGTGTCACCTGAGAGAAAGGCAAACTTCCTCTTGAGATCAGGGGTGATGTCAGCAGCCCGGAGGGGACTGCTGTCCAGCTGCATGATCTCATCTGGAGAAAAGGCAGAAACACAAATATTAGTGACGTTAGAGTTGAAGATATACAGTAATAGAGGAGCCTCAGCTCCGTAGTTATCAAGTTCCCTTATTTGCCATGTTTACAACCAGCCCAGTCGCCATGATAAATATGTTGGCAGTTAATATTTCAGCAAACCACTGATACGTTTACAGTTGTACAGGTTATATTGCCATATATTGTTCACATCACATGTTTATGACCTGCTTTTAATTTTGGGAGTTGCTGGAGTTACCACCACAGTCTGGTAATCCAGTGACCACAGTCAGACTTTCAGTCTTTCAACACCTGTAAGTGTGAAACCAGTGGATCCTTTTGACAAGGATCCACAGCGTGTCAATATTTGTAAGCGTGACACATCCAAATAATGTTAAGGAGCCCTCGGGGCAAAACATATATTATTGACAGAAAGTCTACACATCTTCCGCCATCTTTGTGGCAACCAAAACAGGCATTTTAAGACAAATCATGATCACTGCCTGACCCTAATCAAAGCATAAGTGCAGTGTGTCACAACATAACATTTCAAAATTGAACACAAAGAAATGCAGAGTCACAATATATCTGTGATTTTGCAATGGTTACATTACCAATATTTACACTGGCTTTTGGGTTGTTATAACATAGGTGCCACTTCCCACACACAACCAACCAATGTTAAAAGTTATTGCAGGTCTCCTCGCTCTACCTTCAGCCCCTCTCCACCCCCCCTGCACACCCTTCATTATAAGGATTAAAATAATCAGCTTTAAGGTCCATTACTCCAACAGAGCGAGATGGAGATGCAGGTTATACCAGGGATCAAACTGCAGGTTTGGGTGACAGAGGGGAGGGGGGCATAAGACGTCTAGCCAGTCACGTTTTGGCCAGACGGCTTTTTACCGTTAGTGATCATTACATGTTCATCACCATCATTACAACAAGTATATCCACATTGTGTAGCCGTCAGACAAATCACAGATATTAACTCTGAGAAGTCTGTTATACTGAAACACAGCTGTGTCTGCCAGCTGCTGGGCCTCATGAATATGCACTTAACATACACAGTCTCCCTCCAATACACAACGTAGGCATTGATTTTTTTATTCAAGGAACTTTTCAATATTGCCCCTGTCGAATGAAAACCAAACCACGGTTCAGCCTGAAAATGAGAGCTGTGTGGCAAAACAGCAAAACAGATCAATACGGGAACAGTTGGCAAAGTGCAGCTCGTCTGCTGCGGGATTGTAATGTTACTCCTCCATGTTTACATCAGCTCAGAAAGTACACATCCTGGTATTTCACACTTCACAAGGTGGGTACAGATTCACCGTACCGTCCACTGTTGTAAAAATGTGTCAGTTTACATTGGTGGCATCTCTATGGAGTTATTCATCCTCACAGAAAAATAAACATTTGAAATGCCTTGCTCTTATTTCACTGGATTCCTGCAGCCACCCACAACCAAAATAAACCCAACACGCACATCATCTTCTACTTCTGTCCCAGGAGAAAACAAGATCTCTGACATTTGTGCTGCTTCATCATGTTTCATTAAACTAAGCAGATGCTTGTTTTAAAAAGCCGATGTCATGGTAAGATGTCTGAGGGAAATAAAGTCTGTGCGAAGCTGCTATAAAGTTAAGTCCTTTTCAGTGTCAAGCTTTGGAGCGTTTTGGTTTGCAAACATTTGTGCTTGGATGCCTTCTAAAAGGGGAAAAAAATCAACAGAAGTGGTGAGTATCAGAACCCGAGAAGAACTGCTCGGTTTCTGGCCACATCCGCCAAGTGGATGTTTAAAAGATAAGCGTTCTAGCCAAAACCTGATGTTGTTCAGAGTCAAGAAAAACATGAAGCGCTGGCCTCTTCAGCTCTTCAATTTCTCTCTATTTTCTATTAAGAAGGACTTCTAGGACTGGAGAGCTTGTTATCTTATCTTATAAATCTCCAAATAGCTTCTAAAACTGAATCATGACGATGAAAATAAAGGTGAAAAAATAATAAGGAAAATGACAAGTCGGGCCATCAGAGGACCAGAAGAGCCAGGAGATTATCAGCAGGGAGCGGCTCACAGTGAGAGGCACTGTCCTGTGAACATGCTTTCAAACACGACCAAGACACAGTAAAGAACAATATTGACTTTTCATCTCAGTCCAACTTTTGTTTGCTCTGTTCTCCTGAGGCAAACCGGACAGAATTACCACATCATTCCCACACTGGAAAAATGTGTAGAGAGATTATATTAAGGTCAATTCTTTGTGAATAGTGTTTTGCTTTATTATTTGTATAGCCCATAAACATTACACAGTATATTAGGTTTGTATATACAGTAAGTTTAGGGCTTATCCCAAATGCTCCCCTTCGATTTTCAAGTGTAGTCAATTGTAGTAGAACTGTAGGAAGAAATGTGTGAGAACATTGGACTGCTGCTCCTGGACTTTAAGAGATAAAACAATACAAACTTAGAAAGCAGAATTGCCCTTCTATTGTGTTGCGCCTTCTTTCTGTTTTCCTACTTTGGCAAACAATTCTCAAAAATCAATGAACAACTATATAGAACTATACTGACAAAACAAGGATGATACACAGTCCGTCCTAACGACTTCCCCTGTGTGGAACCCTACCTGCTCTCTGACATCTGGCTGAGAAGTGACAGCTTTATACTCGGAGTATCACCAATAATATCCATCAGCATCATAACTGTCGTCCCGTCTCTATCGTATGAATGTGATCCTGTCCGTCTGTCAGGCACAGCCCCTTTACTTAGAACCATCCTCTGACTCCAGTTCATACAAACTAAAGAGGCTTGCTATTTGTCAATGAGACCTATCAGGTGACTTTTGGCCAGAGGGTATGAGTGCGCTGACATTCATCTCTCTCTCTCTCTCTCTCTCTCTCTCTCTCTCTCTCTCTCTCTCTCTCTCTCTCTCTCTCTCTCTCTCTCTCTCTCTCTCTGCCTCTGTCTGTCTCTCTGTGTCTCTCTCTCTCACACACACACATACACACTGTTTGGTTACGGGATTCGTTCAAGTGTGTCATCTTGGTCTGGCATTTTCAGTCTCCTCCCCATTTAAAACCTTTTCCCTTCTAAGACCAGCTGGTGCCATGACTGTTGTGTCAAAAACAATCAAACATCAATGACAGGATTTCAGCTAATCAGGGAACTTAAAGGGCCATACCACTGTTTTTGAGTATGTGACTGACCACTTTACAGTACAATTCTAGTGTACTTCACTCACTGTTGTCCATAGAGCATGCCGTAGGATTTCCTTTGATTGTTTTCCTTCCTATCGATAAGCATATCAAGCACCAATAAGTACCAACTTAAATATTCTGATAATTGCATCAAATATTTTGTGACAGATTATTTTCCAAATCAACTTAAAAGAGACACATTAGGCCTTTTTGTCTTTTTACTTTCCTTCAGTGTTCTTGTGCATGTAAATGGTCTTAAAAATTAAAAAAAGGTCAAAGTTCGCATCAACAGAAGCTCCTCTCTCCCACAGAGAAAACTGCTCCTGAAACGCCACGCCAGTAATCAGGCCTTTAATTCTGTTATTTGTGGCAACACACTACGCCACCATTTGCATGATTTGTGCCTTGCGGCTGGACTGGCACGTAAGATTTGATTTAACACAGATGCTCTGTTGTTGTTAGCGGTGCTCACTCAGGCCTGTGTGAGTTGACCATCACATTCATGGAGGAGAACATCGCTTACGGTAAAACGCAGTTCCAGAAAATAGGTGTTCAGGTCCTTTAAGTTTATGATATCTCTATGACAGATCAGTGACATCTAACACCTTTGACATGTTTATATAATCACAAATGCTTCTGTTCACACGACACCGGGCTGATGCAAAGATTGAGGAACCATTCAAATACAATCATCATTTAGAGCAGTCTGTTTCCTCTTCTGCTTAACTCGAAATGCTTCTGTTTATGATACAGCAAAGGTCACACCAGTTCATCCATTAATAATCAAACACCAACCTGTAGCTGCACAAACATTATTAATCATAAACTCTCATGGACTTTGCCAGGTTTTTTTTGTTTTGTTTTTTTGTCTTTGGAAAAGAGCCAAATCAGGGAAAAGGCTCATTTTATATCAGCCTTCTGCTCTATTGATTGGACACTACTTCCAATGACAACTGCACTGAACAGATATTGATTAGGGACAAATGATTGATATCAGATGTTATTGGAGACATAGTGTCCTTTTCCTCTTTTCTTTTGATTTCACCTCAAGCAAGGGTGTGCGCCGTACTCAACAGAAGTCAGACAAGTGGACGTGAGACTAGATAAATGGCATGTGTGTGTGTGTGCCGTTTGTTGATGTTGATAATGGCCACTCGCAGCCCGAGGACACAGAGCTACAACTGTCCAACCATTTGCAAGTCGCACACAGGCGCTCACACGCTCCTCGTGGCATCAAGTTCACACAGAAACCTCCGTCAGTTTCCTCTTTCTGACCCAGCCTCGGCCACACCTTGCCCCCAGCAGCTCCCACACATATCAGATCAAAACCAACCCCCCACCCAGACCAGCAATGGCGGCACTTTGTTTCCACAGAGAGGCTATTCTGTTACAGAAAAATCCCCCTCCTGCAACACGGGCGTTTCAGTCACTTTTTGGGGCACATTCTCCTCCTTTCTTCAAACTAGTTTCATTGCTTCCTTCCAAACTTCCGTTCAGCGTTCACACAGTATTATACAATCGTTAGCAACCCCTCAGGCCATTAAAAGAGAGGGGATGAGCCAGTTTCAGATACTACTGTGTTTCTCACAAAAGAAAACAGTGAAACCTCTGCAAGTATCGATGTGTCACTAGAATCTTATAAAAGAAAAAACAGATACGTGTATGTTAGGAAAAAATCAATTATGTTTTATTGTCTCTGAGGTGGTCTAAATGAAACTCCTATAGCGTATATTGACACAGGGAACATAATCCGGAACATGAAAACAGGAATTACGAAGCCTGTCGGGCTCAAATGACTTGTTGTTTATTTTGCTGATATTTGTCTTCATTCTACTGCACGGTAGACAATCAGAGGATAACAAAGTATTTGCTGTTTTAACCTCACAGTATAAATCATAAATGGAAAGCATATCTTTCCCTGCTATACAAACAACAATAATTGAATTAAGGCACTTTTCTTTTGCTCTGTCAATAAGAAAATACACACCCTGAACAAACATAAAAAGGTCCAAACATTCCCTACACACACACGCGCACACACACACGCACGCACGCACGCACGCACGCACGCACGCACACACACACACACCACCTGCTGGTTGAGACGCTAATGTTCTTTAAAAGGCTTAACGATGGGGATTAGTGTCCACTGGTGCTCACGTTCGTGGGTGACGAGTCAAACGTTAGTGGGTCAGAGTCACACACCTGGACTGCCTGCTACTACTGACACAGATTAAAGCGGACTAGAGCAGAAGGCTGAAACCCGGGTTCAACAGGCCACAAAGACAGGACCAAAACAAAATGCGAACTGTAGAAAAAGCTGGTTATCAGCACGTTAATGGTTCAGAAGAAAACTCCTTGAGAAGCTCCCAAAGAGTCTTCCAAGTGCTAAACTGCTTTTCTTCTATGGTTCTGAAAATATTTTATTGTCCAGATATTGGACGGTTCAGAGTTGTGTGTGTGTGTGTGTGTGTGTGTGTGTACATCCACAAACAGAAAGATGGGGGAGGGCAACACGTGGGGTTAAGGGGCTTACAGTCGTGGTCATGGGGGGAGTGGAAGAAACGCAGCACTAAACAGAGCTGAGCTGTGACAGATAATACACATGACGACGCTGACGGGTGAGAGGGTTCAGATGGGAGTTAAAAGGGCGACGATTAAGGTGAAGTTATGGTGAACAAACAGGGCTGCAACTAACGATTATTTTCATGATCGATTAATCTGCAATTCATAATTAAATGTTTATTCCAGTGGTCTTAAGTCCTGGTTGTCAGGGACCCCTGTCCTGCGTGTTTTTGATGCTTCCCTGCCAACACACCTGATTCAAATGAGGGCTCTTTATCAGGCTTCAGCAGAACAGTGTTGGAGCAGGGAAACAGCTGAAACATGCAGGACAGGGGGCCCCCGAGGACCAGGACTGAGGAACACTGGTTGAGTGCATGAAATAAAAATAAAAAAAATTCGAGAATGTTCATTACAATTTCCCAGAGCCCCAAATGTCATATTCAAATTGATTCTTTTGTCCAACCAATAGTTTAAAAGCCAAACTTTTCTTTTGTACTTGTCTCAGCTCATCAAAACCTTTTCAAGGCCATAAACATATACTTGTGGTTCTGTCTGAAACAAGACAGAACACATATGGTAACAGACCATCTAATGCCTTCTTCTCCTTCGCCTAAACTGACTTAAATGTATTTCAGATGCAACAAAAGAACAAGGAGCAAATGCAGCATTCTCACAATGCACGTAACACAAGGCAGGAGCAAAGAAAGAGGACAGGTGAACTCAAACAGAAGAGGGCAGGTGGAAGATGTGGCATTGCGATCACAGGGCGAATGTGTGGTCAGTGTGAAACAGGGGAAACTCCTCACAAGAACAAATACCGTACGACTGTGGCGATCATGTTATTATATCTGTGACACAGAGAAGATGAGAGAACATGATAAGGAAAAAAATACGACACCTACCACGGAGCCAGCGGCAGCAGCAAATAAATCTGTAGTATCTTTCCACCTCCTCCAGAGAGATCCGAACGTGAACCCCCCCCTCCTCTATTGGCATCAAACACACATCCAACGCTCCTTCCGTCTCTTCCTCTTCAGTCTGATCATCCACCTCTTCTCCTCTCTCTGCTTCAGTCTCTCCATTCTCCGCTGACCCTGACTCAGCCTCCATCTCTCCTTCCTCTTGAGTTTGACTCCCTCCACATCCTCCAGGGCTTCCTCCTCCCTCTCTCTGCTCATCGCTAGCAAACAGAGAATCTCCTGTAATCACAAGCCAGTCCAACTCCTCTCTGTCACTAGTCTGTGCCGAGACCACTTCCACGTAAAACCCAGAATCCAGCTCGACCTCAACATCCTCTTTCATCAAGCAGCCTGAATCTTCCATCTCCTCTCTTCCCATCCTGCTGTCCCAGTCGCTCCTCTCCGGCTGCACTTGTCCCATGCAGCTTTGCAGAAGGTATCACGGTAACAGCTCCCCTCTCATTCTGACTCCACCTTTCACCAGCCGCTCACTCTCCGTCAGGCTGCAGGTGTTTTACAGCCTGCAGCTCGTCACTCAGTAACTGCGGGGACTTCCTACTGCAACCTCGGGTTACCTTCCCTCTAGACAAAAGCTACAGTGTAGCGCTCGACCCCACCCTCCCTACCTGTGTCCCTCCCCTAAAAGGACAATTACCTGATTTTTGAACAGCAACCTGCTAAATAGCCTGACACCCAAAATAGACCCAGTTCTGACGTTGTATGACCCAGTATCAGGAAAAAGTCACACATAATAAGTTATGTCACGCCATGTTGTGTCACAGTTAGGTAGGAACTGCAGCTCCCGGTGCTCATTTACCTGCACCAACAAAGCTCCTGCTCCTCGCCTGCCTTATCTCAGGAGATGTGGACCAAAAGTACAAAGCCTCCATTCTGACCAGCCCATTTAAACACTGCACTGCATCCCCATTTAACCATTCACAGACTATATCCATTCAAAGCCCCTATTCTTGTTTACACCACTCAAAAGAGCCCATTCTTACAAACTTGGTGAAAGACTCGATTCTAATGAGACCTCTCAAAGAAAGACACTGTGTCTTAGCAGAATGTGGCGATTTAGATTCCATTTCAATGAGTTGTATACGCAATATAACTGAGCCAACACAAGCTGATAGACACCACTCTGTCTCCTAATTCAGCCATTATCTGGTTCAGTGTGCTAAAAGGTTCGACCAAGAGAAGCTGATTGTGTTAAGTGTGTGTGCATGTATGCTGTGCGCATGGGTATGAAGGCTTTCATTTGCATGTGTGTGTGTGTGTTCAGTGTGGGTGGGGCTTTAAAACACACCTGTCTATGACCAAGGGCATGCACGAGGTTATCAGTCTCATAAAACTTGGGAGATAAACACGAGAGCCATTAGGGTCACAGAAGTGCACAGCTCAGACTGAACAAGAGGGTCAAACAAAGGGAAAAAACCAAGCGTAAACCAGCACAATATACCAAAAAACTAAATGTTAAAGCAAAACTCTCGCCAAATTGCAACTTAGGCTTTTTTTGTGAATGTATATGAGTCAAACCTTTGTGTAAAAGCATAATTATGATGAAAGAGGCACTTTTCAGATTTACCGTATTTTCGTTTTCGGGTCAAACTCATGTTAAATGGGAGTGCTTGGGGCAATTAGCGATAGCATCAAAATCGCTATTTAAAAAAAAAAAAATGTTTGGGCCTTTTATGGCTTTATTGATAGGTCAGCTGAAGATATGACAGGAAACAGGGGGAGAGAGAGGGGGAATGACACGCAGCAAAGGGACCCAGGTCGGGAGTCAAACCCAGGTACATGGGACGTGCGCTCTACCAACTGAGCTAAATGGCGCCCCCAAAATCGCTATTTTAAAACACTAAGAAGGCTCGACACAACATGAAACTTTGCTCATAGTATCATCAGGGTCTCTACACATGCACACGAGCATTGAAAACATTGTTTGTGTACACAGAGTTTGCTAAAAAGAAAGTTTTTGAACAACTTACGTTAGCAGTAGCTTGTTCCGCTAGCCGCTGTCATGACAGCTGAGAAGTATTGATCTCCGAATGCGACGTAACCTGGAGGAGAGTTAAGGTGGACCGCTACTGTCTTCCGGCCACAACTATCCACGATATCTTACGTGACTTTTCGGCTTTTGATTTTAGTATTGTTTCTTATATGAGGCTCCTTTTTCAACTTCAAGGTCAATATTGTTTTTTCGCTAACGACAAATCAATGAATTATCTGTGCATTTATATGGAACTTAGCGTTAGGAGAGTTCCACCTAAACTGTCCTCCATGTTACCTCGCATTCGCGATCGATAGTTCTCACTGGTGGGACGGCGGCGAGTGGAGGAAACATCTACTAACGTGAGTTGTCCAAAAACTTTCTTTTTAATAAACTCTGTTTTCAAAAACAATGTTCTAAATGCTCGTGTTCATGTGTAGAAAACCTGGTGATACTACGAGCAAAGTTTCATGTTGTGTCGAGCCTTCTTAGTGTTTTAAAAATAGCAATTTTGATGCTATCGCTAATTTGCCCCAAGCACTCCCATTGAAAATGAGTTTGACCCGAAAATGAAAATACGTTAAATCTTAAAGGTGCCTCTTTCGTCTTAATTATCCTTTTAGGGTTAGGGTTTAGAGTTTCACTTTAACCACAAAAAAATAAAAGCCACCTACACTGTAAGTTTTAAAAGTTGACTTCACTCAGAATTTTCAAGTGAAGTAAACCATTAAATGTAAGTTATATGAGCTAAAGAAAAAAAATGGAACAACCTCAAATCTAACAACTAATCTAGTCTACTAGATAAAAATCTGTCAGCTTTTTAAAAAATAAAACCGCTTTGAGAGATTACAAAAAAAATGTTGCATGAAGCCTTTTGTTGATATGTGAAATCTACTGAAGTGACTCAAGTGACGTCACTTGAGTCAGTTGGGACTGAAGATGTTTTAAAAAGATTAACATATGAGGGTGCAGAGTTAGAAAGAAATGAGTTAACCAGCGGCTAGTGGCTCGAGGCTACATTAGCCGCTACGAAATTCACCTGGACTTGAATCGCACCTCAATACCAAACCAGTTGTATTGTGGATAAAATAGGTGTTGGTTTTGAGGAAGAAAAATGAATGGAATAAGACACAAGATATCTCTGGCTCGGCTTTAGCGATTATGAATCGCCATCGTCCATTATGAGCTCGACAAAGTAAAAATGCTAAATCAGTATCAAAGATTCCCTCCACTGATCTAAATTGTATTCTCTTCTGTGTTTATGACTTGAGATCTGGTGAATAAAGGGCTATGCCAGGATAATCCTTCTAAATGTTCTTTCTCATGTGTGAAACGAAGTAGAAAAAAAAGTTTTGTGAGGATCCCTCAAGCCTTCCGTATTAACAGCATACCGCACAAGTTAATGTGCGTCTGAAAAAGGTATAGTTGCCACATTAAAATCCTTAGAATGGCACCTGCTCCTTCTACCTCATTAAAAATTCAAGAAGATATGATTATGCAAATATTTTTTGCATTTCTCAGGTTTAACCATTGAACACAAGATGTCTCCTCCTTCTCCATAAGGTCCATTCTCAGTGTATTTGCACGGGAGGTTTTCTTCATCACAGTTGTGTATACTGAATATTGGACCAGGATTGGCTTCCAAACAATTTGTGATGATCGTTCTACACAGTGAAGCTCAAACATTTAGCTGTAGGAACAAGAAGAAGGACACACTTCTGACTGGAGGAGGACTTAAAGTGTGAAGAGCTAGCAGATCGCTTTTAAGTGAGCTCAATTCCCTCTTCATGATGGTGCTTATCTCATCATGAAGGTGCCAACTCCAACATAAACAGTGTTAAGGACGTTGATCCCTCTACTGGCTTTCCACCTACAAACACTGTCAAGTGTGTCAATGCAAGTCCTGACGTCAAGTCAGTTTGTTTACGCAGCTCCAAATCCCTAGTTTGTCACTTTGCAATCTGTACAGAACATACTCTGTTTGCTTACATTTTCTCAAATCAGTAAAGAAAATCAGCAAAGAAAACCTTCTAATCCTTAGGAAGAGTGAATCCTCAGCCAACACAGACCAACAGAGGTTAAACACATGTCATACAGAGTGCAGCAAAAGGTTGGAAGAGTCAAAATATTCCAGCATGACACACCTGGTTCTGAGTCAGTTTCACAAGTTGGTGTAATGGCATCAAGACGACACTTACAACAAACTAACAATCATCTGAAAACAGCTCATAATAGGATCCCTTCTTTCAGAGATTTTACTGCTCAGTGGCCTCAGTAGCCTGTAAAAGCCAAACAAGAATTGGACCAACAACATAGTTCCTCTCCTGTATGAGTCTACCTCATGGCTAATGACTAAAACAGAGCTGGGAAGGAAAATGAGAACTTCCCTGGAACCACAAAGCTCGAGGTACAGGCAAACAGAGCAGACAAGAACAACATCTGTCAGTCTATGCATGCTAAAACACAATGCACACATACGCAGACACACATACGCACTTACAATCCATAACTGCCGGGCACAGTAATACCTATGCAATGACATTCATCCTTGGACACGACAAACATAAATATCTGAGGACGACCTTGGAGAGAGATGACGCTGCCTCATAAACATTAAGGAAAGATTTTCACATACATATGGTGTCAGCAAGCTTAAGCAATACGCTGCGACACAAAGCCTTTCTTGACAGAAAAATACACAAGAAACAAAAAGTACCATCTGAACATCCCCTGACTCACGTGACTTAAGTGGAACCATCGGCATCCCGCTATCCCATTGAGAAGCTCTCCTCCTGGCTTTCCTCACCATGCTTTCTTCCCTGTGTGTTACTGTGACCTGGTAACGTCCTTTTTCTACGCAGTGGCACAAGCCAAGGTCCCAAAGTGGCAGCAGTCTAGCTGAAAGGACACCAACTTGAAAACTCAGCAGCTTTAATCAGCACTTCCCACTCCTTTGCACCAGCCCGTCTGCTGGTGAGCTGCTGCGTGCTGCAGTTTTCTGCATTTGCTGAAGAATCTGTGAGTGCTGCAGAAAAATATCAGCGCAGCTGCAGAGAGCTGTATTTTGCAAACCGAGGCGGCCGTTTGAGCTGCGCAGTCACGCACTCGCACAGACACAAACTGTTATAAAAGACACAGAAACGGCCCAGTGGGGAGCGAGGGAAGCCCACAGGAAACACTGTGTGAGGCTCTGGGCATGATGCCCTGCTGAACTCTGGCCAGTAGATACACATATGCACACATACAAGCATGAAGTTTCACAAACGCTGTAAAGTTGCACATGAGTGTGCTGAGCCACAGAAACATTCACACAAACACACGCTTACCGTCCCATTCTCTCCAGGAGTTCTTGCGGCTGCCAGGGCTGAAAGGATAAGGGGATCCAGAGATGTCCAGGTTCTGGATCAGATGACTGAGCCGGTTGATGAAGCGGTAGGACGCCTCACCGCCCTCCCGCAGAAACTCATGCAGAGACATGAGAGCCGGCTGCTGGTCTCACGCACTCAAAACAAACTCTGTCATCCAGAGAGACCCCTCACTGCACCTGCAAAGCTCCGCTGCACACTCTAATAGACTCCAAGTCGCAGCCCCTAAATCCAGGCATGGGAAGGAGTCTCACCCTTACTCAAGACGACATGCTCTCACACAGATCCTATGAAGCGATGTCTGCATGGGCTACAAACAAGACAAGCCTGGTGTCCTCTGCAGAGCCACATTGGGGACCCGAGGAAACGGTACAGTGCAAAGCTGGCAGGACAAAAAAAGCTGAGTCACAGTCAGCTCAACCTCGGAAATAAACACTGGAGGTGAGAATTGGTCCAGCTCTGCTCTGCACACACACACACTCACACTCTGATGCACAATGTCGCAAGTGCATCTAATGACACCTTAGGTTTTTCCGAGCGGGGAAGAGGGGGAGGAGGGTGGAGGGCAGCAGGAGCATAGGGCAGCCGGTAGAGCGCAAATCCCCTTCTGCTGCTCAGGCTAATTATATTCCTCCACTCCTCAACTAATCTGCCTTTTCTTTCCCTCTTTCTATCACCCCAGATTCATTGTCGGTGAACCAGAAAAGAATGAAAACAGCACGAAAACTGCAAAAATAAAAGTTAGTGAACCTCGACCTCTCAGGGTGCGTTGTTGCTCAGTGTGTGATCAGAGGTGCAGCAGCAAACGCAGAGGGTCGTCTTCATTGGGAGAGAGGAGGACTTTCCTGGCAGGCTCTCAAATGTGTTTATGTGTGAGCGTTTGGTCTTGTTTGTGTGGTTAAAGCTGGCATGCAAAAGGCAGCTTGCAGTTTATAGGCTTAGAATTGAGAATAAGCGAGGAGCTGCACTCTCACACATACTGATGAGGCGACTGCAGGAGGATGAGACAAACAACATCAACCTCCACCTCACTGCCCCCCTCCCCTTCCCCTGTTAATCAGGTCTGATCCCTCTTTTGAGGAATCATCCACCTCCTGTGTGCACGGCCCGCTGCTTGCTCCCAATCTGACCTCACGAACCCTAACCCTATACCTGCATGTGTGGACACTTATATACACAAATACATGAGCTGCCCTCTTTTCCCCATCATTTCAAAGCTGTTGGCATCCAAAAAGATCAGCACAGATCATAATGCAACAAGTCTATGAGACCGGTGACTAATTTTTTTTATGGTGGAGTGTTGAGGAAGAGTTGAGGAGTCTCACAGCTCGAGGAAAGAAACTGCTCAGTAGTCTGGTGGTATGGCTGCGGGTACTTTGGCATCTTTTGGCAGACGGCAGCAGGGTGAACAGGCCCGAGGGTGTTGTCTTATCTTTTGGATGATACTAACATGCCGATGTTTGGCATGCAAAAATATCCACCATGTTCACTGTCTCAGTAATGGGCTAGCATTTGGTTATTAGCGGTTAATGCAAAGCTAGCAGAGGCTGGTGGAAGCAGTATTAGTTTTGCAGGTATTTGGCCACAAAATTATGATTTTGACCCGATGATGGCGCTCCAAC
Organism: Sparus aurata; assembly: GCF_900880675.1. NCBI lineage: Eukaryota > Metazoa > Chordata > Actinopteri > Spariformes > Sparidae > Sparus > Sparus aurata. Next base: position 14,061,225 of record NC_044195.1, read on the forward strand.
AAAAAGTCAGATCATGGCAGTTATCACAATGAGTTTCTTAACCCTTCCTACATTTGTGGTTGTCTTGCATAGCCAGATCTTTCTCTATAGCATTGGAAAAAGGGACTGGCTGCCCACATTATCAGTCTGGTAAAGGAAAAAAGAAAGCGTGTTTTGTTTTGTTTGCTATCTATAAACCAATCACAATCATCCTGGGTGGCACAAAACCGGAAATAGGTGCCTAATGGCATCCAGTGAGTCAGACTACCCTCGTAATGGCCCGTGAGCAAAAAGCAGGTGAACACCGACGTCAGTAATATTCATCCTCAGGGCGCCATGGCTATCTGTACCACGGCAGTTCACACCTGCTTAATATTGTACAGGTTCCCCTTGTGCAGTCAAAACAGCTTTTAATGTTGTGGCTGATCAGTGTATATTGCTGCCTACAGAGCCACATCGTTAGCATGTCAAATGTAAAGAGGCTGTTATTTAAAATTCCAGTGTTGCACATCTTTAATGATATTATGTTCGTTAGGAAAAATCAATCACATTGTGACTGTAGCTTCAGTAGAATGCAATGAAATAAACAGAGGACACTATATTAATGCAGCACTCTCTCTGGCTGCATCTACTTGAGTCTCTCTGACCACAGCTGACTGGCTGGAGACTAATAGTGACCTGCTGGATCCATCTGGCTATACACCTGCTCTGCCTTTGGGGATGAGCAGCACGGCTCACTTAAGCAGGTTCAATGAGCCCCTGACCTTAAGCTAAAAGGAACCTGACACTCACATTATGCTAACAATAAAGTCTGACTTGTACCTGATTTATAAGCAACCTTCATTCTTATGCTTCCCATCAAAACAATGCAACAAAGGAGCATCTGATCAGTAACAAATGACTGGGATCCAAAAGCAACCTAAAACCCGCATGAGACAGCTGGGCTGCCCGGAGATAAGACACTTTCATAAACCTCAGCTCCTCAACCTGGCTCAGCTGCAAATACACCACCAGAGAGCCACTCTCTCACACATATGAGCAGAGAGGTGTGAATACAGACTAGCCAGCACAAAAAAATCTCCAATCACAACATATAATCTGTCCCTATAATTGTACGATGAATAAAAAAGCCCCTTGAGTTTCAACGGCTGCGGATGAACACATTCCTGCTGGAAAAGCTCAGACCAGTGACTCAGTGAACTGGATGTGTCCCTTTAAATCAACTGGAAGTAGGTCAAATGCCCAGTTAGAGCCCAGTTTGAGAGTCTAGGAGAAGCTGTCCGTGATCACGCCAGCAAGTAACAATTACACTTATAAATGATTGATCTACTGTTGTTTTTTCACAGGTTACAAGAGCTCATATTTTGTAGTCATGCCAAGGGCGTGGCTCTAGGGACGGCAATGCTGGTCGTCAAGACCTCTTTGATCAAGGCTGAAGTATCTCAGCAACTATTGGATTGAACGCAATGGAATTTCAAAAAAAGATCTTCGCGGTTACCAGAGGATGAAGCATGCTGATGTTAATGATCCTCTGACTTTTTCTGTAGCGCCATCAGCAGGTCAAACTTCTAACTTATCCAGGGAAAACTACATTTACGGGATGAAGTGGCACACAACACGAACCTCAAATGGTGAGGATTATTTCTAAGCCTGCCCAAGTAGTAATCTTGCCTAACCTTAACCTTTTTTTGTGGGAGAAGGGTCCAGTACATGTTTGGCTGTATGTGTCACTGTATGTGTATGTGTGACTGTATGTGATTTTTTGTGATACACGTTGTTTTGGAAGAAGCTGACGATCGACCTATTTTTTTCTTTAGCTATGAAGATATTTTGTTTCAACACTGTACCCTGCTGTCAGATAGCCCTTTAACCTTGCCAGGCAACTGGTTTTGAGGGGTCACGTGATAATGTGATTTCACAAATCCATCTTGACAGGCTTGACGGCAGCTAAGGGTGTGGTCTAGATGTGGCAACCAACATGAGGAGCAACAACAGTGGTGGCTCCTCATGGGTTAGCCTCAATGTTGCTATAACATCAGTTATTTCAGAGCTGAGGAGTTTATTTCATTGAAAGAAAAGCAGAAAACAGTACTGAAGGCTTTTCTCGGGGGATAAAATGCTTTCTGCTCTTCTCTTGACTGACTTCAGTAACCTTTTTATTAACCAACTGGCTCCGCTGGTGGGAGCACTCTCCTACTGTTGATCTGATTGTTTGAAGTTAGCCAGTAAAAGTTTTATTTTATTTAGTTTTTTTATCAAAGTGCCTGCCCTTTTCCAAACAGTTTCGAGCAGTGTCTTTCTAGATGGTTCTGAATGAGTGATTATGACAATGAAATGCCATTCACTGTGAAGACAAGAGGATACCTTTATTAATCAGAGTGTATGGAAGGACTTTTGCAGAGAGAGGGGAAATTATGTGAAAATTGCGTCTTTTTTTCTGGTTGTCTGGTAGTCATTTCACTTATCTTTTAGGTATCACTATCTTCCAGGGCTGTTGTGTACAGCTGTGCTCTGAAGCAAGTGAATATCTGGCTTATTTGGTGGTGGTTTTACATAATCCGCTTCAGAGAAATGTTGTTTACGGTTGAGAAAATGTGGTGCTAAAGGAAAGTGCTGTCTGACTGCAAAGTAAAACGGTGAAAATATTCTAAATATAGTGTGCACTTAAACTAAGGCAGATTTTTTTGGGTGGGCCTATTTTTAGTTGGCTAAAATGCGACCTGTCCTGCCTTTGCGGGCGTGCTGACCATCTTCTACTGTATGTAATACACTGACAGTGGAAAAGTACTGCTTAAAACCCTGCTTAACAAACTCGCCGCCTTTCCTTTGGACCTATTGTTTTTTTTTCTTCTTTTTTTCCCTTTCATTCAGTGTGCAATATCGTTTCTTGTGCATGTAAAAGATCGTAAAAGTTAAAAAAGCTCCTCTCTCCTACAGAAAACGCTGCTCCTGAAATGCCTCGTCAGTAGTCCTGCCTTAAATTCAGCGACTTTGTGACATCACACTGCGACATCATGTCCAACATTGGCGTAATTTATGTCTTGCTGCTAGTTTGGCACGTAAGAATTGATTAGAGCACAGCTGCTCTGTTGTTATTAGCAGGGTGGGCTCAGGTGTGCCAAGCTGACCAATGAGAGGAGAATGGGGTATGCAGGAGGGCGGGCCTTAAAGAGACAGGAGCTTAAACAGAATGTTTCAGACAGAGTGGGAATACAGTGCTGCAGCACTGGAAAGTATGAGAAAACTGGTGAAAAAACTATGGACCTGAAAATGAGCAGAGTATGTCTCATCTAACTTTTCCTCTAATCAGCTTTAATCTTTATGTTTGCATTATTACTGGTATTACTTTCGGTTTATGACTAGATTTATTCTTGTCGGTCTCAACTATAATTCATTTTAATGATAACTGTGCTAACATGCTAACACGCCAAAAAAAGATTGTGAACATGGTAAATATAATATTTGCTATTCTGTCTGACCAGCAATCCAAAACCGAACCAATACACATTTCCACTGAGTGTAGGTAAGATGTAGCAAACTGCTCTGCTGACTCACTGATGAGTGAATGGTTCCACTGACAATACAGTTTGTCAAAGAGTGGAATACAAATGCTCATAGCACATGTAGCCAGCCAGAGACTAGAGCTAATACAGCGAGTTGCGTGTGTGACTTGCTCTCTGGGGGAAAAAGAAAATGACGGGGGTTCGTTTTCTGCATTTTCCAACCTGACACCTCCTTTTTCAGCTCGGGAGTAGCAAGCAGTTTGCCAGCTTAGACAATGCTAAATCCTTTTCATCCTCAGTTGACTTTGTTTCCCTGAATCTGTCTATTCCTCACTCTCCCTTCCTCTCTGCTGTCCTCTGTGATCAGCGTTAGAGTCTCTCCTCTGAGCCGATTACCGCTCTCATCCTCCCTGCCACACCACATTCTCCTCACATTTCCTGCGAGCTATGATTGTACGTCTGCAAACGTTTAGTATAATGTCACACACTTCATGACTATACATTTAAAGAGAAAAATATGACTGTTTTGCCTTTTATATTGTATTTTGCATGTCTGGAACAGAGTAATACAGCTCATAATTCTCCATCAGAGCTGTAGTTTGTTCAGTTTATTCCTGTAGCCATGGGCCCTCCTCGCTCATGGTCCACCCACTCACTACTTTCACCATCTCTGGTGCTATAAGGAGGAGAAGATGGAACTAGAGCACATGGTGCCGTATTAATGATTGCAGCAAGAGCCTCGCCATCATAGAGAACTTAAAAATCATATAAAAGAAAATATTTCTCCATATTCATATTGCAACAGCATACACATAGTTGTTACATCTACAGCAACAAAAAGACAGTATGGTAAAAGGCGCTGCTGGGGCCTCTCTAAACAAGATCAGCATCACTGACCTCCAATGAAAACATTTCAACACAAGATGAAATGAAAAGTGTGATGTGCAAGAGTGTCTTGTGTGTGTGTGTGTACATGTGAAAGTGTGTGTGCATTCATGCATGTGAGAGTGGCTGTGTAGCAGTGGGTGGATTAAGGGAGATCTCTATAAATGGATCAAGAGAGAAGAGAAGGGGAGCAAACAGCAGAAATATAACTCAATCAGTCACGTAAGTGGCATTAGTGTGATAAAGGGTACGAATCTGTCCTTCAGTCGGTGGTGATAAATCACCATCATCATTCTGGAAAAGGCTCAAAAATAGCTTTCTTTTGTGATTATTTTTCCCTGCAATCAGACATAAATGGCCTCAAATGTTCCCCCTGCAACAACTCTGATTGTTCGCAGGCAAATATGAAAGGCCATACATGTACACAGTGGAGCTCCGCACAAAACACAATAGCACACACCTAAGGGCAAAATCTTAGACGTGATGAATATACCTAAGGTGGCAAGTCCATGTTGCGTAATCAGTCAAGGAGTATGGTATAACAGAGGAGTATGGACCGAACATATAGGTCACTGTCTCCCATTTCTGCCCTCAACACCTCTTCTGATCAGACAAATGATCAGGGTGGAGCACTGACGAACTGGGTCAGTGAGGTAGAGTCCTGTATCGCAACATAAATCTACCTCATCACAGCCTGTGTTTAAGCATATTTTACACACATCAGTGTATAGATTTAATGCAATTCTCCTAAAATGTGTTACAATTAATTTCAGCTCTTGTGTCTTAACCCCATAAACTACTTTTCACCCTCTGAGACTTTATCACATTTTCCACAGCTTGTAACAAAAACACAGATTAATGGCCAAACATTTGCTTGGCTTGAGGCAGAAATAGCAGAACCAGCAACACATTAAACCTGGTGTGGCTTCCTGTAACGAAGCTTTGTGGCTTACTGACATGATGATCCTGCCCTTTTCTCCATAAACCTTTTATTTGCTAAATGTAACCGAGTACTACACTGAATGGCATTGTGGCTGTGTACAGATTGATATTTCACCTTTATCTATAAAGCCACAATCCTCTGCAATTAGCAATGCAATAACCAGGGAGCATAGCTGCTGCTGAATGTGTTGTTGTCACCCACCTATGCTTTTGGTGACAGTCCTCAGCCTCTCCAGCAGCTCCCCGAGGGCCATCTCTTCTGTCTTCATCCACAGGATCATCCTCCAAAGGGACAGCGGAAAACCAGCTGCCCAGCTAAAAGACACTTTGACGGGAAGAAGAGACAGCTTGCCTGCTTTTTCCTGAACGGTGACTCGGAAAGAGGATGATGATGACGAGGATGGGAGAAGGGGTATGGTGGAGTGGCAAGCCTGACCGACCAGAAGGGGGATGAGAGGGATGCAGCAGGGTAAATTAGCCCGAGAGATATCTGTGAGAGAGGGGGTGTGTGCAGCTCGGAGGTGCTGGGATGCTTGTGAGAGATGGATGCTTTCGGGGATGGAGAGGATGCTGCAGAGGCGGATGAGGGAATGATGCTGATGAAGCTGCTTCGGCTGTGACAGCCCCAGCTGCGCTGACGATTCCTCCGCAGAGGGATGCAGAGATCAGGATGCCAGCGATGGAGATGGGGAGGAGGAGGAGCGGGAGGATGCCTCATGCGCACACGCATGCTTCAGCCTCAGCACTCATGATGGTGCAAACCTGTGCAGACCTGGCAGACTGAGCGGGGGAGGGGAAGCGAAGGTCAGCGTTGCAGTTTCTCAGGATGAAAGCTGATCCAATAGCGACACCCAGTGTGGAGGCGAGGCATAACAACAGTGTCATGGAAGAGACTCTTCTCTAAAAACACAAAAAGCACTGCTGGTCACACACCATTGGTTATGCTGCATTGGCACGATGTGACGACACAACCCTGCTGGAAAAAACTGCATAGACCAGCACCAAAACACAACGTAACACCAAAACACAACACAACTGGTCTTGCTGGTGACTGGTCACAGATGACAGACATGGCTGGGCTACTTTAAGCAAGAGTCAATTCAAGTTGCATTTTCATTAAACGGCAATAATTTGGCCTAAAAAGACATGAATATATTGGAGCTTAAGTTGTAGTCAGGTCCAGTGTGTAGGATTCAGATGGATCTATTGGCAGAAAATGAATATAATATTCAGAATGATGTTTTCATAACTGTATAATTAAGTAATATAAAAGTGATTAATGAAATTAACAATTGTAGAGTTCTTTTTTCCTTAGAATGAGCTTTACATTTTTACGGAGGAGCAGGTCCTCTTCCACTGTGTATGCCATGTTGCACTGCCATGTTTCTACAGTAGCCTAGAATGGACAAACCTCTAGAAAGGGTCTTTTGCATTATATGCGTGTTTAGCAGTGATTGAACGTAAATTTCCACTCCACAACAGCTTTGGAGGCAAATATTGCATTTAATATTCCTCTACATTTATTTGAAAACTTTAATCACTTGTTACTTTGCAGATTGGATGCTGCATACCAGCCAAAGCACTGCAGTATTTTATCAATTTATCTGCAATCAGATAAAAAAAACGTTGATTCCTATCAGAAAAATGCTGAATATCATATCTGATCATCAGCAGTTAACTTGTAGTATACGTGCTAATATATTCATAATTTACTTTATTTACTTACTTGTACTTTTAACACTTGGCGCAGAAATAACTTTCCATATTCCCCCCTGCTAGCATTTCCATGTGGTAATAGTGACGTTAGCAACATGGCTACCTTTAGCAGGTTGGCTATAGTCCAAAGAAAAAAACAACTGTAATAAGTAACCCAACTTGACCAAGTAAACCTGATCTCAGTGCTATGAGAAGGCAGAGTAAATCAGCATGTTGTGTTTATAAATAGGCAGGTGTTACTACTTACAGTAGAAACCGTCTTGAGTCCCAGTAGTAAGGAGAAGCATACATACAGACTTTGGCACAACACCGCAGCACTCCATCGAGTGAATGCTGTCCGCTCACGCTTGTTTCACCTGGGTTCCTGTCACTGCCCCTCTTCACTTTCTTTGCCGCCACCATCAGCAGGGTTGTTTGTCTTTTGCAGTGTAGAGTTTTCACAGCTGTTCCAGTTGTTACACAGGTACTCGGAGATAGCAACCAGGGAAAACAATGCCTCCTCCTGTTTTAGTTGACTCGCTGTCGTTACTTGTTTCCTTTTCGGTTTTTGCGTTACAAATCCAGCCCAGTGGCAGGCTGAATAGCTTAGCGGGGTTTATAAGGAACCACTCTGTGCACGGATGGTGTCATTTTTTGAGCCATTACAGCGTGCAATCAGTATGTACTTCACCTGACGAAATTATACTCCAAACAAATAGGATATAACCAGAGTAACCACTGACTGTTAAAACTGAAACTGCTGTTTGCTGGTTAGCTCAGTTAGCAGTGCAGCTAGTGGTCTAGACTGAGAGCTCAGAGCACCAGAGGAGTGTTGTCGTTTACACGGACTAGATCTTGAGATGGGAAGGGGCTAGCTAGTTAGCATGCTAACCTCTGTAGATATCAACATCAACACAATATGAAGACATCAAAACATTAGTTCTTTACATTCTGTTGACAATTTTAGTCAATATTTTTAAATGATTTGGACTAAAATGACATACTTACAGGTTATATTGCTTTAAGTTTGAGCAAAAAAAGTAGTTATTTTTCTAAATATAATTACAATGTGGCCCATCATCATTATTAATACTGGTTACTGGTGGATAACAATTTTTTCTAGCATGCAGGGCAGTGTTTTCTCCACTGGAAGGGCACACTTTCTTGTTCTCTTGCAAATTGTGCAACCGTAGAGGGACTTTAATCACATTTTAGCTACAAATGGGGAGTCAAACAGGGATCTTCTTTTTTTTTTTTTAGCTTTGTTTCAAACATTGGGAGCATAAAGCCACAGTTGGCTGATTAGGAGCAATGAGAGGCAGGTCTGCCTGAAAACAAACGGGGGTAGTGAATGATGACAGCACAAGTTAGAATGTAATGGCAAACAAAATGTTCTGACATTAATAGTAACACAGAGGAAAATGTTTTCACTCTTTCTTTATTACAAGCAGAATGACAATACAGTGCTTTGCCCTCATTTGCTACAGACAGGCTGGCAAAAAGTAAACAGGTGAACTTTTAAAATCTTTATTCCCCCCCCATGAAAAGTAAATTCTCAAAACCTGTTTAGTAATACAAACAGTGCTGTACTGAAGGTATGATATGAAGTGTGCTGCTCCGAGCACACAAGTCAACATTTCAGACCTTCGCCAAGCTCAGGAATGACAGGAGAAGCACCTGCTGTTCTGCTGATGGACTTAGAAAAAAAGCAGTTTGACATTCTGATCAGCAGTAGAAGGCTGGTGCGATAAACCCATTTGAGACGCCTACAGACAGTCCATTCCATTCAAGTTATTTGGTCACTTTTTTTTATCTCACCCACTACAATCTTCTTAGAAAAATAACTTGTGAGGAGGAGTGAACACTTATAAACCCCAGTCGACAGACAATAGACCTTGTTTTTAGGGGAAAACCGATCAGTTGTAGAACAAAGTGCAGTGTGTAAACCTACTGGTAAATCTCTAATGAATCATATAATGTATATGTTGCTCTCATTTTGGTTATAAACTCGAACGTACATTCTAACAGAGTTAAAATATAGTTTGTTTTTTTCTCTGGGATACAAAAGTAGCAAAAGAAATATTCAGAATGGAAAAAACAAAAATGACGAGTAAGTAGTGAAAAACTGAGCTGTGAAAGGACTCTGCTAACAAACTGTGTTTGAAGAGTGACTACAAAGAGTTCCCCGGTATATTATTAAAGTAAAATAGACCTTACAGCATTATTGTGGTAGAATGTGACATGTAGAATATGGCAACAGCACAGTGAGGTGGGACACTGCATAACAAGCACCAAGGCTCTTTTATTATTAGTCTAGTGAGGTCAGAGTGAGCCCCCAAGTCCAAACACCTGTGGGGGCTTTGAGTGAAAATTGAAAAAGACAAATCATGACCTCCAACCAAACTGATAAATCATCCGTGCCCCAGTAAAAAAAAATTTGAACACCTGTTACTATATCTATAAATGTTGGCAGATGGTGATGTGTATGAAAATAAACTGTATAAACATAGAAAAATGTTTCAGAATCTGACATTCAAAGACTTCCAGAGTCAGTCACTCGCTGTGCAACACCACAGATATGCTTTGGACAAAGAGGACTTCGGATGTTAGAAATGCAGAAGAGACGTTCATCCATAATGAGCTACAATCTTTAGCTGGAGGACATGATGGACAAATCAGTTCAACATTCTATTGATTTGATTGTGACATCGCCGATTCAAGTCTCCCCTACCTACAACAGACTATATATATACTATATATATATATATATATATATATATATATATATATATATATATATAACACCCTCTTCTCACTACAATATATATCAAAAGTTTTTAAGTTACATCCATACATCAACAGTGACCGCCATCAATAATTTTCGTACGATACATAAAAACTCATGGATTAATGCAACACAGAGAAAAACCTCTTATAACATGACGACATGACATTAGCATTCTTACATACAACTTTTGCATAACACAGAGCATGGCAGCAAACACACAAGCACAATGCAACAAGTCATTTAGGACATCAATAAATAAAGACTCCATCGGCGTCGGGCTGCTGCTGTTGCCCGACGCGGCCACATGGAGGCGGGTGTGTGCACAGTGGGCTCATCGTCATGAGAAAGAAAAGGGCTGAATTCAAATCTCCACCTTCTGGACTGGAGGACTGAGCTCTGGCAGACTTCAGCTGAACACGCCGTGACGTCAAGCCACGTCAAGGTTATGAGACTGCAGGTCTGTATAAGATGCTGGTAGACAGGCCTAAACACTCCAACTATAGAATGCATTTCAGTATTATGTTTCACTCCTGAAGATCACAAATAAAGCAACTTATGATTAAGTAATTAGTATTTATTGAGCCTACTTGGTTACTAATCAGTACTGTGTTTCACTCGACTTGAATGATGACATAAAGAGTAACTAATGATTAAGTAATCTGTAAATAATGAGTCTTTACTAGTTCGAGCCACTCAGCAGCTTAGTCAGTGTGAGGAACTCATTAATGAGCTGAAATGAGTCAACACCTGATGAATATATTATCTTCCTGTCTGTTGTCAAGGGACTTTTTGATTAATTGTTTTACATTCATGATGGGTTTTTAAAATGTATTTGCTCAGAAATTGGGAAAAACTTTTTCACGCTCATATTGCAGTGAATTGTGGGTACTGAACCAATAAGTCCAGTTAGGTCTGCAGCCCAATCTGACTCTCTGAGACTGCTCGACAAGACAACCCTTGTGGACTGGATGAATTGTGGGTTTGGAGAACCCTCAGCACTCGCAGACAAACGGTGAACGAGCCCCCCCAAAGTCTGCAAGTCTGCAAAAGTGAAGTCTGGGCATTTGGATTCAGCCAAGGTGTCATGATATGTTTCGTAATGAATGATGTCTGTGTTGAAGAGGTATAAGGAAGACCCGAGAGAAGAACAGATCAGCATGCAGCAGAGATCCGACATGCTACAACGGCAGATAAGGACACCAAACATGATTGTGAGAGTGAAAGAAGAGACACACTGTACCAGACATGTATGCCCTCTGAACCTTCCTGTCCACTCACAAATATCTTTAAACTGACCTAGAAATATAATCCACTAAAAATGAGTATCTATGAATTAAGGCAGGGTGGCTAGAATACTGCACATCCCTCTTCAGATTTTCCTCTTTTCTCCCCCTCAGCTGATGGGTGTGTGTGAGTGTAAGGCTTTGTAAAACACCACTTCTGCTTCTCTTTTTTTTTTGTTTCTTTTACACCCTTTGGCTCCTAGCCTGCTGCTGTGTGGTTACCTGTAAGGCAAAGGTGTGTCACATAGAAACATACGGCAACAGGCAAATTCATGCATACACTCGCGCACATGCACACGCACACGCACACACATCTAAAGGGCTAAGCTTGCCCCTTACTTGGCCAGACCACATACTGTACATAAATGTTTCCGAAGAATGTTTACAAAGGAGCAAAAAGGACGTGAAAATGGAGGAACAGGCAAGAACTCGAGACCGGAAATGAGGACGAGGAATACAAAAATGTCCAACGTGTTGAAACAGGACAGTTCAATAGTGCATGAAACAATGCACGTCCGCACATGGTTCCCCCTTTCGTTCTTAGACTTTTTCAAGTGAAAGTTGGGTGGGAACTTTGATGAGACTAAGACAAGAACTACACGGAAACAAAAAGTATGAAGATGATGCGTCAGGGCTACAATTTCTAAAGGGTCATCCACTCAGGTGTAGCCCAGAAAATGCACATGGTGAACTCAGCAAAGAGGTTGATGTGTGTGTGAACATGTTTGTTTGTGTTTTGCTCTAGAAATCCTCGACCCTTGAGATCTTGGTTGCACATCGCGAGATGCACTTTAAGTTTCAGCCCACCAGATTCATGTACACACAGTGCCAGAGTCCGCGCTCGTGTTCACACAGAGGTCTCCGGCCCTGGAGCGTAGTAGGCAAATCCAGCCCCCGAGAGTCTCAGCCTGTAGGGGCTGAGAGAGCAGAAATCTGCCCCTCCCCCTTCCGCCAAGTGGGCCAGTAGTTTCTGGGGAAGGGGCTCAGACCGACGGAGCGACAGCATCTCCACAGCGCCGAGGTGGAGGTGAGAGGAGTCCGTGCTCGTGCCTTTGTAGGATCGGCGAGGGGACAGTGGAGTCGACTCGGCCACGCCACCCTGCGACAGCTTTTCATGATCCTGCAGAGAGATGGAAGAAGTGCCATAATGACATAATCCTGAACAAAGGAAAATAAAAAGGATATCAGAATCATTGCGCCATGCATGCAGATGTGAAAGGACGTAAGACAGGTTAATGCATGAGATCCAACAGCAGGGTTATATTCAGAAGGCTTGTTCTAGATGTTGAGATGTTTAGTTTTAATGACACCACGTCATGGAACCCTGGATCAAATTCACCAAAACAAAATGGACACAGAAATCCATGAAGTGTGGACACTGGAAACAAGTTGCCTAACAATGATAAAAAATTCCCATTATGATTAATAGACAAGTTAGATTAAGCATGCATAGAAATAGGGATGCAATGAAAGATCCTCTGAGCACAGCATCACCTTTTTTTTTATCATTGAGTAGGCAGTTCAATAGTAGGCTAAAAAGGCTCTTTATTTATCTTATTTCTATTTATCTTGAATCTTTTTCATGTTAAAAACACTTATATTAAAGACTGTTTCATACAATCTGTGCTCTATCAAAGACAGTGTAATGAACGGCTGTATAACTTCAAAAATAGAGATTTCTTTGTTTCTCTGTCACAACAACAAAACAACAATATGTATCAGCACTTTCTATGGGCAAAATGTACTGTACACAGCTAGAAGTTCAGCGGAATCAGTGCATTCCTATTCTGAAATGAAGACACAATTTTCTATTCCACCTCCCAACAGCAGATGTCACCAGTATCCCTGATACCAGATGACACTTTTCAGCTTTAATGTGTACAGCATATAGCCTGCCACTGCCACGGCCAACCTTGATTTTTCTAAATCAGTTCTGTCTGTTGCATCAGTAATGGATTAAGAAACCTATAAATCATAATGTTAATCATATCTATACAAACCTCTAAATCTTGAGAGTTTGACCCAGAACATTTACTCTGAGCACCTTTACCTTACCCTCACATCTATCTTCAGCTACAGTCCAGGACCAATAATGAGTCACAACAAACCGTCTGCTTACTGGAGCCCCACATGACAAATGGCAGCGGATTTTAAGTAGCCTTGATCTAATAAAGACTGGATTAAATGTCTCATTTGGCTTGCACCCAGATCAACATAATTCCCACCCCACATGCAGCGAGAAGCACAGCACGCTTTGGAACCAGCACTGCAGAGTTAATTGGAGATTGTGATTCCGAAAAGGAAATTTGACGGAAGGAAACGTCTCATGCAGACACTTCCCACCCCCTGGCCTGAGCCATAGCATGACACAATGCCCCATGCGGTGCAGAGTAGCAGCAAGCTTCATGGCAGCAGCGTTAAGAACCCAGTCTCCCCGCGGCCAACGCCCTCTGAGTGCTGTTACCATGGTGACCCTAGCCCAACTTGGGGGGTGGGGGTGCACTTTAGGGTTTGCTGTGCGGGGTGCTGTGGCTGTGTGTCATCATGGAGTGATAGGTCCTAGCAGCTTTTGCTCCACTGTCTCCCTCACAGGTCCTATCAGGGTGGAGCAGGTCCCTCTCACCTGCAGAGCCCGGAGCCACACAGCCCTCCAGGGACCCTGCTGTCCTTACCTTCTGTGGATGACGTCAAAGGAAAGGAGGTCATAATGGAACCTGGTCTGACCTTGTGTCTTGTATCCAGATATACTCAGCTCTCACTTTCATTGATTCCACGTATTGATAAGTTTTAGACAGATGTACCAGCCGAGTGTATATCCAGCCTGTGTGTAGATCAAGTTGAAGAAGTCTATGGTTCACACAGCTGGCACTTCGGCTCAAAATTGTTTTCAATTGACCACTTGTGAGCAGATTTTACATCCTCACACACATTTGATTTTGAGGATCGAAAACTGTGGCAACCTTCACTCCTCCCTGCAGCTCGAGAATATGACATCACTGTCACGTCACTGACCAACTCTGAATGTGACTTCACAGCAGATCTCAGTGTGGAACAGCTGTTTAGACCACATTTGACGCCTGTTTGGCAAAATACAGGTGCTAACCCCACTTTTGGGGAGAGCTGCAACGATTAGTCAAACAAAAGACAATGAATGCCGATTTATTTGGATAGTCAATTAATTGTTTCAGTCATTTTTAAAGCAAAAATGAAAGGATTTGCCACCTTTCTTTCCTTTTTAATTCAATGAAGATTTCTGGGGTTTGGGATTGTTGATTGGACAAAATATGCAATTTAAATGTCACTTTAGGCTCTAGCAAATTGTAATCAGCATTTTCCACAACTCTTGACATTTTATAGACTAAATAGTTAATTGTAGACAGATACTGGAGATTAACTGGTAATGGAAAATATCTGTTAGTTCTGTTATTGTTATCATTCTATAGTTGGTAATATTTATTAATTTTTTTTTTAAATACCATTTTTTTCTCGAGTAATCCCATTGAGTATAAATGTCAGAAAATAGACAGGTCCAAAACCACAAAATATTTAATTAACAATGATGTAAAAATCTGAAAATCTGAAAATCTACAGATGAAAGATTATAGATCCTTTTGTACTGTGTGTCTTGCTTTTATTTTTTGTATGGACCTTGAATCTGAAAATAAAGCTTATCTATCTATCTATCTATCTATAGAGTTTAGGTATTTTTGCTTTAAAACAGACTTAAACATTAATCTATCAAAAGGTTTGATAATACATTTTTGGTACATTCTCCATTAATCTGCTCTTCCTTTCAGTCCCACAGTACATAAAAAAACTGCTGTTACACATGAAAGAAATTCTGCAAAATCCAAGACTTGGTCTGTTTCTGACAATCTCAGCAAACTGATCCCACACACACCATCTTATCTAAAAAAAACGCAGGACAATGTGACAATATGAAAAACAAAAGAAACATGGTGTAGTGCATGCAATTTAAATCTCTTAAACGGTAAATTTAAAACATGACATATATGAGATAAAAGTTTACTTCACAAACGGAAGAGAGCATTTTTAGAAGCAGAAATATACAGTTATAAGCTGGCCTGCAAATCAAACATTCACTATTGTCGTCATGAGCGCCCTCATAGTTAGTGTCACATTAAGCAAGGTGTTGAGACAGTGATAAGTGGTTTACACTGGGACATGCCAGCATGCACATAAAGATAAGGGCTTAAAAGAAAGAGTCACCTCCTCTTCGTGCTCCTCTCTCCTCTCTCTGGGCCAATCAGAAACTCATTCTGCTGGAGGACTGAGAAAGCATGAAGATGGTGGACGGCTCCACAGTAAGGCACGGGCGAGTGGACTGCAGTTACCCCCAGAAAGAGCGAGCGGGTGCAGAGGGCAGAGTCACAGGCACACACAGGAGCAGTGGGGGGAAACAAGAGGAGGAGAGGAGAGAGTGATGAAAGGAAATTAAAGAAAAGGAAAAAGGGAGAAAGGAGTGATGGGGATGGAGGGTGGTGTGAATTGTGATTATGGTGGTCCATTAAGGTGCAGCGAGAAGGGAGAAAGGAGAAGAAAGAGCACAGCAGGAAGAAATCTGTCAGACCTTTCATTCATTTTTCCATTCACGGTGAACCTCCCTTCACGGGAAGGTGAAGCTAAGCCACAGGGAACAGGAAGTCATTCTAAAACACGCTGTCACTCAAAGCTATTAGGGATTCTAATGGTCTTACTGGATGATTAATAGTGTAGAAAAGATTTGCTGCCTGCTTGTACAGTTTATTACCGTCAAAATATCAGCTAGGATATGAGACAATTATACAGGTTGGAAACTGAAATGTGTTACGTGCTAACATTTTTTATCTTTCTTAAAAATGGGGAAAGCATTAATTAGTCATTAGTTTATGGTTTTAGCAAAGCAAGGAAAAAAAAAATCTAAACTCCAACAAAACAATTCAAAGCTTCAGTTTGACCTTGGAGTCAAGCTCTTACCTGTGCGCGTTCGGTGGCTGTGGGACACATGGTCCTGCAGAGGACCTTCTTAATGACATCTGGCAGCAAGCTGACTGTAATGAGCAGGATGATGCTGAGCCAGGCCGGACCACTGGACAGCATCTGCATGAACACGTAGTACATCCTCTGGTAGTTCAGGAAGGGCCTGAGCAGAAGCAGGACACAGAAAATGATCAGATTTTTAGAAACATCTTAATCAACATTAAGGTTATTGATGATGAAGATAAAAAAAAAAGCGGATTATACCAAATAATGCCTCCCCAGAGAAGAGAGAAAATAACGTAGAAAAGCAACGACCCCCAGATGACAAAGTGATTGATCCAGGTCCAGTGGTGTGTGTCCAAGGCAAGCTGAAACAAACAGAATAAATACATAGTAAACACTCAACCAGTCAATGAAGTCGATAGCTCTGGCTTCAGGGTTTGACTGTTGTGCAAACAGAGCGGCCAGTGTAGTCGATCATTTATGTAACACACTAGTTAACATGAGTACCGCACGCCTGCATGTGATCGGGCACGTGTGCAGCGGTAATGAACTCATGCGGATTGGAGGGATTATGCAATGCAATAGACAAGAGTGTCCAGCATGTGCATCACACACCTTGAGCGTAACGGTGAACACCAGCACAGTAAAGACGAGAGTCCCAAAGGTCCAGTTCCCAAACATCTGCCAGGGAAGAGAGGGAGAACAGGGTTAGTGGTCACATCAGTCACACACCTGCATCCATGGGTTGTTTAATAGTGAACACCCTGTGGTTTTGCAGTGCATATTCGAGCACATAAAAGGAGCCAAAAGCCATCTGACATCATATCTAAAAAAAAAAAAGGATTCTCTTGGACTCTTCATTTAAGCTCTGGGGCCAATTATCTGAGCATATTTTCCCATCACCTCTTAGCATCCACATGATTCACCCGCTAAAATCCTAGAAAGGTTCAGGCAGACATCGGGAAGTGAACAGATGGAATGAGAGTTGGGAGGGAGGAGGGTGGAGGGAGGGAGAGATCAACATAGAGAAACAGGTTTTTTTTTTATGTAATAACCACAGCTGGTTGTTGGTACCACAGCACATTTCTTTGCTTGAATTCATTCATTGATTAATCCTTTCCTTTGTGGATAAGAAAAATACTACGAATTTCTGTTTTAAACCCGTTTCGGAGAGTGTTTGTCATCCGTACACAAAGATGAAAACAGACCAGCCACCGGATGCTGGAGCAGTGAAATTAAAACCCAACCAACCCCAAGAACTGCTACCACAAACACAGGGACGTACAAGTACACACATATACACACACAAATGCACTTACACATTAGACAGAACAACAAACAGATGTTGGATCTTAATCTATAGTACATACTAGCAATACTCCATCTACTACCACAACGAAACACAAGGATAATGTGGGGGAGCGTCTAAGGTTTCTACTATGTCAGTGGAGTTGTTAGGATCAGGTACTGTGCAGGATTCGGGGCTTTACAGAGATTAGGGGGAATAATGGAGCACTGGAAAAACTACACATTGAAATGAAAGTGCATGGATGATGTGAAGTGAGAGAGGATGAAACGGGATGAAACGGTCAAACTGAAAGCTTAAACGGTACGACAGGAACTAAAAAAGCGTGAAAGACAGAGAGAGCTGACAGGGAGGGAGACAGGCTTACCATCTGTGTGTTGGTGGTCATAAGCTGAGGAAGAAGAAGAAGAGAAAGAAATAGTAAAAGAAGAAGAAGAGGAGCAAAATAAAGAGAGAGGAAGCAGAGAGAAGGAGGGGGAAGAAAAAAGAGAAAGGAATCAGGACAAAGGGTAAAATGAAATTTCAGGATGTTTCAAACTTAAAAAACAGGACCAAAGGCAATCAAAACAGTTGACATGATACAAATTAACAATACAGAGAAAGATGCTATTGCGTTGTCGATATGAATGGAGATCCAATGTTGCTGACCTACACGGGGGCCTGGGATAGAAACCTTACTGTTAAATGACAAAAACATGACCACAAAGTCAGCCTGTAAACCTTAACTCCTCTTTCATGGGAAATCCAATGGAGATGGATGAGTGTTCGTTAAGAAACTTTGTGTCCATTATTCTCTTTTCTTTTCCCTGAAAGTGCTTTAACTGTTCTATTTCTACCTTTGCTTCTCTGTTGACACAGAGACAGAGGCTTACCTGGCCATTGCTGGTGAAGGTGGTGTTGTCAAACAGGAAGTAGGCACCAAAGAAGAAGATAACAGCGTCAAACACACCCAGGCATGTCCAATAAAGGAAGACAGGCCAGCGGAGGAGGGAGTTCTTTGCTATGTCCCTAAAGACAGGCAGAAAGTAAATTGAGCAAAAGCAACTAATATAGCATCATAAAAGTCATGGACAACATGCCTCCTTCGACCTCACCTGTACAAGGAGGGGTCCTTCTTGAGCGTCTCCATGGTGACGTGCTGCTCCACCAGGCTGTAGAGGAGGATGGGGAGTGAGGTGAAGCTGATGTTGTACAATGTCAAGTAGGCGGTGTCGTACAGAGGCTGCAGAGGGACAATAAACAATACAGAGGACATCAGAAATCTGGAAAGGAAAAGACCTTCCTGAAATTTTAAGTTACATCATTATTTTAGCCACTTGGGGGGCAACATTCATTTCACAGTTAGCAATATGGAAGACACATGTCTGGTCTTTCAGCTAGTTGCTCACTTCTTGCCAAATCTCGACCCTAAGTACCCGGAACTTTTAGTCCGAGGAACTACTTTTAAAATTTCCTGCAGCACATTGTTGGCTGCCTTTCCACCGCACTCTAATGGTGCGTTCCATCTTAACTTGGCAGTCGGAATTTCCAAGTTCTCGGTCAACAATTTAATTTGAAATTTGGGATTTTAGGCTCAGAAAGTGGCTGGTCCTCTTATCAATAGTTATCTTATTTGTGTGTCATGAAATCAGTGTTTCAACTGGGGTATGACATCATTCATTAAAATAAACAAAAACCAGCTGGTTTGCAGCAGCAGATTTCTATGGTGGCTGAAAAATGTTGCATGTACTCGACCAATCAGAAAAGTTCAGTGCTACAAGCACCACCCCCAAAGTTCCTTTACTTTTTGAAGGTACTACTGAAATAATGTACACTGAGCTTAATTTAGACCCCGTGCCCTGCGGTGGAAATGCACTGAAAAGGTCCCTGACCCCTAGAGAAAGTTCCTGTGGTTGAAAAGCAGCTTTTATCAGCCTTTTATTGCAGGGCAGGTACCATGAAGTTAATGTATTAGAGTTGTCTGCTCCAGCTAGAAACATGATTGATGGCAATGGGGTTTGCGGGCTGTGAAATCAAAACAATGAGCTAAAGGAGGTGAAAACACTCAGAACAGCTGAGAGGAAGTAGGTAGCTTCTCTGGAGGTTTCGTCAATGTGTACTAAACTCTTCACATTACGTCATTTAATCCATTGTTAACATGAAAATATAAATTCCTACAGCGTTAAAAAATATACATTTAAGGGTAACTCGCCCAGATGTACACATACAAGTGTGTTTACAGGTCTTACAGGTATTCACATGGACTATAAAGCCTTTTGTGTCTCCAGAGGAAGCTGCATGTAATCTGATAAACTGCCTCCAGTGATGCCACTCAGTGGCTAAACTGCTTTTGAAAAGCATTAATTATTATATAAAGCTGGTGTGATGTGTACAGACTATATTTACATACTACGCTGGGTGCTTGCGGACTGTAGCTCTAACACAGTGTTGAGTGCTTACCTGCTGGGAGAACCCACAGAAGAACTGATACAGGAACTGAGGGAAGATGAAGCATACATTCTGCAAAAGATTTAAGAGGAGAAAAAACAACGAATGGAGAGAGTGATAGGCTTGTGACAAGTACACATGAGGAGATTTGAAGAATCTAAAAATGCTACTATCTACACATTTCTGTTTATGCAGAGATTGTGAGCTATAAGCTGACTGAGTGGGCCGCACAGAGCTGGCCTGCCAAAAGGAAAAAATGAATCAGTTGGCAGGGCACTGCTTGCTGTGGAAGCCGCCCACACTGATCATCGTAGCCATGAATCCAGGAGAGAACGCAGCACCAGGGATTCATGAATCCGGTAATCTGTCAAAGTAGCTGCAAAATCTGGTTCTTTGTGGCTCAGTGTTGCACTGGGAATTACTATAAAGTGATTAAAATGACTGAGTACACGAGGCATCCGTCTTGTACCTTATAGAAGAAGTACTGAACGAGTTCAGCAATTCGGATGTAATAGTAGTGCCCGTGAACGAGCAGCATCTTCTTCAGGTGTTTGAACTTGGGGATGGCATAGTCACTGTTTCTTGCTGCCTGTCGGCCTTCTTTACCCATGATGCCTTCAGGAGAAAGAGAGGTTGGTTGGTTATAATCAGATCAAGAACGTAACACAAGAGAATGGTAACACCTGTCTGTATACAGACACTTAAGCCCAACTAATACAAACAGTAGAATACAGGTGAGTCAATCTTGTATACGTTAGAAGGGAACATTTGGTAGTAATGGAGGACTTGTAATCAGTATTATGAAACCAGATGCAAAAAATAATCAGACCAGAATATATTTGAGAAAAATGTGCACTTAGATCAAAGATACATTGTCAACATACTTGATTACATTTGTGATTACATCTTTGAAACATGGCAGTTTTAAAATCATGAAATGTTTTTCTTGATAGCTGCCTATTAACCCTGAAAACTACTTGTTTTTGTTTGGTTAGGTTGATTTGACCAACTGTAGATTCTTAATATGCAAAATGCATGTATTCAGTAACTAGCTACATTTCTAAGTAAACCGACCTAGAAATGCAAAAACACATCTAGTTCTAATATCTTTGATCAGCTGAATTTGTGGGTATATCTAAACAATTTAAAATCGAGTTTAATATTTAGGTTATTTATTGCACTTTTTCAATTTCAAGACAGGAATTCTGTTTGCAAATTACTATTTCTGCATTAAATAGTTGCTATAATCTTGATAGTTTGCTGACAGGTGTTAAACATCCTGCTTCAGTACATATCCATCACAAACTGATCACCCAATTTATGTGATTCTTGCCTAAAATGTTTGTTATATTATGTGTCTTCATCAGTATATATGGGCTTTTAAACAATTAACTCAGCCTCTTAATAGAAGCACTGTACTTGATATATTAATGGATGAAATGACCTCACCAATGCCCACATGTGCTTCCAAGATCATGCTGACATCATTGGCTCCATCGCCGATGGCGAGGGTTATGGGGTGCTCTTTGGAAGCTTTAATTAGTTTCACAATCTGCCGAAAACAAAACCCTCAGTCACTTCAGCTGTTCGTCATTCAGGATTGTGCTTTGAGTATATCTGTGAAGTGAAGTGCAGTTCTCTCACCTGTGCTTTCTGCAGTGGTGCCATGCGACAGCAGAGCACAGCGCTACAGTTGCGACAGATCTCTAGAAAAATTTCTCTGTAGTTGCCGGGCCCGGCTCCCTCCTGGTTGGGCTTCAGTACTGCAGACAGAGTGGCCCCATCGATGATCAGACCGAAATCGAGGCAGTCGACTGACAACCTGGAACACAATATCACAGATCAACAGGGAGCCTTACACACATCACAACAGATAGTCTTGATCTTCTGCTGATTTCACCAGTTATAAGTGCAAATTTAATTTGTGATTATGTGATACATGGAGCCACAACACTGACCATGTGAACTGGTGTAAACACTGTAAAGCACCAACAATAAGTCCATTGACAGAATGTTTATCAGCAATTACTTTGATAATCGATTAACCATTTTAAGTAAAAATGTGATGGTTATAGTTTAATGCCCTTTTTCCTGTCTTAAATTTCAGTAAGTTGAAACACATTTAGCTTCTGGACTGCTGATTGGACAAGAGAAGAGATCTGAGGTAGGGATGAACTGATTTATTGCTCTATAATCGCCTTGGTGACTGCTGCTGGCCTTAACCTGACACTCACTGGTGTGTGCAGTGGCACATTTATCGCTATCTGACAAATTGTTATTTTGAACTTTGGTATCAGGCCAGAATTTCACAATCGGTGCATCCCTCATTTGAAGAAATTGTGACGGTTCAATCACTTGACAGAATAAAAAGCCAATTAATGGATGGTAATACTAGTAATAGTAAATAAGTATCAGTTGCAGTCCTAATATACAGTAGATATCTGCATGCATTATCTCATACCCAGAAATCGAGCGTTGTCTGAGAACGGTCCTGTTGAGTTCAAACAGCACATCATGCAGACTCTGTTCCTCTGTGCGTTTCTTGGTCAGCTCCAGGATCTGGGTGCTGCGACGGAACAGCTTGCTGGCGTAGCAGGTAGCCGCCGCCGTCTCCATCTTGTCCCCTGTCAGGACCCAAACCTTCATCCCCGCCTTGTGCAGCGACTCAATGGTGTCGGCGGCTTTCTCCTGGAGCCTGCGCATCAATACGTCAATAAGTGTTTCAGCCTCCAGCGGGGTAGGGAAAAGCATCCATCAAATCTTCAATCCATCAATTACCAACTGGTGATAACTCATCAATGCGTGACCACCCCTGTCCCTGCCCATCACCAGTTTATCTACTGGGGAGTCAAACTGTCAGGCAGCCAATCGATTGGTTAAGGAAAACTGCCTTTGCAGGTCAATACTGAAATCTGCCTTGTTGGAGCACAAACACATCTTATATTTCTAACAGAGCATGAAATAAAAAAAAAACAGACACAAAAGACACAGCAGGGTTGGTACTAAGTCACTTATCAGAGCTCAGACTGAACCTTCTTTTACCTCATGAGTCATTACAATAGTTTGAAGAGGACTTCATGACTCATTAATCTTCCCTCAGTCCCCCTGCTGCTGCACTGTTTTTAAACCCCGCCCCTCTCTCCACGGGGACCGACCTGTCCTCCACTGCCGTAGCGCCCAAAAGCACAAAGTCCCTCTCGATGATGTCATAGGCCTGTGCCAGTCTCTGCTCCCTGTCCTGCAGGGCCAGCTTGGCTGTGGTCAGGTGATGACACGCCTCCTCGTATTCGGAGTGCGACAGCCTTTTGTAGGCGACGCACAGAGTTCGCAGCCCCTCCTGTGAGAGACAGAGGGAGGAAGTTGTCGCGTGATCTAATGTAAGTTTGCTTAATATGGGTTTTTAGATGACAATAGTAAAATAAAATTCCTTTTTGCATTGCTCAAGGTTGTTTATGGCCACTTAAGAGAGGCAGATAAAGTTTTCATGGTGAAAGTGTTGTTTTTTACACTTTAACGTGTGTTCGGAGTCGTCTTTCTGGCCAGCTGACAAAAGTTGAGTCCAGTTTTCTTTCTCCTTTTAGCTCTTCTTTGATTTTCCAAATATCTGGCTCTTAAACTGCTGAATGCTCCACTATTCCCGGCAGCAAGTCACTAACTTTGTCTGTCTGACACTTGGTGCCGAGCCAAAAGAGGAAAGCTGTGGCCCGTAAAAACCAAAGCAATGAGCTGAAAGATGAGCAGAGCTGGGTGATAATTATCTGCGGGTGAAACAATCGACCCCTTGTAGATCTCTAGCTAGTGTTAATATAAAAATGCAGATTTTTATACAAAGCTATTGTTAAAAGACATTATAATCTGATTGATAAATTCATATTCACCGCGACTTTAACAAATTTAATCATTGACAAGAATATTCAAATCATCATGGGTCACTGAACCTGTTTTATTTATTCTTTCACACCTGAGATGAGGAAACATTAATGCATTGAATGATAATTATGCTGAAACTGGCCTGACTGAATGCCCTATATATATCTGTAGCGGTCAAACTGAACACTTACCACAGCATTCTGCTCCACCCGTGCTTTCACCTGCTCCACCTTCCCAGACACCACCCGAGGAAATATGGACGAGTCTGCTCCCTTACAAAACAACAGGTATTCTCCTGTGATCGCACAAACACACACAAAAAAGAAAACAAACATTCAAACAAACTGCAAGAGCGACGCAGGGTGGTTAATCATGGATTTATAAAATGTGTTCATAGTCTTGATATGTGTTACCTGAGCTCGACTTCACTATGACGCTCATTCTCCTCCTGACAGAGTCAAAGTTGAGAACGTGAAGCAGCTCAAACCTGAAAGGCAGACAGTCCTGGCATAAAGACGGGCTCACTTTCTCATGTTCATTAATCTTCTTCAGTGGCTTTAGCTCAAGTCTTGCAAATAAAAATAGTCCTCTTCACACCGACTCAGTTCTTCTTGCACATCACCCCCTTTTTTTCTGCCTGTTTTGTAACTCCTATTTACTATTATGGTAATGTCAAAAACAGAAAGCAAGTGACTGATTGTCAAATAGTACCTTCAACAGATCATTATTTCATCTGTATCACAATTTAGTGTGATTAGTGTATCTGATGTTTTCTTAAGTGCTTTTGAATGCAGTGTCATCAAATCCACTTCTGACTGAATGACTCCGTTTGATGATCCTTGAGCGTTTGAACATGCAAACTGTGATTCAAATGAACCACAACACAGATGGATGATCTCAGGCGAAGGTTTGTGATGTATGCTCAGCGCATCTTAGACTAGCAGTCTGTGTAAAGGGCCAAAAGGCTCACATTCACTATAAATGGATAAACAAAAACAAAAAAACAAAACAAATGTGAGATTACTGTGGAACTGTTTTGCTTTCCCTCTTCCTCCAATCTGCTGGATACAGTCTCCCCTCCTCCTCCCCTCTCCCGCTCCCTTCGCTTCCTTAAAATAGCTCACTATTGACAGGCCGCTGCAGAGAGTGATGGAGAGGGAGGCTGGTTACATGAACACTTCCTACAGATCCAAAAACCTCAGACAATTTCCCCCAACCGCACTCTAATGGAATCTTGCTACCTCTCATTCTTACGGACCAGGTGGATCTGATTGAGCAGTGTCTTAAAACAACCATCTGCTCCACTCTTTAGAGAGTTTTCTTTTAACAGCTGTTTAGTATGAAACACAATCCTCTCTCCGGGCAGCTGATGTACGACCACACCTCCATCAGCTGAATTACCCCTCCTGCGGTGTAACCACAACAGAGCCTTCGCTGACCAACCTTTCAATCTCGTCATCTTTGTTGAGGATCTCCATGTAGTTGTCTTTCAGTCTCAGGTAGGTGTAACCCAGCCTGGCAACACAGAGTGAGGGAGAAGATTCATGATAGTCTGACAGAAGTATCTGTGTACACTTTGCAGAGTTACCCTCTTGGAAAGGCTAAAGGTGGTCTGACGCACTTAGTGTAACCTTAGTGCAGCTAATACAGAACTCCACATCTGTGAAAGCAATATGTGACAGCAACACTCCGTGGTGTGGCATGTTGGATTGTGTGTCTCACGTATGTCAAAGGCCATGTTAGGACTGAAAATAGCAGCGTGCTTCAAAACAACATATGTCTGTGTTGGTTTAAAGCTTATGTGATGCAAAAACACTGCACAGTGGTTCGTAAAAGAGACGCACCAATACAATCTTTTTTTTTAATTTCCAGCACCAGAATTTGAATATAACTCCAGATACAGTTTCCAGAGGTCATCTTCCTTAGTATCATTATTAATCTTACTAATTTAGTGGAAGCAGTGTTATTGTTTTGTGCAAAGACATATGCAGTAAACCACACAACACTTTTTATAGAACTGTGTACTACAGTTCGAGTAGTACTGTAGGCTTCACACACAGATATGTGTAGGAGAGCAAATTGCTATGGCGACGATAACACCTAATGATAACCCTCATTAATAAACAACAAAATGTTTTAAACATAATTTATTAAGCAACTGTAGATAAACATCAGTTGCAACTTTCCAATAAACAATTGTTTAATAAATGGTTTAAAAAGCCTTTCATTGTTTATTCACAGTGAAATAACTATCAACTAAAGTTGAATTCACCATAAATGTACCATTTATTAATTATAGTGATTAGTGATTTCTATACATGACATGACAAGAGATTGACAATCAATCAATCAGACTATGGAGTCCAGACCAGTACGAGGATCTGTGACACCGATCTAATATGAGATAAGTGATTTACATCTGTTTCACTCTCTGATGTCAATATTGGTTAGGTTTGTTCCCAAGTCTCAGTTTTTAATGCCACAAGATAGATCAAGTTATATTTAGCAGCTATCATTAACTTCTGTGTCTGACATTAAGGTTTGAAATTATGGCCGAAACTGAATGTTTTGGTTTTTTTTGGGTGGGGGGGACAAAGAACAAGGGACCTCTGCTCTGTCAACACAACAGTCGGAATGTCACCAAGATGTGTGCATTTGAGATTTCAGACAACCAAATATTAAATCCAACGATTCATTAAAGTGTCATTTATCCTATTCCCCGAGAATTTAAAGACTATGAGTATAGTTTGGCAGTTCTTACATCGTCCCTCTGATGTGAATGCAAACAACCTCTTACCTTTTCATTCCCTCCACCAAAGCCACCTCATCCGGTGAGGAGGAGATGTAGAAGGAGGTGGGCCGGCCCTGGTGGATGCCCCTCTTGATACCATCCACTGTTTCCTCCTCCTTCACCTGCACCGTGTGACACAGACACAGCGCCCGGAAAAACAGATCCTCGTGTTCCTACGGACAAAAAGCTGTACATCTATAATCCTTTTTTTATATAGATGCAACTGTTCATTTCAAAGAACTGGATGGTAATACAGAATGTCAGAGCTTCTTTAGAAGCACAGATTTGGTGTTCAGAACATGTTTTGCATTTTCAAAATATTACTCCTGAAGTTTCTTGCCATTTTAAGGCCATGTTTGGTTTTACTCAGTCAGTGCTGTGGTATTTCTGAACTATATTGATCAGAATTTATTCAGAATTACATATCAGTAAAAAAGGGTATCCATAAAAATCTTTGCTCTAAAGTTTTGTGTACATTCAAGTCTTGGCAAGGAGTGCTCCTCTTCCTCCTCCTCTGCTGCCCATGCTGACTACACATTTTTTTCTTCGATTAAATCTAAACAAATCACAGTTGCGACTGCCAGAAATGCAGGGCTCATCACTTTTCTGTGTACCAGAGGACTTTTTTTTTGCTCCATGTAAGACACAGCAAGCACTTAGGAGTTATAAAGAAAATGTCATAGTTTTCCTCATCTGGAAACAAGCTGTATCCCTACTGTGTTTATCAGCAATGGAAATGAGCGAAGCAGACATTTGTTTATGATACTGAAATGTCAAAAATAATTACTTCATCTGCCTGACAACGTGACACATTAATCTGTATGTTTGGCTCACTCACACTTTCAAACTAAAATATGTGAAAGTTTTCTTGCCTCTCATCTCCTCTATATAGCGGCAGAGTAAGCACAGCCAAGAGTCTATTCAGGCTGGATTCACAATCCTGTTAGCTTTGTCAAACACTTACTCTCCTGTATCCTCCAGGTGAGGAATCAATCATGTCTATACTGGAGGCAGCGCTGAGGATTTGGCCGTTGCAGATGGCATGCGGGATGTAGACGTTCCCATCGACACAGCATTCAATAAACTCCATGTTGTTCTCAGTCAGAGTGCCTGTCTTATCAGTAAACACATACTCCACCTGGGAGGGAAGGAAGAGGGAGAGGAGGATAAGGGCACGTCTGCAAACTGTTTAGAAGCAGATACTGTATGCAAATGTGCGTGTGTGTGTGTGCACGCTCATGTACCTGTCCCAGCTCTTCATTCAGGTCGGAGGTGTTGACCTGAGCGCCCTCTCCGAGCTCTTCATCGAACATTTCCTCATCCCAGGTGATGAAATAGGAGCCAAGGAATTTCTGCATCTCCACCGTCACGTACATAGAGACTGGGATGATGTAATTGAATAAGACCATGAAGGCCAGGAAGTCTGTGAATGCTCGGATCACCTGGAGTAAGCGAGGAAGAAAGACAGCAGCTATGAAGTTTTGGGTGAAATGGGGGCTAAGTAGGGATGTTCCTAACGACTAATGTTCCAGACCTTGAAATAGATGTATTTACTTAAGACTAGGCAACACTCAGAAAGCAGTCAAAAGTGCATTATGAACATTCCTTAATATAATCATCATCAATTAACAGTGTAAATAACAAGAACATAATAAGTTTAAGTAGTATTTCTGGTGCCGACTAGCGAGGGTAGCACCGTTGGATGGACTGTGTTTTTCATTTTGAGGTTGGTAAACACACCACGTGGCGTTGGCGCTCATTCTCAGTCCTGTGGTTGTACCAGGGCTCGTCTCGGTCAGGAGACCACTGCCAAGCGTATTTCAGAACAGTGTTGATCACCGCTTTGCTGATAAGGATGCACAGATACACGATCAGGAAGGCATTCATCGACCTGCAGAAACACAGTGCAAAGATCAGGTACAGGAAACAGGAAATGTATCAGTCATCAAAAAACAATTGTTGAATGAATCCTTGATTATACATCTTAATTGTGCAGTGAAAGAAATGAGGGATGTTAGTCGTACTTTTCTACAGCAGAGCGTTTCTGAGATTTAGACTGGTAATTTAGCGCCATCTTGGTCTCCATACCAGTGTAGACTGCAACAGCTGAGGGGAGAGAAAACAAGGCAAGAATTAACAAAGACAACAATCCTTTCCTCAAACTGTTCTCAATCAATAACACTGAGAAGACTTTAAACAGAGTGAATCCACATGTCACTACCATAAATATGATGTGTGTTCTTCAGTGTGGCTCCTCTAAGAAGCAAGTTCTCAGCCCCAAGTGGTCTACAAGAATGAAACACAATCCTTGGATTTATTTATTTTAGGAACACCACGACAGACATTTGATTAATTGAGAAAAAGAGTTTACTTTGTCAGTAAAAAATATCTAAAAAGGACATGACTCCATAAAAGAAGCACCCTCACCTAGCCACAGGCTCTTCTTTGTCCTTGTAAATATTGATGCGTCCAACAAATCTGCAAAAAAGTCATAGTAAAATGAAATTAAGAGAACGCTTAAAAGGGAAAATCTGCCTCTAAGATGGTAGCAGATAATATGTGTGCATCAGTGAGCGTGTGTTACACTCACTTGTAGAGGTCGGGCTGCGGTTGTTCACATTCAATAGTGGCATGTAGCGAATCCACCTCCTGCTCCGTTCTAAATGCCATGGTATCTGGTACAGCATAATAGGTCTGAGACAGAAAGGTGGAGGAAGGGGGAAAGAGGAGAAGACAACAGAGGAAAATGTCACCCACAGCTACTAATGAGAGCAGGGTGCATGTGACTCTTCAGCCGGGCTTCCTGCAGATATTCTAAATGATGGGAGTGCCTGGGAGGTGGGCTGTTATAGACCGCTCCCCGGGTCAGCAGGAGACAGCATGCTGGGATGGTGAACGCATCAGGGGGTCACCCCTGGGGCATGTGTGGGAGGGTGGGTAGAGTACTCTACGCTACGCTGTGGGATATATTTACTGTATGTGTGTGTGTGTGTGTGTGTGTGTGTGCGTGTGTGTGCTCGGCCATGCGTATCCTCGTGTGGAGTGACATCAATGCAAATCAGAGGGGCAGCGACAATGTGAAACATGGTGTGTGACCATGTGTCACCTGCACTATCACGCATGTTTGTGTCTGTGCTCGTGTGTTAATAAGTTCATGGCTGCAGCTTAACAATCATTTTCATTACTGATGAATTTGCTGATTATTTTCTTGATTATCCACCGGGTGCAGCTTAGGAGGTAGAGCAGATCGTCTACTGATCACACGGTTGGCAGTTTGATCTCCACCTACAGAGTCCTTGGGCACGACACTGAACCCGCAAAGGATGCACGAGTCAGCATTTCTAATTTCTGGTTCTAAGCTTAGATAAATGGGCAGTGTTGCATCAGGAAGAACATCCAGAGTAAAAGGCAATACAAAATGAAATATGTCGATCGTAAAAATCTGATTTCAATGCCAGGGTTGCCAGCAAAATGGGTACAGATGATCCACTGTGGCGACCCCTAATAGAGCAGCAGCTAAGAGAAGAGATTCATTAATCTTCTGATTATTTTCTTGATTATTCGATGTAAGAAAATGTCAGCAAATACTGAATAATGCATCACAGTTTACTGAAGTATTGACAAGGAGAAGCAGCAAAAATACAAGGGAACAGAGAAATATTTTCATTTTTGCCTAACAAAGGATGTAAATAATTCGTGAGCTGAAACAGTAATTTGATTAATCAATTTGGTGATCAACAGAAAATGTATCTGCACATATTTTGTTTATCTATTGATCATTTAAATCATTCTTCAAGTACCAACTATTTTTTGCTCACAAAATGTTAAGTAAGAAAAAACACATTTAAATTCCACCCAGTATTTTTCTGTATAAATCCAGGGCTGAAAATTCAGTGTTCATGTTTGATAAAAAGACAGGACTTCTGTCTATTTTTAAACACTTTAAAACACTTTATTTTTTGAGCTTCTAAAGAAATACTGAATCATAAGGCTTTCCTGTTTGTTGAGCTAAAAACATTGTGAATAAAAAATCATGCACTTGTCCTGGCACCTTGTGACTGGACTCCCCGTCCAGGCTGGTGGTGGTGACGTAGCAGGTCCCATCATGGCGGCTGGAGGAGAGCAGGATGAGGTCACATGGGAAGGTCTCGTCCTCCCTCACCACAACAATGTCCCCAACCTGACAGAGAGGGACAGACACATGGCACAGCCATTATGCCTTACACATCAATAATAAATGTAAACACAGGGAGCAGAAGACAAAGAGACGGACCTGCGTAATCGTCTGTTCATCCTTTACCATTCCTTTTTTCCCCCAAAGGATTGAGAAGTTGCATAACGGATTATGCGAACGGAGCAGCTTAAGCTCTGATAAATCCCGTCTCCACAGTGACCATACACATGACACACGCTCTCTGATTTTGCATGATTAATATATTCATCATTATTCCTGCTCCCAATTCACACTCTAATCCTCTCTGTTTGATCTACGGCAGTGAGAAACCTCGGTGCACGAAACGCTGGAAGACACACGGAGAAAAAGAAAGGAGGAAGACGGAGAAGGACAGGGATGATGACAGACAAACAGAGACAGAAAGACATGGACTCTGTGCATGGTGACATATTTTTTTTTTCTCTAGACCAATGAAATGCACTGAAAACCACTGCTATGGCAACACAAACTATAAGACTGTTTAACCTTTAAGGCTGGGAAGCTGTACTGAAGCTTAACTCTAAGGCTGACCCTCAACATCTCACACAGACTCTCTGCACACTTGACGGGAGCAGCAGACGCAGCAGAAATTAGACGTACCTGCGCCCATTATATACCCTCCTCCTGCACAATGGTGAAACAAGACTGAAGAACACCCATCTACACATCTACATAGGAAGTGCTGAGCTAGACATTCACATTACGCAGTGTGACAGCTCTGTTTTCATTCATGCTTGGATGATATAAGATATAAGATTTCCGTAGAGTAACAGCTTGCTGAAGCTGCTTCGTTTTTTTTCCTCTACATTTGCAGGAATAGGATTACTGTATAAAATAAAAACAATACTAATGGATGTTTTATTTACTCTGCCGGATTGTGCACTGTTAGCACTCTGAAATCTGTCCTGGAACATGAACACTGCTGGGAGTTATTCATTTCCATCATAGAATCAGGGTTTCTGCAGAGTTCATCAACATTATGCAATGTTTCATGCATTATGCAATTCAAGACCTTTTTTTCGCACTCATACAAGTCAAAGAACCACAGAAAATCAGTACAACAAGGGACAATAAGGCCGGCAATTATAAATCAAAGGTCATATTGATAACACTTTTTATGTAGACAAATCATTAAAAAAAACAAAAAACGATACACCTACAGAGCTTGTAGAAAGGTGCTGAATAAATTATTTCCTTAAAAACATCATCTTGATTGTGAATTAATGATTTTAAGACGTTTGTCAGGTCCAAATGGATTGTTTTATGTGTTTGTGTTAGAATTCTGATGGTTGGTTGCAGCTTCTAACAAGGCTTTTCAGCCAAAAGTATAAAACCGATGGTAGGAGGTGATCAACAGTTTTGGTAATTGCCAGTTTGTGGGAAAAAAAGGAAGAAGCAGGCGCAGGGCATACTATACTGACCAAATGTTAGCTAGCTAGAGTTAGCAACATTAACAGCAATGTTAATGTTAGCGAGCGTTAGCAACGTTAGCTAGTGATTGGTTAAATGCAGAGGACAAATTTCGGGTGTGTTTGCATGTCGCAAGTAAAAATATCTGACAAAAATAAAGATTCTTCTTCTTCTAATGCAACAAACCAGCAACCACTTGAGGGGCGGATTATTCAATTGGCAGTTCGAACTTGTAGCGTACTAATAGATGATAGATATGAAACGTCTCCTGCATTGTTAATATTCAGAAAACTCTACGATACATCTGGCTGACTTGAGAGTGAACCAGACTTTATGGTGTTTATCATATTTAACCTGCTTGTCATGTTTTATTTTGTGTTATGACATCTTCACATGGTTTTCTGGAAAATGGCTGAGACAAAGAAAGATCACATTGTAACAACCCCATAAAGAGACCAAAACCAACAATGAATTGACCCTACAGTCATGTAGTGTCTGTGCAGCCAAAGGCTGATACAGATTATTGTTCTGTGGAGACCTCCATTGTGGTCCAAAAAACTATTCAAACACAAACATGAACCACACAGCCTCTCTGTGCAACATTTTGATTCACTACTATTATGGCTGTCCCATAAATCAAATTTTCATCGTCATCGTGATATAAACATGTGCAATAAACACATCGCAAAAGACTGCCTGACATGCGATGAATAGGAAAAATCCTTTAGTTTACATGTGCCATGAATGCACCTTGGGCATGCCAATATTTAGCCTATCAGACGAAGCCCTGGATACAAGGGCCAATCAGATGAAGCCCCAGCTAGCCGTTAGCTACCCTGACAAAATTAATCGGCATCAGTTTGGTGGTGATTGCCAGATTATGATGGCTGAGGGCAGAGTGAAAAGCGATGAAAATGTGGTCGACGAAGACCTTGTGGTGAAAAGAAACAGCACTTCTGCTATATGGACTTATTTTGGATTCAGGAGAGACAACGTGTTACAAACACAGGTACTGTGTAAAACATGCTGAGCAGTTGTTGCAACTTCTAGAGGAAATACAACCAACCTCCATCACCACCTGCAATACAACCATAAAGACCTACACGAACAATTCAAAACTAACGTTAGCCATCATTAACTGTATAATTAATAATATGCGAACTTCAATATTAGTTTATTTATTGCAAGTTATATCGTCATCGCAATGTTGAATGGTGTTATCGCACATCGCATATTTTCCTCATATCGTGCAGGCCTAATTACTATGAACATGGGTACTGTAGTTTATTTTGAGCTGACACCACATACTGTCTTGCTGTATTAAAAAACGCTATAAATAGGCCCCAGCAATTTACTACTGCTTGAGTGACAATTTCTTAACACTAAAGCGCCCAGATGATTAAGGAGATTAGCAAGCTTTTAGAAAAAAGAAAAAAGAAAAGTCTATATTTGTGACCCATTTCTTAAGTATTCCTTCCTCATTAAAAATGAAAAGGCTTTGGACTGGGAGCCATATACTGGGACAGGGACCTCAAAGTATTGTGAGGCGGACTAATACATTGTTGCCTTTCATGGGATTTGATGTAACAAAAATATACATAACATCACCAGACCTATCCTGTGAGAGCTCATTCCTGGTTGATTTGGTGACACTTGTTATTAGTTTGAACTGCAAGCGTTTATAAAAAATACAGGTCTCAGAGCAAACAGTCAAACAAAACGTGGACTATGTGGATTCAGCCTTGTGTCACACTCATAGCCTGTGTGAATCAGGGTCGTAGTATCTGTGACATTGGCAATACGTTTGTGAAGAGCCACTGTGAAGGTCAGTGCTGTGGCTACGGCTCGCAGTCCTGGCAATGCCGGGCTCATCGTAACTCAATCAAAAATAGGGCAAAGAGGCAGCACAATGAAGCCTGGTTGCTGACAGTTAGCCATACAGCTAGCGGCTAACTCAATGCGGCCACACCCTTAATTAAGCATAACATGAAATCTTTTCATGTTATGATTTCAACCATGTTTTGTTGATTTGTTATAAATGTTTTGTTTAAATATGCACTGGAAGTAGACATTTTGACCTACTGTGGTAGCGTCTCCCTACAATATACGTGCATTTGAATGTAAGTATTAATATTATTGTTCAGTCAATCTGACCCTCTGTGAGTGACCTGTAATTGCATCACCAGACGCAGGCAATAAATAAAGCTTCAATACCTTTAAACCTAGTATTTCTTAATTTCTTACCATTATAACTACTCTGTAATGATTAAATGCAGCTCTTGATTGACAATAGCTAGCTGACGTGAGTACATGTATGTAAATATATTACAAAGTACACAGAAATGTGGCAAATAGTCAGGTTTTATCCCTGTCTCTTTGGGCTGTTGTTGTAACCAATGTCAAATCTGAGTAACATCAAAATCGCCATCCATGTATATACCTACATCAACAGCTGGAGGTCAATGTGTCAACTGACTCAATTGAACTCAATCTCATCAAATTGTCAATCCAATTATCCGTGCTGCCTTACACTCAAATTGAACCCTCTCAAAGCCAATAGGGGACTTTGCTAGTTGAGACCTTTCGGAATCAGTGACTACAAAAACTGCTGTATAAAAACACACTTACAGAAAACCTAAGTGCTGTATTGTAGGCAACTGGACTTGTTTCAACTTCTTGAAGACGTTTCAGCTCCCATCCAAGAGGCTTCTTCAGTTCTTCAGGAGGAAAACAAGTCCAGTTGCCTAAGATACAGCACCTAGATTTATGATGACCTGGATGACTCAGAACCTTCATCAACATGCACTTACAGAACGTTATTGCCAAAACATGTAAATAGTATCAAATGTTGGTTTTGTGTGGAGTCTAACGGCATTTTCAGGAATTAGACTGGGCCATAGTACCAAGCAGTGATCTGCTGTTGCATCAGAATGACGTAAGAGAACATCAAGGGATGATGACAGAAACATTCAAACGTATGAAATACATCAGTCCTGTTCATCTTCCAGGGGGACTCTCACATCGCGCACCAGGGGACACTGTAATTGTTCCTCTACTACAGTTTCATGGGCAATTAATTGTTAGAAAAAAGACAGGAGAGAGTGAGAAAGGAGGGAAACAAAGTTAGAGAGGACTGCAGAGAGAAGGAGAAGGGGGGGGTGGGTGGGGGTGAGAGTCAGTTATAGAAAAAGTAAGCGATGCAGCAGTACTGTAGTGTTGCTTTGTGGCCTCAGGTGCTATACTGCTCTAATGAGGCCATTCTTACCCGTAGCTTGTGACTTTGCGTCCTCACCACCTTCCCCCGCTGCACCACGTCCACCGGACACTCATTTATAGAGCAGTCAGCCTTGTGTCTGAGCCAGTCCTCGTAGCCCTGAGAGAGACGCAGCGACAGAGAAAGACAGAACAAGACCGTAAGGGAAAAGGAAGAGGAAGCCACTGTGTTTGTTGGCACGGGGCTTGGGGGAAAACAGAGAATATAGATTATTGTGCAGAGAGTATCAGGGACGGAGCATAGTATGAGACGAAGGGGGAGAGGTGAAAGTCATACACAGTAATTAATTAGCATTGTGCTCCCTGGGCTTAGTGACCTGTTTCCTGGATTTCTAGCCAACATGTCATGGTTTAGATTTATGTCCCAGTAAAACTCAGGCTTCCTTAGCCAGAACAGCCCCATCTATCACTGATAGTGCCCCATCCCTCAGTACCGGGACGCAGTAGAGAGGATGCATCTCCCCCGGGCATGGGATCCTCAGCTAGAGTGATTAACAGAGGAGACCATTCATTATCATATTTCTCACATCACCAGACATATTCAATGGCATGTCCTTTTCGCTGAGAGAGGAATGTGTATATACAGATAATAGAGCAGCCGATTGGGAGAGAGTGTATGTGTGTGTGTGTGTATTTGAGGCCAGGAGTTGGAGTGTGTTATTGTGTGTGTGTGTATTTGAGGCCAGGAGTTGGAGTGTGTTATTGTGTGTGTGTGTATTTGAGGCCAGGAGTTGGAGTGTGTTATTGTGTGTGTGTTTGGGGGGGGGGGGGGGGGGTCATTGCGAGAAAAATTCCCCGGAAATGCGAGCACGTTTGTGTGCGTCCTACCTGTTTGATGGCGGTGACAGTGATAACAAAGAAGAGGGGCAGGCCGCTGGTGACCGGGCTGGTGGGGGTGTCGATGATAAGCTGCAAAGAGGGCGAGAAACGGTGGGAGGGAGATGCAGGGGGGAGGATGAAAGGGGGACAACAGAGAGGAGAGGATGCCAAGTAATGCAACACTGAGTAAGGAAGTGCAGAGCAGGGTAAAAAGCTTCTGTAATAAGGAATCAAGCAGCAATCTGGCAACGTAAAGTACCCAGGTAATCAAATGTTGTTGGATTTCCTGCATCTGCACACAGGAAATATCCCAGTGTTTTTTTAATGTTTCCTTTCCTATGTGTTTTTACGGGCTGTATATATGAAGATCCAGAGAGAAAACACAGCAAAGTTTTTTGTCAACAAAGAGAAAGAGGAGTACAAACATCACTGTTGTGTGCCATGCCCAGTATGTCCCATTGAGAGGGTGCAGTATTTCACATGCTACTGATAAAACATACAGCACACAACACACCCAAGCTCTGTTGCATTCTGGTCTACTGAGGCAACTGCTGCAAAAGACACTGTTGCGTCCTCCTCTTCTATGATACATTTGTCCTTGCATCATTATTCAGCATTTGGTTCTATACAGTGTCTCACGGAAAACAGCTGTTTCACTTTGATTGTGATTTAGACAGACACATACTGAGCGGTACAATACATGTAATTTCAGGATAATATGATGTTAGCAAATTATGGTAATCCTCACGAAGGTGACGTCAGGCACAGGTGCAGGATTTAGCTGTTAAACATAGATAATTGCTCTTATTTTGAAATCAGGGAACAATGAGGGCAACATCTTACTGTAACCGTCATCAGCACTCGTTTGATTGGTTAGCGCAGACGATTGAAAAGACATGTTGATGTCTTTTATACGTTAATATAAGGCTATGAGGAAAACTGTCTCAACATCCAATATGTGTATCTGAACCGTGACATAAGTTAAGAAGCCTGAACAAATTCTTTCTGTTTCTATCTATTTCAATTCTGTGAGAAAATTTAGTCAACTAAACTTCTGAACTGTCTCAACAAGCAGGGCTGGGCGATACAGACTTAAAACAATACTGCCAGATAAAAAAAAAGATTTGACCAATTATTTCGACATCGCTATTGCAACAATATTGTAGGGATGACGATTGGTACTTTCACCATATATTAACACATTTTCGATAAATAATTATTCGTAATGTGGATATAATGTCTATGCAGATAAAAACTAGTATTAGATCAGGTGGGACGGTCTGTTAACTCCAGAATATTACATCACTTTACTGTAATGCATCTTTTAAAACCATCACACGTCACGATGTGACACTTCTGCCACATCATGATATAATATATAGTCTGATATCACGATAACGATATAATATTGATTACATAATTATCATGATATAATGATATAAAAGCTCCAGTTCCAGGTCAAGTTGAGTAACAGATTCACTCATCCGTCAGTCATCTGTTTTCAATAGGTTTTCTGGCTCTACTGGTCCAATAACAAGTCTGACAATCTGCACCAGCTAATTATAATCCATGATAATAATCATATGTAGCACCACATATCATTTTAAACCTGCTTGATTTTGGGAAATAATTAGCAATCTAATCAAGACTATTCAGTTTCCTCTGCATGAAAAATGGGGAAGTCATCAATTGTCAAACTTCTCCAGCTGCCCTGAAAATGTCCTGATGTGAAGCCAAGCACTTTAAGTCAAACTAGGCCAGTTATGGAAGCTGAAAGAAAGCACATAATGGACTTCAAAATGCAGTGCTTTTTAAGGCTGTTACCAGTAGCTGCTTGCTAAGATTGAGTTGTATGTGTTTAAACAAATGTACATCTGGGACAGAAAGGTGTCTCTGAGATGAAACTGTTTAAAGATTTTCATGAAATCTCACCTGGACCAGAAATATGACCAAGAAGTAGAAATTAGCGATTCTTCTGAACTGCTCAAACAAATTCTTGGGGATGAAGTTCCAGAAGGTGTACTGTGGGACAGAGTGACAGCAGCAGTGTTATTAACACACACACAGAAAAACAGAAAAGGGAAAACAATGGCACATCATAATTCACTCCTTCTGGCAAGAGAAAACAAGGATGCAGAGCTTGTCGAACACAAGAAAAGTGAAGTGTGTCATCCTTAAAAACGTGGCCACAAAAGAGATTACACGGTTGTCTAAAAATGAAACTAAAGAATAGAGTGATGATAAACAATGTTATGGCGCTGACTCCCGGGCTCGCTCACCTTGGAAGAGACGATGCGGTTGTCCGGGTAACGCTGAGGGATGTAGGCCTCGGCTCCCGGAGGGGGTTCTTTATGCCCGATGTACACCGTCCGACTGTCCACCCAGATCTCCTCCCCCACACACTGACGGAGAGAGAGATGTATAGATATAAATAGAAATACAGGTGGAGAGAAAAACATAGATCACACTGTTCAGCCTTGGTAACGTGGCTGTTACAATCCATAACCTACTTACTATTATTAGGCTTATATCATCATTACCACATTTACTAAATTAAATATCACACTTCGTCATCCACCCGCGCTAACACCTTACAATCACGCCAACGCCTCCTCACAACCAGGCATCGACTAAATGCAGAATGTGGACTATTAATGATCCACTCTAAATAAATATTCTGATGTTCATTATTTGATTTTAATTATGTAATCTTTATTTTGCAGCCTTAGTCTCCTGTAGTAAAATCGACCCAAGTAGTTTGATAAACAATTAATCATTAAAAGGTTATTTCGTTAAATCGTTATTTAATTATGAAATCTGACGCCATAAACAAAACCAAATCAAAATCATTGTAACTGTAATAAAGTCCAAATGAATTTCAAATAAAATTCTTCTTTAAGTAAGAACCTTGCCTGACTGTCCTGGATTAAACATTTGTTACACAACACTGTAACACGACTTCAGTCTGTTCTTTTTACAAACAACCTCGCAGACAAGACAGGGCCGACTAAAGGCTGCGTGCGTGTTTGTTGATGTGTGTAGGTGGAATCAGCTCTGAGTCACACAAGTGTGGATTTGTCATTTATCTTTCCGCTTCATCCTGCAGGACCTCTCTGCAGCCTGCGCTCTGCTCCATCATTCCATTTTTCTTTTTCTGCTACACAGATACAAAATAACACTTCTGTTGGTTTTATTAGAGCAGCCCAATGAACTGATACAAAATAATGAAAGCATGTTAGCTCCTGTGTATGCGAGTGCTCCATCTTAGTTTGTCTCTCATCTATATTACATCTAAGTAGCTCCCTGGGGATTAACACAGTGCATTCTGGGAGTTTAACGCAGCACATATTTTTCCAAGGTGTCCTTCATTACACACTACTGTGGGAAGTGAGCTCTGTAAGAATAAAAATCAAGAGTCAAGAGACCACAACATTCAGCTGCTTGTTTCCATCTGGCCTCCTACAAGGCTCCTAATGCTTCGGCCTGAGTGGGCAGTGTGAGTGGAGCCTTTGGCAAAGCAGCCTGCCTGACACAGCTCAAACAGAAGTGTTGACCATTAGCAGAAAAGTTCTGGGACAAGCACCTCGTTCAGAAGCAGCGCTTCACTGCTGAAAATGTCCTCAACTTTTTGGCAGAGTTGTAGCTCATCACTGCCAATGACCAAATCTTTTAATGTTCACATGCCTCCTCAGCAACCTTGTGCATTCAGATGCGTAAGTTTTAAA
Organism: Sparus aurata; assembly: GCF_900880675.1. Taxonomy (NCBI): domain Eukaryota; kingdom Metazoa; phylum Chordata; class Actinopteri; order Spariformes; family Sparidae; genus Sparus; species Sparus aurata. Next base: position 14,101,117 of record NC_044195.1, read on the forward strand.
AAGTATAAACTGGAGAACAACTATCAGCTAACATCCTTCTTTAAGTTTGGACACAATATCTAATGGGGGCTTTCCATAGTGGCCTCTGCAATGAGAAATCTGTGTCAAAATAGCGGAGCGCGATAGTAAAAAAGCACAGAGTCACAGATCTAAACTTATCCACAGCGATCAACAGGCGCTTGTTGGCCGTGGGATGAAAATAGACATGGAGCCAACAGTGTCAGCCAACTTGAGACCCCTCCAAAACATTGGGGGGGCAACATGACCCTCAGATGCAGTGCAATGGAAAGAGAGAGAGAGAGACAGAGAGAGAGAGAGAGAGAGATGGAAAGTGAGGCGGAAAAAGGGTGGCAGATTGAAGGGGGAGCGAGCAGCAGGTGCAAGACACTGAGACGGACAAAAGAATGAAATGACAGCATAATGGAAGAATGAAACAGTAAAAAAAAAAGAGGCAAGAAGACAGAAAAATGTGTTAAGAAAACAAGGAAAGGCTGACAAACAGGGAGAGAGAGACTGGGGCTGATGCCAAGTTCAAAAAATAGAAGCTGTAGTTGCTGATAACCAGATGATTCAACACTTGGGAGTTTTTTTAGTCGAGGGTAAGAAGCTGACCAAAGCAAAGATTACAAAACACACACAATCTGTCATGGAAATATTAAGTGTCATGGTCAGTGCTCTCTAATCAACACTCCAGTTCTCAAACGCAGCTTCAACTAGAATGGCCCTTCAGTAGAGCACATACCTCCGCCACGGCCCAACAGACCCATTTAATCATGCCTAATCCAATATCCAATAAAACATACTTAAATCTGGAAGATTTGGATTTATCATTTGGATCCACATTAAACTGTACTCAATCGTACATACCAGCCCCCTTAAAACATATATTCCCTGAGAAATTAGCAAAAACGTCAAAAAACACCCAAACTCACAATGTTCAAAAAAGTCAGAAAAAGATCCGACATCTGTCCCTTTATCAAGAGGCAATCCAAAGGTTACTTTTGAGGGTTTGATCTCAAAGACTTGTAGCAACAGGTACTAATAATTCAAAGCTTTGGAGAAGTGTCTTTGATTAATCCAAGCTCGTGTCAGATTTGTCCTCGGTCACCTCTGTGTAGAACACAGCTCTGATCTGAGGCTGATCAATCAACTTAATCATCAACGTGGTGAAAAAGACTTGGTATTGCAATTTTTAATCCTTTACTAATGGTTGACTGAGAACTATATTACCTGCAGCAACCAGTGACACGTTCAATCAGGTGGAGTCCAGAAGTCCAAATATGTTTCCCTGATCACTGCTGATTCATCAGGACACCAGTTGATTACAAATCAAACATCACAAAAGCGATAAAGGAGACAAATTCAGAAGAGTGCATTATATATGTTGATCCTCTCGGAACCCATCAGCTATCCGGTTAATGGACAGGCTATGTGGGCCAATCATGTTTTCTTCTATGCGCCGGTCATTGTTTACAACTTCAGACGTGAGAATGGAGTTGAGAGAGATGTATGATCTCTATAAACAGCCATCTGCATATTAATGCAGATTTATTTTGTTTAAAAACGAATAAAGACTTAATGACAATCAGATTATAGCCGTTGGGTTCCGAAATTAAATACGGCCAATGCTTTTCCTTTGACCTCCACATGAACTCTTTACACACATGCAACAAAAGCCTGCTCAAACGTGATTGAACACTTCTGATACCAAAACCTTGTCTTGCCTACAGATTCTGCATTCACATGCATCTGTTTATAAAGATTCGTTGATACTAAACATAAACATTGTAAACACATTCATATTAAGAATTCAGAACAACGACATATCGTGATTTATGTTGATATCATAGAATGTACAAGTTAGATCGTCACTGATTACAACTTATTTTCATCATTAATCTATCGATTGTTTTTTTCCCCCCAAATGTTAATAATTCAGTCTGTCAAAAGTCCAAACAACGAACTGATGAATTGCCTAATTGTTCAGTGCAGCTCCTTAGTAATATCATAACGCATATCAGCCAGCTCCGTCTATACGGCATATCCACTACGTTCTACTTCTATTCAGACATCATCCTCATAAACCCACAATTCCCTGATTCCATCACTCATCTCCTCGTATTTCTATCTGCGCTGCTTTCTCCCTTTGTTCCCTCCGTCTCACTGCAGAGAGTGTCACACTCTGACAATGTGGCTGCACGAGAGGGATGGAGAGAGACACGGAGAGATTGCATTGTGGTTTGTAGTTATCTGATCATTAATCCTCACTGATCCGTATCAACCCCTGGCCCACTGTTCAGTCTTCACTCGACTACTCCATCAGACAAAGTGGCTGGTTGGTCGGTTGCAGGACACGGAGGCTTTGTCTATATTAACGACAGTGAAACGGCCTCCTCCTGGTAGTGAGGCTGGTCTTACATCACCATCAATCATCAGCGATGACAGGATGGATTTGATAACATCCCACCGCTACAACTTCTACTTTCGTTTTCAACTGTACAGCCGTGCACTTTCTCGAGCAGAGGCCTCTGAGCCGTTTAAACTCTGGATTTGAAGTCAGAGACCAGGAGCAGGTCTTCCATTTATGATGCTGCTTTAAGAGTCCAAACAGGCTCTCTGCCACAGCACATCAAAGGAAATATTTTCATTGTGGAAAAGCGACCTCTGACCCGGCCAGTGCTGTGATCAACCCGCGCTGTCTCCATGATGTAGTAGTGGTGTGCCAAAATATCGATACTATGATATATCGCGATATTTCGTCCTGAGGTACATTATCGATACACTGGTGCCAAATATCGATATTTAAAAATGTAAAAAAATAAAATAATAATAATAATCTTTTTTTTTTTTTTTGGCCCACCACCACCACCACCCCTCTTCGGAGGACAGCTTTATCTTTATTCAAACATAGGTATACAACCAAATAAAATTTTAAAAATGGTTTAAGTAGCTCTGAAACCCACACATATAGATATTTAATGATAGTTGTGGTCAGTGTGTGTGTTAAGAAGAGACACTGTGCAATATACTCTTAGTTTACTTGGCTTTCATTCATGTGAAATTGATTGACAATGTTTTGTAATTCCTGTGAAATGGATTCAGTGCAGTCAAAAAATTCTGAATTTCTTCAGTGACACAGATATCGTGATGTATCGTGGATGAAATTTCTTGCAATATATCGATTATCGCAGAATCGCTGTATCGTGATATTATCGTTATCGTGGGCAAAATATTGTGATAGTATCGTATCGCGAGGTACCTGGTGATACCCAGCCCTATGATGTAGCCCCCTTTTCTACCACGGAGGTGTAATAAAAGGTATACACCATTAACTGGCCTGATTAAATGGTCGTGTCTCACCCCCCCTCCTCCGCTGTCCCGCCGTGCTGCACTGCAGAAGCACACAGCGCGTTGAGCAGGTATCCCTCATTACCTCACAGATCAAATTCCTCTGACTGCGCTCTTGATTAATGAACTGCTCGTGTTAACTGGACGGAACCATCATAACATGACGACACACAGACATCTGTATGCGGGATTGTGGAAGATTTTACCCCGTAGAATATCGATTAGCAGTTCATGTAAGGGGAAAATGATAATAATAAAAACATTTACACAACTGGCAAGGACAAACACAATAACTTTGTACCTGACAAACATTTTGAAATCATTGATTCCCAGTGGCGTGACTGAATTTACCATAACAAATCAATGGTTTCTGACCTAGTAGGCTGATTTACAAAACCTCAAAAAGGGCCATGTTTCACTGACCTGACAGACAACTTGTATCTTTTACACTATATGCAAAAGAGAGAAAGGAAAATTGGATAAACTAAGGGTAAGAATCTTAAATTAATTCAATATGTATTAATCGAAGGTAATTTTGTTGTAGCGTTGAGCAAAGATAAAAGGAGCGTTGAGACCTTGCTCAGCTGAAAAGGGAGGAGGTGACCTGTTCAGCATACACTCCACCGCTACTCGCTCGCCATTAATCATCATGGCAACGCAGTGTGCGGCGACAGACAGCTCGCTATGTCTGCAAGTTCATAATAGCGAGAATCAGGACCAAACACAGAGGCTTAATTATGTACAGACCGAAGATCAAATGTGTAGGATTTTTCTCATTAATTCAACGCTGTGAAACCAGATCTGACAAGAGAGCCTAATGCTTTAGGATGAACGTGAAGTGCTCCCCCCTCCTCCAGACAATATCCCCAAGATCTTCTTCGTGCTTTTTTATTTGGTTCAACGAGGACTTGTTAGACTGTGCTCTCTGTGGGCAATCCTCTTTTTTGGAACAAAGCAGAATCAACATCAAAAGGAGCAGAGAGGGAGAAAGCTAATGAAATAGAGGGGACGGAGCTCGCAGGGAGGGGAGGGGCCACCTGCTCTTATCATCATTTATCAGGCAATAACAGTTTTTTGGGGGGGAAACTGCCTCATCGGTTGGACAGAAAATATAGATGCACCAGTATTGTGCTTAAAAAGTGACCTTCAGTCTGCACATGAAGTCCTCTGACAAAAGCCACCAGGCCTCTGATGACGCAAAGGACTTCATACCTGCGACAAAAACCAGAGAATAGCGGTGAGAAGTGCCGCTGTTGCCCCAGCTTCCTCTCCCAGTTGACTCGCTGTGATCCAACTGTTACATAAGTCTTTAATCCAGCTGTGCTACTTCTCCTCTCCCCCCTCCCTCTTTTCTGTCCCTTTTTTTCTCCCACCACCGTAATCTGAACAGAAAAAACAAAACAAAAACAAGAACAAAAACAACCCTCTTTCTCAATTTCTCCTGCGTTTAACACCGACAACATCCTAATACGATGTTTGGGAAAAAATGTGTCTTATAATGAACCTCTGTCTCCGGGGCACGCTGTGGGAGATGGAATAATTCTTATGAGCCAGCGCGCCAACGCAACGCTGTTTTCCTCTGATATACTCTACACAGGCCAGCGGGCGAAGCTTTTTGCCCAACCACAAATCCTGCGTGTTTTTTGTCACCTACTGCCTCTATCTCTCCGCCAGGGGCCCCCCCATCTTCGAGGAGGGCCGTGGACAGGAATAGACTGCCCCTTAACTGTTTGTTGCAGTCGGAGCTAATGTGGCAAATAGTCATCT